>NC_047078.1:5073589-5753164 GCF_902459465.1 Asterias rubens
CACAACTTCGTGTGACAAGGGTGTTTTTCTTTTGTTGTAATTTCGCAACTTTGACGACCAATTGAGCTCAAATTTTCACAGGTTGTGTTATTTTATGCATGTTGAGATACACCAGGTGAGAAGACTGGTCTTTGACAATTACCAATAGTGTCCACTGTCTTTAACCTATACTCTGGTTACATTGCCATGATGCGTCACGTGCCATTCGTGTATATCATATCTTTCAATCAGTCTGAGTACATGATATGAACCTTGAACTTGAGCCGACATATTTGCACACAGGGTCACACTCTATACACGACAATCATTTTGCAAATTTTGCATATTATTGCTGCGCGACCGAGAGCGATGCCCACCAGCAGGTACTGTCTGGATCGTGTTATGTAAACAACACCAGTTTTTGCAGTGTATGAGTTGACTAGGCCTGTAGACTGACGTCAAACGTCACCTTAGTATATGGGACGTCACTTTGCTGTGTTCGAAACGTGGAAAACCAAACCGCGGCTCTTTTCAGAGCCGCCATAAAAAGCTTTATTGCATGGTTGTATACCCGCAAATGTGTTCTCAAAAAATACAATACAAACTGAACTAACAAAATAATAACAAGACCAGACTTGCAGCTGCTTCACTGATGACCTCGACCGCATTAATACCGCCGCCTTGCATATTATGCACGCCCTTCCAAATGCCAGACAGTGCATATCGTTATGTGATAGAAGCCATGACATTCAACCACGACATACTGCAGAGTGGTACCAATTATCTTTTTAGATACATTTATTTCATGTCAACATCAATTAATACAGTGTGATAATATTGTTCAGAAAACATATAATAACTTGTACTAAGGAAAACTTAATCCAGTTAATGAACAATTATAAAAAAAACAGTTTGACGTATTGGCAGTGGACACTATTGGTAATTACTAAAAATAATTATTAGCGTAAAACCTCATTTGGTGACGAGTGATGGGGATAGGTTGATGGTACAAAACATTGTGAGAAACGGCTCCCTCTGAAGTGCCATAGTTTTCGAGAAAGAAGTAATTTTCCACGAATTTGATTTCAAGACCTCAGATTTAGAACTTGAGGTCTCGAAATCATCTAAACGAACACAACTTTGTTCGAAAAGGGTGTTTTTTTTCTTTCATTATTATCTCGCAACTTTGATGACCGATTGAGCAGGTTTGTTGTTTTATGCATAATGTTGAGATACACCAACTGTGAACTAGTCTTTGACGATTACCAATAGTGTCCACTGCCTTTAAGATGTAGGAGAAAGAAGAAGCAAGAGCTGTTTTCCCTCTTCCCTAAAGACAAGGACACTTTACACAAAAGCATACACAAACAAACAAAGAGGACATGGACGTTATGTACATTAAGCATGAGTGAGACTGGGCTATAGATAAATAATTACGAAAAAAAGTTGTGTATTAAAACAAAAAAGATATATAATTAATAAGTAGTGTATAAATCAATCAAAATCTTCTTAAACTATTCCAATAAAGGACCCCTTTATGAAACACTCTTTTTATAAGACAAACAAGAAGAAGAAGAAAAAGAAGGAACGAAGAAAAATGAACAAATAAAGAAGCAAAAGGGGCGTATAGCTACTAAGCTGACCTCCCAGGGTTTCAGAAAATAAAAATGTAAACGATCGGAATTTTAATGGATCGTCAGATGTTTTTCACACATTCCTCAATCCAGTGAGGCACCTCCTGGCCCACCGTCATTGTGCAAAGATTATGTTAATGTAAATGCACGAGGCTATGCTAGTCAGCACACACTCGGATAGCGATTCAACCATTGGTAGGATATAATAATACCACAAAACACTCTTTCGCACAAGAGGTAAGTTTTGTTTTGATATGGTGAAATATTTTCGGGAAAACTTAACACCACCGATGTGTTGGTTTATGTTTAACACTAAAAGTGTTTTTGTATTGCTTTGCCTTCGACGGTTTGGCCGCCTATGTAGCTGTTGTTGTCGGTAAATGTCTACGGTAGTTGTATATGCACCCTTGAAAGCAATCCAAAATGACAAACCGTTTCACAACAGTCGCATGAGATGTACACACGCATGTGCTATTATTATTATTTTGTACCTTATTCAAACTGAATAAAGATGACGATTTGTGCTAACTAACCCTCTGTGCTGTTGAGACGAACCCTAAACAATTCGCACCGTTCATAGTGTTCCGCACGTTATGCCGGGGTGAAACATGCTCTTGCACATTAATTATTACGCATGCAAGACAATTATTACAGGTTTGTTTCGATCATGTGTTCCTATCATGCTTAAAATCCACGAGTGAAAAACAACACTCTAATCACAGAATCTAAGATTGAAATTGTTAGGGGCCTACAATTGTGCGGAAAACAAACATGGCATTTTGTCAAGACATTCGTGCCGTTGACAAAACCGTTGACACATTGGAATGTAGCGTAGTGCTTGCATGCACTCAATCGGCGAAGGCGACGTTTTTTCTTTCCGAATTATACTTTCTGGTTTTGTGTTTAATAATTGTTTCGGAACACGCTGTGCAACATCTTATCTACTGTTTTTAGCACCGCTTTTAAGAGTAACAGAGCGTCGGCCTCATTAATTTTTAGTTTATTCTCATATCAATTAATTCTCATGTAAACTTTCTGGTCAACATCCGCCGGGGCGCGCGCCCCGCGTGACGAAGTCCCCTGGTAAAACATCCAATGTTATATGTTATCATAATTATCTGTGGAACCCTATACAAACTAAAATATTAGAAACGGTAATTTTATTGGTCTTTAATAACTACTCCTACATTCTCTCACTTAATTCACTTTCAGAAAACATTTGACTAGTTATATTGAGGGTTTGTATGCCAGCTACCCCTACATCTTCTCACTTAATTCACTTTCAGAAAACATTTGCCTCGTTGTTTTAAGGGTTTGTAGGCCAGTTTGGTTAATTTTGTATTGAGAAATTCGTAAAAAGTACCCGATTCAGCTGCACATGGGGGCTCTTTCGATAACAAAACCCGACGGCCGATTGCTTAATACAAAACGGATTTGGCAAAATTTACATCCCGAGTCCTGACCAAACTGCATTCTAACAATTTTGTTGCTTCAGAACTTTGAATGGAATGTTCGTTTACAGCTTCAAAACAGCCGTTGATGTTTCACAAAGTTCGTAACTATGAAAGCATACTATTCTTAAACGGTGATTTAATGTACTCTTTTGAAAAGAATCAGTAATGTACTTACTTTCTTTTTGGAAATGTTTCAACTTTTGCGTGTATACGTTCTGTGTGCAGGGGAGATGAACTGTACGACTAATGGTGCAGAGTTAAATGGAACAAATAAGGTTTCACAACAATGGGTTGCCGTTTGATGCGTTTACAAAATGCTGGAAAGTTGGGTAGGCCTGCATGAGTGCCTTAAGGGTAATAAACACATATGTAACAGATGCATGTTTTAAATATGGTGGCCCTGAAGGGACACAGCCAGTCGTGAATATTTTTGCGACGTCGCGAATATTTTCACGACAAGTCGCGAATATTTTGGCGACGTCGCGAATATTTTCACGACTAGTCGCGAATATGTTCACGACTAGTCGCGAATATTTTCACGACTTCGTGAACAATTCTGCGACTAGTCGTGAATAATTCTGCGATAAGTCTCGTATAAATTCGCGACTAGTCGTGAATATTTTTTTCAGGAGCTTGAGTGTGTAATTCTTACATGGCACGCGTAGAGAGCCAAGCTATGACGATTGTTTCAACTCGGCTATGTGTTTGGGTATTGGTCAACTCGGTCCCAAGCCTACTCGGTCCCAGTCAACTCGGTCCCAAGTCAACTCGGTCTCAAGTCACTCGGTCCCAAGTCAACTCGGTCAAGTCAACTCGGTCCCAAGTCAACTCTCGTCCTTTATTTCCTTTATTTTTTTAATATGTGTTTAATTAAATTTAAATGTAAGTTCACTTGAATGTGGTGTGAATGAGTTTACATGAATAGATTTTGATATTATTTATTATCACGTGTAAGTTAATTTTTACTTACTTTTTATTTTCAACCAACCTTAATGTTTTGTTTTACTATTTTATTGGTACTGTTTTTTATATTTTTATTACGTGTAAGTTAGCTGGACAGTTTTGTTTATATTAATAAAAAACAAACATAAATTTCCTCTGTTTTTATATTATTTATTGTATGTGTTTTTGAGAAATTTTGTTGATAAAATAAGCATTTGTTACACTTCAAGAAATCAAAGAGGATTCAATTATATTTGTCAATTAATGTTAATTCTTGAGAGCCATAGAGAAGGAAACTACTCTGGTTGAAAGCAAAAAATATTTGAACACATTGTCCGACCGTGTTAGTTCGCAAAGTAAAAGGAAAACCACGCAGTTTCGAGGCAAATTGTGTGGATCATTGTATTCTACTTTTAAAACATCTTTCCAATCATATGCATTTTATAACAAATGGTTACAAACGCTTTTTATAGACCAACTCGTCCGGTCCAAGGCAACGTGTTCCTTTACCTTAGTTGTGTTTAAACAACCCACCATCGATTTGCATCAGTCGGAATTCTCCTCCGGATCCATCGTACGGAACAGCTTTTACTTAGTCTTACTAAGCCGTCAACGTGAATACAGTAATTACACACTCAAGCTACTGAAAAAAATTAATATTCGCGACTAGTCGCAGAAATATTTACGACGTCATGAAAATGTTCGCGACAAGTCGTAAAAAAAATCGCGACTAGTCGTGAACAAAATTCGCGACGTCGCCAAAATATTCGCGACTTGTCGTGAATAAATTCACGACGTCACAAAAATATTGACGACGTTGCAAAAATGTTCGCGACTTGTCGTGAATAAATTCACGACGTCGCAAAAAATATTCACGACATGCTGTGTCCCTTCAGGGCCACCATAATTAAAGCCTAATGTTTTTAGCTTAACACGCGAAATTAACCCCCTCCCCCTGTACAAAAAGGTATATACACAATGCCATTTACCCCTCTGCGAAACATCAATGAGTCACTCTGGAATGTTAATGGAAGTCCGAGGTTGCCACCCACTTCAAACCTAAAGAGGTGGCTCGGTGTGTAGCCTACAGCTCTCCCCCCCCCCCCCCCCCCCTTAGACCAACAGGTGGCCCGTATCAAAACCAGACAACCACAGAGGTGACTCTGTGTGCAGCCTACGGCTTCCCCCTTCGACCAACAGGTGGCCCATATCAAAACCAGACAACCACACATGTTAGGAGATATCGCTCGTGACTCCAGCCAATCAGACAACTCGTAAGAGGAAGTTCGGTTCAGGGTTTTGTAAACTTGCAACCCGACGTCTGTAACGACACAACCGTGTTGGATTCCACAAGGATGCCATGCCACTGGACCTTCTAATTTTCAATCCAAGATGGCGCAGGTTACGCTTTTAATAGTATAGATAGTAAACATGATCGTTCGTTTCGGGGTGTTATGCTCGAAGGGTATTTGTTGCATACCTTATGTCTATGAACTTATTTGCATAATTGTATGTCAAGGTTCATCGTTTGACTTTAATGCGGAAGTTTCAAATAATGTTATTTCCTGGTTGTCTTATACTCTTCTAGTTGCAATCGTTCATTGTCAGGTTTATGTTCATACTATCCAAAGCATTGCAACTCTTTAATGTGTTATCCCGCACACGGTAGGCAGACTTCTTTAAAATCAGTTTAGCTACCTTCATGTATTGTTATCAGACTTTGTATTCACTCTTTGCCCCTTTGTGACGTATTATCAGTGTGCCACAAGATTTGTGAATTCAATGTCTGTCAATGTTTCACTATTCCAGTTCACCTGTGCGGCGTCTTGACGGTTCGCATGAAGTAAATAAACCACTGCGGTCACAAAAAGTACAGTCATAATACAGGTGAGTTAAAATATACTACCAGTTCTGCTTTGAATCACAGAATGGTTTAGAGGATAAGTTTGGTTGGACAGTATTTCAATGACATGATTCTATGCAATTTGTTGGAATCCCTGACAATCAGCACCTAACAAGATGCTTGTGATTACTCAGGAGTTTCTGAAGGTCTGGCAGTCAGGTATAGAAAAAACATCAATAATTGATGACTATCAAGCTTAATTTGTCATCTACCATAGGCCTTCGCGTATTATGCATCCCGAAAACACCCATTGCTTGCTACTTGTGTCCCTCAAAACTAACACAGTCTTCCGATTAGGTTTGTACACAACAGTCGCAAAGGATGTACTGTACTGCAGCCGCATATACTGTACTACAGCCGCATATACTTACCATTTAATAACTGCATAACGGGATATGCTAGTCAAGCATTTTGTTACTCACAGCACATCCAAACACATTCATGTGACGCACACACTTTAGCGTTCGATAAAGCAAATTATGTTTATAAGGATGAAAGGTGCGGCCGTATAAGCTTACCAGCGATCGTATCGTGTGTTTTTTAAATAGAAATATAAATGATGTGTTAATATAAAAAAGAGAGAAGAAAAAAAGAAAAAAGTCACTTTGATCACAATATTGCAGTCAAATATCAAAAATTATAATTAAAATTTGAATATTGCGTGGTAGAAACACGATATGGAAAGGTTTTCGGTAACACCATGTAATGACTATCTCTAAATGAGTTCGGGTGGTTCAGAAAAGAACCATTGGGTTCAACTAAACGTCGCGACGTTTCGATCAGTATTCTCTAAATATTACTAGAGAAAGTATTATAATGGTGTTACCCGAAATAAGAGCTGACATGTTGATACGGACTATTTTAAATGTTACTATTTTGTTTATCTATTTATTTATTTATTTATTTATTTTTATTTTTTATTTTTTCTTAGATGTAATAAACGAGTAGAAATTATGTCGGTACGTTAACTTATTCCACGAAACAAGTCGTCTTGATGAAATTATTATGCCGGTAATGAAATATATGGGATGGCACTTCTGGAGCTCAGTAGGTTTACTTCCGTTATATGAAATCCCCACCAGGCTGAATTATTTCTGGAAATTCCCACTTTGAGAAACTGAAACTGCAACTCTACCGATTCCAAGCTGTGACAGCTATTGAAATAATGTTCGTGTTGACAAAAGAGACGGTCGTGTTGCCGTTGGTGACCTCTATGCCGATTCATCTCTTTCTCTCGCTGCCATGTCCCAACACATCTTTGTTGTCGCAGGAAGTATGAACCGGGACTTACTTTGTACATACAAGTGTATTGTGCATAAATTATAATAATAATACTATGTTGTGAAATTGCAGCGTAAAGAGGACCGCGCGGCGAAAAGGTGCTCTCGCGTCCTCCTCAGAAAGGCTAGTTGTTTTCCCAATCAAAGTAAACTTATTGATTAATCTAATAATGTTTTGATAAAACCTAGTCTGTAATTGTTTAGTATAATTGATTTAGATTGTTTATCATTCATATTTGGTGAAATACTATTGTGTAAGTATCGGAATTTTTAGCCAAAAAAAGTCAGTCGGAAATAGACGTCCTTTCCATATTTGTATGCATCAATCCAATGGGAATAATTTATCATCGCCTTTTCCAATTATCTGCCAATCGCTCTTATTAGTTGTTTTTCATCATTGATTTCCTAATCCCTGTTTGTTCCCTTTGTTTGCAGACTATTATATAATTGGTATAAACAAATGATGCGATGCGGATATCCATTTTTATCGGAGTATAATATCCAGATCCAGAAATGAATCAACCTTACTATCCTGAACTACAAGTAATTACCCAGCCTTCGTACCAACCAACTGATCCAATTAGCCCGAATTATAACAATCCACCGTTCCTGATTTACCATCTGATTAAACTGTGAATAAAGAACAATCAACAAATGAGACAAACAGCTGGTTCCGTTACTTATTTTTCAACTATGTTATTCTATTTTTTCTATACAAGTGCCACTAACATTATTTTCAAAGTATTTGAGCATATTTTGTTTCTGATTTCGCCACAAATTAATTGTATCAATGGTAAAGTAGAATAAATAACGATCAAAAAATTGTTCATACATTTACATTTCTCGATATTTCCATTTCAAGAGGTTAATAGATTGGTTAATATTTAATCTAAATGGAAATAAAACAAATTCTGCTCAAACAACATTTTTTTTTTTTTTTTTTTTTTTTTTTTTTTTTTTTTTTTATGTGACCGGCTTAAATAAAGGATCCTGCGGGACACAATCTTCGCTGTTCCAGACTTTTATTTACATCTGAATTGAAGACGGAGAAAATAATGTGATGTTAAGTCACCGACGTCAAAGGAAAGAGTCTAATTAAATAAACATAGTTTAAATAGAACATTAAGAATAAAACTTACAGGTCACAAATACTATTTACAATTAATTAGGAAATCATTAAAAGACGCGAGAGTGTTGCTGTTTTCTAGCCTAGAAATTATGTATTTTAGAATAAACAAATCAATGAAATAATCCGTGAACTTGGGTAAAGACTATCTATAATAAACGATTTGCCAAAGATTGGAAATGGATGGCAAACAGAAAAGCATAAATAACGGCAAACTAAATAATATAATTAAAGTTCCCGCCAAAAGTTTAATGTCGTCCGCCATCTTGGAATTGTACCAAAATTAGAGGATAACTCCGCAAAATCAGCAATATTTACATCATTAAATCGGAAAACAAGTACGGCATTACTTTAGATCTCTAGTAATGCAGAACTAGAAACAAAATCTAAGAGAGGAGACTTGAGGAAATTCAAATCAAAAAGAAATATATCTATAACGGGAGTTTCCTTTCCCGACCAAACACTAAGTAAATTAACTCTAGAAAACCGTTCTCTTGTCAAAAAGAAACATGTCATAAAATAGGCTAAACTCTACGAATAATTTATACAAGAGGAATTTATATGAAATCTAGGGGAGAATGGATGGAAAATAGAATGGTAATTACCTGGATTGAAGACGGAGAAAATAATGTGGTGTTAAGTCTCCGACGTCAAAGGAAAGAGTGGCCCTCTGACGTCTTGCGGCCGATGAGGGCGCGCTAACCGGTGTATTTAAAAAGGTGAGTATGAATAAGTGCAAAGTACCCGAATGTGAATTATTCTACTTGTCACATTTATAAAGTTTGGATTCATGCGAACATAAATTCCAGAAGATGTTCATGCGGAAATTTTGACCCTCAAGGCAAATAAAAGTACCACGTGACACACAAAACTGCCATTTGCTAGTTTAAGTCTCGCCTTAAGACTCATCTCTTTAAAGTCATTGGACACCTTCTGAAGAGAACAAACATTAAAAGTTTACAGATTTACAAATAAGTTTCAGGGTTTACAGAAGGTAATGGTGAAAGACTTCCCTTGAAATATTATTTAATGAAATGCTTTACTTTTAGAGAAAACATTAACACAATTATCAATTCTCGTTATAGAGAATAACGGAAACAATTGGGTGGATTTTCCCTTTATTTTCTCCCGTCTCCGATGACCGATTGAGCTTAAGTTATCAGTTGTGCTATTACTATTGAAAACTGTTGCAACAAGAAAAAGAAAACCAATCGTTAATGTTTGCGCTGACCTGAAGATTTTGCAAATCTTTCATGAATTATTGTTCTTTCAGCTGCAGGACAGGATCCCCCCCCCCCCCCACAAAAAAGGAAAAAAAACAGTAATACAAAACAAAATCAAGAACCTGCCGTAAAATCGTAAATAACCCGACGTGTTTTCCAAAAGTATATTCTTTTGCCATGATCTTGCCATAAATGTTTTTAAAAATCACACCAAGTTCTACAGGAAATAATGTGTTTTCTGCGGTAATTGTATGTAAACATTTGAACTTTCCCTATTTTGTGTAACAATACTGAAAAATTTTGTTGGTGACATAATCAATTAAGTATTAGTGTTGTCTCCGGGGGCTTTATAAACATCGGTTTATCATTTTAGGGAAAATAAATTTAGGTGTTTTCACTGAACTACTTGGGGGCCCAGGGGTGGATTTCACAAAGGTAGTCCTAACTTAGGACTAGTCCTAGGCAATGCTAAGAGATAGGACCAATCCTAAGTTAGGACCAGTAACTCATCCTAACTCAGGGTGCACTGGAGAAGCCCGATTGAGGATTAATGGTTTTGAGTTGCCAGAGAAGATAAAAAGTAGCCAGCATGCTTAAACAATTCTATTGAACACATTTGAGTTCAGTTTAATGGGCTTAAAAAAACAAATTGCAAGTTGGTCGCCTGATTTGACTTTTTTTTAAAGTCCAATGAGCGTGCGTTTTGGGGGTTGTTTTTTGCAGTTGTTGTTCTCGTTGCTAACACAACAACACAAGTTCTTCAATCAAGGGGTCTACTTTGGACAAACAAAACTGGGAATGAACAATTGGGACTGGGAAGCACGCGGGAATTTTACATAATTGTGTTTGCGTGAATGTTTCACATAAGTAGTTTGTGAGGGTCAAAAGCCATATTTAGTGGTATTTTGTGGACGGCCTGAAGTGTTGAGACTTGATCGGTTGCCAGTTTGTGTTTTGAGTATGTAGAGCGCTCAAAACTGTGTTCTGGGCTCGGCGCCAGTTTTGTGGCGTCGGCCCGACCGCTATGGCTAACAATCAACAAAACTTCACAATATTTTGCTCTAAAGGTGTATTTTGAAAAGTGAGTACAAACGTCTTTGTCTTTTATACCGGTTAATAATTGTGAAGGGAATTACTAAATAGTAAAATAAATTAAGAGGTTGGTCTGCATTAAGTTTTTGGGAAGAAGTTCTGACGGGGAATGTGGAGATCTGACGGAGAAATGACAGTTCACGATGCACTGTTAGCCGCTTATGGCTGTTCGTAGACTTACCGGGGACCGGTAAGGGGAGGACAAGTAGGCCCTACCCTTGACATAAGTTCACAATTCGAGCTATGATCTTGCCCTTAAATGATAATTTTTGTCAAGTTCTACCTGGTGACGAACAAATTTATAAATGTAAAACGTTTTTGTTCTCGTTTACAGATGGTTATTTGTTAAAAACAACTTCCATGATCCTGGTTCAGACAACTACCTTAAATTTTGACAAAGGTCCTAATCAACACCTGACGTCAATTGCATAAAATTACCTTAGTGGGATAACAATATGAGCGTTATTTTTAAAATCAGTTTGTTTAAACTTAGGAGAAAAAAAACACTCAAAATTTCTCAAGCCGCTTACTTATTTCCGACTTTAAAATAAAAATGATATATTAATGTTCCATTTTGTATGGTCCTAAATTTGCCATTAAAAGCTGGCAACAAAAATATTGCACTACATGTACTCATTTCAAGTCATTGCATTAAATTATTGAAAAGAAACGTAATAGTTTATTTCGCAAGACGGGGTTTGTATTGTATTCCAGGTTCAGACGTGTCTTATTTCAAGGGTAAAGGCAGTGGACATTATTGGTAATTGCTCAAAACATATATTATCATAACACCTTACTTGGTAACGATCAGTTATGGGTGCTAAGTATAAAACATTGTGAGAAACGGCTCCGAAGAAGTTATTCTATACGAATTTGATTTCGAGACCTCGCTTAGATTTTGAGGTCTCGAAATCAAGCATCTGAAAGCACACAACTTCGGGTGTTTTTACTGTCATTATTATCTCGCAACTTCGACGACCAATTTTTTAGTTCAAATCTTTACAGGTTTGCTATTTTGTGCATGTTGAGATACACAAAGTGAGATAAATACTTCGAACTATTTATATGGCCAACTCGATGTCAAATAATTGTCTTTTTCACTTGGTGTATCTCAACATAATATGCACACACAACTGTGAAAATTTGAATCCAAATGGTCGTCGAAGTTGCTAAATAATAATCGAAGAAAAAAACACCCTTGTCGCACAAGTTGTGTGCTTTCAGATGCTTGATTTCTTACAAGACGTCAAATAACAGATTGTAACTGTGCCAAACATCTTTCGTATTTCAATTCATTTTGATTCGTGTTTGGGAAGTCCTGTAAGGTCTTGTGCTTTTCATAACTGTCTTGATTTTTACTAGTTGTTAGCTTTTTAATCACTATCTAATTCTTGTATTATGCGCTCGAACATGTAAATTAAGACGCAGTATAAACTCAATTTATTTATCACATTTTAGCTCCCATTTAACAGTCGAGGTATCTTCATTACACCATTTGTTTCAGTTTGACATCGTCACTGAAAATACTTCAACGATTTGCCCAAGAGCATTGCTGTATGTTGTCGTGCTTATTGGTCCCTTTTAAGGTTAACATTCTATTCAAATCGCATTCAAATCGAACTAACTCATGCAGCATAATTCTGCCAACCACTGTGTACGCCATACATTACTGTATAAAAGGTTTGTGCTTGAACTCTGTGTGACCGTTAGACTTGACCAAGTCCCAATCCCGTGCCGTCCCCGAAAACTATGCTATTGTTTTGTAAAGCGCTGGACCACTGTAGCTATATTTTGAACGCACGGGCCCCGATAACGAGAACGATAAAAATGCACGCCCTCGATTGGTTGAATGAGCGTGGGCGTATTCTGTGTGGAGCATTTCAACCAACAGAGGCGTGCATTTTTACCGTTCTCGTTATCGGGGCCTGGTGTGACCGGGCCTTTTAGAGAACCTTTTTTTGTTTGGGGGGGGGGGGGGGGGGAGGCACATGTTCACTGTTTCGGTTCAAAGATCGCATGGCTCAGAGATCAGGAATACTTATTAAGATAAAGTAGGTTGCATGCTGCAAGTTGCATTAAACATTATCAAGTGGGTCTGTCGAACCATTACAATTTACACATACAGTCATGCACTATTAAAGACTACTTTGGTGTTGTCAAAGACATGTTCAGATTCAGCTGGGAAAAGTCGGAGGCTTGGTGTCATCGTAAGAATTTCCAACTTTTTGTTGATGAAAATGAATGTGCCCGTCTTGTTTGCAAAACATAAAGTAAGGACCCTTATTGAAAACGGTGACGATATTTTAAAGTAATAACGATAAAGAAACTCGCATACGAGAGAAAAGGTAATGTTTATTTGTATTCACAAAGTGAAATGTTTGTTCTAGAACATGACATCGTTTGTTTTGTTTTCGTTTTGCATTCCGGAGGCAAGGCTTGTGTCAACTGTTAATTTAATCATTGGTGTTTCAAATTGAGAACCATTCATGTGAAAAAGAAGAACCACTGTGTGTCAGCAACCATTGAAATACCACCAACCATTTACATTTGTTTGGATTCGAGTTTAGAGTATTAAATCCTTTACTGCGGGAAATCGGTATGTAAAACGAACAGTAGGCCTGTTTGATAACTGTAATGTAAAACTTAATGCTGGCAAATCAATTCTGCCAATCATCTTAATTTTTTTTATTTTTTTTATATGACACTCTTTTGTATAAATGATCAAGGTATTTTGTATTTTTACGGTTGTAATTTTTTACTGTTGTTTGGTCATTGGCCAAGGGTGTAAATCTATTCACTTATTGGTATAAAAAGTTGCGATATGTTGAGAACTTTGAATCCCTGTCGAGTTTGCACGATAACTACAAAGTCTTAAACGTTCTTGTGACACGTTAACATGAGGAAGCACTATGTAGCGCAACTGACGTGCGAAACAAGAGATGTTAAATAGAATCGTGACGATTAATTGATTTCTCAAACTAATGTACGTGCTAACATTAACAAACATCGGTGTATTTGTAAAAAACAGAATTAATATTATTTATCCCCGTTGCAAATGTTTTTATGTGTTGTTTTATGCCCTTCCTTGTCTTATTTTTGTCTGGCTTTTCTGGGATTTTGTAGACATACACCTTTTAAATGTTTAACTCCGGCTGATGCTTTTCTGTGGGCATCCAACTGTTGTTTAAGTTAAGTTTTTAATAAACATGTAGTTTTATTGTGTGTGGGGGTGTACTTGTAAATGTTTTGCCGAATACATATTAATATCAGTATTAGTGCTTAAATGGTTTGAGTTCTTGTCATAGCTCAAATCAACCCCCCCCCACCCCCAAAAATGTAATGATTAAAAAACCTATTCACACAAATTATGTTAAGTCATTGCAGCGATTTGAAAGGAAGTTACAAATTGCTGAAAATTTAACTGCTTGTGTCAGCCAAGGAAAAACACAAGTAGGTGAAATACAGTTCAGAACTGATCCATCTTAAAGGCAGTGGACACAATTGGTAATTACTCACAATTATTAGCGTAAAACCTTACTTGGTGACGAGTAATGGGTAGAGATTGATGGTATAAAACATTGTGAGGAACGGCTCCCTCTGGAGTGACATAGTTTTCGAGAAAGAAGTAATTGTCAACGAATTTTGATTTCGAGACCTCAGACTTAGAATTTGAGGCCTCGAAATCAACCATCTAAAAGCACACAACGGTGTGTAACAATGGTGTTTTTCTCTCATACTTATCACGCAACTTCGACGACCGATTGAGCTCAAATTTTTACAGGTTTGTTATGTTGTGCATATGTTGAGATACACTAGTCTTTTACATCTACCAATAGTGTTCAGTGTGTTTAAGATATATATGTATGTTCGTTAGAAAATCATAGTACGGCAAAGTGTTGATGCCAGGAATTTATGTATAGGCGTAGGTTGTACGCAACCACCCATCCAAATAATGGGCCAAGTCACAACGTTTCATTTCCTTTTTTTTTACCAGAGTGTGGAGGCTATTCAACTTCGACCTAAAGATTCACGGTTTCGGCCTTTAGGTAAGTTATATCAGTCCACAGTGCTTTTTTTAACAAATCCCTCTTGCCTTAGTATCAAGAAAAAAATCACCTACTCCTAATAGTTTTCCTAAGTAAAAATTATTTGCTTTATCTTTGAATAAAGGTATACTGAACACGTATGGTAATTGTCCATGATCAGTATCTCACTCGGTGTATCCCAACATAATTTTATGCATAAATTAACAAATCTGTGAAAAGTTGAGCTCAACTGGTCATTGAAGTTGCACGGATGAAAAAGACACCCTTGTTGGACAGCAAAAGTGTGCTTTCAGAAAGGGATAAAAAGCCCTCTGGCCAGAATTGTTTTAATTATTATAGTGAGAAAAAGCCTCCTCAACTACGTTACTTCCAACGGAGCCGTTTCTCACAATGTGTTATGCTATCAACAGCTCTCCGTTGCCCGTTACCATGTAAGGTTTTGTGCTAACAATAACTGTTTGTCATACTGACAAGGTACCTGTCCCGTATGACAAGATTATGTTCACAGCGCCCTCTTTGTTTTTCGACAATCCGCAATTCTGGTCTCAGTGACAAGAACCCATCTTGCCAATGGAAACGACAAGATACATTTGTCATACTGATAAGATACCTGTCCCAGTATGACAAGATTATGTTCACAGCGAGCGCCCTCTTTGTTTTTCGCCCATCCGTGTTTGCGCAATCTCTGCTCTGGTCCGATCGAGGGGGACATTAATCCAAACAAAAACACGATTGTTTTCGTCACTTACGAACATCGTCTCTATTTTGTAATATTTCACTTAAACAAACTTCACAAAAGATAATTAAATAGTTTTTCTTTGAGTTTTGTTTTGTTTTAGACTAACAACAATTATTTTCTTTCTGTAAAGTTACGCTTAAACGTTGCTGTTTGTAAGCCAAAAAAAGTGAGAAAGGGTCAAATCCTAAATTTGTCTGTGGGCAAGCTCATTCTTGCATTGGTAGAACCCATAACTGCAACTGGTCGTGATGGTTGGTTGCGTGCAATGGAAAACCACGGTGAAATTCGCATTCCACTTTAATTTGTGCCCGCTTTTCCGTAACCGCTACTTTACAAGTAGAACTGACCCAGAATTCTGTGAGAAGTTTCAAAGTTGAAGGCAAGGACCACATACACAGCAGTGAGAAATATATGGTAAACCAATCAGTGACTTCGAATTAAACAATCGGCTCCGGGGACCGAAAAACGAAGTCACCGATTGGCCAACAGATGCGCGCTTCAAAAAAACTTTATGCATTGACATTCTTTCTACTATTGACACAGTAAAGTTTCTAAAAAAGGTAACATTTTGTGATTGATGACAGATGATCATTAACCAGTTGTACTAGTGAATTATTTGAGCAGACGCATCGTCGTGTACGATATTCTTTCTTACTATTGGCACAGTAAAGTTTCTGAAAAGGTAACATTTTGTGCATTGATGACAGATGATCATTGCCCAGTTGAACTAGTGAATAATATTTGAGCAGACGCATCGTCGTGTGTGATATTCTTTCTATTGACACATAACAGTAAAGTTTCTGAAAAAAGGGTAACAATTTGATTGAAGATCATTACCCAGTTGTAGTGAATTATTTGAGCTAAAATGCAATACATTCGAGGCAGACTTGTAATTTTATAAGCCGTTTTTCCCTTGCATACGTTAGTTGTACAAAACGCACGGTAGACTGTATTACAGCCGCCATACGCACATCGTGTACACTGCACGTAGGCTATATAGGCATGCATGTACTGTACTGTATATTGTGTAGGTAATAGCTGTCGTAAGCAATGTGATACTTTTTAGTTGTACATGTATAACATTCACGCGCGCATGCTGCTGCTGCCTGCGTTATAGTATAGAGCAACAGCCCTCCCCTGCGTATAAACAACAAAGGTTGTGTTTTTGCCTGCGCCATTATGGAAGACCAGAACAATGTGTTTATTTGCGTTTATTGTGATTATGAAACCCATCAATTCAGGAGACTATTCAACCATTATAGGTTTGTACACGAAATTGAAAATGCCATTTTTAGAATAAATGCCATTTTTAGATATAAATGGATGTCACAGAAATCTCTCTTCAGTAAGATGTTTTGTCAACCACATCAGAGTACTTCACAAAGACTTTTACCGCATACATTACGTGAATGCAGTTGAAAATGTTGGTAATGATGCCAATGAGCTTGTGGTAAATCATGGCATCATGGGAGGAGCACCTGAGCAGCATGTAGGCTTACAAGATCAAGGTGATGTGGATATGCAAGATGTACAAAACGTAGGCCTTCCTATGCAAATAGATCTTAAGCCAAAGGTTGTACTATTTCTTCTGAAACTAAGAGAGTTACATAAAGTACCGGGGTCTGTTTGTAGTTTTGTTGCGTCAGAGATTGTAAATATTTTGCAGATGTCTAAAACAAAGATGCATTCTCAGTTGGATGCAGCTCTTCTTGAAGATGATGTCAATCGAGATGAGATTGCGACTGCCTTGGCTGTTATTAAGTCAACAGAATTAGAAGACATTTTTCACAGTTTCGAAGATAACAGAAAACTGAGTAGTTATGTTCAGTCCGAGTTTCCCTTTGTTGAACCAATCGAATTTGTACTTGGTGCAGATGTTGGGGGTAAATGTGAATTTTATATACCCATTTTGGAAACATTGAAGTTACTCTTGCAAAATGAAGATGTATTAGCAGAGGTTGTGCAGAGTCACAAGTCTGAGGATGGTAAATTAAAAGACTTTTGTGATGGTACTATCTTCAGAGAAAATGAATTGTTCGCCTTTGACTCTTCAAGTTTACAGGTTGTGTTATATTATGATGTCTTTAACATTGTAAATCCACCTGGAAATAAGGTCAAGAATTACAAATTTGCAGCATTTTATTTTTGTGCTTGGTAACTTTTCACCACAATACAGGTCTAGGTCGCATGTGTACAAATCAAAACACTGAAAAAAGTATGGATTTAAGAAAGTACTCGAGCCATTGCTTCTTGATCTTGCAGTGTTAGAAGAGGAAGATGTTTGTGTGAATAAGAATCCAAGTGGGCAAAATACGTTGAAATAACGTTGAAACAACGTCATACCCCGACGTTAAAGTAACGTTGAATATTAGTTGGATTTGCAAATCGTTTTAACGTTGAAATGCCGACGTAGAAACAACGTGGGAATATTAACTCTGCTTCAATGTCGGCATTTGTACGTTGTTTCAACGTTAAGTTTCTATGTTGAAACAACGTTGAATAATGGTTGGATTTGCAAATCGTTTTAACGTTGACATGCCGACGTAAAAACAACGTTAAAATCACCATGTTGTTTCAACGTCAGGTTTAGACGCTGAAACAACGTTCAATAATAGTTGGATTTGCAAATCGTTATAACGTTGAAATGCCGACGTAGAACCAACGTTGCAATCACCATGTAGAAACAATGGCTTTTTAATTCCCTAGTTAGTTATTTACACGTACTTTAATATTTATACTAACTCTATACATGACTACAACCTATCAAGGTCTATACATCTATTCACACTGTATGTCTTGTATATATGTAGACCAAGATCCCTAAATTTTCTAGTCGTGGTTTTACTCCGTTTTTAGCTAAAAACTGCTTAATTATTAATTCAAATGTTTAAACTACAAATTTTTGCTTGGACTTTTGTTGTTCGTGTTTTTTAACATTCGAATTAAACACAAAAGTTCAGAAACTTTCCTCGGATAACTTAACTACACCAAAGTGTTTTATTATCAAAAATACACTTCTAGGCCACGTGACCCCCAATTTGCATATCATGTCAATGTTAAATCAACGTTGGATCAATGTTGGATCAACAATAGTGTGATCGATTGGTATAACACTGAAGTTTTCGCATCTTGGTTATAATAATAATAATAATAAGACATTTGTAAAGCGCCTAATGCAAAAACAATAAATAATTAGAGAAAGATACAAGATACAAATAGGCAAATTACAAAAAAGAAGCTTGAAACAAACGAGCTTTCAACAAGGACTTAAAACGTTGTAAAGTATTAGCTTGGTGAATATGCACAGGAAGACTATTCCAAAGAAACGGTGCGGCGTAGGAAAAGATCTGTGGCCATAAAAAATGGAAGAAGCTCTATAGCAGAAAGCAATGACTGTTGAGATGATCGTTAAGTCCGAGTAGGGGAATAATGATGAACAAGTTCAGATAAATAAGCAGGAGATTGACATGTTTGAGCCTTTAAAGTTAACAGAAGAATTTTGTAAACTGTTCGAGACTTAACTGGGAGCCAATGCAATTGCATTAGTACAGGTGTAATATGGTGAGAACGAGGCAGACAAGAAACGAGGCGAGCAGCAGTGTTTTGTGCACGTTGAATTTTAGCAAGATCTTTATCGGGGAGTCCATACAGAAGTGAATTGGTGACGAAGGCATGAACAAGACGAAGAGTAATTGCTTCATCCAGGTAGGATGCACAATGATGAATCCATAATAACACCGAGGTTACGGGCAAATTCAGATGGTTCAATGACAGACTGGGCAATTTGTATTGTTGGCGGCGAAATCTTTTTGGCGAAACGAGATCTCAAAAAATTAATCTCAGTTTTTGAGTCATTCAAAGCAAGTTTATTTGACAACGCCCAAGATTTGACATCTTGAATGCACACTTCAACTTTTGCAATGGCAGAAGCGCGATCAGCTGGATCAAATTAATGTAATGTAAAGTTGTGTGTCGTCAGCGTAAGCAACACTAGAAATACCATGAGCAGCAATGAGGTCTTGCAAGGGTGCACTGAACAATATAAATTCAAGTAGCCCAGCTACAGAACCTTGTGGAACACCACACCAGAGATGATGGCGATCTGATTTAACACTGTTGATGAGAACATGCTGGGTTCTGTTGTTCAGATAAGAAGAGAACCAGTTAAGGGCAGTTCCAGTAATTCCATAGCGTGAAGCAAAAAAAAAAACGTCAACGTCAACCTTCAAACCTGTTTTACAATATTAACAAGCAAACTATTCTGTAACTATTTTATTAGGACAGTTATATTTTATGAATTGCCGCTTCAACATAGTTCAACATAAGTTGCCCACGGCAGCTCGCCGATAATGTAACCCAATAAAAAAAATCAATGGTAGCTATAGTTTATAGCTTAAATGCTGCCAACATTGTGTCAGCACTATAATAACCGGCGTTGGCCACATAAGTCCATTGTGGTAAATGTCGAGACAGAGCCATCATTGGTCCCACATTAATAATATTAAGAATAACAGGTATTTAGAAATGCTCCCCATAGAAAACTATATCACATCGCTTACAGCAACTTAAATGCACAATCTTAGCGGAAAAGCTACATACACAATGTTCGAAAAAATAAGAAAAAGAGAAAAGCTTAAACAGGGAAGAGATGTGTTTTCAGAAGTTTTTGAAATTGGTCTGTGGACTTGTCTTAACTTCCATGCTGTGGATGCAGTTACAGTGAATGTGCGATCGCCAGATTGCTTCGGGTCCTAGGAATGGTAAGCAAAAATGGGTCTCGAGAAGAGCGAAGATTATGGCGAGATGGGGTTGTGAAATGTAAAGCAACCCTTGATGTATAATGGCGTCATGTCATGGAAGGCTTTAAAAACAAACAAAAGTACTTTGAAGAGAATTCTTTCTTTTATACGGGAAGCCAGTGGAGACATTGGAAAGCAACACATCATGCTTTCCGCTATTGCTTATTAATCCATGTACAGGAAAGCATTGATTGTGACATGACCTCATCAGATAATGCACATTTCGCCGGCCTTATCCCGAAATCTCTGCCAGCAAGTTGTCTATTAATTTTATTCAGAACACACAAATTGTGTCACATATTTTGGTGAGTGCACGAACCCTTCCCGCTGAGACATAAATTTTCCACAAAAGATAACATGTTGATGGCACAATGATTGCAAAATAAACATGGCAATTTCTTAAACTGCCCGTTGGAAGAATAAGCATTGATTTTAGTTGGTTATTTTGCAATGCAACAACAACCTTTATCCAATTTGTGAAACTACCTGACTGATGACGGATTGGACCAACGTTGATTTTAGGTTGTTATCATCACAACGCAAAAACAACCTTTATCCAACATTGTATGTCAGAAACCTCATGTTGAAACAATTCGTTACCAGACTGATGTTGGATCAACATTGATTTGAGGTTATTGTTAACGTGAGGTAAAAACATCCAACGTTGCACATACATCAAAAATTATTACGTCGATACAACGTTAGCAGACTGATATTGGATCAACATTGATTTGAGGTTATTACCGTGACGCAAAAACAACCTTTATGCAACAATGTAAAACGTGAAAAACATCGCAGAGTGATATTGGATCAACATTGATTTTATCCAACGTTGCAGGCCTACATACTTCAAAAACATTACATTGATACAACGTTGGCAGACTGATGTTGGATCAACGTTGATGTTGTGTTGTTATTATCCCGACGCAAAAAACAACCTTTATCCAACGTTGTACTTACGACCAAACCATTACGTTGATACAACGTCAGCAGACTGATGTTGGATCAACGTCGATTTTTAGGTGATTATTATCCCGACGCAAATTCAACCTTTATCCAACGTTGTACTTACGTCAAAAACATTACGTTGATACAACATTGACAGACTGATGTTGGATCAACGTCGATTTTTGGTTGTTATTATCCCGACGTAAAAACAACCTTTATCCAACGTTGTACTTACGACCAAAACATTGCATTGATACAACGTTAGCAGACTGATGTTGGATCAACGTCGATTTTTGGTTGTTATTATCCCGACGCAAAAACAACCTTTATCCAACGTTGTACTTACGTCAAAAACATTACATTGATACAACGTTGGCAGACTGATGTTGGATCAACGTTGAATTTTGGTTGTTAACCTTTATCCAACGATTATGGAACGTCAAAGAACAACCTAAAATCAACGTCGCAAATGTGACGTTGAAACAACGTTGATTTATGGTACTTCAACGTTGCGACGCCAAATCAACCAATATCCAACATTGAAATAACGTTGTGTGCGCACTGGGATAGTCATGACCATCGATTCAGAGGCACAGTGTCTTTTGTTTCTTAAGATAATATTGGTGCTCATTCACTAGGAGGATTCAATGAAAGCTTTAGTGGGTTAAGGATCAGTCGTTTCTGTATGGCCACGAGACAAAACCTTGATGATTGCTTGACCACAGATAGTTGTGAAATGAGAACCTAAGAGAGCTACAATGCACAAGTTGCAATGGTGACCGAAGATGGAGCATTGGCGACAGCCTATGGCGTGAAAGGAGACTGTGTTCTTAATAATCTAGAATATTACCATGTTACCAGAGGATTGCCATCGGACATTGCCCATGATCTCTTTGAGGGGCTCGTCCCAGAGGTGCTTCGGAATCTGGTGTTGTACTTTGTATCAGATGGTTACTTCAGCCTGGACCAACTGAACACAAGGATTGGGAGTTTTTCTTATGGTAAAACTGACAGGGTGAATAAACCCACTATGATGGCTTCAACAATAGCAGATTTCCGGGTGAAACAAACAGCCAATTCAAAATACCAAGAGATGGGAGACCATGCTACTGCAGTACTTTGACAAAGACTTCGGAGATTGGGTCGACGTGGCCCCAATGTCCTCTCTTGAATATATGACGAGATTGCAAGTCCTGACTGCAGATGCCAATGATGATGTGGTGTCTTCTGCGTCTAGTAGCTGCAGTGAAACTCCTGAAGCCATTGAATGGTAAGTTTTGCCTGATAGACATAAAAAGGATGTGTCCATCTTAAAAATCACCACAGGCAAGGCTTTAAACATTAAGTGAAGGCAGGGGCGGATCCAGAGTTGTTTGCATGTGGTCAGGTTTTTTTTTTATACTTTATGTCTGATAATAACACCCTATTATGTTTTTTAATCATTTTTGTTTCGGCGCAGGGGGTACCCCCCCCCCCCCCTTTATTCGCACCGGATGGATTCTAATATACTGGCCAGTATAAATACAGATACTGTCAAGATGTATCTTGTGCAGTGTATTAATAAAGCTTAATATCTAAATAAAACGCTGTAAAATATAATCAGTCTCTAAAGTCTGTTTCTTCCTTTTTGTTATATTTTTACCTTTGTGGTGAATGAAAATTGAAACAAAATAAACTAAAATCCTCTACAAAAATGGTGTCCATATTTTAATTGTCCAACTACGGTTTTTGTCATTTAATTTTTTCTGAGGGACCATTTAAAAAAAATCGTTGCTCAGTTAATGACATTGATTTGAAATCAAATATTTGTTGTTTTAATGTTATGTTTTCAGCAGCCCTACTTTGAGCACTGCAACTACAGCAAAGGCTTTTCGGGTGTGGCCAATCAAGTTCAACTTTCCGGTGTACGCTCTGCGTGCTGGAGTGCAGCAGAAGCTGCGAGGTGGTGAAAAGCTAGATAGGGGAAACAGAACACAGATCACCGATGCTATTTATCAGGATGTGACAAAGTATACATAGTAAGTCTGAATAACTTACGTATTTTTCAAGTTGGACATAATCCTTCTTTTATGCATACATATGAGTCGAGCTAAATCAAGGGACCTGTAGTTCTACATTATCAACTGCCTCCATGCACTTTATTCTAAAGCAGCATCCTATTTCCTTACAAATGGCAAGTTCCACAACTGTACAATATTACAACACTTGTTTCATTCCATTTAGTTAGCAAAAGCACAAGAGGATCCCTGCAAGCAACTTGAAATGGAATTACATGTATCTCATTTTTTAAAACTTCACTTTTCAGGATTTTCAGGGCTTGCAATGAGTTTTCATGCTGAGTGGTGAATTTGATCCTTTAATTTCCCATTCATGTTTGGCATTTAATTTTACTTCTTTTCAACAAAAGAGTGGCAATACACCGAGGTAGTCACAGCTTTCGTAGAGACGTTTCCAAAAGTGAAGTCCAATGACAATTTGTCCATGGTAAGAGTTTAACATGTGGTTGAAGCATACACTCCTGCATTGCAGTATACAAAACTTAATATCATTATCATGTGTTATTATTCTATATTTCTTGCAATGAAATCTGAAAAACAAATAAAAACCAAACTAAGAGCACCTGGCGATCTTTAGTGAAACAGTCGTTGTTAAAATGATTATAATTCAATTATCTTGTTTTCAGAGTCTGTGGCGTCAAAGGATTCAGTAGCGGTTTCAGAACGAAAGGAGAAGAAGGGATTATGTTCCAGGAAAACGCACACTTTCAGATAAAAATGCAACAGCGGGACCACCTCAAAAGCAGAGTGACAAATTGATGTGGGGCCTAAAAAACTACATGAGTCAGCGACCGGAGGGCGAAGACGCTACCTCAATTGAAAGGCACAGAGCTGCAATGAAGACTGAACTCACAAAGAGGAACCCAGAGCAAAGTCGGATCGATCGTCTAATGACCCTTACATTTGCTGATCGCAGGGACATCATTGTGAAAAAAAAATCCACTGACGGTGGAGATCAAAGCAGATTTTCCAGCTCTTCTTAAAGGGGGAAGTGAGGTAACTTTATGTTTTTCTGAATGGCATGTCTTGAGCAAAGACATTTGGTATTTTTGGAAAGCATCAACATATAGCCAGAATGCTCAATCGGTAGATCGCTAGTACATTAAATCACAGCCTCAAATTCAAATCCCAATTTGGCAAAATTTATTTAATAAAATGTACATTGTATAAACACAAATATATATATAAAAAAAATAATAATAATAGTTTGTAATACAAGTGTTTGATGCATATGTTTGTTAATATGGACTGTTTGAGTACAAACTGCAGTATACATTGTACATAGGAAAAGCACAATTTTTCTGTACAGTTTAATATACTGTTCCAATTGCCAATTTTGTTTTGTTTATGTTGAGTTTTAATTATGTTTTATTTATGAATATTGTATCAATATTGTGCAGGTTCTGAAAGAGTTTAAGCCATATCAACTGAAGAACTGGGGAAGAAACTGACAACTGGTTTGCAGAAGTACCACAAGCAGCTTTTTGCTCTAGCCAAAAAAGCAGGATCACACCATCATCAAGAAGCTGGTTGAATCTGCATCACTTGAAACAACTGAAGAAAACCGTCAGGGTAAGTGGTGACACATTGTGCATTTAAGCACTCGGCTTTCCGGGCTTTACTCAAAGTAATCTGCAGTGTTGTAGTCGAGTCACCTAGGTTAAGTCCGAGTCTGAGACCAAGTCTTTGGCCGACGTGACTCAAGTTGAGTCCAAGTCAGGGAAAATAATCGAGTCCGAGTCCTGGAATCGAGTCGACAGCTGACTCAACAGGAAGGATGATGAAAAGGTTGGAAGTGGTTTTCAGACACATAAGTATGGGCTGGAGTTTTCAAATTCATCGAACTGTTTGGAAACATTTTTTCAAATAGTGACATGCTCATAATCCCCATTCACCCTCCATCATACTTGCAAGTGAAGCTATATGAATGAATGTGCACATGTACTTAATCAAGTACAGGTGAAATTGCATCAGGATTTTCATTTTGCCAAATAATTTCCAGTCATCATTTCAGTGGTACACTCCAAACCTAGACTACATGAAGCATGATCCCGTTGCTCCTTTGGCCGGTACTTAAGAAGCCTCGGGGTTTTACTTGCAAGCCAATATGGGGGTTCATTGGTTGGTTTATTGCAACACGTTCACCGAATACTGGCCTTCATACATCCATGCATTTACTCACTCTCTGATATGTATTACTTTTTTTTCTCACACTTTTCAGTTGAAGATTCACAAACGCATCCTGTCATCCAACAACACGATGACACCACATTCAAGGTCATCATCGAAGAGGAGACCGTCATGAAGACCACACCCTTGTTTTCTGCATTTGAGGTGTACTTTGCATCGTTTTATGTTTTTAATTTGTCCTATCCCAAAAAGTTGAGGGAAGACACTGCAATTTTTCCAAAGGCCGGTCTTGAACATTCAGGACAAAGAAAAAGTCAGCACTAGTGTGTGTGCCCCGCTTGAAACCGTATCTCAGTAATAACTGTTGTGACTACTTTCTGCATGTTCAATTACTGACAGGACCAATAAAACAAGTTTTGAAAGTTATGTCAACAAAAGTGAACTTATCTTGCCAATTGTAATCCCCGATGTCTAAACAAAATGTAATTCTTTTAAGCATATCTAGTTATTGTACCCTTGAAAAAAAAATTGTGAAGAGTTTATTTCCAAAACGCCACATATTCAGCAGAAAATTGCACTACAAATTCTCATCTTGAATATTTTATGAACAAAAAGAAAGATAACTTTGATTACTTTACCATAACTGTTTGTATAACACTGTTTTTAAATCACATCTTTGTGTTTATTTAAAAAAAAAAATTATGACTGAGGGAAAAAATAAGTTGTCTACCAAAAACAAAAAGAACAATTGGCATATATAGCATTTTGGAAACAAACTTTTCGTTTTTCCCTGTGAAAACATTCCATGTTAAATTTATGATTCTGGTTATTGTCAGCTGTGTGGCCAAAAATCTACTCTCTCTCAAAAAATGGAGATGTGTTTTACTTCTGGAAGTGGGTTCTGGCTCTTTGAAGAGGTGTGGTTTCTTTGCGAAGTAAGGAAAAACCAACCAATGATTGAAAGTTAGTCGTTACATTTTCGCCAGTGTTGTTGACTTTAATGCGAGGCCATGGACAGAAGGGTAACTGTTTTAGAAAACTTTTCGCCCAAAAAAGTAAGTTTTAGAATATAGAGCCACCTCAAGTTCAAATGCCAAGGAATTTCGTTGTGAAATATATGCCCAAATTCAGTGAACCAATAACCTAAAATATTACTTGCTGAGAAACTGTCGTTTTTTACCTTATACCTTATTTTTTGTAGCTGAAGTTGCATGGAATAAATCAGATGTTGTTATGTTATAAATTCGTAATCATGTCACTTAAAATGAAAGGATAATTTGACCATTTTCTGTTGTGGTTTTGACGCACCGTTTGTGTTTTTGATCCTTGACGTGACGTGGAACCTGACGAATACGTAGAGTTACTGCTTGTTGGAGTTCAGAAACTCGACCACTTAATGTGGAGCACCTTGTGTTTGACACTTTTCGAGGTCAGTGTTGCCACATTTCGTCGTTGACAAATTCTAATTTTATTCGGTGAATTACTGGTACCTTTACTTTCAAAACTCTTGCCTTTTAATCTCTGCTAACGATTTCCGTGCTATGAAACATTCCCGATCCCCGAAAAAAAAACAAAAAAACGGTGTGTCCGGAAATTGGGCACAAAATGGGAGTACCGAAAACTTGGGCATGTCGGGTAGCCTTGCTCTAAGACTAAGAGACCCTACCCCCAATGAAGCCCAAAAAGGAAGAGCATAAGTATTAACCATGGAGGAATGGAGGAATGAAATAAAGTTATTGTACTCTTTGTATTCACAACAATTTCTACTACCGTAGAATTCGACTCCGTGAATTCTTCCTCGACTCACCATCCATGGATCCTGAGCCATTTTATTGTAAGAGTAAATGGGTACCACCTAAGAACCGTGTTCCGTCCCTTGAAACTTACCTGCAGGTTGTTAGTTCACAAATTAACTCGAATGATCATTCTACCCACAGGACTCATGACAACCTCCCTAGAGAAGAGCGTGAGGTTCTTAAGACTCAACGAGCACGGAAAGACATCATCATCAAGCCAGCCGACAAGCTGTTGTTGTCATGGGCCGTCAGCAATACATCGATGAAGCCATGAGACAACTGAACAACCAAACTAATTATAAACCACTTGACACTGATCCAACAGGCACCTTCTCAAAGGAGATTCAACAAACACTGGACGAAATGCATGACCGTGACAACCTAACCAAGAAAGCTCACAAGTTTCTCTCCCCGGTCGACTGTAGAACAGCCAGGTTTTATCTCCTTCCCAAGGTACACAAACCAGACAACCCAGGAAGACCCATCATTTTTGGCAATGGTTCCCCCACTCAGAACATCTCTCTTTTTGTTGACAGTTTTCTCAACCCGTTAATGCCGCAGATTCCATCATACATTCATGACACTCCAGATTTCCTCCGCAAAATCTCAGGTATTCAGAACCAGGTCCCAAACACAGCCATCATCGGTAGTTTTGATGTAACCTCTCTATACACCAACATTCCCCAAGATGAAGGGATTGCTGCCTGCTCTTCAGCTCTGGCTAAGAGTGGTCACACGTCACCGCCCATTTCTGACATTGTATCCCTCATGCAACATGTTCTAACAAAAAGTAAACTTTTCTTTCTTGGGTAAGAATTTCCTACCGGTACATGGCACTGCAATGGGCACACGTATGGCACCATCAATGGCGTGCCTTTTCATGAGCCATCTTGAACAGCACATGTTGGCAACAGCCCCTTGCCGTCCCTGGGTCTGGTAGCGCTATATCGATGACATCTTTTTCATCTGGACAAGCGATGAAGCAAGCCCCACAGCTTTCATTAATCACATGAATTCCTTCCACAGGGCCATCAAATTCACGAGCGAATACTCAACCAAGAATACACATTTTCTGGATGTCAAGGTTCTCCTCAAGACGGATGAAGGCTTAACCACAGATCTCTTCGTTAAACCCACAGATAAACACCAATACCTACATTCCACTAGCTGTCACCCCCGACACTGCAAAACCAGCATAGCCTACAGTCAGGCCCTCAGACTCCGTCGAATCTGTTCTTATGATTCTGATTTTATCCACCACTCACAGGAACTTAAGAAACACCTTGTTTCCAGGGGTCATAGCTCTCTAGCAGTCCATCGAGCGATCCAGAATATCAAGGGAGTCAGTACTTTCCAAAGGACCCAAAAAACAACAGAGTCCTACGGGGAAAGTTCCTTTTAATGTCACTTTCCACCCCTCACTTCCTCCCATTCGTAAAATAACCAGTTCGAACCATCATATTCTTCACACATCAGATCGACTTCAACGTGCTGTGCAGGAAGAACCCATAGTTGCCTACAGATGCCCACCAAGTCTCAGGGATCTCATTGTCCGAGCAGAAGTCCCTCCCATTAATGATGATGTTAATCCCCCTCTACCACAGGGAACTTTTAGGTGTTCCAACATCTCCAAATGCATCATCTGTAGACAACACATCGGGGAATCGGACTCCTTCACCAGTAACACCGGCGGTACCACCCATAAGACAAGGGGTCATGTCACCTTCACCACCACTAATCTCATTTATCTCATATCTTGCAGAGTCTGTGGTGTTCCATAATAGGTGAAACAAGAACTACACTCAAGAGGCGTTTCTATGGCCACAGATCTACAGTCAAGACCCAAAAGCTAGACATACCTGTAGGACATCACTTTAATCTTCCTAATCACTCCATTTCTGACATGATCTTACAGGCCATAGAAGCACTAGGCAACCACAGATAGACTGTGCGTTTGAGTAGGGAGAAACTCTGGATTAGACGCCTCCTCACCATTCAACCCCATGGTCTGAACATCCAAGAAGGAATCGACTAATAAACCTTTTGTTTTGCCATCTCCTTTTTCCCCACAGCCTTTTAGCTTGAGCCTCATTCACTAATCAATTACTTTTTTACCCCACCTCCCCACCCTTGATATTGTCCTTTGTGTTTCTATCTTCTTGTAGTCAAGCCAGCCCCTTCCTCCCCCCTTTTGTCCCCTACTCACTGTTTACCCCTTGCTTTTTCTCCTGTTCACTGTTTACCCCCTTGCTTTTTCTGTATGCTTTCTAACCTTATTCATGTATTTCCACCTCACTGCAAAAAGTAGTTACCTGTTCATGTTTGTTGTGTGTTGTCATTTAGCCTTCGAGAAAGACTCTGCAGGGTCGAAACGTCAGGCCATTAACTTATTTTTCGCATTTATACTCTCGGTCCATTTGGTTGGTAAGTTGTTTGCAACAGCTAATTCTATTTTCTAAAAAATAAATTATCATAAAATACAATCAATGAGTTCAACAATTAATGACAAAGTGATTGTAAATATGGATAATAAGGGTTTATTATAAATCAATTCTAAAATGTTTACTTGGACTACGTTGGAATTTTTAATGCTCTATTCAAGTGTCATTAGGGAACACTTCAAACATTCCCTTTTTTTTTTTTTTTTTTTTTAGACTGACAAGTTTCACACTTTTGTGGTATGCTTAAGTGTATTAAACAATGTTGATGACAGACTAGCTACTTCAACATATCAAAGTAGGTCATTTTGATATCCAGGTTTTCATTATATTTCCGGTTGGTTACAAACGTGACCGACATGTTTTTGACAGTTGTTGAGTTTGTTTGTTGTTTTAGAAAATTTATATCAGAGACATTCCTTGACATTATTGCATAAATTATAGAAAAAAAATTGAAAACTGTTGACATATCCTTCATTAGGCAATGTCCACTGGTCTCACAGAACACATTAAGTGGACATCCTAGGAGCAAAACAGGATGTATCTGTACCTGCCCTGCAAAAACTTAAATGTCATGAGTTGAAGTTTTGGCTTCAATGCCGTGGAGATTCCTGCAAAGGCCTGAAAACCAAGGCACAGCTGATACAGAGGTATGTATGCTGAATAAAAAATACACCACATTTGATGCTGATTAAAACTAGTGAATGCCATGTGTTTGTGGGAAAGGGAGGTTTAGGGTATACATGTAATATTAGTCGCTGGCCAAGGTTAGAGTAACTGCCTAGAATGGATACAGGGGAGAAAGACTTAAGGCTGTCATGAGGGGGTAATCTGTTTTTTGGAGGGGATGAGGGAAAGGGCTCTTACAGCTACCCCCCCCCCCCCCGCCCCCCCATGACATGCCTGCAGCTAGCAGCATGGTTTTCTTTGAGAAAGTATTGGGGAAAATATCAGATGACAAGTGCAATCTTGTTTGCATGAATTAAAGTCTGTATTTGATATGTTTTTTCATCTTTTCTTATTTGCTATTTTAGAATTCAACAGACTGTTTCAAATGGCAAGCATTCTACAGTCATTGATCCCACCCCAGATAAGCATTGGGCACAAAGGGTACCAACTCGGCCTATATGCACCATACACTCTGCTGACCCTTTTCCCAAGAAAGGATCATACCACCAGTGGGGCAGTTCTACTGACTGGGGTAAGAGGCTTGAAAGCCTTCCATCCCTTACACGGCGAGATAGATATGCACATAGACACTGTGAACATGAGAATTAGGCCACAGAAGGACTTGACTGAGTGTCAAAACCTGCAATCCGTGGTGCACACCTCAATTCAGAGGTTATTTCCACGCACTCAGATGAAAACAAACCAAAACGGTTAAAAAAATGTTCAGCAAGCCAATTATAACACTTTAGTTAGCCCTCATATTTGTTCAACAGGCCTTGCATTACAAAGCATCACACAAACATTCTTTGACGTGAATGAATGCTCCAAAATAATTCTTTTCTGACAGGTTTGCTGAAATACAAATTGATGATCCTTTAATTTTGCATCTTGTATTCTTTATACAATAGTTCAGTTGGAAAAAATAATTTTGCACACTCCTGTGTATTTTAAAAAATAGTCTTGCTGAGTACTGACAAATACATGTACACACATGTAGCTGGATTCTCAATGTGAAGTCATCATTACATAATAATATTGATAAGTTATTCCAGAGAACAATTGTTCTGGGACAGGGTCTTCCAAAACAATGAAAAATATCTGTTCTTTATAGTAGAAAAAACACTTGCGATGACTTATTATGTTATGCATGTGACCTCACGTTGAGAATTCAGCCATACATTATATCAGCAAGTGGCCAAATTAGGTTAGCGTTACTGAAGACTAATATTTAAAAAACAAATTAGTTAATCATTTAAAAGTACACAGGAATGTACAACAAGATTTTTTCTAACTAAGGAAATACAGGTGTAACATAAAAGCACCATTACTTAGTATTTTAACAAACCTTTAAGTAGTATTTAAATAAAAGGCATGAGAGTGCTACGTATAAAATGAATATCAGTGACTTTGTCTGTATTTTTTTACAAGGAATGGTTTGTTTTACACATTACCAGACAATATCACATTGTATCTTTCAAGGAAAAAAAATGCTTTATACACAGCATAGGGGGTTATAGTTGCAAGTAAATGTACTTTGTCAAATTATTTCTTTCACTTTGTACACATTGTTTAAGGAACTTACACGCCCATTTGTAATATTGAGTTAAAATATTGTAACAATAAGTTGTGTTATCGCTCTGAGGTTCCCTAGGGGCTAAGTCCGACCTCATGTCCCAAGGTGGAATTTTACAACTTAATTGATTGATGGGTTAACCTCATTGTGTAAGGTATGACTAGTTTCAATAATTGTTTTAGTGCATTCTGACTGTGTGCCCACGTGATTGGAGTCAGGTGGGCATGCAGATTAATGTTTGGCCAGGTGCCAGTTAACAAATATAACATTTGTGTGCCAAATAAGTAATAGGGGCGTGGTACCCATTAATGGTTGTGTCACGTGTACATTGGAAGAAGAAGCCATGTTGGCCAGATTTGTTGTGGTGTGGCAATTGTTTGCCAATTAATTACTTCGGGCGTGGTGTCCAGTAATGGTTGAGGTCACGTGTTCATGGGAAGAAGAATCCAGGTACTGGGCAAATTTGATGAGTGTTATGTGGGCAGAAGAAGCCAAGTACTGGCCAAACACTTGTGGGGTCATGTGTACCCTGAGCTATTTTTATGTGTGTCACTGGCTAGCCATAAGTTTTTCGGCAACCTTCACAATTTTTGTTTTGGAAATAAAACAGTTTTCAGTGGCTGTGGCAATCAATCAAAATATAATTTGTCTGCTTGTTTTATTCGTATCTGAGTATAATGAGATTACTGGATTAAAACTATTTGTCAAAAGACAGCACACTGTCCAAATCTGATTAATGGAGCCGTGCATGGTCAGAGGAATCGCACTGTCAAAAATACGAAATTTCTTGACATTGTTTATCGCCCTTTCGACATGGATTCTCTCTGCTGCTATTTGCTGTGTCTCAATGGTCTCATCTTCTTCAAACTGCTTCCTTTCTTTGAGGAAGGCAGGGATATTTAGTTTGACACCCATTGGCTTTAGCAAATCATCAATTGTGAAACCACGGTCTGCCATCACAACATCACCCTTTTGAAACAGCTTGGGATCCAGAAACCCACTCCGTATAACTGTTTCTCTATCTGACATTGATCCAGGATACAGTTGACTTAATGAATGTTATTGCACCACTAGGTGCGATACCCAGGAGTCCTTTGTAAGTTATATGATGCTTATAGTTTGACCAAAACATACTTTGGAGCATCAGAGAATCTGGGATCTGTGCAAATATTTCAGATATTTTAAATTTAGATGAAATAAATGAGTGTAAATTATGTCGGTAGGATACCTTATTCCACGAAACAAGTCGTCTTGATAAGATAAATAATGTTGGTAATGAAATATGTGGGATGGCACTCCTGGAGCTCCGTAGGTTTACTTCCGTTATCGGAAATCCCCACCAGGCTATCTGGAAATTCCCAATGAGAAACTGAAACTGCAATTCTACCGAATCCAAGCTGTGGGAGCTATTGAAATAATGTTCGTGTTGACAAAAGAGACGGTCGTGTTGGCGTTGGTGACCTCTATGCCGATTCATTTTGTTCGTTCTCTCGCCGTCATGTCCCAACACCTCTTTGTCCTTTCATGTTTTGCAAAAAAATATATCTGGGTTATGGGTTTTATTATTATTATGTGTAGTCTCTCGCCCTCTCCTTCTAGTTTTATTAATGCTATTTTTAAATGCCTTTGATAATGTTTTCACAGAACCTCGGGTAAGTATAACCCAAAATGACTATTCTTTGTCCCCGATGCAAATTAGCATATTAAATCGTTTGCAGTACCCCCTTGCCAGGTCTAGCAAGGCCTGGACCAGCCCTGGCCCGGTGGTTTGATGCTAGTTGGGATCGGTGTATATGGGTAAAAACCAAAATGAATATGCTTTATAGCGATACAAATTAACATAACAATATTTTGCAGTACCCGTTGCAAAAACCTAGGATTCGAACTGCCTCTAGCCACAGGCAGTCGGTGGTCAGTTATGCAAAGGCACTATTGGTAATTACTCAAAATAATTATCAGCATAAAACCTTTCTTGGTGACGAGTAATGGGGAAAGGTTGATAGAATACAACATTGTGAAAAACGGCTCCCTCTGAAGTAACGTAGTTTTTGAGAAAGAAGTAATTTGCCACGAAATTGATTTCGAGACCTCAGATTTATAATTTGAGGTCTCGAAATCAAGCATCTGAAAGCAGGCAACTTCGATGACCGATTGAGCTCAAATTTTCACAGGTTTGTTAATTCATGCAGATGGGAATCACAAAGTGAGAAGACTGCTCGTTGACAGTTACCAATAATGTCCAGTGTCTTTTTAATTGTTAATAATTGCTAAACTGAAGAGAAAAACACAGTCATGCAATTAAGTTCGAATAAAAGGTACAAAGGCCAGTAACGGTTTACGTACGTATTCACAGAAACATGTATACGTAATGGGGTGTATATCTGTAGGCTGGAGATTCCCGGCCTGATGAAAAACATACACGTTACCCAAGTTGGAAAACCCCCTGGTGATTATTGTTTGCGTGGCTGTGTGTAAGGTACGCATTTCGCTTGCTGTGTTCAACGTATGGAGATATTATAGGGAATTCTCGTTCCATTTCTCGTACCGTTCAAAATAATTGTTTTGATTTTGTTTTTGTTTTTGTTTTTGGAGCTCAATATTTTAGTATTTTTACTACTATAATTTTTTGAACAGGATGTTATCATCAATCATGATTGGCATATTGGTAATAATAAGACTGATTCCAGCTGCATGCACCAGTGGCATCTCTCCGACGCACGTTGAATTCGAGAGAGGCAGTCGAGGGGTTGTACCTTGTCCTGATATTGTGGATAGAGGCTATTCAGCAAGTGACATCGAAGCAATCTACTGGTATTTCTTACCGAAGGGAAGCTCGCATTCCCCGGAAAGTATAATAACATATTTCCGCGGAGTTACTACCCATCAAAGCAGTAACACTGAGCGGTATGACATTCAAAATACTTCGTTGGTGATCACCAATGTAACTGTGTCAGCAGAAGGCACATATAGCTACAGATATGTGTCATGGTATAAAGCGCCCAAAGATGGATCAGTTGATGTTTCTGAAAAGGGTGAGTATGGGTTCTTAACAATTGAATTCTTAAAGTGTTCTGTATTGTAACCTGGAAGAGTGGAGTCAAGTATTGAAAACTTGTATGAGACATATTTCTAATCTAGCACAATGTAATGGGTTACAATGTGATGTGGTGCATAAAGGCCGAGTTATAGTCGGTCGCGCGATGGTCGGGCGTCGGAAATCTTGACGCGCGATCATAAAAAGACACGGTTTTAGGCCTCAGTCTTAGGATTGCGCGTAAGATTTCCGTCGCGCGACCATCGCGCGACCGACTATAAACCGGCCTTAATGCTGTCGATCACGCCAGGAACGCCAATGCAAGCCCCTTCTGTCTTTACGATTAGTGCACTGTGTGTCCTTTTAATTGCGTAATACAGCACACGGGACCAACGGCTTAAGTCCCATCCGAAGGACGCAGCAATAATGGTTCAGTGTCTTGCTAAAGGAGAGTGTCACGACTCCCGAACCCAAACTCTACTGAACAGAAACACTGGCGCTTCAGTCAGGTGCTCTTATCCGCTCGGCCGCGACACGCAAATGCTTTCACTGAATTGCTTGCACGGTGTATGATCGTACAACTTTAACTTACCTTCAAATGTGTTTGAGAAGTCAAACTCTTAAATAAAGTTTAATATTTCAAAGAATTATATTTGGAGAAATATAGTTTGCTTATGTAATATCTTTGCAAGAATTAAAGTTCTTGAATGTTGTTCGAAACGTACACTCCATGTGACCTAGTTTAAAAACTATGTTTTACTGATGGATTCATAGAAGGGTTAGACCTACTGAGTATTTTGTAACTCATGTGAGAACAAAAACCAAGTTCAATCCGTAGAAGTTCTCACACTGCACAATCGTTGTTCAGATACTTTGACAAATTTGTCATCAGGCGAAGTCATTTCCAAGATTAATGGTATATTAATACTGAACGAATGTTAAGTAATACTTGCTGCTGTTTGACAATATTTTATTCCCTCTTTTTTAAAAGAAGTGAGCGACATTGGGCAAACGTTGGGCAAATCATTCGTAATGTGATTTCATCTTATATGTTGGCTACACTGGGTGGGTTTGATTAGCTTCACCACCGGGTTGACCCCTGTGTGCTCATCCGTGTGACGTTTTTTTTTTCCAGGACGAACGTGTGCAGACTCACTTTATTCCTGAAAAAAAAAACATCACTCACCCAGTGTTGTTGTCCATATGTCACTTTTGTTAATTTTAATAATTGCAATTGCTGGTGAAATGGTGCACATTGGGGTCTTGTCCAGGCTTTAATTTTTAATTGTTCATATAATAATGATTACATTTATATAGCGCTTTATACTATCTTTAAAGTCACCTGGAAGTGGTATTTTTTCAAAATAAAGCTTTTGTCACCAATATATGTGTTTTGATGAGTGGAATCTGAATAAACAGTTAACTAAGGTTTTACAAAATCAGTTCTTATGTTATTTACAAATTTAAGAGTAGACCCCGACCCGAGAGGGCGCTGTTCGTGACGTCAATCGAGGCAGACGTTGCCTGTAATGCGTAGAGTAAACACAATTGCAAAGTGCATGTACGGACCAAGTCGTGAGTTTGTACATTTCAAAAGAAATATTGTTGTTTTTTTTCCAACAATGCCGACCATCCAGGCGTATTGCTGCTGAATGCAGAAAAACACTTTTTGAAATGTACCAACTCACGACTTGGACGTACATGTACTTTGCACGTGTGTTTACTATACGCATTGCGGGCAAAGTCTGCCTCGATTGACGTCACAAAAGGGGTAGGCGGAGTCAGCCCCCCAAACAACTTTATCTATTTTTTAAACATATAAATCGTTACAAACATTTACTAAAAAAATTGTTTTATTGTTCGTAAGCATATACTCTTATGTGTGAAAGAAGAAAAAAAATTATTTCCAGGTGACTTTAAACTCAAAAATAAAGCCAGAACATAATATATAAACAAATAAAAGCAAAATTGGCTGCCATTTTTTTCAACTTAGTACGGATGGCATTTACCTTTAAAGTGTTCAATCTTAAAACTGAGTTGAAACAAAATCCATGCTTAGATCCATTTCAATTACATTGTCCTTTCAGTGTCCTGCAAATCAAAACGGGCTAAGGTTTCTCTGTATAGAGACGACCAACCGTCATGGGAAGAAATAGAGTCATCCGACCCAGTTGAAGTGCCATCCGACACAGCTGACCTCAACTTGACATGCAGAGTAGAACATGCTAAGCCGGCCATTAACATCAGTTGGTTCGTCTGGTTTCCAATTTCAAAAAGATGGGAGGAAATTCAAGGCACACGTCAGATTGAACGTGCTCCTTGTGAAACCGGTTAGTCCTGCCACACAGAACAATTCTTGCTGTTGGACTTTTCGATGTACATTATTAGTCCAGCAGCCGATTTCACGAAACGGTAGAATTAATCATATCTCGAGTTGAGACATTCAAGTACTCCGCCCTTAAAGATGCTATGTCAGATTTTTGGCCCCAAACATTAAAAAATAGATTTTTTTGAGTGAATGGTATTTCAAAGAGTATTACCCGCTCTAACGAAAAAAGTTTAACTTTTACTTTTAATGGTCAGGAACCATGAACAAAATTTAAAACGTTTCTTATAAAAGATATAAGAATTGGTCACGTGATATATTGTCGGGAGATCCCGACAAAGGCTAATTTTGAGCACTTTATTTCACAGCTACTAATAATTGGCGGACTTTTTCGAGCAATGGCTGATACATTATTGTTCTGTAGGATTTGAAACTTTGAATTTTGAAAATACGATATAGGTTTGTGATAAACACCATGTAATGATAATCTCCAAATGAGTTGGTGTGGTTCTGAAAAGAACCGATGGTTTCAACTCGACGTTTCGATCAGTATAATCCTGACTCCAACTCATTTAAAGATTATCATCACATGTTGTTACCGCAAACATTTACTATGATTATTGTTTTGCCTTAACTATAGTTGTGCCTTGACATTCGATACAAGTGATTTTTATTGTTGCCTGCAATTTTCAGAGAGGTCTTTCGCCTGACGTTGCTGTAAAATATTTGCTTTTTTTTTCATAGTTATAACAAAAACGTTTTTGTTTTTTTTGAAGATTGATATAATGTAAAGAATGGTTGGGATTTGCAGTTTCTCCTAAGAAGACTGAATTGTGACTTTATCAGAGGTTTTCAGGTTGCGAATTCCGGAGTAAAGTGATTTTTGATTAACATGGGTTGAAACCTGTCAATACTCTTTGAACTGTCATTGTAGCTAAATTTCGTCGATTGCAAAAGGTCGTAAACACTCGTAATAGTTTATTTTAAAAGCGCTGGACACTTCTGGTAATTACTAAAAACATGATAGCTGTTGATTGTTTAAAAAAAAAAAAACATTGTAAGAAACAACTTCCTCTAGAGAAAGATTGTTTGAGAAAGAGTTAACTTCTCACTAAAATAATATTTTAGAATCTGAAAAAGACTCCAGACCTGAAGTATTTTATTGGCATCTGAAGGCAAGCACAATATTGTGCGAAAGATGGTTATTTTTCTTTCATTATTCTCTTGCAACTTCGATGACTAACAGTTGAAACAGATTGTCACATATTTATTATTTTTATACAAGTATGTTGATATACACCAGGTGCGAATACTGGTCTAACTTTGACAATATTATTATTATCAAACATGTCCAGTGTCTTTATTCAACTTAGCTACCCCTCAAATATTGGAAGGTAAACATTATACCATTTGTAGTATTTATTGAGTTAATGAGCATTTTCTTAAACTAGTATTTATTTGCTGTATATGCGTTAGTCACAGTAAGTCGTGTATCTTTGGCCTTTCACTATAATCCATTTATAAGCTAGTTTTTGGCAAATATTTTGCTTTGAAATACATTATAACTGTTTTCTTTATTAAAGTTTTACTGCAATATTCCTAATTAATTTTAGATGATCATGTACGGAAGAAGACAAGCTATTGACATGTTCAGTTTTTTCCTTATTTTTTAAAGTAATTTACACGGATGGACAGTAGATAAAGGAAACTTTCAAAAGCTTGTGCTTGTGGTAAAAAAACGTAACATCAAATAAAACTAGGTAGTCATCATTGGTAAGGCCTACTCATTAATAACTTCCATTTTACAGTAATCTTTGTCATCATCATGGTAATGTCAAAAACTAAGGAGCAATCAATCAGTATTATGATCATTTGATGTCAGGAAAAAGCCCCCAAATTATATTATGCGTTCATCATTAAAGGAACACGTTGCCTTGGATCGGACGAGTTGGTCTATAAAAAGCGTTTATAGCCGTTTGTTTCAAATTGCATGGTTGGAAAGGTTTTTTAAAAGTAGAATACAATGATCCACACAAATTTGCCTCGAAATTGCGTGGTTTTCATTTTACTTTGCGAACTAACACAGTCGGCCATTTATGGGACTGGGAGTCCTAAACGTGTCCTAAACGTCTTCGGATACGGAACTTAAATCTTGTCCTTAGCCCTGAGATTGGTCCTAAGTTAGGAAGAGTTTGGTGATATCGACGGTAGACTATACCGCCCTCCAGCGAATTTTTGTTTTCCCCCTTATGCCGTCGCTTTGCCGCCTACGTTTTGGGATTTTCACGTCCGTCACCTTTCGCTGGGTCTTTGCCGCTACCATAACTTAGACAGCCTTTAGCAGCTTATGTTTTTATTTTATTTTTTTTTACGAGCAAGTTATTAAATATTTTAAAAATTAAATCCATTTTGTATCTACTCTTCTTAGAATGTTTCTTTGTAGACGGCACGTTTAACTCCAAGGTGACAGTAAAGATATTACTTGAAAGAAACAACTTAATTTTCAAGTGTGAAGCAAACAACAGTGAGCTTAAGCCCTTCGAAGTGACGATCGTCAAAACTAATAATGATAATGTGGCTGGTAAGTATAACAAGAGTGTATCTACGATTTTTAGAAGATGGGGTGTGCGCAACTCTGAGAGTTAACTTGTCCAAGAAAAGGGTTCAGAAATCCCGAAAGGGTGACTTGGCAAAGCTCACACAGGGGATTATATAACTATGTCAAATTGGCAACAAACAGGTTCATATTTAACTGTATTTTTTTAGATTTGGTTATTTTTCAAATTTACAGCTTAAAATTGTCATTATGGTCTGTAAATTGCTCTCGAAACAGGATGTTTTACAATTTTTTCCTCCAAATCGTGAAAAATGTGCTGTAGATTTTACGACTCAATCTAATTTTGCTATGCTAACGTTTTCAAAATGGATAAATCACACGTATTTGTTGCATTATATCACACTCGTTGTCGTGTTTTAGTTTCAAGGGATACAACAATCTATCCCTTCCTCTTTTTCGGTTGGTTTTGAGCATCAAAGGATAAACAAATCTACCCCTCCTCTGTTTGGCTAAGTTTGTGCACCCGATATTGACTTTGTTCTCCCAAAGGTATTTTATGGAGAAAAACAGTATAGTTTAACATTTTGAAAACATCTTCAAGAAAAGTTACTATGTATTACCAAAAACAGTACAAAACTAAAAATTGTTTATTTAATTGTGAACCTGTTTATTTTTGGTTATTTGTCAAGTTCATATCTTAAAATTTTCATTGTGGTCTGAGAATTGCTCTCGAAACAGGATTTTAAAGCAATTAGTTTTTGTTTTACCTTTTTATCCTCCAAATCGTGAAAAACATGCTCATAGATTTTACGAATCAATCTAATTTTGCTATGCTAACGTTTTAAAAATAGATAAATTCCACTGATTTGTTACAATATATCGCACATTTTGCCGTGTTTTAGTTTCAAGGGATAAACAAATCTACCCCTCCTTTATCATGCTAAGTTTGTGCACCCGATACTGAATTTGTTCTCCCAAAAATATTGTATGGAGAAAAACAGCATAATTTAAAAACTGTTCTTCAAGAACATTTTCTTTAATATTACCGAAAAAGGCAAACAAAAAAATCGTAGTTAATTGTGAACCTGTTAACATCAAACTCTCTCAGACAAACTCATGTTACAATTTCATTAACACTCCAGGTTGCCTTAATTAGGCCTGTTTAATGATTTATTAGTATTTCTATGGCTTGGAAATTAACAAATTCTGTGCAAAACAAAACCTTAAACGATTCCAAATGAATACAGCACCACATAATGTGTTTAAGTAGTATACTTTGATACTGTTACATGTTACGTATATCCCGTAGTCTTCTACCGTGGGGCACCCCCTGGAGACTTGTCAGTCAGTTTCCTCCATCCCTCTCGATCCACAGACTTTCTCAAGGATTTATTGAGCGTTGGTGGTTTGTGCGTTTATCTCGAGTAGACTGAACTACTGTAACAGCTCCAGAGAGTGAAAAACGCGTGTGCACGACTTGTCAGTATATTGCATCCAAGTTTATCACAATACACAATGTTATGGATTTACATTGGCTCGCCCTGCTCGGATAAGAATAAAATTCATAATTAATGGTTACCTACAAAATGAGACTTATTCTCTAGCCCACAGTAGGTCAGCTATTGGTGATGTTTTACGCTGCAACGTGTCTCTTGAGTAAACCATAAGCCCTTTTCACACTAAAGGTATTGCCCGGGAAACTCGATATGTTTACTCTACCAAAAAAACTCCCGGGAATTTTCCGGAAAATTATTAATTCCCGGTAAATAGTTAAACCTGCTCAGGGTTTATAGGGTTAAGGAAGTTAACCCGGGGTAAAGCGTTTTCCCCAAAAAGGCAGCTACTGAGAACAAAAGCGGGTTTAAACCGTGCTTATTCCTCGTCAGAATAATAGAGATCAGTGGAAGAAGCACGTAACCGGGAGTTGCCAAATATTGGACCAGGTGTAATGAGAACAGTTGCTGGGGTGGCAGTGTAGTTCAAAACTCTCGAGATTTTCCTGGGAGATCATTTCACGGGAAATGGCTCTGTTAGTGTGAAAAGGGCTTTAGCAACGCTGATACCCCCACTGTTTTTGTTTTGTTTTATCTGTTCTGATATTGTTGACATATTGTTGTCGGAAGTTGTGTTAGATCTTGTGTTATAATTTTTATGAATAATTGTGGGTTTTTTTCTCGGTTTTTACCAATTTACACGTGCCTATTTTGTGGTTTTCAGGTTTTTAGTTTTTTTGATCATAGTCTTTTTACGTAGGCCCTATTAGTTTGTTATTGATTTTTTTTTGCTATGCCCTTGTGTACGATTTATGGAATGGGCGTAATATAAAGCCATGCATTAAAATAATATTGCTGGCCACTTTTTATATCCCTCTTTATAAAACTTATTCCAGTATACCTGAAGAAGAATAATATGGTTGTTTTGTTTCAGCTGACCCACAAGAAGTCACAGATCGTGATAGTCTTGGTTTGGGTGAACCAACGCCGATGACAAACTGCACTTATAGTATGAGTATCCTGACCATTCTGCTGATTGCTACGAGCCTTTTGGTGGTAGGTTGTACATGCAGTTTTATTTATTTATTTATTTATTTTGTTCATGCATGGTTTAAAAGTCAAACTAAAGTTTAACCTTTCTTATTTTCAGAACTTAGTGCTGGTGGTCATATTATTGTTTCTTCGGAGGCGTAGATGGTTAAAGCAGTTGGAGAAAAATCCAATACACCATGTAGGACCGCAGATGGTAAACTTAAGGGTTGAGCTGAAGTAAACTGTTGACTTTATGGAAGTTATTCTGTTCGAGAAACAACAGTCTGGCTACATCACGCCGCACAATCAATGCTGCTTGGCAAATACGCATAATGGTAATTTACAATAATCTGGTCCAAATAGAGTATACACATCACAGTAATTCAGGTATACAGTGAGGATTTACGTGTCAGATTTTTTAAGGTTCATGCAGGCTGTTGAAAAAGTTGAAAGATGAAGGTCGGCGAATTTCAATTATATTTTGGGGATCATCAAGGGGGGTGAATGGTTCCCCATTGGCAATGTTAAAAAATTCATGCCACCCCTCTGTTAGCTTGGGTGAGACCCCCCTGAATTTGGACACCTCCAATGCAAAGAAAATAGTGTTTTTTACTGAAATTACCCTAAATTCTATCTTTACAGAAAAGTGCTCTAAACCCAACCGATTTTTACATTTTTGGGGTCATGTCTGTAGTGTTTTATATATAATAACATAGCATTTCTTGAATTTGCTTGTTTGGTTTAGGAATTTTGCTAGTGAGTTTTAAAAATGGCATAAAAATTACGTTTTTTAAATTACGCAAAACTTCCGAAATTACTAATATTTGAATTCAATGTACTTTCTTTATTCAGGCTAGTTCAACATTGAAACTCACATTTGTAAGAGGTTATGTTGTGTACTTGAAGGATATTAAGTTGAACATTTGGGTTTTTTCAAAATTGTTGAGGTAGGGAATTTTGTATATGGGTCATATTTACCCTTATTTGGAATCAACAAATCGTGTTTTCCCAGTTTAAATTGAGTTACCGCTTCCTTTTTATTGACACTTTTGAGTTCTAATAACTAAATAGATACAAAGCATCATTGTTCTTTGACAGAAAAATACATTTTAACGAATTTGGAACATCCAATTCCTTGATAGGGGGTTTTAACCCTCCCAACCACGCGGTTTATCTAATTGTACACAATACGGCCTCCTTAATATTTATGCTGACGTCATTGTCAAAGCGAGTCTGTGAGCGTTAGACTTTATCATGAGAAAAACAATCTTTATTTGTTTTTGTTAATAATATTAGCTTAAGATTGGGCCACCCTGTACAGCAACAACAAAATATGTTAAGCAATTTAATTGTATGTTCAAGAAAAACGTTCAGGGCCATTTTTTAAGTTAACAAAATTATTGTAATGACAAATGTACATTATAAATATTAGTGGGTTTTTTTTACTCAAGGGAGAACCTATTCTACTTTCACATTCACAAGTCAGTGAATACATGCAATGGTATAGACGCTATGACGATATCAGAAACAGTTGCAGTTGTAATAGCATTTCAAACTTCTGATCTATAACACTTTTGAGACATATGACATAAATAAATCAGTTTGACCTGTAATACCTTTTTATATTTCTGATTCATTTACATTGGAAAAAAATATAAAAACAGTTACTTTTGATAATACACTGTACTCTGTTAATTATAAGCCTTTTGTATTTTGGACCTTGCTAATCGTCATAAACACTTTTCAGTTTGTTGTAATATTTAGTTACATTGTTGGTTTTCTGCAAAGTGAAAGGGCTTACGATGTGATGATTATGTCTCGTCTTCGGAGCCACCTTTGTTGGTACAAGTACATTTACATTGACCAACAAGACTGTTCGGTACTTTGATGAAACTGTCTTTGCGCGATTCGGGTCCTCCTATTTGTAATGTGATGCTTTTCATTTACGCAGAATTTCATATGTGATTTCATAGGTGATATCTTCTGGTCACAAATGTCTTTACCAGATTGTGCATCTGAAAAGTCAAAGCGGCATATCTCTGTCCTTCCTCTATGCTTTAGGCCAACACTCTCAGAAATACTGGGCAATGCTAGCAGTAAGTGAGCATTATCATAACACCCGGCTTTATCACTGCGGAGAAATACTTTTTCAATGTTGGTGTTATCTTTCTTTGCGGTCTTTAGCAGATTTTCAATTATGTTTGCCACTGTATACCAATCCTGAATGGCACCTTTCAAAGATGTGTACATAACAATTGACATCAAAATCAGAACAATCCTCCTTCTTTGTGATGACGCAGCTGACGCGCCAGCTAATGCCACGCTTCTCATAAAAATCTGTCATTTTTCCCCTATATCTCTGTGGCAGGTATTTCATGGCCCAGTCCATAATAATCAAGGCACCATCATTTCCAAGTTGACTGAGAACATTTTGTTTCCCAAGTTCTTGGTTCACTGTTCTCAAAAGGTATCTTTTCCAAGAAAGTATGTCCGACTCAAGTAGTGAAAATTCATGAAGAACTCGGAATCTATCTATACTTAAGGCATTGTGTAGGCTTGAGCTTTACGCTTGATATCATTAATAGTGGTTTGCAAGCCTTGACATCTATCACAAACACAATTCTAGTGTTTCTCCAAAAAATAAATTAAACTGGATATTAACTGTGATTAATTTCAGTTGAGGTGATAAAAAAAAGGATAAAACAGAAGAAGAAATAGACAGTAATGGTTATAGCAACAAACTTCAATGGCCTACCCCGCGGTACTAGTAATTATAAAGCAATTGTTTACCCATAGATATAGCTTTAAAGCACCATTAAACATGTCATGGTCAATGTCCATTTTTGTATTTTACTTTATCCTAATAAAATTAATTTGATCTGATCCTAATTGTTCAACCTGATTGCAAAATAAAAGAAATTTATTTTAAAATCATGTTTTTTTTTAAAGGAAAGTCTAACTTGTTGCAAACTTGACATAGCACAAAATGGCAAATACTTCAAGACCTCTCACTCAAGGAATAAATAAAAACCCACACTTTTGAAAGCATAGAGCTGTTGCTGAAGGGTGTGTAATATGTTTTTATCAAGGACATTTGGAAATTGGTCTGAATATAGAAAATATTTCAATTCAAAAAAGGGCAAAAAATCAATGTTTTCCCTTTTTTGAAATTTTGCAAAATGGAGTAATTTGGTGTAACAGAAAAAATATGTTGCTAAAGTAGTAACCATCTGTACTGTTGTGTATGCAAGCACAAAGGTATGCACATTAAAATTATTTTTGTTTGAGATCAATAGATTGCTTAGTTTTTCTGAAGTACCTTCTGTAAATTTGACGTAAAACTGTTTTTAAGCTCTTTCTTGTACATGATTTTGGGCTCATTTTTAGAAGGTACCATTATTTTCCAGGGGGTACTGCAGTCATAATACATCAAAGTTGCAAAATGTAATTGGATTCCGCCGACCCCCATCTTTCACACCTGCATGACCCTTAAAAAAACTTACACTTACATACAGAAGAATACTCACAGATATCTCTACAACTCTATTGCTCCCATATAAATAGCTTTTGGAGCAGAGAGCCATGCTCCCTTTAAAATATAGAGAGAAATACCACTCAAAAAAGGTTGCTCTTTCGATACGAAGCTACATGGAAAAAGAGAATGATTGTCATGTGACAACTACAAAGTTAACTTTTGACAAGTTGAACAATGAGGCGCACTTTCTAAATTTTCAAGAACCCCATAATATTTGTTTTTCTTCTAATGGTTTCTGGTCGAGGAAGACATGCTTTATCAGGTTTTCATTTCCCTGTTTTTTTTTTAAAGGATATACGAAAATTGTATTAAAGGTCACGATACCGTATTACAGGTCATGATCCTACCTTAAAAAAAATGACAAAATCATTGATTTGAACACAAGTTCTCATTATTTTTGCCAATTCTGCATATAATTGATTATTTTGAAAAATTTATAACAAAAGCATTGTAATTTCTCTGAAAATGATTTTTGGCATTTCTGTCCTGATCACATGGTAGGTCGGATCAGGCTTTGTGTTCATTTAATGCTTATTAGGACCATACAAGCACAGTAGTTTTTATCAAAATTGGAATGCCTCAATAATAAAAAGTGCGTTGGTTACAACGCAGCCGCGCTGCAATGCTTGCAATCGAGATTGAGTTTGAAATCGATCTGCCATCTGGGTAATAGCGGCGAGAAAGTAGTAAAAACCGATTACAAATCAATGTGGTCTGTGTTAAGTCCATTGTGTATAATATACATTTTTTAGCTGTCTGTTGTAACAGAAGAGCTTCATAAAAACAATAACAGGCTATAGCAATCAATTATAAAGAGGTGGAATAAAAATGCCGCGAGGCGGTGGGGGCGGAGCTTCGTTTTCCAACCCCACCATAAATTGTTCCACGTCTTCGTCGCTGTCAAAGTAGTGGCCTTCTGGGGTTGAAATACCGCTGTGAAGTGCTCGAGTCATGTTGTGGCTTATTGTAGCGTACTGCGTAGGAGGTTCGGTTCTTATCGGTGGTGCGTTCGGAGGGTGGTGTCCCTCTTAGTGATCGTATCTACATAATATACTGCGTACATCCGTCCTCTACTTGAGTTTGGCGCTCCTGTGTGGAGCAATAATCTAACAAGTCACCAGTCTGTTAGTATTGAAAGGGTACAACGAAGAGCTCTTCGAATCATCATGTTTCCTGACCGGCATCATAATGAGGATCTCCTGATAGATATTGGTATTCCCTCCCTTGCATCAAGAAGAACTGAAATACTTACAGACTTTGCCAAATCTATCACAATCTCAACTCGACACCGAGATTTGTTCCCCCCCTGAACGCCAAACACTCTCCCGCACTGGACTGAGAAACTCACACAACATTCACTTGCCCCTAATGAGAACTCAGATATATAAAATGTCTAGTGTTCCAGCATTAGTGAGACTGTATAATAATCGGTGATTTCATTAACAAGTATCTCTAACAGTTGGGTTAAGTTTTATCAAATGTTTATCAAATTTGTGGCTTCATCAACAAGAATCTCTAACAGTTGGGTTAAGTTTTATCAAATGTTTATCAAATTTGATCATTTTCTTTTTAATTTGTGCATTCATGCCTACAGTTTCTTCTCCTTGTTAAGTCAGAGTTTGTTGTCTTTTGTAATTTTTAATAATAATGAGTTATCAGTTTTATCAAATGTTTATCAAATTTAATCTAATTTTATCTTTTTTTTGTGCATTCATGCCTGGAGCTTTTCTTCTCTTCTTTTAAGTCTGTGTTTTTTGTCATTGTTTACAATATTGTATGTAAACACGTCAATTTAAGTCTTTTTAACTTCTGTCGTGTATTTTGTGATATTTTTAATAAACCTTAATGAATTGAACTGAATTGAAAATAGTTTGAGACGGTAACTTTTTGGGTTGGTACTTGATGGCTGTTGCACCCCGCGTCACACCGACGAAGGGAGCTGCTCACCCTTGAGGGCACTTTTGACGGTTCACTGAGGTGTACATCACACCATTCCCTGCGTCAGACAATATTTTATTTTATTTTATTTCAGCACATCCAAAAGCGCAAGCACCAATAACATGATGGATAAAAACATTTAATTTCATAAAATAGCATAATAAAATTATTTAAACAGACAAAAAAGACGTGATTAAAATGGCGAAATTACCTTACATCAAAATAGTTGTTAACACAAGTTACACTCTGGTCCGACCTCCCCTTTCAGATAAAACAAATTCTTTATTGGTTTTATGGTTGAAGAGTGAAGTGGACAATTTCAATACTGGGATTCGAATGTGTAATTATACTGTAAGTTATAAAGGACAAGCGATGAATAAACCCATGTTTAGTGTTGTTGACTTTATTATTTGGAACGTAAAACAGGTCAGGATGCCGCAGGTTGGGCCCGGGAATCTTCAGGGGGAAAAGGAAAACAGATTACTGGTGAAGTAAGAGTTCACACATTTGAAAAGAAAAGTCAGATCCAGAGTCTGTCTACGTTCCTTTGGTGAATAATGAGGAGACAATTTATGTGTATTGTCTCCAATATTGTCAATATTAAAGTCATTGAAGATATATAAAGCGAATTTTAAATGCACACAACTTAAAGGTTAGTGTTACTCAAAACAATGCAGTCTCCATTATGAGAGTTACTGTCAAAATGGAAGTGAAGAAATCTTTAAGAAAATACAAATTGTTTAGCTAATAAACTGCTGAAGTTTTGACCACAGCAGTGTCCTAAATAACGTTGGATAAACACTCTGCTTGGTCGAAATGACATGTCAACAACAACTTTTTTTCCCAATAATATTTAGGCATTCAACCTTCTGAAGCACGTACATTTGTTTATTTATAAAGGATCATGTTAAACTTGGGATTTTATTTTTTAATTGTTTATACGTATTAATTTATTTTCAAACGGAAAGTTCAAATAAAGCTACCGAGACCTGCCCCTGGCCTCAAAGCGAAAGAGCGAACAACGAAACTATCATGTGATGTCAAATGTAAGCAACGCGACTGGTGCTTCATTTACTCCTTGCACTCTAATGTTTGGGTTTTTCCTGGAGCTTGTTGCAAAACCAAAAGCTAAATTATCACTACCTCGATGGAAACAAAAAGCCCGAACAGCCAATGTAGACTTAAGTAACGCATTGTCGTTCTTACTTTGTCGAACCGCACATTTTGATAAAGCCAAACTTGACTGTTGAAATCATGTAAAGAATACGCGTCTTAGAAAAATGATGCAGTATGCGTTTGGTCCAAATTAAGACCAATAAATATTGATTCATAAACTAATTAAATAATTACAATTGTTTTTGCACACAATGTTCGTACGTACCACTATCGTAATGTTGTATAACCTTGTGGTTGTCAACAAGGCCTCGTCTTTGATTTTGGTGAATGGTTTTCTTTCAGAATCATGCAAGGTGACGGTCTAAGCCCCTATTTATTTATTATGTGTGTTGAAGTTCTTGCTATGATGATAGATAATGATGAAGATTTAAAAGGTATTCAGGTAGCCGGTAAAGAGTTTCGTTTATCCCAGTATGCCGATGACACTGTTTTACGCATTTGCCAAAATGTCCGGACTTAAAGTCATTGTAGACAAAACTGATGTGGTTTGGATAGGGTCAAAGAAAGGGCAAGATAGCAAGATATGTAAAGAGATCAATGCCCACTAGGTGGAACCTTTAGAAACTTTTAAAATACTTGGTATTCAGTTTTCCATAGATCTGCATTCCATGGTTCTACTCAACTACAACACGACTGTTCTTTCTTTGCGTAACCTGATTTCGAGCTGGTCCAAAAGGAATCTCACGGTGCTTGGCCGAATCACTGTTGCAAAATCTTTGCTTTTGTCTGAGCTTATCTTTCTTATTTGAACCATCCCTGATCCACCTTTTAGTACTGTTAACGAATTGAACTCTATGTTATTTAAATTTATTTGGAGGGGACATGACCGGATTAGCAGAAATCAAATGGTTCAAGATTACAGCCAAGGTGGGCTCCGTATGATAGATGTTCGTGAATATATGAACGCTCTTAAAACAAATTGGCTCCGCAGACTCCTAATTTCTGAAAATGGTTGTGGTTGGGTTCATTCATTTCAAAAGATTATGGGCATTTCTGGATTGTCAAGTTTTGAAGGTGGTTCCCTGAAATTACTTCATGCACATAAACAAACTTTGTACGGGAACCCTTTTTGGAGAAATATCTTTTCATCCTGGTCAAAATTTACCATTAGGGACCCTTTTGAGGGACAAGAAAGGCTCCAGCAGAATCCTAAAGGTCTTGACCTCCTCCAGGCAGTCACTTATACATTTATTTCTAAGTGGAACTTTAGAATGATGTTGGTTCACGTAATGTATCTGCTAATCTTGACGAGTATGTTACAGTTACTCAGTCATCCTTATCTGATTTTCAACCACTCAAAAGCGATGATGTTGCGGAGATTATCAGGCAATTCCCCAGCAAAGTGTGTACCCTTGACTCTATTCCATCTTGGCTTATCAAAAAGTACCTTGATATCCTGGTTCCTCTTATCACTAAGATAGTTAATGCATCTCTTTCCAGTGGCACTTTTCCTTCTGCCCTCAAAGAGTCCATCATTACTCCTGTTATTAAGAGGAGTTATTTGGATAAAAACTCTCTCAAAAACTACCGGCCCATTGCCAACCTTCCTTTCCTGTCCAAAGTCATCGAGAAGGCAGCGTCACGTCAAGTAATGACCCATGTGGACAGCAACAATATAGGTGAGCCCTTCCAGTCTTCGTACAAGCGTCACCACAGTACGGAGACAGCCCTTCTGAAGGTGAAAAATGATCTGCTGCGTTCCCTTGATAACAATAAGGCTGTCCTCATGGTCCTTCTTGACATGTCCGCTGCCTTTGATACCGTCGACCACGACATCCTTCTGGCCAGATTAGAATCCAAATTTGGTATTGGTAGCACTGTTAAATCTTGGTTTTCCACCTACCTCAAGGATCGTGCCAATAAAGTCTCCATTGATGGCGAATTCTCCTCTAATCATGTCATGCGGTACTCCTTACCGCAGGGTTCTGTTTTAGGCCCACATGGGTTTATCTTATACACCTCCCCAATAGGTAATATCATCCGCGCTTTCAATATCTCATTACGCGGATGACATACAACTTTATGCCGAGTTTGATCCCAAATCAAATGGTGACTGTGAACAGGTCCTTGCAAGGTTATCTTCTTGTATTGGTGTGATCAACGAATGGATGATTCTAAACACGCTTCGCTTAAACCAGGATAAGACTGAGTTCTTTCTAATTGCCAAGAGAAATGTCTCTGCTGCTCTTCCTGATCTTCATCTGAGCGTGGGCGCTTTATCCATTCGGAGATCTACATCAATCAAGAACCTAGGTGTTACTATTGATGAATCTCTCACCATGACTAGTCAAGTTAATACCATATGTAAGTCCGTCAACTTCCACATACGTAACTTGTGGCGTATTCGGCGCTTCATCACCATTGACGCCTGCCATCAAGTCGTTAGAGGACTCGTCCTATCCCGCCTGGACTATGCTAACTGCCTTCTTAATGGGGCGCGCGAGGCCGATCTTACTCGTCCGCAACGCCTGCAGAACAAAGCAGCGAGGTTAGTTATGGCTTGTGGACGGGACGTGCCCTCTATCGACTTACTAAGGTAACTTCTTTGGCTCCCTGTCAGACAAAGAATTGCTTTTAAACTCATGCTGTATGTCTACAAGGCTATCAACAACCTTGCCCCTAGTTATCTTTCTGCCATGACTCAACTCCAGAACACTGGTTCCGCTGAACACAGACCAAGATAGTCTTGGTTCAAGACTCTCCTGGATTTGTCACAAGAGGGCGCGCTATCACCCCAACGCGCTATCAACCACGAACCGCTATCACAGGAGAACCGCTATTCTCCAAGACTGCGCTCCTCCACTGATTGGACCCGGCTTGTTGTCCAAAGATCGTACAAGAAAGCTGGCGGCTCGTCTTTGGAATGAACTTCCGATCAGTTTTCGTGAAGCGCCGTCTTTGTCTGTTTTCAAGCGGAAATTGAAAACTCATTTGTTTCCGTGATTCACTGTTTTCTTTGTTCCTCTTCTTTGTCAAGCGCTCCGTTCTTCGTGGGGCGCTTTAGAAATGCTTGTTTGTTATTATTGCAAATAGATCGTAGTTTTTCCTTGCATTAGGCCGATTTTCGCTCTGAGGATCCAGAGGAAAACGAGCCAGGATATACCAAGCTGGTCACGCACTCGGACAGGAAAGTTAAACTATGTTTGGCCAGAAATATTAAAACAATAACATTCTGGTTGGGCTTGACCAATGAGAAAAGAATTAGTAGCCTAAGTTCTTAAGAAAACGTGTGGGCAGCTAAAGACAATCAAATCCGGGCACAATTCAAGGAAACTACTGACCTTGCAACAGTCATTGCAACGTAGCCTTACGTCATGTCCCTGGGGCAACCAACTGCTATGTCTTATGGTCAAGGAATTCCTGGACAGTGACTCTGGCCACTCCTCTCAAGGATGTGGTACTATAAACAAATGTTTCTCAGAATTATAAAAACTAAGAAAAACTAACACCCACACAGGAGGTGAAAGTTGAAACAATGACTCTATAATAAACTTAAGAATCCTCGTTGGACAACTTAAACTAAATAAACTAATCTTCGTCGGACTATTAACTAAAGTAAGAATTCTTCGTCGGACTAAATAAATTATGTTATAATATGCAATTTATAACAGAGTCCGACATATATATATGAACTTTCTTGTTTGTCCAAGTAAACGACTTTCAATCTTTCGCGAGAGTGTTTTAAGTGTCCTCTTTTTAACTTTTAAACAATTACTCCTGTCCATAAATCAACAGTTGTTTCAGGCGCGATGGAGAAAGAAAGTTTCACTTTCTTTCCTGTTAAACACTGGATATACAGAAAAAAAGGTAAAACCCCCCATGTTATTGTAAAAACGTTTGATATCCGGTTTGATTTTACAATGTTCTGTTATTGTGAAGAGCTAATTTTATCTGTACTTGACATGACACTTATGAGCTGATGGTAAATCTATTTACAAGAATGTAAATACACTCTTTTTTTCGTGTCGTTCAACATTTTATTAACTTAACATATCTTCTTGCTAAAGGGATAATCACAATTATTGACCAAGTGTTTTAAAGATGAAAAAAAGCTGTTAGTAATAAAATAATGATGCTTATGTAGAGTCACAGCAAGGATGCGGGGCGTACTTCTTAAAAAAAAACCTGAGTATTTACAAAAAAAATTACGCAAGCAGCTGATTCCATATTATGTTATAAAACAAAAATATAATCTCGTATTTATAATGATTTTAATTGATAGCAACAGTCGAGGTTTAAAACAAAAACCATAATATACCAAATTGAAGTTGTATATGAAAGGCCCTCGTTGCTGCACCACTCGGTGTGTATTATCCATTTCCAGTCGCTTGGTATAACGGTTTACTGCTGGAGATCAGTTCCGTTTGTAAAATGCAGTTCATGATTTTAAAGGCATTGCCACTATTGGTAGTTACTCAAAATAATTATTATCATAAAACCTTACTTGGTATTCAAGTAATGGGGAGCAGTATAGTATAAAACATTGTGAGAAACGGCTCCCTCTGAAGTGATGTAGTTTATGAGAAAGAAGTAATTTTCCACAAATTTGATTTCGAGAACTCAGATTTAGAATTTGAGGTCTCGAAATCAACCATCTAAAAAGCACACAACTTCGTGTGACAAGGGTGTTTTTGTCTTTCATTATTATTTGCAACTTCGACGACCAATTGAGCTGAAATTTTCACAGGTTTGTTATTTTATGCATAATTATGTTGAGATACACCAAGTGAGAAGACTGGTCTTTGACAATTACTGCTAGTTTCCAGTGTCTTTAAGATCGTGTAATTGTATCGGTTCTATTAGAATAAAAAGGTCTGCTCAAGCTAAAGTGTTTCATTTTTATCATTCCAGAGGCTCACCCCGGTCAGCCCCCAGTGCCCTGCTTGTGGAACGGGTCACTTGTATTGGGGGCTGACTCGAGGTGCATGACGTCACCACGAGAGGGCGAGTGTGGTCGTTCGATCAGCTCTTGTCGGGGGTTTTGTGTAGAAAGAGAATGGTGCATGATGTGACCCAGTGTAACATTAAACCATTTTGTGAGTTAGATTTGAATAAAGTATGGTACAATGACATATGCTTAGTCACAATGTACCTCTTATATTTGAATTCCTCAGACTATAGAGACAGTTGCTACGTCAAATCATGGCTTGTTCAACCTCCAGATGAGCAAATCCTGACCATTGTGCCAAAGCATTCACATCCATTCAGAACCTTGTTGTATGTGTGTTCACTCTCTCTTACGTAACTAAGCAAAAGCTTGCCCCTAATCATGGGACATAACAACTGTCTTTGTTAAAAGGAATCCTCTCCCTATATAAGTGAGCCCCAAGGTCCACACCCTAGTGCATTTTTGTGACCGGTATAATTCAACGATGTCTACACAACCATCTTCAGATATCTTGGTCTACTCGACGACCCTTCGAACTTTGAGTTAAGCGGCACGGTGTCAACTGTTGGCCCGTCTACTTCGATCTCTGCATCCGGTGGAAATCCATCGGGTGGAAAGGCAAAGCCGAAGCCAAAGAAAATGACCAACAAATCATCAAACGCCGGGGTTACTTGACAAGAGTTTGGGTCTCTACAAGAGCAGATGACAACGATGGAAGACGCAATGCAGATCCTACAGTCTACAGTGTTCGCCTCGCTGGGGAGTTCAAGCTTTGCGAAACGACAGAAGGTCGACCATGGAACGTCAGCAGAAGACCAAGGGGCATGCACATCGAGTGATGACTCTCTTGCGACTGACCAGCTTATCAACAACCTCCTAAAACCCGACGCTGGTGATATTTCATCAGCCGGGGTACTCAGCGTGGTAGAGAGCAATTCTACTCCGAAGAGGATACAGGTGCCACAGTATATGCATACACATAGAAATTGCTAGAAGAGAGTGTATACATTACTGATTCTTTTCATACAAGTTTTGCCAGTTAAACTCAAATGAGCACATGGAAACCGTTTTAGAATAGTCTGTTCATGGAGGTAGTGTTGCAGTTGTATACCCCGTCACGGAAGTTTGTGAAACTTATACGTAATGTACGTCAACGGCTGTTTTGAAGGTGTAAACAAGAACTTTGCATTATTGGTCAATGTTGTGAAGCAAAACGACATTAAGTTTCCTTAAGTCCATTCACAAAACTTGTTAGAGCAGTGTGTTGGTCAGGACTCGGAATGTACATCTTTGCCAAATCCGTTTGTAGCCTACTTAGGAATCGGCCCCGTCGGGTTGGCACGTTGGTTGTCGGTTAACAAAAGAGCCCTCATGCGGCTGAATCGGGTACATTTTTAGAAAATTGTCTTTAATACAAAATTGACCAAACTGGACGTAACAACAGGCCTGCGTAACAAACCCCTAAAATAACTTTGTAAAGAGCTTTCTTAAAGTAAAATAAGTGAGAGGAAATTAAGGAGTAGGACCAATTTACCGTTTTTATTTAGGTTGTACGATATGACTAGGGTTCCAGGAATAAGGATGATAAAATTTATCAAAGTTCTGAAGAAAAACGACTCTAATAAGTCCATTTACAAAATGTGTTGAAGCAGTGTGTCGGTCTGGACTCAACATGTTTTATCAGGGAATTTGTACACGTACAAACGAATGGGCCGTGCGCCCTGGCGGACGTATAGGGAGGTTTAGCTGCACGTTCAGCGAGCAACGTGAACATGAACGGTCAGAAATTGTGTCATTAAACAGCCAATCAAGGATGATCTCAATATTTCAACTATTACATTTTATGGCCAAATAGACATCGTAGATACCGGTTAAAAATCATTTTACTCTCAAAATTTGCATTTAGTAATAAATAATTCTAGTCATAAAGCTACTTATGAATGATAATGATTACGTAATACCCCTCTGACGTGAGCGGGGGCTAAAAATCACGACGGTCGACGGGTCAAAGACATGACAGCTGAGGTAAACACACACACACACGTGTGCGACGATCGGGCGAGTCATCTGGAAGTGGATGATCTTGAGTCTTGGTAACATCAGCAAAAGCCAACAGGTGGTTTATTTTTGAACATTTGTTATACAAGAAGAGAAATAACATCACAAAGTTCAGTTGTTGGTTTTTCAAAATGAAAATTTAGTTTCACCTTTTAAAAAAAAAAACGCTGTTTAGTTTTTAGTGGGATATCATGGTGTAAACTTGATTGTATGTAGGCACACTGAACATTGGACCTTCTATCCAATATTTTATGTAAACAATGTCCATGGACATATTTGTACAGGTTTGACAGAAAACCAAAAGTCATCACAGATTTATATTTAATTAAAGACAGTGGACACTATTGGTAACTGTCAAAGACCAGTCTTCTTACTTGGTGTTTCTCAACATATGCACAAAATAACAAACCTGTGAAAATTTGAGCTCAATTGTTTGTCGAAGTTGCGAGATAATAATGAAAGAAAAAAACACCCTTGTCACACGAAATTATGTGCTTTCATGCTTGATTTTGAGACCTGAGGTCTCAAAATCAAAAATATGGAAAATTACTTCTTTCTCGAAAACTATACGTTAATTTAGAGAGAGCATTTTTACACATATTGTTTGCTGTCAACCTATGCCCACTCGTTACCAAGTAAAGTTTTATGCTAATAATTATTTTGAGTAATTACCAATAGTGTCCACTGCCTTTAATGATGTAAAAATAACTTTTCAGAATTATAGGTTGTTGGATGGGCTACATTTCAATTGGGCATGTATGGGCTTTATTTTTATGTTTATTCCATAAAGAAAATCAAGGGGAACCGGAACAACATGGGATAAAATAATTTAATAGGAACAATAATAATGTTAAAAATGTACTTCATTTCATGTTATTGTTAATGTGTGACCACATCCCATAGCGCTCAGTGTTCCTGAGACGGGCCACATTTTCGCGGATGTCCTTCTTGCAGTTCCCCAGCTTCAGCCGGCTCGTACCGGTATGGTACGGCACCGCGAACAACCAACGCTGGACCGGCACCTCCGGGCACTTCAAGATCCTCCACGTCGTTTCCATCGGCCCTGAGTTCTTCTTCCGAGGAGCTTGAAGATCTAGAGTCACTGGAGTACTCTACATCCTCGGTCTTCCCATTCAGTACTACTAGAGGTGTTCGACATCTTGATCAATCCGTCTATTTATACATGTATTCGCATTGCCTATTGTACATTACTTTGTTTACACATTGTCGTGTACGTGTACGTGCAGGTTCCATAATTTAGCCGCCGATGACGTCACGGGTCATGTATTGGGTGGTGTTTTACCCCGCCTTTTTCAGAAATTTGGCTTGGAGCGTTCTGGAGAAAAACAATTTTTATTATGTTTTAACGCGAGGGAGACACATTATATTTTTTGTATGTTTCCTATGGACCCCAGCCATTAGAAAACTGTAATATCTATATATTTGAGATCATCCTTTTTTGGCTGTTTAAGAGAGGCGTATAATACCCTCCTCACCCACATTACATTTCGAAATATTGTGTAAAGGATTTTCATCATCTAGCGTGAATCGAAGGGTGTTGCTAGAGTACAGGGTGCGGGTGAAAGGAAGAAACAGGTTATTACGGGATCTGGTTGAGTAGTCATGAATTTCATGAACCGACGTGAAGAAAGTGGGAAATGTGCGAGGAAGAAAAGCTATGTTACATAGTGGGAGATGAGGACACTTTTGTATGAGATCTTAAATCGATATACGGACGGCAATTGTTCTTAAATCGCAGGGATTTGAGTTCCAAAAACGTGGACCAAAGAATCGAATGATGTGGCTAGCATGCACTGGGTGCGGATGAATGGAAGAAACAGGTTGCGGGATCTGGTTGAGTAACATGAATTTCATGAAAGACGTATACGGGAATTGTAACTAAATTATTTTCAATGTGATAAGAGTTTTTGTTTTCTTCTCTCTTTTTCTCTTGTTTTTGGCAAGTGTGTGAACCTTTTTTTCTGCATTCTGTGTTCTAATAAAGAAAAGCGAAACCTTTTACTAGCCTTGAGCCTGAAAGCAGTTGTTTTCGCAGCCGTTTTGTTTGATAGGTAGAGAAGAAAATGATAGTGGAACCAACACTCACGAAAGAAGATTGACAGTTGTTTCTCTAGGTAAATAGTGCGCATGTTTGTAAAAGGTAAGAACTTCATCACTTCCTTGCTTTACATTGTTTTCAATACACAAGCAATCCCCTCACTAAGCCGATAGAACTGGTACTAGTTAAGGTTTCGCTGCAGTAGTTAAGGTTTCGCATGGTTTAAGAACAACATGTCACATTTTATCATTGTGTAGATATTCGCCATTATTTTAATGGAGTTCGCAGTCTTCTTAATTGTTGGAACTTTGTTTCAAGGTAAGTCGAGTGTAAATATTATAGAGAAATATCGTGCATAAAAACATTAATAATAGTTTTAGTCTTTAGTTGAAAAGCTACCTTAAAATAAATACATATGATGCAGTGTTGGAAACAAAAACACGTCAACGAACGAAAGTATTGTCAAGCTTAGGTGAAATATTTATGAGGGGTTCAACTTTAAGATAAAAAAAACTTCTTTGTATTTTGAACAGGTGGCGTCTCTTTTGGAAACATCACGATAGACATGCCACCAGTCGTCTCAGTTTTTGAAGGTGACGACGTAGAATTAGAATGCAAGGCTCGGTATGGGAATGGTACATTTATTCAACCATGTCATGAATCAATAGGTCTCCAATGGTTGGTTGTGTTGGAAAACGCGGAAGGTGTTTCTATTGCAGGATGTGGTAGAGTGGTGTCGTTCAAGAACAATACTGTGGAGTTTAATCAAGACAATGGCAATCTAACAATATTGAATATAGGCCTTGCAGATGAAGCCTTGTTAAAATGTTTCGTGTACGGAGAAATCGGCAGTCACTCAAACACGACACATCTTAAAATTAAAAAAGGTGAGTGTTTACCTTAAAAAGAATGGAATCAATCAGATTTCATCACATTTGGATTGTCCAATAGTAATGAAACTGTTTTGACAATACCAACAATTTATGGTGCTAAAAAAACAATATTGAATATAGGCCTTGCAGATGAAGCCTTGTTAAAATGTTTCGTGTACGGAGAAATCGGCAGTCACTCAAACACGACACATCTTAAAATTAAAAAAGGTGAGTGTTTACCTTAAAAAGAATGGAATCAATCAGATTTCATCACATTTGGATTGTCCAATAGTAATGAAACTGTTTTGACAATACCAACAATTTATGGTGCTAAAAAAGGACACACTCGTACGAAAAATTTAGCAAATAATGGGACTTTTAAAAGGTGTTTGGTAAAATATTTCAATTGTCATAATCGTTTCAAATATTGAGGCCGTGTTTCGGTGTAAAGTGTATGAACTAATCAACAGTTATTCGAATGAGACAAATCTTAAAGTCAAACAAGGTAAGTCTTGCCTCGAAACAAAATGAAATTGACTATAATGGAACCTATATAGAAAGCTTAAACTTGTCCTTGTTTTCCTTGTTGAATTTAACTTTGAAGTATGTCTCACAAAATCACCAACATTTTAAGTTGCTGAACAATGACACACTCATTCGAGGACTATTGTGACCTTTAAAAGCTGTTGGTGATTGCAAACACATATTAATAGTTTGGTGTCATTGTCCATGCATGTTTGCTTGTTGCTTTTAAAAGATTGGCATGTCAGTTTATATTAAACATCCTAAAATCTTGCAAGTGTGTGAGATCAGTGGTTTAGATTAAAACTATAAAACGTGCCACTTGTTAACGTTTTTAAAGCCATTGGACACTTTCGGTAAAGGCCCACACTTCGTGCATCACAACTTAAATATAAAATAACAAACCTGTAGAAATTTATGCTCAATCGGTCATCGGAGTCTGGAGAAAATAACGGGAAAACCCACCCTTGTTTCCGCACGTTTCACCGTGTCATGACACGTGTTTATAATTTATCCATAATTCTCGATATCGAGAATTTATATTGTTTTGATGTTTTCTCAAAATGTAAAGTATTCCATGGAATAATATTTCAAGAGAAGTCTTTCACCATTGCCTTCTGTACACCCTGTAAATTATAAAAATAAAAATAATAATTCTGTACCGAAAGGGTACAAGTAGCCCTTCAGTAATAATACAAAACAAACTGTCTTGAAGAGTGAGAAAATAGAATTAGCTGTTGCAAACAACTTACCAACCAAATGGACCGAGAGTATAAATGCAAAAAATAGTTAATGGCCTGACGTTTCGACCCTAGCAGAGTCTTTCTCGAAGGCTAAATGACAACACAACAAACATGAACAGGTAACTAAGTGAAACATAAGCAGTGAAGTGGAAATACATGAATGGGGTTAGAAAGCATACATAAAAAAGCAGGGGGTAAACAATGAATAGGGGGACAAAAAGGGGGGGGGTGAAGGGAAGGGGCTGGCTTGACCACAAGCAAGAATATGGAAACACAAAGGACAACATCGAGGGTGGTGAGGTTGGGTAAAAAGTAATTTATATTAGTGAATGAGGCTCAGGCTAAAAGGCTATGGGGAAAAAAGGAGACGGCAAAACAAAAGGTTTATTAGTCGTTTCCTTCTTGGATGTTCAGACCATGGGGTTGAATGGTCTGGAGGCGTCTAATCCAGAGTTTCTCCCTACTCAAACGCACAGTCTCTCTTGTTACATTTTGTCTTATTTGTTGGTTGTATTTCACAGTTTGTTCTTTCTGTCTCTCATTGCCTTCTCTCCATATATAATAACCAATTTGTTTCTCCCATTTGCTTTTTGACTATGTTCAATTACTAAATTTACTATATTTCTCCACAGGTTTCTTCATTTGTTTGCTTGTTTTTCTTTGTGGCAGGTTGCTTGAACTTTTGTTTCAGCACTTTTGTTTTCCCGTTTGTTTCCCTACTTGTTTCATCATGTCCCTTTTTTTTCCCTTCATGAGTTCTTCCCCCTTGTATAATTAACCACAGTTTTCCTCCCCCTCCAGGTTTACTCTATACACCCTGCATTTTCACTAAAATCTGTTTCCTTTTTAGTGCACTTCCCTTTTGTATATTAATGTTGTTTTCCTCCCCAATTTATTCATGTCTTTGTCAACTTAACATTTTCTCCAATTGAAACCAAAGGTTCTTCTCAGAACCACCCCTACTCCTCTTTAGATTACCATCCCTTGGTGTTACCGCCAGCCTCAGTTTGTTAACATTTTTGTATTGCTTTTCTCTACAGATTTGTTCCTGTTTGTTTTCTTTTTCACCATGTCTAACCAAAGTTGCGTTCGCTTGTTTCAGGAACTTAGGAAACTAAAAGAGAAAGCACTACGTTATTCGTATCATCGAGACAACTACAGGTTCTACACACTAACCCGTTTCATTCCCACAGGTTTACAGGTGAAATTTGACCCAGCCCTTGGGTCTTTGTGTACCCCACTCCGCAGACAGTGGAACACCACACTCCATAGTACTTCACTTAGTCTCATTCGTATTCTAACAGAACACTGTGATGTTTGTCTCAACAGCTTCAACCGAGATATATCCTATCTTGAAGCAGAACTTAGGTCCATCTGCTCAAGTGCCCGTTTTGAGCAATTCACCAGTGAGATCGATGCTGGTTTAACTAAACTTGAATCTGTTCTGATTTCTAGGAGAAATGGCAAGATTGGTCGTCTTGTCTCCAAACAGCAGCATCACAGACGGAGACGATTCAAACGCAATGTACCCACTGAAGCTGAACCGTCGGCCCCTCAATCCACAGTAATTAACCTCTCATCATGTACCCTTTCAGATGCAGAAAATGACCTTCTCTCCAAGGGACTTAACTTCTGCCCCACTCCTCCCACAGTTAATCAGGCTGAGCTTAGTCAGGACCTAACTGACTACTACCGTAGAATTCGACTCCGTGAATTCTTCCTCGACTCACCACCCATAGATCCTGAGCCATTTTACTGTAAGAGTAAATGGGTACCACCTAAGAACCGTGTTCCTTCCCTTGAAACTTACGTGCAGGTTGTTAGCTCACAAATTAACTCGAATGATCTTTCTACCCACAGGACTCATGACAACCTCCCTAGAGAAGAGCGTGAGGCTCTTAAGACTCTACGAGCACGGAAAGATATCATCATCAAGCCAGCCGACAAGGGCTCTGCTGTTGTTGTCATGGGCCGCCAGCAATACATCGATGAAGCCATGAGACAACTGAACAACCAAACTAATTATAAACCACTTGACACTGATCCAACAGGCACCTTCTCAAAGGAGATTCAACTAACACTGGACGAAATGCATGACCGTGACAACCTCTCCAAGAAAGCTCACAAGTTTCTCTCCCCGGTCGACTGTAGAACAGCCAGGTTTTACCTCCTTCCAAAGATACATAAACCAGACAACCCAGGAAGACCCATCATATCTGGCAATGGTTCCCCCACTGAGAACATTTCTCTTTTTGTTGACAGTTTTCTCAAGCCGTTAATGCCGCAGATTCCATCATACATTCATGACACTCCAGATTTTCTCCGCAAAATCGCAGGTATTCAGAAGCAGGTCCCTAATACAGCCATCATCGGTACTTTTGATGTAACCTCTCTATACACCAACATTCCCCAAGATGAAGGGATTGCTGCCTGCTCTTCAGCTCTGGCTAAGAGTGGTCACACATCACCGCCCATTTCAGACATTGTATCCCTCATGCAACATGTTCTAACAAAAAACAACTTTTCTTTCATGGGTAAGAATTTCCTACAGGTACAGGGCACTGCAATGGGCACACGTATGGCACCATCAATGGCGTGCCTTTTCATGAGCCATCTTGAACAGCGCATGTTGGCATCAGCCCCTTGCCGTCCCTGGGTCTGGTGGCGCTATATCGATGACATCTTTTTCATCTGGACAAGCGATGAAGCAAGCCTCAAAGCTTTTATTAATCACATAAATTCCTTCCACAGGACCATCAAATTCACGAGCGAATACTCAACCAAGGATACACACTTTCTGGATGTCAAGGTTCTCAAGACGGATGTAGGCTTAACCACAGATCTCTTCGTTAAACCCACAGATAAACACCAATACCTACATTCCACTAGCTGTCACCCCCGACACTGCAAAACCAGCATAGCCTACAGTCAGGCCCTCAGACTCCGTCGAATCTGTTCTAATGATTCTGATTTTATCCACCACTCACAGGAACTTAAGAAACACCTTGTTTCCAGGGGTCATAGCTCTCTAGCAGTCCATCGAGCTATCCAGAAAGTCAAGGCTCGTTCTAGGGAGTCAGTACTTTCCAAAGGACCCAAGAAACAACAGAGTCCTACGGGGAAAGTTCCTTTTGTTGTCACTTTCCACCCCTCACTTCCTCCCATTCGTAAAATAACCAGTTCTAACCATCATATTCTTCACACATCAGATCGACTTCAACGTGCTGTGCAGGAAGAACCCATAGTTGCCTACAGACGCCCACCAAGTCTCAGGGATCTCATTGTCCGAGCAGAAGTCCCTCCCATTAATGATGATGTTAATCCCCCTCTACCACAGGGAACTTTTAGGTGTTCCAACATCTCCAAATGCATCGTCTGTAGACAACACATCAGGGAATCGGACTCCTTCACCAGTAACACCGGCGGTACCACCCATAAGACAAGGGGTCATGTCACCTGCACCACCACTAATCTCATTTATCTCATATCTTGCAGAGTCTGTGGTGTTCAATATATAGGTGAAACAAGAACTACACTCAAGAGGCGTTTCTACGGCCACAGATCTACAGTCAAGACCCAAAAGCTAGATACACCTGTAGGTCATCACTTCAATCTTCCTAATCACTCCATTTCTGACATGATCTTACAGGGCATAGAGGCACTAGGCAACCACAGAGAGACTGTGCGTTTGAGTAGGGAGAAACTCTGGATTAGACGCCTCCAGACCATTCAACCCCATGGTCTGAACATCCAAGAAGGAAACGACTAATAAACCTTTTGTTTTGCCGTCTCCTTTTTTCCCCACAGCCTTTTTAGCCTGAGCCTCATTCACTAATATAAATTACTTTTTACCCAACCTCACCACCCTCGATGTTGTCCTTTGTGTTTCCATATTCTTGCTTGTGGTCAAGCCAGCCCCCTTCCCTTCACCCCCCCCCCCCTTTTTTGTCCCCCTATTCATTGTTTACCCCCTGCTTTTTTATGTATGCTTTCTAACCCCATTCATGTATTTCCACTTCACTGCTTATGTTTCACTTAGTTACCTGTTCATGTTTGTTGTGTTGTCATTTAGCCTTCGAGAAAGACTCTGCTAGGGTCGAAACGTCAGGCCATTAACTATTTTTTGTCTTGAAGAGTAGGACAGTTCCTTTAAGAACTGAGAAGTTTCCCAAGAAAACCTACTCCGCGTTGGAAGTTCTTTAAAGAAAAATATAATCAACCCAGCAAGTAGATATTGGTGTTACCACAAACCAAATAATATTGATACCTCACCATGTAATGCCTCAAATCCCTCATACTGTTATCTTACCACATCAATAGCGTTTACATTGAAACATTTCCGAACACAAGTCAGGAAATGAAAACACATCACTCATTGTAACATTAATAATTAATTTGTCCGATAGTCAACTTTGCTGTTCAGACTGATGGAAAACGTACTCCGGGAGAAGGGGAGAACGCCACTTTACCGTGCTCTGTGATCGACAGCGGCACAACTGACAAGAGAAACTTTACCTTTGAGTGGTCACTCCACAACACCATACTGCAGTCTTGCAGTTCATCAGGCGAGGTCTTTTATTCCGTCGACCAGACGGTAAAGTACGCGCTTCATCACGGCAAGACAAGCTGTAATCTTACGGTAATAAAAGTAAACTTAAACGATGGAGGAGGATACCAATGTGACGTCCATGACACTTTCTACAACCAGTCCAACTACAATTCTACAGAAATTGTCGTCCGGGGTAAGTTTGCAAATATTGCATGGTATCTTAAACAAGCGGGAAAGCCGGGTCAGTTACTTGTCTCGTGACAATAAGTTTGCAAGTTGTGTAAAAGTAAAGTGGTTGCCAAAAACAGATATTAGGTGCCTGTAATAAAGAGTTCATTCTTTTTGCAATTTAAACCGAAAACCAGCATGTGCCATCTCAGAGGAGATTTTAGTTGTGTGACTTCATACAACGTGTCCATTTTACTTCATCCAAATAGAGCGGCAGCCCAGAGCACTTTGGTTAAAGGAACGAGGTACCAATATTTGAGTATACAGGAACATTTAGGGGATAACTGCCGGGGACCCCCCGCTGTGTGTAACGCATGGACCCCCAACAAAGAGACAAAATAATGGGCTGAATCAAACATTCTAGGTACCACATGAAACCAAGTGGAAATGGTCATTAACATCATGCTTAGAAAAAAATTTCAACCGCCAGACAAATTTTCTGCTGCATTAGGGCCTGCCAGAGACCCCCTCCCCCAAATATTTAGTGTACACACCTAAGGGTTGAAATTAACCAGTTGTCAAATTAGCTCAGATTTACATGAAACTTTACTAACAGTCCCACTATGGCTAAAATGAACACAAACAAAAAAACAAATCCATACTCTATACCGTTTCCGAGATACAGCCTCTTAAAATATGCTAAAATCTCCCCCTTTTGGAGCTCCGCCCCCGGCCGACACCGCGCGTCGTGGTGGTATTCTTTTCAAACTTTAAGAGCCCGTAATTGTATTTTTTTAACGTTCGACAAAAGGGCATTTGTGAACGGGAATAAAAGAGTAGTGACTTGCTCTTAAACTTCCGTTTAAAACCTTACAGGGTCGTTGCCGTGCTTTATCACACGGCAACGACCCTGCCGGTTTTAAACGGCCGTTAAAGAACTGGTCGCTACCCTTTTATTCCCTTATTAATTACGTTTAAATTTGCTTTTATAAAGATGATCCATTATCGACGGCAAACTCATTAAAATGATGTTGGATCAACCACGAAAGCAGCAAAAGGTAAAACTGCCATATTACAGGGTCGTTGCCGTGCGATAAAGGCCATCGCCTTCGGCTTGGGCCTTTATCACACGGCAACGAAACTGCCGGTTTAAACGGCCGTTAAAAAACTCATCGCTACCCTTTTATTCCCTTATCAATTACATTTAAGTTTGCTTTCATAAAGATGGTCCATTATCGACGACAAACTCATTGAATGATGTTGGATCGACAGAATTGCAAACCTTAACCACGAAAACAGCAAAAGGTAAAACTGCTATATTTTCCTTCCGTAACTTGGTTGTAAAATACATTCTCATATACTGGATCCATCTGATCGTCAAGAGAGTATTTCAAGAAAGTTCTTGTGGCCATATCTGCTCAACGCATTAACAACAAATCATATTTCTTTCTCTCACTGGTTGTACTGACCTGTTTCATGAAAACAAACTCCGCGGTCCAGTGGTCTGCACCCAGCAAGCACATACACCGGCAAAAAGAAAAGAAAACACAGTTCACACAGTTCCTTAATGGAAGAATGCTGAGCATTTTAATTCAAGCAGTCATGACGATATTTGTAATGATGGTTGTATTCTAAAAGTATAACTGAAATAAGTTTTTCATCGTGCACGGCAGACTGACTAGTTTTCATATTTATTTTGTATTTGTCATGTCAAAGGGTTAGCTACTACTGCATCTGTTCCAGTTGCACCTGTTTCTAGAAATGGCTTTGTTTTAATCATAGCCGCATCATCAGCTGGACTGTTGGCAATGGTGATCGTAATCAGCCTGATAGTGGTTGCATTAAGGCTACATAAAAAACGTAAGACTTTATATTCAAGTTGGGAATTTTGGAATCGTGTACTGACGAAACCTTTGTTTAAATAGTTAGAACTACCACAAATAGAAAACTATAAGCCATTATGAGGTATAGTGGCCACAGTACTATAGTAGGTTTGGGTAAATCTGATCATATCTAAACCAAATCGAACAGTTCAATGCCAAAGTGTCCACCATTATTCAACAAGGCTATTGCTTGCAGTAGCATTGTCGCTACAGCCAATCTAACCGTCATCATTGTTGTTGTTTATTTCACACTTCCAATGCAAAATTATGTGGTGAACAAAATCATGAAGCAGATTGCAATTGCTACACTTCGCGTATTTGTTTTTTATTTTAGTAATTAAAGATCACAAACAATAGAGTGTAGTAAATGGCTTTGTTATATTAGGGTTATTAGAAAAACAAACGTGTGGGACACTTCTTGGTCGGTCCCGAGGAGTGTAAAAAAAAAACGAGTAAAGTTAAGAAAAGTGGAAACAAAGTTACAACTCTCACGTCATCAAGACACTTACGAAAGAGTTATTATTCATATTAATAACGTCCTCAACCTCTACTACAATTTTTGTTTTGCCCTTTTCCTAATACTAGCAGTCTCAATGACATATAATACTGCTCATGATGAGTGACTTGTTATTTATAAAAGTATAGAGATATTGTCACATCTGCTTTTATTTGAAATTATGCTATTTCAGGGGCCGATATTTTGTGCATGATATGTTTATTCAATACTTCGATAGTGTTAGAAAGATACAAGTCTAATTGCATGACTTTATTTTTGTTTAGGTTATTCAGCGATTCCTGCAAGTCAAACGTAAGTAACGATGCTCAGGAAAACATGCATATTTGATGGCTCATTTCAAGTTTTCCCTCTTGTTTTGGGGTGTTCTTTCAAAGTCAATAACTAAATATTCCTGTATTGTGTGTTCCCAACCAACATTATTGCCAAGTTATATTATTTGAAGTATACATTGTATTATATAGTAGCTCCTTTTCATGATTCGTTTGTTTCGTTATCAAAAAGAAATGAAAGAAAAGTTAACTAAAACAAACATAGGATGAAAGCAAAATCAATGGTCCTCATTTGGGTCTTGGGTTCAAATCACAAATGAAAAACCAATTGATTTGTCTCCCATCCCATGTTTGGTTATTTCACTTCGATTGTGATTATAGGCATGCACTAATTAATAATGTGTTTGGGAACTAAAACAATAATTAAGTGAAAGTAAATAAACTGGTAAAAGGTGGTGTGTTTTTTCTCACGCAGATTTGTTGCGAGCACAGCTTCTGTTACTTTCAGAGCAGGCCACTCACAAGGAAACGCGCACACAATCTCACCGATTCAACCGAACGGAGGAGAGCAAGGTAAACATTTTGGTTTCAAATGAAACGAGGTCTATTTCTACCTTCATGATTAAAGGCACTTGGGTCGATTTCTAAAGGCACTTGGGTCGATTTCTAAAGGCACTGGGGTCGATTTTACAAAGAGTTAGGAGTCATAACTTAGAACTTGTGTCCTAAGAGATATCATAACTCGAGATAAGACTATAGTCTTAAGTGTAAGATTTTGTAAGGTTCATGCAGGCTGTTTAAAAAGTTGAAAGATGAAGGTCGGCGAATTTCAATTATATTTTGGGGATCATCAAGGGGGGTGAATGGTTCCCCATTGGCAACGTTAAAAAAATCATGGCACCCCTCTGTTAGCTTGGGCGAGACCCCCCTGAATTTGGACACCTCCAATGCAAAGAAAATAGTGTTTTTTACTGAAATTACCCTAAATTCTATCTTTACAGAAAAGTGCTCTAAACCCAACCAATTTTTACAATTTTTGGGTCATGTCTGTAGTGTTTTATATATAATAACATAGCATTTCTTGAATTTGCTTGTTAGGTTTAGGAATTTTGCTAGTGAATTTTGAAAATGGCATAAAAATTACGTTTTTTAAATTACGCAAAACTTCCGAAATTACTGAAATTTGAATTCAATGTACTTTCTTTATTCAGGCTAGTTCAACATTGAAACTCACATTTGTAAGAGGTTATGTTGTGTACTTGAAGGATATTAAGTTGAACATTTGGGTTTTTTCAAAATTGTTGGGGTAGGGAATTTTGTATATGGGTTATATTTACCCTTATTTGGAAGCAACAAATAGTGTTTTCCAGTTTAAATTGAGTTACCGCTTCCTTTTTATTGACACTTTTGAGTTCTAATAACTAAATAGATACAAAGCATCATTGTTCTTTGATAAAAAAATACATTTTAACGAATTTGGAACATTACATTCCATTTACTCAAGGGAGAACCTATTCTACTTTCACATTCACAAGTCAGTGAATGCATGCAATGGTATAGACGCTGTGACGATATCAGAAACATTTGCAGTTGTAATAGCATTTCAAACTTCTGATCTATAACACTTTTGAGACATATGACATAAATAAATCAGTTTTACCTGTTATACCTTTTTATATTTCTGATTCATTTACATTGGAAAAAAATATAAAACAGTTACTTTTGATAATACACTGTACTCTGTTAATTATAAGCCTTTTGTATTTTGGTCCTTGCTAATCGTCATAAACACTTTTCAGCATAAACTGATTTGCGAAGTCTTTCTTCGTTCTCTGAACTTTCCCAAGAACGAAAGTCTTCTTCACTGGCATCTACACCACATCATGGTGACCCTGGCCTGCTTGATGCCTTATCTGAGCAGCTGCAAGCCTACTCAAAAACTTGAAATTTGTTTTGCAGTCCGCCATTCTGCGGGAAGGAAAACAAACTGACCGTTAATATTTTTCAAGGTTTTCATGACTTTTGCAACTTACATGACATCGGCTTTGTGCCCAGTTCTTATACCTGCGTTGAACAAATCAGTCAGAAAAAATTTGACATTTTCAGACAAAGCTGATCCCTTTCTTGGACCTTTCAATGCCCATCCCATGTTCTGTATTATCATTTTCCCAGCTGATCAAGCTGCAGTACCTGAGCTGGTGCTAGACTCTTTCTCAGCTGCTGGTATCAGAGGCACTGAATCTTTGTCCGCCCACTGCTTTCTTATGCGATCGTACGTTGATTCCTGCTCAAGTTTTTTTACATGAACTCCAGTATCCATGTGGATATTTACTTATTGAGGTGTTCGAAAGCATAGGTAGCAACCTGGTTCTTAACAAGAAAACAGGTTTGATCTACCTGTCCTGCCTGGCATCGATGTCCTTGGCATGGTTCCCAACTCTCGTGGTGGCTCAAAATCTCAAGGGATGTGTTCCCTCGGAATTTTTTCCCATTGCTTCTATTTCGAAGTCTTTACCAGTTCCTATTTCATATGCCTTCCATGCACGAATTTCCTTATCGCGGAATTCAAAGTTATTCAGCAGACTTATTCTTTCCCACTTGCCACTCCCCTCTTGTCTCTGTTAGTTGGTTTGACAAACAGCAGTTTGGCATCCTTTGATGCCACCATGGGAGTCTAGAGCTTCCTTCATCTGTTCTGCATTTGTAATGTCATGCTTTTCATTTACCCAGAATTTCATATGTGATTTCATAGGTGATATCTTCTGGTCACAAATGTCTTTACCAGATTGTGCATCTGAAAAGTCAAAGCGGCATATCTCTGTCCTTCCTCTATGCTTTAGGCCAACACTCTCAGGAATACTGGGCAATGCTAGCAGTAAGTGAGCATTATCATAACACCTGGCGTTATCATTGCGGAGAAATACTTTTCCGATGTTGGTGTTATCTTTCTTTGCGGTCTTTAGCAGTTTTTCAATTATGTTTGCCACTGTATACCAATCCTGAATGCAGCTTTCAAAGATGTGTACATAACAATTGACATCAAAATCAGAACCATCCTCCTTCTTTGTGATGACGCAGCTGACGTGCCAGCTAATGCCACACTTCTCATAAAAATCTGTCATTTTTTCCCTATATCTCTGTGGCAGGTATTTCATGGCCCAGTCCATAATAATCAAGGCACCATCATTTCCAAGTTGACTGAGAACATTTTGTTTCCCAAGTTCTTGGTTTACTATTCTCAAAAGGTATCTTTTCCAAGAAAGTATGTCCGACTCCAAGTAGTGAAAATTCATGAAGAACTCGGAATCTATCTATACTTCAGGCATTGTGTAGGCTTGAGCTTTACGCTTGATATCATTAAGTGTGGTTTGCAAGCCTTGACATCTATCACAAACACAATTCTAGTGTTTCTCCAAAAAATAAATTAAACTGAATATTAACTGTGATTAATTTCAGTTGAGGTGATAACAAAAAGGATAAAACAGAAGAAGAAATAGACTGTAATGGTTTATAGCAACAAACTTCAATGGCCTACCCCGCGGTACTAGTAATTATAAAGCAATTGTTTACCCATAGATATAGCTTTAAAGCACCATTAAACATGTCATGGTCAAGGTCCATTTTTGTATTTTACTTTATCCTAATTGTTCAACTTGATTGCAAAATAAATGAAATTTATTTTAAAATCATGTTTTTTTTAAAGGAAAGTCTAACTTGTTGCAAACTTGACAAAACACAAAATGGCAAATACTTCAAGACCTCTCACTCAAGGAATAAATAAAAACCCACACTTTTGAAAGCATAGAGCTGTTGCTGAAGGGTGTGCAATATGTTTTTATCAAGGACGTTTGGAAATTAGCCTGAATATAGAAAATATTTGAATTCAAAAAAGGGCAAAAAATCAATGTTTTCCCTTTTTTGAAATTTTGCAAAATGGAGTAATTTGGTGTAACAGAAAAAAAATGTTGCTAAAGTAGTAACCATGTGTACTGTTGTGTATGCAAGCACAAAGGTATGCACATTAAAATTATTTTTGTTTGAGATCAATAGATTGCTTAGTTTTTCTGAAGTACCTTCTGTAAATTTGACGTAAAACTGTTTTTAAGCTCTTTCTTGTACATGATTCTGGGCTCATTTTTAGGAGGTACCATTATTTTCCAGGGGGGGTACTGCAGATTTTTTTAATATCATTTTTGTAAATAGTCTTCATAGTACATCAAAGTTGCAAAATGTAATTGGATTCCGCCGACCCCCATCTTTCACACCTGCATGACCCTTAAAAAAACTTACACTTAACTCTTTGTGAAATCCAACCCTGGACACCTTTGGTAAAGGTCAAAGACAAGTCTTCTTACTCTTTGTATCCCAACATAATATGCATATAATAACAAACCTGTGAAAATTTGAACTCAATTGGTCGTCTTTGGTTATTGTCAAAGACCAGTCTTCTCACTTGGTGTATCCCAACATAATTATGCATAAAATAAAAAACCTGTGAGCAATTGAACTCAGTTGGTTGTCGAAGTTGCGAGAGAATAATGAAAGAAAGAAAAACATCATCGAGGTCTCTTGATCAATTCAAATGTTTAAGTGAGAAATTACTTCTCTGAAAAAAACTACGTTACTTCAGAGGGAGCCATTTCTCACATTTACTTAATTCTATCAATATTTGTATAATTATTATAACTGGCTTCAATAATGGCTCTCTTGTTTTTGGCAGATGCGAGATCGTTCCATGCAGACACCGCAGCTAGTGTAGATCTTAATCTATCTGCGTCACCGCCTGCGTCACTAATCGACAACCACAAGGTTATACAACATTACGATAGTGGTAAGTATGTACGTTGGATGCAACACTATAAGTTTTATGCAGTTATATTTCTTGGTCTAAAAGACAGTGGACACTATTAGTAATTGTCAAAGACCAGTCTTCCCACTTGGTGTATCTCAACATAATATGAAAATATTAAACTGGTCGTCGAAGTTGCGAGATAATAATGGCAGAAAAAAACATTTTCATACGAAGTTGTGTGCTTTCAGATGCTTGATTTCGGGACCTCAACAATCTCTAATTCTGAGGTCTAGAAACAAAATTCAAATATTATTATTAGTGAAAAATTACTTGTTTCTCGAAAACTGCGTTTCTTCAGAGGGAGCCGTTTCTCATAATGTTTTATACTATCAACAGCTCTCTGTTGTTACCAAGTAAGTTTGTTTAATAACCATTATTTTGAGTAATTAACAATAGTGTCCATTGCCTTTAACTCTACAATTCCAAACTGGAAAAAAAAACGAAAATGTGTTACTAATATTAAGGTCTAGTCGGTTGTCATTTCTCTCTCGAGGAAGTTGTAATTTAGCCTTTGGTTTCGCAACTAGTTCTAGCAAAAAGAATTGCGTGCAAGGATAAAGGTACAAACAACAGTCTTGTTGCTTACATTTAAATCAGATCTATGTTTCGTTGTTTTGTCTTTCACTTTTAAAACAAAAAGAAGGCCAGTGGCAGTTTCGGTAGCTTTTTTTTTGAACTCTCAATTTAAAAATACATTAATACATAAAAGAGTTATCTGAGAAGATGTATGCGAAAGTTCAAAATCCTTACACAGGAAACAGAATTTGTGACGTCTTTCATAAGTTTGCATTCTTAATATATTTTGCAGAATAAATAGTTCATGGCATGGGTTTCGAACCAGAAGAGTAGTTCTTCATTGTCTTATTGAGTATAGCACTGCTAGGGTCAAAACTTCATCCAATTCACCGTATGCATTTATTAAGTAGGCCTATAGTCATGTAACACTTTCTTTCTTTCTTTTTGGTGGGGGGGGGGGGGGGAGGTACGTAAACTGAAGCAAACACGGCGCACTGCATATAAACGTGCGCTAAAAAGACATGATTACTGTTGCAATTTTTTGCTCAAAAAGACTTAATTCTAGAGATCACAATGTCACAATATTCAACTTTTTAAAAAGAGCTCCATTAATTAGCGTATTTTGTTGAGAATACAGCCAATTATGGTCCATCTGTACGAGTCTTCCCATGCCTCTACGTTGTAGCTGTGTTTTTCTCCACCACTATAGGTCACGTGATCACATTATCCAAAAAAAATCCAAATCCCACGGGACAGACAGCGAACATTCATTGAAATCACCCATTTTGCAAGCCTCGGCGGGAAACTTTACATGCAACTTGCATAGCACCACCAAGAGTACCATTGGAAAGCAAATGTATAGAGGTGTCTAAATATAGCCACCCAAAACACGTGTAAACACTGAAAGGGGTTCAAAGGTCACCAAAGGCAAACCCTGTTTTATCAGTCGATGACATCTCTCATTCATAAATCCGCGTTGCGAGATTTAGTATGGCCATGGTATGGCTCACAGTACGAGGAGTCTGTTTATCCATGCAGCGTGAGAGTCCGATCACCCGACCCGGTCTTGTTGCCATAGCTAGCTGGTATACGACACGCACCATGTACCATACGACGACTGTGAGCCATACTAAATCTCGCAACGCGGATTTATTATGAATGAGAGATGTCATCGACTGATAAAACAGGGTTTGCCTTTGGTGACCTTTGAACCCCTTTCAGTGTTTACACGTGTTTTGGGTGGCTATATTTAGACACGACATATCGCGGGTACAACCACCAACTATGACACACGTTTGGAACAGTGGAATGTTTATCGAAAGTTGGATAAACAGTGTCTAATTTTCATCATTGTTTCGTGGTTTTTCAAAGTTGAATTATTTCAAACCCAAATAATTCTATTGGACCCTTTCGGTAAACAGTATTGTCCAAGGCCCACACTTCGTGTATCACAACTTCTATACAAAATAACACACCTGTAAAAATTTAGGCTCACGTCGGTCATCGGAGTCGGGAGAAAATGACGGGGAAAACCCACCCTTGTATCCGCACGTTTCGCCGTGTCATGACATGTGTTTAAAATAAATCCGTAACTCTCGATATCGAGAAAAGAGTAAAGCATTTCGTGGAATAATAATTCAAGAGAAGTCTTTCACCACTACCTTCTGTAAACCCTGTAAGTTATTTGTAAATCTGTGAACTTTGTTTTTTCTGTACCGAAAGGGTCCAATGGCTTTAAGGAATAATCTTTCAGTTAAACTTCATGTTGGGCAACTAATTAATATCGCTAAAATCATGAGAAACATGCACGGGATAATTGCGAATGTTCCATGGTCTTCAAGCTTAGTATACCCGTGGGGGTGCTAACGCTGAGTGACAGGCTGCAGTGACAGCTGTATTTACTCTATGTTTTGACTTGACGGAACAAAACTCGCATTTCAAGTTGGAAATATCAACGCAAAGCTCTAAAATTTCAGGTAAAGATTGTCAAATTTATTGCTGAAATTGGCTACACATTATAATCTAACTTCTCGTTGAGTTGTTTGGAGATTTTTGTAATTTTGTTTGTCTGACTAAGGGGGGTTAAAAATAGATGTTTTCATATCGTAAACAAAATTTATTTTAATGAGTGTGTGAGACGTTGCCTTTTTAAAAAAATTCTGACGTTTATGTTTTCCAAAACGGGTCGTAAAATTAAGCGTGAAGGTCGTCGAAAATTCCACATTATTTCAGACAGTAAGGTCGTATGATCTTGATTTTTATTTTATTGCAAATGTTAAGATTTGCTTGTTGGCATTATTATGATAAACGCAAAAATGAAATTTACTCGACATTCCTATTATAGTGACCCGCTCTAACGAAATGAGGAATGTCTAGTAAAGTCTCGTTTCGTGTAATTTGACACCGAACATAATCATAACAAACAATTATTGAAAATTATTGAATTTTTACAATTTTTTTTTCTACACTGTTAGGTTGCCTAAATCTTGATTAAACTTACTATGGTCGTACCTTTTCGTCAAAAGATTAATAAATATGTAAAAACAGACGATTTCTGAGCCATGTTCTTGTTGTAATTGTAAACACTGGTAGCACAATCGGTCTATTGCAATCAGTGTGTCAAGTGTGTCCAGCATGTAACTGTTTTCCTGTAATAATTGACACTGCAGTCGGGTAACAATGATTTCAACAGTAGATGTTATAAAACCGTTTAAATTTGGTTTTCTGTCTCTTCATCATCTGACTTATTTTTTGATTATTTAATTACTTCATGACACAGGGAATGGGGTTATGTACACTTCAGTGAACCGCGAAAAGCGTCCTCAAGCGTCAGCAGCTCCCTACACCGGTGTGACGCGGGGTGCAACAGCCATCAAGTACCAACCCAAAAAGGTATCGCGTTAAAAAAATAGTTTTAATGTTCAGCAGGAGGAAAACTGAACCAACAAAATTGAAAGTCATAAATCCTGCGTTCAATTTGCTTCTTTGTATTCATTTTATACACATTATTTGCTCAGTTTAATATGTTGATTAACATTTTATTTTTTTCTGTCTTTCTTTTACTTTCGTTTGCTAATTTTGTTATACAGTACATAGTAAACCATTGGTGCAAACATAATTTCCGATCCCTAAATTGACTCGCTTGTTGGAAAAAAAAAAACAATTACACTGTGGTTCACTAAAAATGGTAATTGTGTTTTCCCGGTTTGTTAGGTTGCCCGTCCAGGCGAACTGGTTTATGCTGATTTGCAGCACACACGACATCACCCTCCGAACGCACCACCAATAAGAACCGAACCTCCTACGCAGTACGCTGCAATAAGCCACAACATGACTCGAGCCCTTCACAGGGATATTTCAACCCCAGCTGGCCACTACTTTGACAGCGACGAGGAAGTGGAACAATTTATGGTGGGGTTAGAGGACGAAGCGCCACCCCCACCGCCTCGCGGCATTTTTGTTCCACCTGTCTTTTATTAATGGGGGATTTTTGTGCGCTTGGTGGGACTTACCAAGGCCCAATTTCATGGATCTACTTTAATACCGTACTGGGGGTCACCATGCAGAAAAGACAGACTTCGCAAGCACTTCACTACTATAAAGATCTTCAAACTTCAATTAGGAAAACAAAACTCAAGTATGTAGGGCATGTGAATAGAGTGGGCAGTGGCCGATACCCCAAAATTCTCTTAGAAGGCCACATTGCAGGTAACAGACCCAGAGGAAGAGCAGGGAAACGTTGGCTGGAAGATATCAAGCACTTCTATGAAGAGGCTGACATACCATCTGTGGCAGCAGCAGGACACCTAGCAAGGATCAGAAACCTATGGAGACTCTTAGTTGGAAAGCCAGCTCCGTGACCTACCTCCGACGGGAGGACGGCTATGATGATGATGATGAGGACTTATCGTAAGCACCGGAATCGGCGCTTACGGAAGCAGGGAATTTTAGCTTCGTTTAGCTTCCCTGGGTCGACCCCGATGTTGCGTATTTTATTTTTATCCAGGACGAATGTGGGCACACAATTACCCCACGTTCGTCCTCGAATCAGAAAAAAAAAACAATCACGTCACCACGTGAGCCTTCCCGTGGTGACGTCAGTGCACCTCGGGGCAGCCCCAAGAGCCCCACTTGTGGATAGGGTCTAGCGTTTTTTTTTTTTTTTTTCTCACTTTCATGGAACTCCCTTGGAGGTTGGCCTTTAGTTTCGTATCGTATTTTATTTCAAAACTTGTGAAGGGTTAACTGGAAGCGAAATAGGTGTTTGGTGGAAACACTAGTTACAGGCTTTTCTTTCAGTGCTTTATAAGAAATTATTTCATCTTTTGACTAACAAATTTGTAAAGCTCAATCTTTCTTAATCCCAAATTGGCGTTTATATTTCAGCTGAAAGTATAAATTTGTACTGCTGTTAAATATGTGTATATTTGACCATTGTTAAAGACGCTGGACACTATTAGTGAAGACTAGTCCTCACAGTTGGTGTATTTCATCATATGCATAAACCAACAAACCTGTGAAAATTTGAGCTCAATCGGTCGTCGAAGTTGCGAGATATTAATGAAAGAAAAAACACCCGTCGCACGAAGTTGTGTGCTTTCAGATGCTTGATTTCCAGACCTCAAATTCTAATTTTATGAGGTCTCGAAATCAAATTCGTGGACAGCAAACAACTAAGGGCAGAAAAGGTATCTAGCTAATGATCTTACATTGTTTTTAGACTTTGGTGATTTGTTTTTACCCTAAAAACACACATTTTCTGTCGTAATCTCTTCACTCGCCCATTGCTTTACACGTGTTTTCGCTTGCGTTTTCACAGAGTTTGCCCACGGTTTGGGGTAAAGTCTGGTGCCGTCACAATTACGGTATCTGGACGTTGATTTCCATAGGTGCTGTCTGTCTATAGGTTATTATTTTATGTCTGTGGTACATACATGTAAATACAGGTTTTACACGGCACGCGTAGAGAGCCAAGCTACAAGTACAACGACCGTTGCCACTCCACCATGTTTTATCCAGTGGAATGTTTTGAATTACTAGTCCCAACCCAAATAATTCTGAATGCTTAAGGAATACTCTGTCAGTTAAACTTGGTGTTGGGTGAGAAGTATCACTAAAATCATGAGAATTCTCATGATTTTAGTGATACTTCTTACCCAACACCAAGCACGGAAAAATTGCGAATAAAATCAGTTCCCTGGTCTTGAGTCAATGTACGACCGGACGCGACGAGGGTGATGTAGCTGTATAGCCCCGGGGAATACTTGATGCGTTGCACCCTGCCCTGACGGAACGAACTCGCATTTCAAGTTGGAAATAACAACGCAAATCGCTCTAATATTTCAGGTAAAAATTTTCAAATTTATTGTTGAAATTGTCTACAATTATAATTTAACTTATCATTGGGTTGTTTGTACATTTTGATCCTACTGTTGGTCCGATTACGCCGGGGTTAAAAATCTTTCGTTTTCATTTCGTAAACAATATTATTTTAATGAGTGTGTGAGACGTCGCGTTTTTTTAAATTAATTTTTCTGGCCTTTATGTTTTCCAAGACGGGTCGTAAAATTAAGCGTCGAGGTCGTCGGAAATTCCACATTATTTCAGACAGGAAGGTCGTATGATCTTGATTTTTATTTCATTTAAAATGTTAAGATTTGCTTGTTTGGATTAGGATGATAACGCAAAAATGAAATTTGCTTGATATTCCTCATTACGACAGAGCGGGTCTTATTCGAAAACTACGTCACTTCAGAGGGAGATGTTTCTCACAATATGTTATACTGTCAACCTCTCCCCATTACTTGTAATCAAGAAAGGAACAATAATTATTTTGAGTAATTACAAATAGTGTCCACTTTTAATGCGGCAAGTCAAGGCTGGAAAAAAACTCTGGCTGTTCTGAGATTATTTGTGTCTTTGTATATAGCTAGCTTGGCACTTTACCGCGTTTATTGTAATGATATTAATTAAATTAGTATGGTATTGTATACTAACGATGACTAGAGCAAGCTAGTCGAAACGTTGAGACCAATCCAAGAACTGACTCCGCGGTAGTACAGTTAATTACGATCCTGTAAGCTAAAGTAGTACATGTAGTCACAGCCTATTTCTATACCATCCGCCCGGGTAATAGTTAATAAGCAGGACAGTTCTTTTCAGAACTGAGAAGTCTCCCGAACCCCCGAACAATCTACTCCGCGGTAGTAGAATTAAGCAAGACAGTTCTCGAAGAACAAACTCTACCTGGCAAGTAGATACATACATGGTGTTACCGCAAACCAAATATATATTGATACCTCACCATGCAATGCCTCAAATCCTATAAATTAGTATTGTGTTAAAATTATTGATGGTACATGTACACTATTTAAAGATAGGGAATAGCTGAATCACTCCAAATATGAAGCAAATAGCGGAGAAAAGAAGTATAAACCCACAGAGGACAGATAAATCGTGAATTTTGTTGAATTTGACTAATTACATTGTGTTTTAATTAACAAAAAAAATTCGGAGCAGTATTTGTATTATTAAAGTTATTTCTTTGAAACTGTGTAACATGCTTTGGTGGGACTTCATGAAAATATAAGAGCGTTATACACTAACTATAACAGGTTTATTGCTGAGACAGCTACAGTTTTTGATCGATTTAACTTTCAACCATGCAGTGTTTGATGTCTAAGAGTCAAACTAAAATGAAAAAATGTCATGACTGTTTGAACTTTCTGGTGTTGTTCATAACCTTTGCCTAAACGGAAGTATCGTATAAATGTCTTTGTTATTGGATGCGCACTTTTCTTTTTGAATGCATGTGTAATTTATTGACTTGTTTGTTTTAATAGTGCATGTTTATAGGCTATGTGGAGCTTTTCAACTAAAAAAAACAATAATCGAAAAAAAAAAACTTTCATAAGAATTCACCTGTACAAACACATGTAGTGGCAACATATTTTAGACGAGACAATGAGTATGGTAATTTTAATATAAAATGTACTTGTAACTTATAGTTACACATTAGTTATTTACCTTATGTGTTATTTGCTTTATTTCTAATTGGTTGTCCCTTTTTGTTCTTTATTGTTCTATACTTTTTTTACTCTTTTTTTTTTTTTTTATAAAATAGTCAAAATAATACTACATTTCGTCCGGAAAAATTATTCATAAACCAAAATGAAGAACCACTCAGTAGAAGTACCACAATTTACTGTTACGTCTAATACCCTGATCGCGTTCGCACTCGACTTTTCGGGACTAGGTTATCTGGTTTTGTTTTTTAAGGAAACCAACAGTAGATCTAGCAAGCCTATTTAAATCTCATTTTTTTTCCCCGTTTTACCAACCGTGAGAACCTTTGTTTCTTAACTCCTAAGTTTGAAATAAACATATTTTCCATGAGCTTCAAATCGATATTGCGTTAGTGTAAACATACAATAGTTGAAATAATATGGTGAGTGTCCCAGGGAAATCTGTCTGCCGGAGATTCGGTCACCCAATGGGAAATTAGCATGAGCTGAAGAGGATTCAAAAGAGGGCGCCATCAGAAGAAGTTGTACACAGCTCGCCATATTTATAATGGGGGGGGGGGGGCAGAAACTCCTGCCACACTGGCCAACATTTAATTATTTATTTACTTGTTTATATATAATTTCCTACAGTTACACAGGGTGATCCAAATCAGTTTATAAAAAAAACTGGTTTCAATTTGGGCACTGCATTTTTAGTATGAATGTGAGACGTGGAAGAAAACGCATCCGGGATGTTATAATTATTCATCTCTTATACCCCGTTCACACAGCACTAGGACCTTACGAAGATCAATCCAATCACCCCGATCTCAAAAAATTATCAAGTCGTGTATGATCGCCGTCAAAATCCAGCAATTTTGCAAACTGAAGACTCCACCCAACTTTACTGTACGTAAAAAGTGTTTCTGACTCACTGACACTCGCTGCCACTACGATTGCTAACGGTTTCACAAAGACCAATGCCAACCAAGCGGTTTTCTACTTCGAAATGGTTGCCGACGGTGCTGCGTTTTTATTACGACTACAGAGATCTCACCATAAGGTATTGTAATATGTATGTGGCTACCACGCTGCTTGTACGATAATGGCGTTCCCACTACGACTTTGCCCATGCTTACTGTTGGCCACGACCCGGTGTGGCGGTTTCAACTTTCCGCCGTGTTCAGTTTTCCGAATGACCAAACACGGAAACATTACGTCATGCGATGCCTGCGCACAGCTAGCGAAAGTAGCCCATTTTTAGTGCCGCACTGAGTCATCCGTGTTACTCTACGGTAGATGTCATGGCGGCGTCCACGATCGTGGACGAGTACAACGAGCGGCGAACGCGTGGATCGTATGAGAGAATTTGGTGTGAAGACCAAGCAAAAATTATACTGGGGTTTGTTTTTTAAACAAGCAGTGTGACCTGCTTATGTACGCATGAATACGTGTAAAGATGGGGCAAGAGAATGTGACTAAACAGAAAAGAATCGTAATAGAAACAATTTGGGGTCACTGAGAGAACTACAGTACTCGCCCCAGGGTACTCGCGGCGGTATTTTTGTCTGACTACGTCACCCGGAAAACTGAACACGCCGGAAAGCTAAAACCGTTCGAACAACGTGCTGACATGTCCGGCTACGTCACCCGGAAAACTTAACACGGCGGAAGACTGAAACCGCCACACCGGCTACGCTTATTTTGAACATGTTCAAAATAAGCGTGGGGGGAGCTTGTAGCTTCCCGACCTAGGAGATCCCACCCCGACCAAACCACGCTCACGGAGATCCTCTGACAATTGGCCCACTGGTCCGCGATTGGTCACGCTCTCGGCCACTTTTCCATCGTAGTAGAAGCGGCGTCTATGTGTGAACGGGGTATAACCCTGTCCTGCTGACTGTCCCACGCACCCATTACAAGGCTGGTGACAGAACTTTCACAGTCACTGCAGCAAAGGAGTGGAACAGTCTACCACGCTCAATCCAAAATGCAAAATGACTCAGGAAAATTATAAAAACAATCAATTTAATGAATTACATTACAGGTGGCTTCCATTTCATAGATACAAAAACAGATCCAAATACAAAATAACGTCAATGATGTCATTCTTAATTACCTTTGTCCGACCGTTTTGTGTTCTTAAGTTATATTATTACTATCAGGAGGTCGATCGTAACACTTTATCCTCAAAACGGTGCTTGTGCTCAAATTGTTAATTAAACTCAATTTGTTGACCTTTTAACGAGGTCACATGACCCCAGTCAGACCAGGGGAACTTAAGAATTGCCATTTCAGCACCACCCCACAACAGACAATGACTTGGTACCAACAAACCTTTTGTGGTTGAATTGTTATCGTAATGTCACCAGGCTCTCAGTCTAATTGTTCAGTAGGCCTATACACACACACACACAAGCAACATCATGGCCGCTGGCTGTCAAAAATACTCTTCGAAATTGGGGAATGGAGTGCTTCTCTCAGACGTTATATAGGTAAGATGCTAATAACAACCAACATTTAAAGCTTATTCCATAGAATATACTGATTCATGTGTAGTGACACACAGTTTAGTTTTCAGCAAAACAAAAGTAAGTAAAGTAGGACGACCACGGTGCATAGTTTGATGAAAGTGATACATCGTGAGTGTGCACAATGCTCAATGCTCCCGTGCTGGAAATGGCTGAACAGTCCGTACAGTCGTTAACGATCGATACAAGGCAAGGGTTAGATTGAATTACGTTGTGTTCCAGACTTTTTGATCGGGATCAGTTATCTCGACAAAATTATATAGACCCAATATAATTCGGAAATGGTAATTTTTAAAATGCGAAGAAAAAAAATTATAAAAAAATCCAATGAACACTGTGGATTGCTGACTCTTTTACCAGGTTACTTCTGACATGATAAATTGATTTACCTCTCATCAGATTGAAAAATATTATGCTGCCCAGTTTCCAGCAGATACAACAAAGCAGAAGTTGAAGCAGAAGTGGAGACGAATGGCTAGCTGAAAACATTATATACTGCACACATCAGATGAATCCAGTGTGGAAAGAGTACCGCAAATTAGATGCCCTTGAATTGAAGTTATTGTTGCATCATATTTTACGTTTGGAAAAAAAAAAAATCATCTTCCTCTTTTTGGAAAAATCCGAACGATCAACTGGAACTTTTTTTGTTTGGCCTAACCAACAATTGTATAAAGGAGTATTAACCAACAAATGATCAATCATTGATACTTTTGTTGGGTAGCAACCTTTGCCCAACACGGTTGCCCAACGTTGGTTCAAATATCAACTGACTACGTTATTGGGTAACATTTTTACCAACACAATGGTAAACAAACTTGCCCAACCATTGGTCAAAAGTTATTACCCAACAGTTGGGTATTAAAATGATTTGACCAACTGGTTTAGTCAAACTGTTTGCCCAACTATTGGATAAACTGTTGGTTAAGTTATTCCCAATAATGTGTAGTCAGTTGATATTTGAGCCAACGTTGGGCAAAAAAGTTTGGAAATTTTTGACCAATGGTATTTGCAGTGTATAACATGATCGTGGTGTTCGTTTCATTTCAAAGAAGAGGAACAAATCGATTTAAAAACATGTTGTCTTCTTGTTGTGTCTGTTTCAACTAAGATTTCCAAAACGATGCAATTGTTTTGTGTTCACTTTTTAAGATGCTGTTGTTTGTTACAAAAAAAAGTTAAGTTAAGAATTGTTTTCTGCGTGTATCCATTGAACCTATGTAAACCATTTTCTTCTTTTTTTTATACCGTTTGCATATTGCTTAGATGCAGAAACGGCTTACGAAGAAGTCAGGGAGATTGGCGACCATGCAATATCGACAGCCGATAATCGCAACGTCATAGCCCATACATATGCTGAGACGAGGCTGTCTTTGGCTGAAAGGAAAGATGAAGCCAAAAGCCCGCTCCCACCGCCTCGTGGGATTTTTAACCAACCACTAGTCTGGCCCCCTGACCAAAGATTCCTTGACGTCTCTTGTTAAAAATCTTAGGTCAGGTATCACCCAGGGTCAAAAATAGAGCATGACGCAACTTGTCAGGGTCGGGGGTCATCTCCAGGGAAACCATGTCTGCACTAGTTGCGATAAAGTAATCCTCCTCCCGACGTCCGCCAGGCCGGAGGGTCACGAGATTATTTTGATCGGCAATTAATGACAATCTGGTTCAACACGTATAATTTCGACAGCTAGTCACCAGATTTGCCCCATTTTTACCACTTTCAAAAACCATGAAACTTAATCCTCAATAATAATAATAATAATACAGGTACTTATATAGCGCTCTATACACATGGACATGGTTCCAGAGCGCTTTACAGAGTAGTACAATATACATAACAGATAAGTTTAAGCTATTAGTCAAACAGGAGGGTTTTTATGGCTCTCTTAAACGCATCTAGTGATGGCAACTGGCGGACAGATTGGGGGATATTATTCCAAAGACAAGGTGCAAATGTCTGAAATGCATTATCACCGGCTTTACTGTTTGTTCTGGGGATGTGGAGCAAAGTACAGTCTGAACTTGAGCGAAGACCGGGTCGAGCAGAATGATATTGTGTGATGAGTGAGTCAAGATAGGTGGGAGCTTTACCATGAAGAGACTTGTAGACGAGGGTCAGGATCTTAAAGGTGATTCGTTGTTGAACCGGGAGCCAATGTAATTCTTTCAGCAGAGGGGTCACGTGATCATATTTCCGGGCCATGAATATGAGTTTAGCCGCACGGTTCTGAACTCTCTGGAGACGCTGGATACTGGATAAGTTGACTCCATGCAGTAGCGAGTTGGCATATCAATCAATGTCTAATGAACATTCAAGTCAAAACACCTTTGAAAAAAATATTTTTGAAGAAAAAGGACAAAAAGCGATTTCCCAGGTTTATATATTTTGAACTTATCGCATCGCTTTGCAAACGCTTTATTTAGAAACAACGCCTGCATGGCAATAACTGGCATAAAAACTCCAGGATCTACGGCGGACAGGACTGACATTACGATTCCATACCAAACATCAATGATACTGTCCGCAAGTTTTTAATATATCCTTTAGTCCTAAGTTATGACTACCCTTAACTCGAGTTAAAAAATTCCTCCCATATTCTCCAAACAAAACCCTACCCCGGTAACATAACAACTTCCCGGATCTTCCCAAACAAATTCTCCCCTGAAACAGTATTTTGTAGAGTCAACATTGTACATATCGCCCAAGTCAAGTCATAAACGTGCTCATGGATGTGTGTATCCGTATGGACTGCTTTATTCGCAATTCACATGACGTCCACATAAATAAAATGAAATAGAAACTATTCATATTCAGTAATAATATTCCTTATCCTTGTCAATTATTATTGCATTATCCAAAATCAACAATGAAAGCTGTACTGCAGTAAGTTCATCTGCCATCCTTTGCTGTGTGAGCTTACGTTTATGTTTGATCCAACTTACGATCCAGTTGGTTTTATACACGCGCAAACAATTTGCTTTAAAAAGGCACTGGACACTATTGGTAATAACTCAAAATAATTGTAAGCATAAAAACTTACTTGGTAACAAGCAATGGCGAGCTGTTGGAGTATAAAACATTGTGAGAAACGGCTCCCTTTGTACTGGAGTAACGTAGTTTTTGAGATAGAAGTAACTTCTCACTAAAATGTTATTTGAATTGAATTCGAGACCTCGGCTGAGGTCTCGAAAACAAGGCATCTGAAAGCACACAACTTGTGCAACAAAGGTGTTTTTTCTTGACGAGTAATGGGGAGAGGTTGATGGTGTAAAACATTGTAAGAAACGGCTCCCTCTGAAGTGCCATGGTTTTTGAGAAAGAAGTAACTTTCCACGAATTTGATTTCGGGACCTCAGATTTAGAATTTTGAGGTTTCGAAATCAACCATCTAAACAAACACAACTTCGTGTGACAAGGGTGTTTTTTCTTTCACTTTTATCTCGCAGATTCGATGACCGATAGAGCTCAAATAGTGTCTACTGTCTTTAAAGACTATTGGTAATTGTCAAAGACCAGTCTTCTCACTTGGTGTATCTCAACACATGCATAAAATAACAAACCTGTGAAAATTTGAGCTCAATAGGTCGTCGAAGTTGCGAGATAACTATGAAAGAAAACACCCTTGTCACACGAAGTTGTGCGCTTTCAGATGCTTGATTTTGAGAGCTCAAATTCTAAATCTCGAAAATTCGTGAAAAATTGCTTCTTTCTCGAACACTACATTACTTCAGAAGGAGCCGTTTCTCACAATGTTTTATACCATCAACCTCTCCCCATTACTCGTCACCAAGAAAGGTAACTTACATAGGAAACATTGTAAAATCTACACACAAAAATGAAAACAATACTTTGGATTGAGATTTTCTGGACGAATTAGGTAGATTTAAACAAATGAGAGCGTTATGCACTAACTATATATCGACTGTTGAAACAGCTATACAGTGTACTTGCTTTTGATCGAATTAACTTTCAACCGAAATATTTATCCAAGAGTCAAACTAATGTCATGACTGTTTGAACTTTCTGGTGCTGTTCATTCTTGGTGTAAACGCAAGTATCGAATGTCTTTGTTATTGGAGGCTACCTTTTCGTTTTGAAGGCAGGTATAATTGATTGACTTGTTTGAAGAGATAAAATAGTACATGTATGTGTAGAATTATCAACTATAAAAAAGATAAAGGACAAATCAACTTTCATTATGATTATGTTAAAGGAACACGTTGCCTTGGATCGGACGAGTTGGTCTATAAAAAGCGTTTGTAACCGTTTTTTTATAAAATGCATATGGTTGGAAAGATGTTTTAAAAGTAGAATACCTCGAGATTGCGTGGTTTTCCGTTTCCTGTGCGAACTTACACGGTCGGCCAAATGGCCGACCGTGTTAGTCGACGAGGTAAAAGGAGAACCGTGTAATTTCGAGGCATGTTTGTGTGGATCATTGTATTCTACTATTACAACATCTTTCTACCCATATGCATTTTAAACCAAACGGTTACAGACGCTTTACAAAGACCAACTCGACCGATCCAAGGCAATGTGTTCCTTTAACGAGAATGAACAAGAGAAAGTGTAGATTTGTACATACAACATCAGTTTGCTCAGCAAACAATAAATTGTGTAACTAAAGTGATTTTTTTCTAAACAGAAAAATGTTATTGTAAATTGAAAGATTATTTTATACCGTGTGGTATCCTTTTTCTCCAACTGTTGCGATGACGCAGTTTGAAAATGGCGTTCAGCACTGAGAACAAAGATAGACAATTAATCATTGTTTCTAGTTTTAATCCGCGAATAAAGAAAATTGTTTAAAAAAAATATACATAGTGTTTGTGAACCAAGCAAGACAATTCTTAGGCGTATAATATTGTAGTGAAAATGCCCCCTTTTTACTACCATATTAGTGGTCAACTGTATTGTCCAGTGCTCAGCTACCTCCCCTGTGGTACACTTGATTTCAAGTGAGACTGCGGTTATTTCTCTGCATCAACCACGCAGATTTGCTATCACACGCTCAGGGGCCAAATTCATAGAGCTGCTTAAGCAAAAAATTTGCTTAAGCACAAAAATAGCTTGCTTATTTTACACATGTTACTGGCCAAAATTTCATGCCATATACATTGCTTATGACTAGTATTTAGCTGTTGTTTACTTAGCATAACAATTGAGTACAGTCTTGGCCGGTAATCTGATTTTACTAAGCAATGAATTTTTTGCTTAAGCAAAATGTTGTGCTTAAGCAGCTCTATGAAATTGGGCCCTGACTGTGATCGTAGGCCAACAATATGACGGAGGTTAATCCGCAAGAGGGCGCTATTTCAGGCAGTAATGTGTTGGCTATCAGGTAGACTATTATAAAAATCCATGTGTGGACTAGTCCAGGTCAGTGACTGTTGAGATTGACAGCTTGTTTCTTTTCAATTTGTTTTCCTTTATCAACATATTAATGCATCCCATGTATATACTTTGTTGGTAAAACCCACTGAAACAGTTCCTTTTGTTCAGATACCAAATTGACATTTTTGTAATGACTATTTAGTACATTTTTTTCTCATCAAATGACACTCCTTTAGTATTTAGTATCACAGACCTGGTCAGAGAATACAAGACTAGGTTGAGTTGGCTTTTTGGGTGTAGCCAGGCAACATCTTGTGTGTGGAGGGCTGAGGCTTGGCATACTCGGTTGATGGTTGTATCGGTGCGCTGCATGCTAGTTCCGATTTTATGTAAGTTTTCTTGATTATCTAGAGGGTATTTCTAAAGTTTCAGCATGGCCATTGTATTTAGTTCTGTACCAGCCACAGCTTCTCTACATTTAGTTTGTCCCACAATATTCTGTTTTAATACTTGCATTTTTAGTAGAATTTTCAATGCATATTTTCTGTTGTATCTCCACCTCGTAGTTTAAGTAATTTTGTTGTAAGCTTTTCAGATCAGTAATTAAATTGCTATTTTGTGGCTGGAAGTGAAAGCCACCACAAAACTGGGGTTCGTTTTCTGTCTGTAAGAATGCACCAAGTTCATCATGGGTTCTCAGATCTTCTTCTAAAGCAAAAGTGATACATCATCATACCAAACGAACAGATCCCAAATATTAGTTTCCTGACGCTTTCGGTTTTGGCGTTATCAGTTATCGAAGTTTGGGCCAAAAAGCCCTTGTGATCCTTATAATATACATTCCCTGTAAATGCAAAACAATGCGCCAAGCTCGTCCCAACGAAAGTAAAACATTTTGTTTTAACCCCCAGTTGGGCTAATAAACAAAAGTAACCAAACATGTGTACGCGAACCTGTGACGAACAGCGCCCTCCTGTGCCATGTTCATTGCCTCAGAACTCAAAGGTTCAATGACTTAAACAAGTTCACATGATAGAACTTGCAGCCCTAAAAAAAATTTAAGTGCAAAGTGCGTTGGTTCTTGTTGGCGCAGTAATAAGATAATAGGGGTCAAAGGTCGAATTTTACCAAATAATTGCGTTTTCGCATCTCCGTAACCTCGTGCGCCAACATCACAAAAAAATGTTTAATGACACTCGGGTGTAGAAACGGTTTTCGTATAAAAAGAGAATCTTGGGATCTATGCAATTTGCATGTCAAATTGTAAGTTTTCTAAGTATTGCCCCACTACACTAAGCCTAGATTTGGCACATTCATTCACTTTTCTCAGTTACTGTGACCTGCGCCAATAAGATCCCTTCAATGCTTTTCTTGTATTTGGTTAAGTTTAGTGTTCCTTAACAGATTTGTAGTGAAAAATGACCGGGATCATGTTGGCGCACAAATATAACAAAGGTCAAAGGTCATAATCCATAGCCAACTACACTAACGACTATTGGTCGTCATAAAACTACGCACGCCATATGATCTCATTAAATTGTCTGCATTTTATGCTTAAATAGATTCTCAGTAACACATACAAAGCACAACAACAACTTAGAATTAGATTTTGAGGTCTCGAAATCAAGCATCTGAAAGCAAACAACTTCGTGTGACGGGGTATTTTTTCTTTCATTGTTATCTCACAACTTCGACGACCAATGGCTCACATTTTCATAGGTTTGTTATTTTATGCATATGTTGAAATACAAAAAGTGAAGGACTGGTCTCTGAAAATTACCAATAGTGTCCAGTGTCTTTAAAGGGGCTGAACATGTTCGTGTAGAAAGAGATAGATGGTGCATGATGTGAGCCAGTGTAATAATAAGCCATTCAGAATCCTGTTGTTATAATGTGTGTTCAACGTCTCTTACGTAACTACGCAAAATCTTGCCACAATCAAGTGACATAGCAACTGTCTCACTAGTCTGAGAAATTCAAACTTAAGTGGTAACTTGTGATCAAGCACGTCATTGTACCATTATTTTAAAATCTCAAGTAGCTTATTTTTAACGTCCTCAGTCTACCCGCAACCCATGCGTTAATAAGCTTATTTGCCGGGTTTTATCTGCCGTATTTGGTGTGGTTTATCATGCGTGACCTCGGTTTGAATATATAACTAGTCCAAAGGGCTTCTGAAATCCAGTCTTTTTCGGCCTTATCTGAAAAGTATTGACAGAAATATTGAAGCAGTAAATTGAAATGAAGAGCATATCTGTCGTTTTGTATGAAATAAATCGGTGCAACTCAAATTTAAAAAAAGAGAAATTTGTACGTAAAAAATGGCTTCGAAAAGAAAGAAAACGAGTCACAAAAACACGGCAAACTTTCCCGTTATGAATGTCGGCAACAGTCCCCAATTAGTATATATGGATATATTATTTCATACTCTTCCCAGAAATTAGCTGAATGAGTTGAATCTGGGTGGTTGGCTCATTGTATACAGGGTCTTTTGTTATTGACTAACGCTGGCTTGGCGGTCTCGGCACCATAGCCTAGAAAAACAGCAAGCTGCCACATCAATGGATGATGTCATCGTCAGCCAATCACCGTGCAGGAAAACCATGAGGTTTAATGGTTGTTTTTTCGTAACGGGAGTTTTGGACTACCGGTGGAAATCGCTGTATCCTGACTGGACTAGCTACGATCCGGTCTCGCTTTTAACATTTCCGGGAAGAATATGAAATAATCTATCGATATACACTAATTGGGGACTGTTGCCGACATTCATAACGGGAAAATTTGCCGTGTTTTTGTGACTTGTTTTCTTTCTTTTTGAATCCATATTTTAAATACAATTTTCTCTTTTTACAATTTGAATTGCACCAATTTGTTTTCATACATAACGACAGATATGCTCTTCGTTTCAATTTACTGATACATTATTATGATTGAGACTTTTCAGAAAAGGCCGAAAATGACCTAATAAACGATGAATAATTTGCAGATAAAAGGACACGAAATTTAGTGACCTGCGGGTTGACTGTCCTAGCATGGTCCCAGTAAGCAGCAAAAGGGACACCGGTCGTCTACAGCAATTGGAGACTTTCAGGACGCTTGGTGTCGGCAGACTTACCAGGTAAAATACATTGTTCTTGGTAATGTGTGCATGCTCAGAACTACGTAAACAATGGAAATTTACCTGTTAAGTCTGCTGCCACCTAGCGCCTCAAAGTCTCATGATTGTAACTTAATTAATTTCAACGTTATTATAAGAGTTTTGCTTTAAGGTGTTTTCCTTTCTTTTCTGTTTTTCGGTCATCCGTGTTAACCTTTTCTGCATTCTGTGTTTTAAATATGGAAAGAAAATCGAAACCTTTTACTACCCTTAACCCTGTACATAGCTGTTATCTGAGCCGTTTATTTTGATAGGTAGAGAAGAAAAATAAATTGGAGCAAATTTTCAAGAAAGGAGATAACAGTTGTTTCTCCTGCAAGGTAAATGTTGCGCATGTTTGTAAAAGGTGGGAACTTCACCACTTCTCGCTTTGCTTTGTTTCCAATCGACCAGCACTTCCCTCACTAAGCCGATAGAACTGCTACTGGTTCTGCAGTTTCTTAACATGGTTTAAGAACAACTTGTCACATTTTATCATAGTGTAAAAGATATTCGCCATTATTTTAATTACACAATGGATTTCTCAGTCTTTTTAATTGTTGGAATTATGTTTCAAGGTAAGTCGAGTGTAAATATTATAGAAAAATTATCGTGCACAAAATTATTAATAATAGTTTGAGTCTTTAGTTGAAAAGCTACCTTGAAATAAATAGATATGATGCAGTGTCGGAAACAAAAGCACGTCAACGAACGAAAGCATTGTTGTCAGTGCTTAGCTGAGGTGAAATATTTATTAAGAGTTCAACTTAAAGATAAATGTATACTTCTTTGTATTTTGAACAGGTGGCGTCTCTTTTGGGAACATCACGATAGACATGCCACTAGTCGTCTCAGTTTTTGAAGGTGACGACGTAGAATTAGAATGCAAGGCTCGGTATGCGAATGGTACATTGATTCAACCATGTTGTGACTCAGTACTCCAATGGTTTGTTGTGTTGGAAAACACGGAAGTTGTTTTTGTTGCAGGATGTGGTAGAGTGGTGTCGTTCAAGTACAAGACTGTGGAATTTAATCAAGACAATGGCAATCTAACAATATTGGATATAGGCCTTGCAGATGATGCCGTGGTTAAGTGTACAGTGTTGGGATTATTCGCCAGTTACTCAAACATGACACATCTTAAAGTTAAAAAAGGTAAGTGTTTACCTCAAAAAGAATGGAATCTTCAAGTTGAATTTATCACCTTTTCTTATTATACCAATATTACTAAAATTTTGTCTGACAGAAATTACCAACACTTTTTGTTGCTAAATAAGGACACACTCATACGAAACATTTAGCAAATTTATGTTGAAAAACATTTCATCTGTCATAATTAACTAGCCCTAATTCAAATATATTGTTAAAGATAGTTTAAATGTCGAAAATGTCATTACGTGTTTACTTGTTGATTTAGGGTTTGTCCTTAACGAAAAGCTCAAACTGTAAACGTAGGCCTACGTTTGCCACAATTTACCCTTTTTAATATTGGGGTTTTTGCATACAGTTTAAAGACACTGGACACTATTAGTAATTGTCAAAGATCAGTCTTCTCAGTTGGTGTATCTCAACACATGCATAAAATAACAAACCTGTGAAAATTTGAGATCAATCGGTCGTCGAAGTGGCGAGATAATAGTGAAAGAAAAAACACCCTTGTCACACGAAGTTGTGTGCTTTTAGATGGTTGATTTCGAGACCTCAAATTCTAAATCTGAGGTCTCGAAATCAAATTCGTGGAAAATTACTTCTTTCTCGAAAACTACTCCACTTCAGAGGGAGCCGTTTCTCATTCAACCTCACCCCATTACTCGCTACTAAGTAAGTTTAATAATTATTTGTAGTAATTACCATTAGTGTCCACGGCCTTTAAGGCAGTGTCGTTAAAATAGATGTTTCCTTTTAGATTTAGGGTTGTCATGTTAGTTAAGTTGAAATGTTCTAAATTGGTGTAAGCCTGCTTTATCAATTGTGGGTTTATATATACTATTAAACATGCTACATGATACCGTTTTTTAAACGTATCGGACTCTAATTTGTATAGCAGTAAAGACGAAACGAAACTTAATTCAATTTTCCAAAGATCAGTGCTGTATGTTAACAACGAAACGCTCACACTGTTAACTTACTTAATTAATGACACCGTACATAACATTCTGTCACATTTCCAACCACGTTTTTTATATAAAAAATAATGATAACATTTATGATAAAATGTTGGTATTTTTTGTGCGTTTTTTGGTTTTTTTTTTTTAACAGTCTTAAAAAGAAATCGAATGACCCTTTTCAGTAGCATTCGATTTCGTGTGAAATAGAATAGGCTGGTGGTTAAATTGGCTGCTCATTTTCCGAAATTGACCGAGAAAACCTATAGTTTGCAAGGAAAACGTACGTGATCATTGTGTAAAAAGGCCATTTTGGTGACAAGAAGGAAAACTTACCCCGTGGGAAGGGGATGCTCCCTTATCATCCTACATAATTGACAACGCACAACTGATCTAAGAAGTTTCGCGTATGAGTGTCACTGAACCACATCATGCTGCAGTGACGCATTACATCTGCAAACTTACCACACCCTTTTTACAATGAAACTTTGTGCTACATTTCTAAAAACATGTCAGAAAAGAGAATTAATATCATTATTCATTTTTTGTTTTTTTATCGGTGTATGGGTAAAAAATAAAAAATTAATATTCTTTTTCCCGATGCAAATTTAACATTTCTTATATCATTATTTATTGTGTATAATGTTTTCTTAATGCCAACTTTCTTAATAGCGTTCATTGTGTTTTCTTAAAGCAAACTTTGGTGTTCAGACTGATGGAAAACTTACTCCAGTAGAAGGGGAGAGTGCTACCTTACCGTGCTCTGTGATCGACAGCGGCACAACTGACAAGAGGAACTTCACCTTTGAGTGGTCACTCAACGACACCATACTGCAGTCGTGCAATCCATCAAGCGAGGTCTTTCATTCCGACCAGAGGGAGAAGTACGCGCTTCATCACGGCAAGACAAGCTGTAATCTTACGATTCTAAACTTGAGCTTGAAGGACGAAGGAAGATACCAATGTGACGTTCATGACTCCTTCTACAACCAGTCCAACTACAATTCTACAACAATTGGCTTCGGCGGTAAGTTTGCAAAGTAACGATTATTCATTTAAACAAAGTTGTGATACCAGGTCGAATGCTCGTATCGTGACGCTATTAAAGTATTCAAGTTGCAACCATCCTGGACCATGATAATATTTTTCTTCTATTAGTTTTAGTTTAAACTCTTACACCTACAGTATGTCAGGCTTATAATGTGGTTCAAAATGTGGCATAATCTCTATCAACGATCCTTGCGGGCTGGATAAAGGGAAGCATGCTTGACTTCAATCACTGCCTTTACCCTAATGTTTGCTGGACCTACTCGTTAAGATAGTGTATCAAGAAAAGCAATATTCTCAAAGACTATGTTGTTATTCTTGTCTCTTTACTGAAGCAAGACACAGCACAACATTCAACAAGACAAATTTTGTGACAGTGGAAAAATACTGAACAAGCTACTCACACAATGGATACAGTCGAAGGCCTATATTGAGACACCGCCTAATTTTATTTTAATATGAAATTTATGTTTGGATATCATTAACAGATCAGCCGGCATCGATCACAACATTGCCAGCAACAACAGACTTGAACGAAGGTCAAACAACGGGCATAAGCAGTTTGACACTGAAAACGGGACAAGGTTAATCAACTTTAAATGGTGCAAAGGTCGTGGGTTCGAATCCCACCCGAGTCTTCTGAGACGAAAATTATGTTCGTGCATTGTTTTACTCCTTTCTGAAATACTAGAGCAAGTCATGGTTTTTGAGAAATGAGTAAAACAAATGAACTCGGGTGGGACTCGAACCTACGACCTTTGCACAATCAAGCATCAAGTAATATTTTAAGGGAAGCTTTCAGTCATCATAATCTTTAAACCGTGGAAGTTTAATTCAAATCTGTGGACATTGTGTTTTGTGTCCTACAAAAAAAAGTACCTAAAGCCCCTTAAAAGCAATGTGTGTTTTGAACTCGTAATTATGTGTTTCAAGGGTCTGGAGCTACTCCGTTGGATACCATTTCTCGGAAAGACATTGTTTTGATCACAGCGGTGTCATCCGGACTTGTATTGGTCGCAATAAGCCTCCTGGTTGTCGCATCGAGACTCCGTAAAGATCGTAAGGACCTGTTATGTTTATTGATTTAGGGATCTCTAAATTTGGAAATAGTAGTTTTTCCAAACGAATTTCAGAAAATCCGTAAAAGTTTATAACGCGCATTTTGAATTTATGTCTTTAGTACTTACTCACTCTATGACTAGGGTTTCTTTTTGCTGTTAAATGTATTCATTTTAATTTTGTTTTTATTCAGTTGTGTTTCAGTCAATAATCTAAATTTAATGGCCATTCAAGAGCATACTGCGAGGATTCTTAAAGGCAGTGGACACTATTAATAATTACTCTTAATGATTAATATCATCACACATTACTTGGCAACGAGCAAAGGAGAGCTGTTAATAGTATAAAGCATTGAAAGAAACGACTCCATCTGAAGTAACGTCGTTTTCGAGAAAGAAGGTATTTCTCCTTAAAATGTTTGAAGATCTGGCTTCGGGAGCTCAGCTGAGGTCTCGAATTCAAGGCATCTGAAAGCACACAACATCTTGAGCGACAAGAGTGTTTTTTCTTCTATTATTCTCTCGCAACTTCGCGGACAATTGAGCTCAAATTTTCTCAGGTTTGTTATTTTGTGCATATGTTTATATACACCAAGTGAGAAGACTGGTCTTTAACAATTACCAATAGTGTATAGTACACTATTGGTAATTGTCAAATACCAGTCTTCTCACTTGGTGTATCTCAACATAATTATGCATAAAAAAAAACGTGAAAATTTGAGCTCGATTGGTCGTCGGAGTTGCAAGATAACTATAAAAGAAGAAAAAAATCCTTGTCACACAAAGTTGTGTGCTTTTAGATGCTTGATTTCAAGACCTTAAATTCTAAACTTGAGGCCTCGAAATCAAATTCGTGGAAAATTACTACTTTCTCGAAAACTAGGTACTTCGGAAGGAGCCGTTTCTCAAAATGTTTTATACTAGCAACCTCTCCCCATTACTCGTTACCAAGTGAGGTTTTATGCTGATAATTATTTGAGTAATTACCAATAGTGTCCAGTGTCTTTAAGCATGTCTGGTTGGCATAGCTCTCCTTGTTACATCTCCGGTTCAGAGAGATGGAAGCATGGTTATTATCAAAACATTAAAAATCTTTTACCCAAATGTTTCTGTTTTTTCCAGGTCAATCTGCTGTCCAGATCAACCAAACGTAAGTAACTCTGAAATTAGTACAACATCCATTTATTTGTTAATTGCATTAATTTATATTTTATTTTTGAAGTTTTATTATTATAATATGATTATTATTATGAAGTTGCTTGTTTGTTGTTTGTTTGGTGAAGATAAAGCAAATCGAGGAAGTTCAAAATCAAGGAGGAAATTGCTCATATAGGAGAAAAGAGAAACTTCAGTAAAACAAATTTCAAAAATCAGAAATCATTCTCCATTAAATATACTGAGCAAACTGTATAATTAAACAACACAACCACCTGTTAATTAAACCACACCGGCTCTTTTTAGAGCCACCACTCCCTCAAAGGAGATTACATCCGCAAGTTTACTATTTAGTATTTATAGTTACTTCTTAACAAAATCTTGTTTAAACAGCAATGATGCGAACAGAGCTACTGTGACTTTCAGACGAGCCCCTTCACCAGGAAGCATTCGAATTGGACCCAATCTGTCAGGCAGATTTGAAGTCCAAGGTAAACAAGAAATTATACATAATGAAATCAATAATACTGTTCAAGTTATAAATTATTTTCTGAATGAACTGGCCTTCATTTTTTGCAAAACAGCCACAAATCAATTTAAAAGGTGTTAGTAGGATTTTAAAAATATTTGCATGGAGTAAACACGATATAGAAAGGTTAAGACAATGTAAAAACCATTTAAAAGGTCATGATATCCGTTTAAGGAAGAAGAAAAAATCGATTTAAAACACGTCTTCTTTGTGTGTCTGTTTTAACTAAAAGAGGCAGTTGTTTTGTGTTTACTTTTTAAGAATGTTACTGTTTGTTACCCCCAAAAACATAAAGTTTAGTTCAAAAAAATTTTCTGCGTGTATCCGTTGAAACTATGGAAACCTTTATTTTGTATACCGTTTGCTTAGATGCAGAAACGGCTTACGAAGAAGTCAGGGAGATTGGCGACCATGCAACATCGACAGCCGATAATCATAACGTCATAGCCCATACATATGCTGAGACGAGGCTGTCTTTGGCTGAAAGGGAAGATGAAGCCCCAAGCCATCCCCCACCGCCTCGTGGGATTTTTAACCAACCACCTCATTGGATGTGGCAATGAGCACTACGTCAGAGGCCCTTTTCGAAACCACGGCTTCGGCTTTGGATTCGGCTCGTGCTAGCTTGGCCCTGCTTTGATAATATTGTGCATGCTTGAGTATGCGCTCAGGGCTTCAGACGAGCCTAATCAGTGATTTCGAGACCTCAGATTTAGAGTTTTGAGGTTTCGAAATCAACCATCTAAACAAACACAACTTCGTGTGACAAGGGTGTTTTTTCTTTCACTTTTATCTCGCAGATTCGATGACCGATCGAGCTCAAATAGTGTCCACTGTCTTTAAAGACTATTGGTAATTTTCAAAGACTAGTCTTCTCACTTGGTGTATCTCAACACATGCGTAAAATAACAAACCTGTGAAAATTTGAGCTCAATCGGTCGTCGAAGTTGCGAGATAATAATGAGAGAAAAACACCCTTGTCACACGAAGTTGTGCGCTTTCAGATGCTTGATTTCGAGACCCCAAATTCTAAATCTGAGGTCTTGAAATCCAATTCGTGAAAAATTGCTTCTTTCTCGAACACTACATAACTTCAGAAGGAGCCGTTTCTCACAATGTTTTATACCATTAACCTCTCACTATTACTCCTCACCAAGAAAGGTAACTACATTTGTTTCAATAACAGACAAATCAGACAAACAAAAATGAGAACAATACTTTATAAGGAAATTCTGTTAAATAATAGCTTTGGATTGAGATTTTCTCGACTAATTAATTAATTAAATTTTTTTATTTATTAAAAAATGTCATTGCAGCTTGCCACTGATTTGCGACATAATGTACAATCTTTAAAAATATTGCAATAATTATTAAAAAGCTTTACAATAAAAAAATACAGAGTGAGGGTAATCAGGTAGATTTAAACAGAAGATATTCTTTGAAAATGATAGCTTTGGATTGAGATTTTGTGGACTAATAAGGTAGATTTAAACAAATGAGAGCGTTATGCACTAACAGTTCCTTTTGTTCAGATACCAAATTGACATTTTGTAATGACTATTTAGTACATTTTTTCTCATCAAATGACACTCCTTTAGTATTTAATTTCACAGCCCTGGTCAGAGAACACAAGACTGGGTTGAGTTGCCTTTTTGGGTGTAGCCAGGCAACATCTTGTGTGTGGAGGGCTAAGGCTTGGCATACTCGGTTGATGATTGTATTGGTGCGCTGCATGCTAGTTACGATTTCATGTAAGTTTTCTTGATTATTTAGAGGGTATTTCTAAAGTTTCAGCATGGCCATTGTATTTAACTATTAGTTCTGTACCAGCCACAGCTTCTCTACATTTAGTTTGTCCCACAATATTCTGTTTTAATACTTGCATCTTTAGTAGAACTTTCAATGCATATTTTCTGTTGTATCTCCACCTCGTAGTTTAAGTATTTGGTGTAAGCTTTTCAGATCAGTAATTAAATTGCTATTTTGTGGCTGGAAATGAAAGCCACCAAAAAACTGTGGTTGGTTCTGTAAGAATGCACCAAGTTCATTCATCGGTTCGCAGATCTTCTTCTAAAACAAATTAAAGTAATACATCATCTTACCAAACGAACAGATCCCAAATATTAGTTTCCTGACGCTTTCGGTTTTGGCGTTATCAGTTATCAAAGTTGTGGCCTAAAAGCCCTGGTGATCCTTATAAAATACATTCCCTGAAAACGCAAAAATATGCGCCAAGCTCGTCCCAACGAAAGTATAAAAAAAATTTAAACCCCCAGTTGGGCTAATAAACAAAAGTAACCAAACATGTTTACGCGAACCTGTGACGAACAGCGCCCTCCTGTGTCGTTTTCGTTGCCTCAGAACTCAATGCGCCCATGAATTAAACAAGTTCACATGGTAGAACTTGCAGCCCTAAAACAAATTTAAGTGCAAAGTGCGTTGGTTCTTGTTGGTGCAGTAGAGAGATAATAGAGGTCAAAGGTCGAATTTTACCAAATTGCGTTTTCGCATCTCCGTAACCTCGCACGCCAACATCACAAAAAATTGTTTAATGACACCCGGGTGTAGAAACAGTTTTCGTATAAAAAGAGAATCTTGGGATCTCTGCAATTTGCATGTCAAAAGACTTTGCGTAAATTTTCTTAGTATTGCCCCACTACACTAAGCCTAGACTTGGCACATTCATTCACTTTTCTCAGTTATTGTGACCTGCGCCAATAAGATCCAATCAATGTTTTTCTTGTATTTGGTTAAGTTTAGTGTTCCTTAACAGAGTTGTAGTGAAAAATGATTGGGATCATGCTAGCGCACATATAACAAGGTCAAGAGTCATAATTCATACCCAACTACACTAACGACTATTTCGGGCGATTTGTGTCGTCAAGAAACTACGCGCGCCAATATGATCCCATTAACTATTGTCTGCATTTTATGCTTTCAAGTCAACATTTCAAGTCAATTATTAAAAAAAAATTACATGATGCACATGTTATCCTTTTATGCATTGCTGTGGCAACCGAAACTGGAAAAGTATCCCACAATTTCAAAAGGTTGCCACACCATGAGGGGGGGGGGGGGGGGGGGGTGTCTCCAATTTTGGTCTATATAGATAGGACTTGTATCAACAAGATGGTCCCAAAAGAGACGCCACCTATTCAAAATACAAAGAAGTATAAATTTATCCAATAGTTGAACCATTCGTCAAAGACAATTCACACAAGGTTAGCATTAGTAACTTTACTTTCGTTCGTTGAATGTTTTTTTTTGACACTGCATAAAAGTTTATTTATTTTTAGGTTGCTTTTCAAATAAAGACCAATACTAGTATTAATGTCTTTATGCACGGTATCTCTCTGTATATTGACACTTTACGAGTTGGTCTTTTTGTCGACTTGAAACATAATTCCAACAACATTACTTTCAGAGAGTTGAGCGGGAACTACTTCTTTCAAGACTGGTGATGGCGCCCTAACATACAGCAGACGCAAGTTGATTCGAAACCGAAGGAGGCGAAGTATAATTCCAATAACATTATTTACTTGGTTATGAGTAATGGATAGCTGTTGTTGGTGTAAACATTGTGAGAAACGGCTCCCACTGAAGTAATAGTTTTCGAGAAAGAAGTAATTTTCCACGAATTTGATTTCGAGATTACAAAATTAGATTTTGAGGTCTCGAAATCAAGCATCTGAAAGCACACAACTTCGTGTGACAAGGGTGTTTTTTCTTTCATTATTATCTCGCAACTTTGATGACCGCTTGAGCTAAATTTTTCACAGGTTTGTTATTTCATGTCTAGATACACCAAGTAAGAAGACCGGTTTTTGACAATTACCAATAGTGTCCATGTCTTTAAGGTAGCTTTTAAAATAAAGACTCAAACTATTAGTAATGTTTTTATGCACAACTTATCTATATATTTACGCTATAGGCTTGACGAGTTCTTCTTTTTGTCGACTTACCTTGAAACATAATTCCGATAATTGATAAAAGACTGCGAACTCCATTGTGTTAAGGCGATCATCGTTACACTAAGATGTAATGTGATAAGTTCTTCTTAAACTATGTTAAGAAACTGCAGCGAAACCTTAACTAGTACCAGTTCCATCGGCTTAGTGAGGGAATTGCTGGTCGATTGGAAACAATGTAAAGCAAGAAGTGATGAAACGTTTACTTTTTGCAAACATGCACACTATTTACCTTAAAAGAGAAACAACTGTCAATCTTCTTTCGTGAAGGTTGGTTCCACTATCATTTTCTTCTCTACCTATCAAACAAAACGGCTGCGAAAACAACTGCTTTCAGGCTCAAGGCTAGTAAAAGGTTTCGCTTTTCTTTATTAGAACACAGAATGCAGAAAAAAGGTTCACTCGTTTGGCAACAAAAATAAATAATAATAATTTGGTTACAATAATTACCGTTTACGTCATATCATGAAATTCATGTTACTCAACCAGATCCCGTAATAACCCGTTTCTTCCTTTCACCCGCACCCTGTACTCTAGCAACACCCTTGATTCACTGGTCCACGTCTTTTGGAACGATTTAGCGATTTAAGAAGAAAACTCTTATCACAATGAAAATAATTTGGTTACAATTACCGTCTACGTCGGTTCATGAAATTCCTGTTTGCAAAACCAGATCCCGTAACCTGTTTCTTTCATTCATCCGCACCCTGCATACTAGCTACATCATTCGATTCTTTGGTCCATGACTTTGGAACTCTAATTCCTAGCGATTTAAGAACAATGCCGTCCGTGGGTCGATTTATAAGCTCTCATATAAAAAAAAGATCTTGCGTTCATTTAACGACTTGAGACAAGTGTAAAAAAATGTCTGCCGCGGTGATAACCTTCCGACTCTCCCCGCGATTTCCGCGATATTCTCGCGAGACTGCTGTCCCCGCGAGACTACTGCTCTCGACTACGGTCCCATTATGGGGAGTAGAAGTCGGGCAACCAGCAGTTCGCGCGCGAGCAGAGTGATCTCGCGAGAGCACCGCCACAACTCGACTATCTCACCGCGTGGGACCATTAACGACTTGTCAACAAGTCTAGTTGAAGTATCGTCCTTTTAAGGATTTGGGTACTTTTTCAAAATGTCCACAGATTTAAATTAAACTTACAAGGTTTGAAGATAATGATAGTAGAAAGCTTCCCTTCAAATATTACTTACTGAGGTTCTGTAGTTTTTGAGAAATGAGTAAAACAAGTCACAACATAATTTCGTCTCACATGAGACGAAAAGTATTTTAGCATGTAAAATCCCATTAACCAGTTATGGTATTATACCATACTCATAGCATAACTGGTTTATACGTTTTTAAATGCTAAAACTGAGGCGAAAACTATTTGTTTTACTCTAGCATTTCTCAAAAACTACAGCCCCTCAGTAAGTAAAACTTCAAGGGAAGCGTTTTACTATCATAATCTTCAAACTGTATAAGTATAATGTAAATCTGTGGGCATTGTGTTTTGTGTTAAGAAAAAAAGGTACATAGACCCTTTAAGCAGAAACTTTAGGTGTAGCCGCTTATTTAGATACGGACATAGCTTTTTCTCGCCTTCACTATCTATTTACTTTTATCGTCTACAGTTAGCCTGGTACTTGAATTCTTTGTATTTTGTCGTCAGTATTTTGTAATGTTGTTGTTCGTTTTCAGGCTTGTATCTGTTTCGTCTTCGCTGTTTGTTTGTTTGTCTGTCTGTATAAAGGCTGTTGTCTACAAGCCTCGGCTTACTCTAACAACCCCATGCTCTTGCTCCTCTCTTGTACATAGTTAATTCCGAGTTACTTATTTATTATTTGCTTTCACAATAATTATATTTATTTGTTATAGGTCTACTTATTTTGCACTTTTGATTTTGTTACCTTTCTATGTGCTGATACAATCTCATATTGTACTATTTTCTCAAAGGAGTATAGAATAAATGTCATATTATAGATTTGACTTGAACTTTTATTATTTCGTTCAAAATTGGAAATCTGTTAACGAATGGTACTGGTGTCGTAACTTTACAGTGTGGAAATTATTTTTTTTAGGGGAAAAACCCGAAATTAACAAACGGATTTTAAATGGTTTACTACCACTGAATCGAAACTAACCTTCATATACAAAAGTAACATTTTTATTTTAGGGTTTCAGTGTTTCTCCAAGGTTTGTGTTATTGAGCAACTAGGTGGTAATCTCTTACAATACAAACTTCCGTACCATTGGTTTTCCGAGTAGAAACGTAGAAACGTTTAAACACAACGGCATTGGAAGTTTCCATTATCGTAAATTTCAACCATTTTCATGCTACTTCGCTGCGCCCATAATGCATGAAAAACAGTTTGGTTTAATACGCAAAAGACACTAAGTGACACAATGTACAATAAATATTCTGATGCATTGAATTTATTAATTATATATTAATCAGACAGCATGGGTGAAGGCTTGCATGCACGGAGATGCAAGCTGAAATAACAAAGTATATTGCAAAATATAGGTCTACCTCGAAAATTACGACGGTAAGCAGGAGAGGACGTCTCAGAGCCATTTAAATCACGCCTCTTTCGTTTTCGGGTCTTGAGTTCCATCAAAGCCTCTTCTTCAGCTATCTTAACACTTTTCTGCTGCTCTGCTGATAGGTGCACTGAGCCCCCTTTCTGAAGCTTAGACACTGTCACCCAGCCGGCCTAATTCGTCGGCGATTCTATTTTCTTTTTTCGCTCGGCAACTAACTCTTCAGCCTCCAGAAGCCCTTCTATTGCTGAATCTTGACCATCAACCCTGTTAATCAAGGCCAGCTTGGCCTTCTCTAAATCTATTTCTGTTTTTACCCGCAGAACTCGAACTGTTCGATATTCGTCGAAAACTTGGGATACGTTAGTAAATAAGAGCAAACCGAGTGAACAGCGAACCAGCACCCTTGTGCGTAAGCCTGAAGGGCGTTGGCCAGATGGCATGCGTATATACCATGGTGAATCAAGCGTAACAATAAGTACAACACGTAGAAAAGGTTACGTATATAATGGAGGAATGTGTAACACCCAAACTCAGGGTACTTGTTTTCTATCGATTGAGGGCGCTGTTCACATCGAGCAGTTGCTACGAGGGCTGATAGTCAGAGTCTTAGTTTCACGATTTTCCCAAGTAAACATCCCATTGTTCTTCGCCCAAAGTTTTTTGGATTTCCGCCGAGGTTTATTAAATGGTTTGTGCATTGATTTTCTTGCCACTAAAATTATAAAGCTGATTGATTGATTGTGTTATATCTATGTACTGATTTTAAGCCTAAAATAGTTGTATTTTGTCATTGCGTTTAATTTGGTCGCACATGTAATTGGGGATTGTTATTCATACACGCATATTGTCGTTGGTTGATATAACACAGGTTAACGCTTAATATATTATGATTCAGTCAGTTGCTAATTGTGTTTATGTGGTAATTATAGCCCAGGGTTTATAGGTCAAAGTTTGTATAATAGATTCCCTTCAGACACATGGGTCAATGTAAACATTGCTTTATTCAGTCCTTTATTTGCATAATTATTGGGGTAATTCTGGTTAGGTCCAATTAATTGGTACAATCACTGAGTATTTCTTGTGACATATATTTTTGTTTCTATTTTCATTGTAGTTAATCTGTGCTAATCACAATGCCTAATGAGAAGAAGAAGAGATATTAAAGAAACCAATCACAGAAGCACAGCATTTTCGTCTTTGGCTGATTCAGAATGTAGGTCCTTTTTGTGCAAAACAAAACTAAATTGTTGCAGCACTTACCCTTTCTCACTCTTACTTGTGTCTCTTTTGAATAATGGCCGATTTCTCACACCACTTCACACCGAACCACGGCTTCATCTGCAAGGCCTATATTCAATATTATTAGAATACAATTGTCTGGATTAAATTCCACAGTCTTGTTCTTGAACGACGCCACTCTACCACACCGTGCAATTTCATCACCTGACATGTTTTCAACCCTATTAACTAATAACCATTTCAGTATAAAGCCATGTAGCCAATCACAGGATGGAATTAATGTACCATTGGCATACCGAACCTTGCATTCTAATTCTACTTCTTCATCTTCAACCACTGAGACGACTGGTGGCATGTCTATCATGATGGTCCCAGAAGAAATGGCATCTATATGCAAAATAGAAATAAATTTAAACTTATTCAATCACTGAACAACTCTTCAAAGTAATTTCACGCGAGGTTAGCATTGATAACATTTTTTTTTCTGCAAGTCGCCAGACACACAAGGCCTGAAGGTTGAAACAGGGTTGCCCCTTTACAGTCCATACAGATGATATGCTTGGGATCATCCATCAGAAGCCTGGCTGGTAGAGCAGAAAGCACTACCTCCCCAACTTTACAAAGCAATCATGTTTAAGTGTCATGCTTAAGGACGCAAATGTCACGACCGGGACTCGAACCAACACTCTGCTGATCAAACACCAGAGCTCCGGTGCTCTTAACCGCTATGCCATCATGACACGCCTCTACTATCGTGTTTTAGTGTACGGTTTTTTTTTTTTTTTTTTTTTCCCCTGGAGGGTGAAATTGATTCAAGTTTCTTCAATGTACAAAGCTACACAAACTACTGGTAAAACCAACTACTTATTGAACGATACTAAGAGAGAAATGGCAAATTGCAAAAACAGGAAGTTTGATGATTATGCAAGGCATTTAGTTGGTACATAGCAATACAAAAGACTCCCATTTGGTATTGAACTTATCCAAGTTGTTATTCTTACCAAAGATCATTTTTTCTATAACAAAATAATGATTTATTTCCTTTTTGATAAGAACAAATGAGGGCTTTCTGTCGTTCATCTTCATCCGATAAATATGAAAACGGCAAAGAATGAGAATTAAATTGAGAGCAGACCATTTTCTATTAAGGACACCAAACAGCTTGGTCGTGTTGTCAAAATTAATATCAATGTTCAGTGTATTAGTCAACCAGTGTTTTATCTGACGCCAAAAATACAGAGACACCTTGCAATTACAAAACAAGTGGACTAGTGTCTCTTCTTCCATTTTACAAAAAGTACACAGATTAGAATTCTTCCGACCAATTTTAGAAAGAAAGGAATTTACACCCAGAATTCTATGCACCAATCTAAACTGGAACCAACGTAACTTGGTGTCACATGTACAGTTAATAGGGAAAACCAAAGAAAACGTGCCATTGAGGAATCGGAAAAATCACTACAATTTGTTCTTCCCATTTAACAATAAACTTGTGCACAACTTTTTTGCTGGAGGTGAAAACACTGTACAGACGGGTGGAGCCCTTTATATCCATCAACAAAGTTTCAAAATTAAATGGTAAAAATGGGCGAGCAATTTCTGAGGTTTCTCCATTCAGTACATTACGGAAGGAATGTTTGATTGCATTGACCACGCCCCGTACTCATTAGTTCTGACCCTGAATTCCTTTTGAAATGCCACAAGAGAAAGAGCCACACCTTGCGAGTCAAAAATGTCACACACGAAGTTCACACCCTTTTTGGCCCAGTGTTTATAGTTAATGTGTTTGTTACCGACCATAATATTCTGATTATGCCACAACACATTTTTCAAAGCGTCAATTTGACTGGCAGGTACATGACACTTAACAAAGGTGCACCAAGCATTAGGAACATCAATCCAAAAATGGTTTTGAGTTGCGGCCCCTTTTAAATAGATCAGCAATGCCTGGTGGCCTCCCTCGAGTGCTAGAGGATTATAAATGTTCGAAATCTTCAAAAAAAGAGTGACCCAACCCAAGTTATTTGAATTTAGAAATTTGCGGATCCAGGTGACCTTAAGGGCTTTTATATACGAATGCATGTCAATCATTTTAACTCCTCCATGACAATAGCCTTGAATCATCTGGTTCCTGGACACACGGTCATTCCCTTTCCATATAAAGTTATAGAACATACAGTCTAATTCTTTGATAACATTGCTAGGCGGGTTGGGGAGAGTTAAAATAAGAAAAGTAAGCTTAGATAGAGGAGCGACTTTGTTACAGTAACTCTCCCCAGCACCGTTAGGTTACGTTTAGACCACTGCTCAATTAAACTTTTAATAGCAGAAATGACCTTGGTGTAGTTCAAATTCACCACACTAGCAAGATTAGTGTTAAAGTCTATACCAAGGGCTCTGAAAGAGTTTTCAGCCAAAACCCAGTAAACTTTGATGTGCTCACAAATCCCTTTCTTACGCTCTTTGTTGCTACCAATCCAAACCGCATTAGTGTACTTTTTTGTCTTCGACACTGCATCAACATTTATTTATTTTCAGGTTGCTTCTCAAATAAAAACTAATAATATTTTTAATGTTTATCGACACTTAAGCTCGACGACTTACCTTGAAACATAATTCCAACAATTATCAAGACTGCGAATTCTCGGTAAATGCGCCTCCCATTTTTTGAATAATATTGACACTGTGAAAACGTTGTTGGATCACAGCTCACTTTGGTATTTTGTAAAAGGTTGTTTTAATTCATGACAATCAAACACATCTCGTCTCTCAACAGTACACTGAGAAAACACAACTGAGCAGAACTAATGGATAGAAACAAAAATTGACATCTCTTCAAGCCAGAAAAGGTGAAGTTCTTACATTTTGCAAACATGCGCAAAATTTACCTTATAAAAGAGTGAGTATTGGTTCCACTATCCTTTTCTTTATTACTTAACAAACAAAATGGCTACGAAAACAACTGTTTTACAGGCTTAAAGGATTTGGGTACTTTTTGTAACACAAAACACAATGTCCACAGATTTACTTTAAACTTACACAGTTTGAAGATAATGATAGTAGAAAGCTTCCCTGGAAATAATAGTTGCAGTGGTGCTGTAGTTTTTGAGAAATGAGTAAAACAATGTCATGAAAATACGTTTTTACAAGCTAAAATAATTTTCGTCTCATGATCACTGAGATGAAAATTGTTTTCATTACATTGTTTTACTAATTTCTTAAAAACTACAGCACCTCTGCAAGTAATATTTTCAGGGAAGCTTTCTACCATCGTTATGTTCATACTGTGTAAGTGGAATGTAAATCTTTGAATAGCGCGGGTAAGCTTGCAAGGTGTTTCGTCATCGCAGAGGCCGATGCATGAATATTCACCCTGCTGTAATAAAGGAACCTTTATGCACTGTCCCTAACTTAAAGGATAGAGCCCTTGTTCTTTAATAAAATTTTGAATAGGCTCCGAAGCTGGTTCCTGTCATTAAACTAGCACCATTTGTTGATACAAGTCCTATCTATATAGACCAAAATGGGAGACCCACCTCCCTCATGGTGTGGCAACCTTTTGAAATTGTGGGATACTTTCCAGTTTCGGTTGCCACAGCAACGCATGAAAGGATAACATGTACATCATGTATTTTTTGTTTAACTAATTGACTTTAAATTTTGACTTGAAAGCATAAAATGCAGACAATATTTAATGGGATCATATTGGCGCGCGTAGTTTCTTGACGACACAAATCGCCCGAAATAGTCGTTAGTGTAGTTGGGTATGAATTATGACTTTTGACTTTCGTTATATATGTGCGCCAGCATGATCCCAATTATTTTTCACTACAAATCTGTCAAGGAACACTAAACTTAACCAAATACAAGAAAAGCATTGATGGGATCTTATTGGCGCAGGTCACAGTAACCGAGAAAAGTGAATGAATGTGCCAAGTCTAGGCTTAGTGTTGTGGGCCAATACTTAGAAAACTTACAATTATTTGACATGCAAATTGCAGAGATCCCAAGATTCTCTTTTTAAACGAAAACTGTTTCTACACCCGGGTGTCATTAAGCAATTTTTTGTGATGTTGGCGCGCGAGGTTACGGAGATGCAAAAACGCAATATTTGGTAAAATTCGACCTACTGGTATTATCTCTCTACTGCGCCAACAAGAACCAACGCACTTTGCACTTAAATTTGTTTTAGGGCTGCAAGTTCTACCATGTGAACTTGTTTAACTCATGGGCGCTTTGAGTTCTGAGGCAACGAACATGGCACAGGAGGGCGCTGTTCGTCACAGGTTCGCGTAAACATGTTTGGCTACTTTTGTTTATTATAAGGATCACGAGGGCTTTTTGGCCAAAACTTTGATAACTGATAACGCCAAAACCGAAAGCGTCAGGAAACTAATATTTGGGATCTGTTCGTTTGGTAAGATGATGTATTACTTTAATTTGTTTTAGAAGAAGATCTGCGAACCCATGAATGAACTTGGTGCATTCTTACAGAACCAACCACAGTTTTTTTGGTGGCTTTCATTTCCAGCCACAAAATAGCAATTTAATTACTGATCTGAAAAGCTTACAACAAAATTACTTAAACTACGAGGTGGAGATACAACAGAAAATATGCATTGAAAGTCTACTAAAAATGCAAGTATTAAAACAGAATAATGTGGGGCAAACTAAATGTAGAGAAGCTGTGGCTGGTACAGAACTAACAGTTAAATACAATGGCCATGCTGAAACTTTAGAAATACCCTCTAAATAATCAAGAAAACTTACATGAAATCGGAACTAGCATGCAGCGCAATAATACAATCATCAACCGAGTATTCCAAGCCTCAGCCCTCCACACACAAGATGTTGCCTGGCTACACCCAAAATGGCAACTCAACCCAGTCTTGTGTTCTCTGACCAGGGCTGTGATACTAAAGACTAAAGGAATGTCATTCATAAGAAAGAATGTACTAAAATGGTCATTACAAAATGTCAATCGGGTATCTGAACAAAAGGAACTGGTTCAGTGGGTTTTACCAACAATGTATTACATGTGTTGATAAAGTAACACAAATTGAAAAGAAACAAGCTGTCAATCTCAACAGTCACTGACCTGGACTAGTCCACATCCTCCACATGGATAGACTTGGTTCCAAGTCTGTGGCCGTGGCTTTTATAATAGTCTACCCAGTAGCCAACACATTACTGCCTGAAATAGCGCCCTCTTGCGGATTAATCTCCGTCATATAATGGCCTACCCGGGGGAAATTGTGCGTGGCTGATGCAGAGATTAATAACCGCAGTCTCAGACTTGAAATCAAGTCTACCAAAGGGGAGGAAGCTGAGCACTGAACAATATAGTTGTACCACTATAGTAAAACGCGGGCACTTTCACTACAATAATATACGCCTAAGAATTGTCTTGCTTGGTTCACAATCACAATGTCTAATTTGTTTAAAACAATGTTCTTTATTCTTGGATTAAAACTAAAATAATGATTAATTGTCTATCTTTGTTTTCAGTGCTGAACGTCATTTTCAAACTGCGTCATTAGAAAAAGGATTCCACACGGCATAACATAATCTTTCAATTTACAATAACATTTTGCAGTTTACTTTAGTTACAAAATTCATTGTTTGCTGAGCAAACTGATATTGTATTCACGAATCTACACTTTGTCTTGTTCATTCTCTTTAACATAATCATAATGAAAGTTGATTTGTCCTTTATCTTTCTTTATAGTTGATAATTATACACATACATGCACTATTGTATCTCTTCAAACAAGTCAATCAATTACACATGCTTTCAAAACGAAAAGTGAGCCTCCAATAACACAGACATTCAATACTTGCGTTTACACCATGAATGAACAGCAGCAGAAAGTTCAAACAGTCATGACAGTCCATTTTAGTTTTACTCTTTAGATAAATATTTCGGTTGAAAGTTAAATCGATCAAAAGCAAGTATACTGCAGCTGTTTCAACAATCGGTAGTTAGTGCATAACACTATCTTATATTTAAATCTACCTAATTAGTCGAGCAAATCTCAATTCATTTTCAAAGAATTACGTTATAAAATATTGCTCTTATTTTAGTTTGTACATTTAATATCGTTTTCGTACGTACATACCAGTTTTTTCGTTTATGTAAGTTATTTAAACAAATTTAATTAGTATAATTCAGCAAAAGGGGCCCAGTCTAAATCCAATGAGGTGGTTGGTTAAAAATCCCACGAGGCGGTGGGGGCGGGCTTTGGGCTTCATCTTCCCCTTCAGCCAATGACAGCCTCGCCTCAGCATATGTATGAGCTATTACGTTGCGGTTATCGGTTGTTGATGTTGCATGTTCGCCAATCTCCCCGACTTCTTCGTAAGCCGTTTCTGCATCTAAGCAATATGCAACGGTATACAAAAAACGGTTTCCATAGCTTCAACGGATACAGAGAGAAAACAACTTTTAACCTAACCTTGTTTGTATCAAACAGCAACATTCTTAAAAAGTGAACACAAAACAACTGCATCTTTTAATGTTTAAATCCTAGTTGAAGCAGACAGACACACACGAAGAAGACAACATGTTTTTAAATCGATTTGTTTCTTCTTCCTTGAAATGAACATCATGACCTTTTAAATGGTTTTACATTGTCTTAACCTTTCTATATCGTATTTCCACCATTCCAAAAAATATATAGAAAAATCCTACTTATACCTTTTAAATTGATCGTGTAGTTTATTATTTGTTGCTGTTTCGCATAAAGTTAAGGCCAGTAGGCCTATATCAACAAATAATTTATATATTTAGCAGTACACCGCCAAGCCATACTTGTAATGGATTTATAAAACATATACCCCAAATCAGTCGTATCTGACCCTTGATGAGTTTTCTTTCAAACTTTAAACAATTGTAGTTCCTAAAACAAAACGCAAACCAGTATTGCTAAAAATAGTATTGATTGTATAATGTATACATTTGTGTTTACCTTGGACTTCAAATCTGCTTAACAGATTGGGTCCAATTCGAATGCTTCCTGGTGAAGGGGCTCGTCTGAAAGTCACAGTAGCTCTGTTCGCATCATTGCTGTTTAAACAAGATTTTGTTAAGAAGTAACTATAAATACTAAATAGTAAACTTGCGGGTACAATCATGTAATCTCCTTTGAGGGAGTGTTGGCTCCGATAAGAGCCGGTGTGGTTTAATTAACAGATTGTGGTCTTTTATTTTCAGTTTGCTCAATAAATTTACTGAAGAATATCATCTGAATTATTCTTTTAAACGGGGTTTCTTTTTTCCACCTTGTACAACCTTCTCTTGATTTTAAACTTCCTTGTTTTGCTTCGTCTTCACCAAACCAAGAGACGTATCAGTCGAATGGTGTGCCATAAAAATTGATGATGTTAAAATAATAAAAAATTATAACCAAAATAAATTAATACAAAATAAAATAAACAAATAAATGGATCCTGCACTAAATGTAGAGTTACTTACGTTTGGTTGATCTGGACAGCAGAATGACCTGGGGGAAAGCAGAAACATTTGGTAAAAGTGTTTTAATGTTGTGATAATAACCATGTTTCCATCTCTCTGAACCAGATATATAACAAGGAGAGCTATGCCAACCAGACATGCTTAAAGACACTGGACACTATTGGTAATTGTTAAAGAACAGTCTTCTCACTTGGTGCATATAAACATATATGCACAAAATAACAAACCTGAGACAATTTGAGTTCAATTGTCGTCGAAGTTGCGAGAGAATAATAGAAGAAAAAACACTCTTGTCGCTCAAGATGTTGTGTGCTTTCAGAGGCCTTGAATTCGAGACCTCAGCTGAGCTCCCGAAGTCAGTCCTTCAAATATGTTAGGGAGAAATACCTTCTTTCTCGAAAACGACGTTACTTTAGATGGAGTCGTTTCTTTCAATGCTTTATACTATCAACAGCTCTCCTTTGCTCGTTGCCAAGTAATGATATTAATCATTTAGAGTAATTATTAATAGTGTCCACTGCCTTTAAGAATCCTCGCAGTATGCTCTTGAATGCCCATTAAATTTAGATTATTGACTGAAACACAACTGAATAAAAACAAAATTAAAATGAATACATTTAACAGCAAAAAGAAACCCTAGTCATAGAGTGAGTACTAAAGACATTAATTCAAATGCGCGTTATAAACTTTTAAGGATTTTCTGAAGTTCGTTTGGAAAAACTACAATTTCCAAATTTAGAGATCCCTAAATCAATAAATATAACAGGTCCTTACGATCTTTACGGAGCCTCGATGCGACAACCAGCAGGCTTATTGCGACCAGTACAAGTCCGGATGACACCGCTGTGATCAAAACAATGTCTTTCCGAGAAATGGTATCCAACGGAGTAGCTCTAGACCCTTAAAACACATAGTTACGAGTTCAAAACACACATTGCTTTTAAGGGGCTTTAGGTACTTTTTTTGTAGGACACAAAACACAATGTCCACAGATTTGAATTAAACTTCCACAGTTTAAAGATTATGATGACAGAAAGCTTCCCTTAAAATGTTACTTGATGCTTGATAGTGGGTTCGAGTCCCACCCGAGTTCATTTGTTTTACTCCTTTCTCAAAAACCATGACGTGCTCTAGTATGTGAGAAAGGAGTAAAACAATGCACGAACATAATTTTCGTCTCAGGAGACTCGGGTGGGATTCGAACCCACGACCTTTGCACCATTTAAAGTTGATTAACCTTGTCCCGTTTTCAGTGTCAAACTGCTTATGCCCGTTGTTTGACCTTCGTTCAAGTCTGTTGTTGCTGGCAATGTTGCGATCGATGCCGGCTGATCTGTTAATGATATCCAAACATAAATTTCATATTACAATAAAATTAGGCGGTGTCTCAATATAGGCCTTTGACTGTATCCATTGTGTGAGTAGCTTCTTCAGTAATCTCCACTGTCACAAAATGTGTCTTGTTGAATGTTGTGCTGTGTCTTGCTTCAGTAAGAGACAAGAATAACAACATAGTCTTTGAGAATATTGCTTTTCTTGATACACTATCTTAACGAGTAGATCAAGCAAACATTATTTCGGGTAAAGGTGATTGAAGTCAAGCATGCTTCCCTTTACCCAGCCCGCAGAGATCTTTGGAAGAGATTATGCCACATTTTAAACCACATTATAAGCCTGACATACTGTAGGTGTAAGAGTTTAAACCAAAACTAATGGAAGAAAAAGATTATCATGGTCCAGGATGGTTGCAACTTGAACACTTTAATAACGTCACGATACGAGCATTCGACCTGGTGTCACACCTTTGTTTAAATGAATAATCGTTACTTTGCAAACTTACCGCCGAGGACGATTGTTGTAGAATTGTTGTTGGACTGGTTGTAGAAGGAGTCGTGGACGTCACATTGGTATCTTCCTACGTCCTTCAAGTTCAAGTTTAGAATCGTAAGATTACAGCTTGTCTTGCCGTGATGAAGCCCGTACTTTCCCGTCTGGTCGACGGAATAAAAGACCTCGCCCGATGGATTGCACGACTGCAGTATGGTGTCGTTGAATGACCACTCAAAGGTGAAGTTTCTCTTGTCAGTTGTGCCGCTGTCGATCACAGAGCAAGGTAAGGAAGCACTCTCCCCTTCTACTGGCGTAAGTTTTCCATCAGTCTGAACACCAAAGTTGGCTTTAAGAAAACACAATGAACGCTTTAAGAAAGTTGGCATTAAGAAAAAATGATACACAGTGAATAATGGTATAACAGATGTTAAATTTGCATCGGTGATAAAGAATAAGTTTACAGTGTGAGCGTTTCATTATGAACATACGGCACTGATCTTGAGAAAATTGAAATAAGTTTCGTTTCGTTTTTACTGCAATACATATTAGAGTCTGAGACGTTTAAACAACGGTTTCATGTAGCATGTTAATAGTATACAAATTTTGACTGCTCCGAGTGCTATGGTTAAAACTATGACTCCCGAGGTGATCACCTCGGGAGTCATAGTTTAAACCATTGCACGAGTAAAAGCAGCCAATGTTTCTTTTACAACACCCCAAACATTTCTAAATACTGTACAAACTTTACCTACCTGAATGCTACAACCCACGGACGACACGAATACAGATTGCGAAAACTTTTACTGTGCTCTGCATGTAGTGTCACGTAATCCGAAATGGTTTCAGCCTACTAATTTATCATCCCCGTACACGCAACGGACGTCTGGGTACTGCACGCCGTGTGCTAGTCTTTTGGACTAGCGCACGGCAAACCGATGCACTATCACACGGCCGTCGTCTAGCCAAACTAAGACATATCATGTGACGCGCTCTAAACCAATGAAATGGCGGAATATTGGTAAGGAGTGTTATAATATAAAAAAACAAACAATATAATTGATATAGTAGGCTTACACCAATTTAGAACATTGTAACTGAACTAACATGACAACACTAAATCAAAAAGTAAACATGCATTTTAAAGACACTGCCTTAAACTGTATGTAAAACCCTAAATATTTAAAAGGGTAAATTATATGGCAAATATACAGTACGTTTACAGTTTGAGCGTTTCGTTAAGAACAAACCCTAAATCAACAAGTAAACACGTAACGACACTTCCTTAAAGGAACGTTACATAATTGGTAAGAATCAAAAATCGTGAAGATCACAGACTCACATCAAACTTACACGGTCTAATGATGATGAAAGTTGAAAACATCCCTTGAAATTTTTCTGTCTGAAATGTCATATTTGGTGATAAATAAATAATATAATTTCACGTTTGGAATTTATCGCTCAGTGAGCGTTTTATTCATTTTTATTTTGGCATCGATGCAATGCAAAGTTTGTAATCGGTTTTTCATTAATCTCTCGTGATCCAGATGGCCGATCGATCTCGAACGTCTACAGGCTTGTCAGTTTATGTATATGGTGGATTACATTAAAGTCATCTGGAAGTGATATTTTGTCAAAATAAAGCTTTTGTCACTTAAATATGTGTTTTGATGAGTATAATATAAATAAACAGTTAACTAAGGTTCTAAAAATTAAGTTTTCATTTTAGAAACCAATTTAAAAGTAGGCCCGACCCGAGAGGGCGCTGTTCGTGACGTCAATCGAGGCGCGATATTTGAAGCACGACGGCTCGAAGTGTTTGCTGCATAGCGCTCGAAAACACGTCGGACCGGACCACTTAGTCAAACTGACCCCATTGTTAGTTGTTTTGCAGCCACCAGCAGCAATACACCAGCAGCATTACACCTGGTCGATATTGCCGAAAAAATGCAAGAAAAAAACCTTTTGCCGAAACGTACAAACTCACGACTAGGACTTGCATGTACTTGCACGTACGTGTGTTCGATGTTCGATCGAGGCAAAGTCTGCCTCGATTGACGTCACAAAAGGGGTAGGCGGAGTCACCCCCAAACAACTTTATCTACTTTTAAAACATATACATCGTTACAAACAATTACTCAAACGACTATTTTATTGTTCATTAACATACTCTAATGTTTGTCGGAAAACTATTCTATTTCCATGTGACGTTAAGTGCTTACACTGCCAAAAACTGTTTTGTTAGCAAAAAACAATTATGTCATGTTCCTTTAAACTATCTATAACCATCTATATTTGAAGTCGTTAATTATGACACATGAAACGTTTTACAACATAATTTTGCTCAATTTTTCGTACGAGTGTGTTCTTATTTAGCAACATAAATTGTTGGTAATTTCTGTCAGACAAATTTTTGTAATATTATACATAAGAAAAGGTGATAAATTCAACTTGAAGATTCCATTCCTTTTTAGGTAAACACTTACCTTTTTTAATTTTAAGATGTGTCATGTTTGAGTAACTGCCGAATAATCCCAACACTTTACACTTAACCACGGCATCATCTGCAAGGCCTATTATCCAATATTATTAGATTACCATTGTCTGGATTAAATTCCAAAGTCTTGTTCTTGAACGACGTAACAAAATCACATCCTGCAATATAAACACTTTCTGCGTTTTCCAACACAACAAACCATTGGATTACTGAGTCATAACATGGTTGAATCAATGTACCATTCGCATACCATCCCTTGCATTCTAATTCTACGTCGTCACCTTCAAAAACTGAGACGACTGGTGGCATGTCTATCGTGATGGTCCCAAAAGAGACGTCACCTATTACAAAAAGTATAAATTTACCTTAAAGTTGAACCATTCTTCATAGATATTTCACCTAAGCTTAGCATTGACAACAATACTTTCGTTCGTTGACGTGTTTTTGTTTCCAACACTGCGTCATATGTATTTATTTTAAGGTAGATTTTCAACTAAAGACTCAAACTATTATTAATAATTTTATACGCAATATTTCTCTATAATAATTACACTTAGGCATAACAATTATTAGGCATAAAAAAAGGTTTGTTGGCGTACCCCGACCTACCCTAAAAGTACGGCCGACCCTGGCATTTTTTTTTTTTTTTTTTTCAAAAAGACATCAAGAGTTTAAAAATATACTATTTGTTGTGTGTAGCCTTGATTTATCTTGTAGGATTTGAAACTTCGCATGGTGGAAGTAAGATATTCAAAAGTTTGCGGTAACACCATGTAATAACAATCTCTAAATGAGTTGGGGTGGTTCTGAAAAGAACCGTTGGATTAACTCGACGTTTCGATCAGTATGCTGTGATCGTCTTCTGGAGAATGCTGGACTCTGATGCTGCATGCTGCTTAAGTACTGGGCGGTGGATCAGCAGTGATGCATGAAGGCGGGAAATAGAGGCGGGAAGTGAACTCGATGATGCGTGGTGAAACCTGTTGTGGAGCCTTGGGTGGTGTGTGGGGGGTGTGTGCCCACTGAACCGTGTCAGTAGGAACAAGCACAGGGGATAGTGAGGGAGTGGGGTCTAGGTGACTGAGGGTATAGATGACCCAAAGCAGTCTAATGGTTGGGGCCTAGGGGGTGACCGTGGATATAGAAGATCCATTGGTCGGGAGAAGGGGGAGCCAGATGTCGCTGATGTGGAAGCCGATGTCTTGGGGTACGGTGTCATGCTTGTGGATCTCTATGGCCTCTCTGATGCGTCTAGGGTGCCACGCCTGGATTGGAGCGATGATTTCTGCTGCTTCCCAGTTCACTCGGTGATCAGTGATGTGGGAATGCTTGACGATGGCGGATTTATCGAAGTCCCCCCTCCTTCCGTGTGCTCGGTGTTCCTTAAGTTTAGTGGGAAGGTTACGCCCGGTTTCCCCGACATAAACCTTACCACACTCGCATGGAATGCGATAGACTCCGGCACGGGTGGAGGGGTCCTTCTTGTCCTTCTTGAGTTTCTTCGGGGCGGAGTGGTACACCTTGATTCCTGCTTCCTTGAAGATGCGTTGGAGGCGATGAGAGGGGGGACCTAGGTATGGTAAACTAACTGTGGGTGTGTGTGTTTGACCTTGGGTATAGGAGACCCTTTGGTCGGGGGGACGGGCTTGCTTGTCTTGACTTGCTTGGCGTTGTATCCATTCCGCTGTAGAGAAGTGGTGATGTGCTGCAACTCCTGCTGGAGGCTATCCGGATCACAAATGGTGTAAGCCCGTTGAACCAGCGCACGGTTGACTGACGACTTGATAGCTGGATGATGGAAAAAACGCTGATGCAGGTAACGGTCGGTGTGGGTGGGCTTACGGTAAATGCTGTGATGAAGGGTGCCGTCTTGCTTTCTTGTGATGAGAACATCCAGAAAGGGTAACTTTCCGGAATGTTCTTGCTCCATAGTGAACTTGATACTGGAGTGTTGTTGGTTGAGGTACTGCAGAAATTCATGGAGAGAGTCCTGACCGTGGGGCCACACGGTTATCGTGTATACTACCGGCTTAAACATTTAGAAACCATGTCATTTTCGTTGCTGGGAGGGAAAACAAAATCCCTACCTACCTACCGTATTTTTTGGGGCCCGTTACGCCAACATAACATATTTTATGCCTTTCGCTTGACGAGTTGTTTTATTTTTGTCGACTTACCTTGAAACATAATTCCAATAATTAAGAAGACTGCGAACTCCATTGTGTTAAGGCGATCATCCATTACACTAAGATTTAATGTGATAAGTTCTTCTTAAACCATGTTAAGAAACTGCAGAGAAAGCATAACCAGTAGCAGTTCCATCGGCTTAGTGAGGGAATTGCTGGTGTATTGAAAACAATGATGAGCAAGAAGTGGTAAAGTTTTTACCTTTTACAAACATGCGCATTATTTACCTTAAAAGAGAAACAACTGTCAATCTTCTTTCGTGAGTATTGGTTCCACTATCGTTTTCTTCTCTACTTATCAAACAAAACGGCTTCGAAAACAACTGCTTTCAGACTCAAGGCTAGTAAAAGGTTTCGCTTTTCTTTCTTAGAACACAGAATGCAGAAAGAAGGTTCACACATTTGCCACAAAAAAAATGAAAAAAAAATGAAGAAAACACAAACTCTTATCACATTGAAAATAGTTTAGTTGTATATACTGTATACGTCGGATCATGAAATTCATGTTTACTCAACGAGATCCCGCAACGTGTTTCTTCAATTCATCCGCACCTTCATGCTAGCCACATCATTCGATTCTTTGGTCCACGACTTTGGAACGCTAATCCCTAGCGACTTAAAATTCTAGTTGTTTATTTGCTTTCACAATAATTATATTTATTTGTTATATGTCTACTTATTTTGCACTTTTGATTTTGTTACATTTCTATGTGCTGATACAATCTCATATTGTACTATTTTGTCAAAAGATTATAGATTGAATAAACGTCATATAGATTTGACTTGAATTTATTATTATTTCATACCAAGTTGGAAATATGACACATTGTGTTAACGAATGGTACTGGTGTCGTAACTTTACAGTGTGGAAGTTTTTTAAGGGGGAAAAAAACCCAAATTAACAACAGATTTTAAATGGTTTACTACTTCTGAAACGAAACTGACCTTCATATAAAAGCCAGAAAAGGTGAAGTTCTTCTTTTTGGAAACATGCGCAATATTTACCTTATAAAAGAGAAACAACTGTCAATCTCCTTTCGCGAGTGTTGGTTCCACTATCCTACCTTTTATACTTATCAAACAAAACGTCTCCGAAAACAACTGTTTTCAGACTCAAGGCTAGTTAAAGGTTTTGCTTGTCTTTCTTATATTATTTTTAAAACACAGTAGGCAGAACAAAAATGGTCAAAAGGTTGTCAAAAAAGAAAAAAAAAAAAAAAAAAAAACTCTTAAATAACGTTAAAAATTTACTTAGTTTAAATTGCTGTAGACGACCGGTGTCCCATTTGTGTGTTAAATTTGAACACTGTCTGGTGCAATGACGTGCTTGATCACAAGTTACCACTGCGATGGAAAAATGGCCGAGAGCGTGGTCAATCGCGGACCAATCGTGGGCCAAACGTAGGAGGATCATCGCGGGCGGGGTGGCATCGTGGAATCGAGTAGGCAACGCTTCTGACGTAGAAGCATCGCAGTACAGTCGTGATTTAGTCTGTAATTTGCAAAATGTATGGATTTTTCAGATCGGGGTGATCGGCATGATCTTGGTAAGGTCGTAGGGCTGTGTCAACGGGGTGTTAGTTACGTATAAGAGACGTGCATGAACACCTACACAACAAGATGCTGATTGAATGTGTATGACACATTGGTACCAGCTCATCTGAGGTTGGCATACAGAGGCTTGCCCCAAACCATTTGACATACAATTATAGCAACAGTCTTTATAGTATGATGAGGAATTCAAATAAGCGGTATATTGTCACTAACCAAGTTATTGTACCAAACATTATTAAAATCTAACACACAAATGGCTTACTGTTACACTGGCTCAAATCAAGCACCACCATTCTCTTTCTACACACAATTCTCTCAGTCCATTTTACGCACAATTTTCGAAAATGTTCCAGGCCCTAGTAAGCATAGGGTGCGTTCGATTAGCTTCCCCTGGTTGACCATGCGGTGCTCATTCGGGCGAGCCCCTGACGAGCTAATCGAACGATCACTCACCCTCTCGTTGTGACGCCATGCACCTCGGGTCACCCCCAAGTGACCCACACCACAAGCACGGCACTTGGGGCTGACCCGGATGAGCCCCTGGAATGACATCAAAGCTATTCAAACCTACCGGGGGTAGATCGGGGTCGTGCCCATAGGAAACGACCGATGAATTTGTTTAGTCGTTTCCAGAATCACTGTAAACAACGCAAAACGTTCTGGCATTATAAGAAAGGTCATTTTCTGCCTGATTTCCAAAATGTCTTTTTTGAGCACGTTTCAAGAAAGTTTACATCAGGGAGAAACTTGGACAGCCGTGTCCACACCCTCTCAGCATAATAAAAATGATGGGTCATAGCCAGCTTTTTCCAGGCGGGTTTTCCCAGGCGGGTTTTCCCAGGCGGACGCAAATTCAAGCCTTTACACGGCGCTGAAAGCTTGCGAAACGGTGGGTATAGATTCAAATCCGTTAACAGGCGCTATCACGGGAGTTAATCGATGGGTGCAATGGGGGCTTCAAATGGAATCGGAAAACGGAAGTGTACAAGCAATAAATACTTTGGTTTTCAGCCCAACTTCGAGCGGGTTTTCTCCTGAAGAACAGCATATGTTTTACTGGGTATTTACTCTTTGATATAATTTTTTATTAAACGAAATACTATCATCAATAATTTTTTTTTTTAAACCCTCATCTTCTAAAAGTCCCATTATTTGCTAAAGTTTTCGTACGAGTGTGTCCTTTTTTAGCACCATAAATTGTTGGTATTGTCAGAAAAATTTCAGTACTATTGGACAATACAAAAGGTGATAAATTCTAACTGATTCCATTCTGTTCAACGTAACACTTACCTTTTTTAACTTTAAGATGTGTCATGTTTGAGTAACTGCCGAATAATCCTAACACTGTACACCCAACCACGGCATCATCTGCAAGGCCTATATCCAATATGTTTAGACTGCCATTGTCTGGATTAAATTCCAAAGTCTTGTTCTTGAATGACACCACTCTACCACATCCTGCAATATAAACACTTTCTGCGTTTTCCAACACAACAAACCATTGGAGTACTGAGTCATAACATGGTTGAATCAATGTACCATTCGCATACCGTCCCTTGCATTCTAATTCTACGTCGTCACCTTCAAAAACTGAGACGACTGGTGGCATGTCTATCGTGATGGGCCAAGAAAAGACGACATCTATTCAAGATGGGAAAAAAATGTAAATTTATCAAATAATTGAACAATTATTCTTCAAAGATAGTTCACACCAGGTTAGCATTGATAACCTTTTGTTTTACATTTGTTTTTTATCGCCAGTCGCCAGACACACAAGGCCTGAAAGCCACTTCAAGGTGAGGGCTACAATTATTTTATTCCAGAGGCCGTTGCCACCTACTCCTGGGGCTGGAACAGGGTTACCCCTTTACAGTCCATACAGATGAAGGCTTGGGTATCATCCATCAGAAGCCTGGCTGGTAGAGCAGAAAGCACTACCTCCCCAACTTTACGAAGCAATCATGATTAAGTGTCATGTTTAAGGACACAAGTGTCACGACCGGGACTCGACCCAACACTCTTCTGAGCAAACACCAGAGCTTGAATCCGGTGCTCTTAACCGCTATATGCCATGACACGCCACTACTTTCGTTTGTTTTTTTACGTTTTTGTCTTCGACACTGCATCAAAATTTATTTATTTTCAGGTTGCTTCTCAAATAAAAACTAATGCTATTTTTAAAGTTTTATCGACACTTTAGCTTGACGACTTACCTTGAAACATAATTCCAACAACTATCAAGACTGTAAATGCGCCTCCCATTTTTGGAATGATTATTGACACTGTGAAAACGTTGTTGGATAACAGGTCACTTCGGTGCTACGTAAAAAGTTGTTTAAATTCATGACAATCAAAAACATCTCGTATAACTCAACAGTAGGCCTACACTGAAAAAAAACCGCAACTGAGCAAAACTGGTCGATCGAAACAAAAATGAATATCTTTTCAAGCCAGAAGTGGTGAAAGAAGTTCTTCCTTTTGGAAACATGCGGAATATTTACCTTATAAAAGAGAAACAACTGTCAATCTCCTTCTGTGAGTATTGGTTCCACTATCTTTATATTCTCCCCTTATTAAACAAAACAGCTCAGCAACCAACTGTTTTCAGGCTCAATGGCAGTAAAAGGTTTCGCTTTTATTTCTTATATTTTTTAAAACACAGAAAGTAGAACAAAAAGATCCACACGGTTGTCAAAAAAACAAAAAACAAAGACACAAACTTTCAAGCAAAACTTTCATCACGTTGAGAATAATTGGGTTACAATTACCGTTATACGACCGATGTTCTTTTTGTTGCTTACTTGGACCCTGCTATAGGACGTTTGACAATAAGTGAGATTTTAAAATTGTTACAATAACGTGCTTGATCACAAGTTACCGCTTATATTTGAATTCCTCAGACTAGTGAGACAGTTGTTATGTCGCATGATTGTGACAAGCTTGTTTGCGTAGTTACGTAAGAGACAGTGAACACCCATACAACAGGATTCTGAACAACAGCATTGCATGACTAAGTAAGTCATTGTACGAATCATTATTCAAATCTAACTCGCAATAATGGCTTATTGTTACACTGATGGCTCATAACATGCACCACCATTCTCTTTCTACACAAAATTTTCTCAGTCCATTTTACACATAATTTTCACATTTTTTCAAGGCCGTGGTAAGCATAGGATGCGTTCAATTGCTTCCCCGGGTCGACCCGTGGTGCTCATCATTCAGGTGAGCCCCTGACAAGAGCTAATCAAAATTGATCACTCACCCTCTCGTGGGACGTCATGCACCTCAGGCCAGCCCCAAATTAGTGACCCGTTCCACACGCAGGGTACTTGAGGCTGACCCGCTTGAGCCCCTGGAATGACGTCAAAGCTATTCGAACGTACTGGGGGCAGATCGGGGTTTGACCCGGTGTGGCGGTTTCAACTTTCCGCCGTGTTCAGTTTTCCGAATGACCAAATACGGTAACATTACGTCATGCGATGCCCGCGCACAGCAAGCGAAAGTAGTCCATTTATAGTGCCGTATTGAGTCATCCGTGTTACACTCTCCGGTAGCTGTCGAGGCGGCGTCCACGAGTACAACGAGCGGCGAACGCGTGGATCGTAGTAGAAACACTTTGGGGTCACTGAGAGAACTACACTACACTAGTCTACAGTACTCGCCAGGGTACTCGCGGCAGTATCTTTGTCTGACTACGTCACCCGGACAACTGAACACGTCTGAAAGCTAAAACCGCTCGAACAACGTGCTGAAATGTCCGGCTACGTCACCCGGAAAACTGAACACGGCGGAAGACTGAAACCGCCACACCTGGGTAGCTAATCGAATGTACCCATGGGAAACGAACGGTGATTTTTTGTCTAGCCATTTCCAGAATCACTGGCAACAATGGAACACGTTCTGGCACAAGAAAGGTCATTTTTTGCCTGATTTCAAAGATTCTTTTTTGAGCACGTTTCAAGCCAGTTACATGAGGGGGAAACGTGGACAGTCGTTCCCACACCCTGTCAGTATAATAAAAATGCTATAAGTGAGCAAATGGATGGGTTTAATTACACTTATCGAAAAGGGCTTCAAATGAAACTTGAAAACGGAATTTTACAAGCAAGAAATGCTCGGCCGTCATATGGCAAAACAGTGCAACTAATTTTGTGGTGTTTTTGAGAAAAACAGTTGTCTGGGTAAGTTAGGGGCGCTCTTTTCATATAGCCCGGTCTCGTTTTCGCACGTGGCTCAATTATCAAGATACAACTATACAAATTGTGGTCTTGTTGCCTTTTTGTGTGTTTTGGTATGGCAAAACGCATTATGTTGACTTATACTTTGTTCTGCACTTTATTTTATGGCAAAACGGTCCATTTATAAGAAGCAGTCTTCTGCTTGACTGTAGCTATTTGTTCAGCACGTCAGTGTCTATCTGGTAGAAGAGGCTTTCATTATGATGTAGTGTTTTGGGTTTAGTAAATTTTTACCACTACGGTAGTGTTCACATGGCAGAACGCCTTATCTGTATGATACACCGTTTTTGCCAACAAAGAAATTCAGAAATGTTTCATTCTATGTTAGACTTTTTACATGGCAAAACAATGTATCTACAAGATGCTTCATTACTCCCTATCTTTTAATGTGTAAAGGACTCGTACAATGTAATACATGTGAAGCAGTGTTTTGTTTTGCCAGATATGGTGGTATGTGCATGACAGTATGATCTCATGGGTAGATCTAGACCATCTAACAGCATGCTATGCGCAATGCTACAGCACCAACTGCAACAACATGTAGCCTTTTAGTTCAACTAAAATGAATGAGAAAATAGAAACCATTACAAAAACAGTAAGTTTTAATGAGCATGAACTGCTCATGCTGTACTAGACATAGGCATCCTTCGAACCCAGTCCATAATGTTATGAATTGTAATGTCATTAACTCAAGCTGTGAATTGCCATACATCTACATGTACACATTTTTTGTAGGTGTAAGTTTACTGTTTTGTATGGTGCAAGTTTACTGTTTTGTAGGTGCAAGTTTACTGTTTTGTAGGTGTAAGTTTACTGTTTTGTAGGTGTAAGTTTACTGTTTTGTAGGTGTAAGTTTACTGTTTTGTAGGTGTAAGTTTACAAGTTTTGTAGGTGTAAGTTTACTGTTTTGTATGGTGCAAGTTTACTGTTTTGTAGGTGCAAGTTTACTGTTTTGTAGGTGTAAGTTTACTGTTTTGTAGGTGTAAGTTTACTGTTTTGTAGGTGTAAGTTTACTGTTTTGTAGGTGTAAGTTTACAAGTTTTGTAGGTGTAAGTTTACTGTTTTGTATGGTGCAAGTTTACTGTTTTGTAGGTGCAAGTTTACTGTTTTGTAGGTGTAAGTTTACTGTTTTGTAGGTGTAAGTTTACTGTTTTGTAGGTGTAAGTTTACTGTTTTGTAGGTGTAAGTTTACAAGTTTTGTAGGTGTAAGTTTACTGTTTTGTAGGTGTAAGTTTACTGTTTTGTAGGTGTAAGTTTACTGTTTTGTATGGTGCAAGTTTACTGTTTTGTAGGTGCAAGTTTACTGTTTTGTAGGTGTAAGTTTACTGTTTTGTAGGTGTAAGTTTACTGTTTTGTAGGTGTAAGTTTACTGTTTTGTAGGTGTAAGTTTACAAGTTTTGTAGGTGTAAGTTTACTGTTTTGTATGGTGCAAGTTTACTGTTTTGTATGGTGCAAGTTTACTGTTTTGTAGGTGTAAGTTTACTGTTTTGTAGGTGTAAGTTTACTGTTTTGTAGGTGTAAGTTTACAAGTTTTGTAGGTGTAAGTTTACTGTTTTGTATGGTGCAAGTTTACTGTTTTGTAGGTGCAAGTTTACTGTTTTGTAGGTGTAAGTTTACTGTTTTGTAGGTGTAAGTTTACTGTTTTGTAGGTGTAAGTTTACTGTTTTGTAGGTGTAAGTTTACAAGTTTTGTAGGTGTAAGTTTACTGTTTTGTATGGTGCAAGTTTACTGTTTTGTAGGTGCAAGTTTACTGTTTTGTAGGTGTAAGTTTACTGTTTTGTAGGTGTAAGTTTACTGTTTTGTAGGTGTAAGTTTACTGTTTTGTAGGTGTAAGTTTACAAGTTTTGTAGGTGTAAGTTTACTGTTTTGTAGGTGTAAGTTTACTGTTTTGTAGGTGTAAGTTTACTGTTTTGTATGGTGCAAGTTCAATACACTAATCAAAATAATTATAAATTTGTACCACAAAACATGAATTTTGTTTTTACAAAATCCTTAAAATACTTGTTAAAACCACACCGTAATGAGCCGGAAACTAAATTTGTGTTTCTCCCCAGTTCCCCAAATCACTTAATAAATAAAAAAAAAAAAAAAAAAAACAGTTCGAAAACAAGATTTCTTGTTTCGGTTGATTAATGAGATCAAAACTGCCTTAGTGATGTTTTCATACTTACATATTGTAAGTTGAGTTGTATTTATTGATGTGTTGTTGTTCGATAAAGTTCATAAAATAAATGTGAATAATGTTGACCAAATTTGTAAAGTCATAATAAACAAAAATTAAATTTGAATCAATCGAAAATTACTTCTTCGCCGCATGTTTCTTTCTAAAAGGGATATTCAAATTTTGACAATCAACGTTTTTGGTTGATAAATACTTGTGATACAAATGTTTAAAAAAAATTGTTTTACACAGTTTAATAAGATCGTACAATTAGATACGTTGTTCTGCCATAAATTGACGTTTGTGTTAAACCTTTAAAATCTTTTACATTGTTTTGGTAGGAAATATTTTGGGAAAGCGGACAATTTATGGGAAGTAAGATAAGATACTTTGTTTTGTCATGAAATTTCGGGAAGAACATTACTAATGATTTTTAAATTAATGTTTGATGCATTGTTTTGCCAAAAAAATACGCTATTTAATATTAGTAACATAAGTTGCATTATTGTCAATGAAATAACAAAAGTGGCAAATTAGACAATTTGTTTGGTAAAACAATGTAACTTCGCTTAAATATTAATAACAACGAAACCATTTGTTCTTTTCAAACGATTTTTTCTGGCTGATATGTCAACAACTCACAAATATTCTGTAACAGTTTTAGTTGAATAGAGAAATACATTAAAAAATGGCAGACGATGAATCTTTGAAGCACTTTTTCTTAAAATGCTCATTTTCGAGTTGCATTGTTTTGCCATGTGACGGCCGTGCTGTGGTTTGCAGCCCATGTTTCTCCTACCCGCAACTGACCACTTCAATAAACAACATTTTGTATGGTTGTTTAATTTGCAACGGGAATAGCTTACACTATGCAAATTTTGATAGGACACACTTTAACGGATATCACTCATTTGCATTATTACAAAGGAAGGTAAATTTTTCTGGATATTATAATCCCTTGCTTTGAAAGGAAAACAACGAAACTTCCCTTTCCCTTGAAACCAGAAAACCGTTGATTTAGGAGCAGGAGTAATTATTTTAAGAGTAAAACAGAAATGGAAACTAGAAATTTCTACTTTCGAAAGAAGATTGACAGTCGTTTTGTTTATACAAGGAGTGCGCATAGTTGCAAAACAAGAACTTGATCACAAATTCTGGCTGACAAAACACACGTACATTCTTTTGCAATCGACCAGTAATTCACAAACTCAGCTGATTTGCAATTTATATATGATGCTTCTGGTCACATTTGCTTTAAAAAACGCAGTGTTTTTTAAAGGGTAGTCTCGACGTAGGCCATTTTGTCTCTAAACACTTTCATGCCTACCCTAACTGTGAAATCCAAATCGTAATTTCCAGCAATCAATCTGTGTTTGATTTACAGGAGAGACTTGATATTGTTAAAGATATGATTTAAAAGCAGATTAAATTATGTAGGCTAATATTATAGGTTCTAACTGTTATTCGCCAAAATTTTCACAATGACAATATAACTAATCACAAAATGGAGAGAGGAGTTACTCTGAAGTTCTCAGTCTTGCTTGTTATTGGAAACATATTTCAAGGTAAGTCGACATAAGTAGAACTCGTCAAGCTTATAGCCGGCCTCAGGTCGACCTACGATTTCCATGCGTCCACAACAAACCGTCGGTAACGCGCAGACAAAAATAATTATGCTCAGTTCCAACAACTGAGAAATCGTGCGCCTGCCGTTGGTTCCCGACCGTCGGGAATACGTCGCACAAGTTGAACTTGTTCTACTCTTGCGACTGTTAATTTTTTTCCAGCGGCGACTGTTTTAAATTGTCTAAAACAGGAGAAAACCGGCTCTTCTCAGAGCCAACACTCACCCTAAGAGATTTACACATGGTTGTACCTGCAAGTTGACTATTTATTTTATAGTTTCTTCTTATCTCTCCACACCATACAAAGCTTCAAACAGTACTAACTTTGAAGCATTGTTCAATTCTTGGGTTCAATTTATTGTTTTTCTTTGTTTGTTGAACAGGTGTCATCTCTTCTGGGGCCATCACTATAGACATGCCACCAGTCGTCTCAGTTTTTGAAGGTGAAGACGTTGAATTAGAATGCAAGGCTCGGTATGCGGATGGTACATTGATTCCAGCGTGTGATACGCGACATGGGTTATTCCGATGGTCATTAGTAAATAGGTTGGGAAACATGCCAGGTGATGAAATTGCACGATGTGGTAGAGTGGCGTCGTTCAAGAACAAGACTGTGATATTTAATCAAGACAATGGCAGTCTAACAATATTGGATATAGGCCTTGCAGATGAAGCCGTGTTTGAATGTTTCGTGTATGGACAATACATCAGTCATACAAACACAACAAGAGTCGACGTAAAAAAAGGTAAGTGTTACCTCTAAATCATTGAAATTTACGACAATGGAACCTTCAAATAAAATGTACGGCGGGGTCACATTTTTATTGTTGAACGGCGGCAAACCAATAAAACGGACCTTTGTCTGGAAAACAAGTTCACCAACTAAATTAGGATATAAAATAGGGCAACAATTTTCCCAACAAAGAATGTTTGTTCGAATTTTCTTTATAGTTAACATTACATTGGACACTTTCGGTAAACAGTAATGTCAAAGGCCCACAATTCGTGTATCACAACTTCTATATAAAATAACAAACCTGTTGAACTTTATATAGCCTAAATCGGTCATCGGAGTCGGGAGAAAATAACAGGAAAACCCACCCTTGTTTCCGCACGTTTCGCCGTGTCATGACATGTGTTTAAAATAAATCCGTAGTTCTCGATATCGAGAATTTATATTGTTTTCTCAAAAAGTAAAGCATTTCATGGAATAATATTTGTTTGTTTGTTTGTTTGTTTGTTTGTTTGTTTTTTATTTCCAAATATCACAATAAATAATCATGAAACATACAAGAAATAAGAACAACGAGTGATAGTAGGAGGGCACCAGGAAAAAGCCTGGGCTTATACAGAGCCTGGACCCTTTATAACATAAATTAACAGGTTTTAGTTTATAACAATAACAATATTGATTATTGAAATTAAGGTACGGTGAAAGGTATAGTGCATACAGCAAAAATAACACAAAACAATGAATGTTTGTAATTAAACTGTTTTGAAAAAAATTGTTTGCTATGCAGCCATAAATACATATTGAGAGTTGATAACAAAAGGAAAATTAATAGAACATTATTTAGGAAATTACAAAAACTTGATAATTTGGAATAGATAATCATGGTACACGTGTAGTTACAGGTGGTGTCATTTTAGACGATACTGGTTATAAGTAGGTTTTTCATGTATTTTTTGAAGCTGTGCACAGTTCTAAATGAAGGTATTGGGGTGAGTCGATTCCAGAGTAGGGGGCCTTGATGTCTGACTGTTTTCATAAATAGAGTGGTCCGAGCCTTTCCAATATGAATTTTAGTAGCTGATCTAGTGTTATGTGAATGGATGTCAATATTTCGGGTAAAGAGGAGTCTTATGTTACCTGGTAACAAGTTAGATTCAAACTTAAACATAATGACCCCAAGATGATATTAAACAGTTTAAAAATTTCGAGTGTTTTAAATTGCTTGAAAAGGGGTGCAGTGTGCTCTCTAAAGCTAGAATTGGCTATAACTCTCAAGGATTTCTTCTGTACGATTAATAGCTTGTTCAGGTAAGAAGCATGAGTATTTCCCCAGGCTAGAATCCCGTATTGAAAGTGGGGCAATGCCAGCGTATTATAAATAGAGAAAAGCACATTTCTAGGCAGAATATGTTTAAGTTTACGTAGAACACCCAAAATTTGGGAAACTGATGTGTGAATCTTTTGGCAGTGAGACTTCCATGTAAGGTTGCTGTCAATTATAACACCTAGAAATCTAAAAGAATTAACTTGGCTTATTTTAGAGTTGTTTATATAAATATTGATGTTGTCATCTTTACATATATTTGAAAATAACATAAAGCAAGTTTTCTTTTCATTAATTGATAGTTTGTTACATTTAAACCACAATGAAACCTTATGCAGTTCTGAGTGCATTACTGAAACTGCCTCCTTTAAGTTACTATGACTAAAGAAAACATTGGTGTCATCGGCAAAAAGAATAAAGGATAACAATTTCGAAGAATTACAGATATCGTTTATATATAAGAGAAAGAGTATTGGACCTAGAATTGAGCCTTGAGGTACGCCACATTTAATAGTTTAAGATGTAGAGTCATAATCTTTCCAATGAACGAATTGTTTCCTATCAGAGAGATAGCTTTTGAACCAGTCCAAGGCCTTTCCCCTAATTCCATACCTCTCAAGCTTGGAAAGTAAGATAACATGATCAATAGGCCGTGTCCGAAACGGCGACTTCGGCTACAGCTACGGCTAGATCGCCCGCGTCTGCCTATTCTTCAACACTGGTAGACGCGCTGATCTAGACGTAGCTGTAGCCGAAGTCGTCGTTTCGGACACGGCCATAGTGTCGAATGCCTTTGAAAGGTCCAAGAACAATCCTATAGTGTGGTTACATTTATCAATAGACGAACTGATTTTGTCAACAAGGTCTATAAGTGCCGTTTGAATTGAGAAGTTAGCACGGAAACCATACTGGGAGTTATGCAGAATATTATACTTAGTTATAAAGGTATTAAGACGATTAGCAACCAAGCACTCAAGCAATTTGGAGAGCCATGGTAATATAGAAATAGGGCGGTAGTTGCATATTAATTTAGGGTCACCATTTTTATACAAAGGAATAACCTTAGCCTTCTTAAAATCATGTGGCACAACTCCTGACTCTAGCGATAGGTTAAATATTTTCAGCAACGGCCCAGCAATAATGGTGCCAGTCTTTTTAATAAGATAGCTGTCTAATTTATCATGGCCAGGACTTTTGTTAGACGATAAACCATCAATACACTTCAGAAGTTCACTTTTAGTTATAGGGGTAATAAAAAGAGAATTAGGATAATCACCTTCGATAAAATCAGTGGGGTTTAGTCTTGAATCCGGAATCTTTGATGCCAGGTTAGGACCAATATTAGTAAAGAAATCGTTAAAATGCTCAGCAATGTGTCTTGGGTCTTCTACGGTCGTACCATTGACAAGGAATGAATCAGAACCGGGCGGCTCTTTACTTCTTTTGTTCAAGACATTATTGATAACTTTCCATGTTTGTTTAATATTACCTTTTTCCTTATCAAAGGAAGCAGTGAAATAAATCTTTTTCGCTTCTCTAATTACAGTTGTTAACTTGTTTCTGTATTTATCATACTTTGTTTTGTTAGATTCATTTGGGTTTCGGAGATAGCATTTATAAAACTTGTGTTTTCGTCTGATTGATTTCAACAGACCCTTGGTCATCCAGGGATTGCACACTGATTTCTAACATTTGAATCGTTTATATGGAACATATCTATCAAACACTTCATTTAATTTTGTAACAAACCGGGAGTAACATTCATTTACATCTTCAGTATTAACAATTTCATCCCATTGGATTGTGTCCATTTCACGTTTCATGAAGGAGACATTTCGATCTCTGGTATTCCGTTTCCTATAAAACATATTTAAGTTTTTAACTTTAACAAAACTGGGACCGAACAATACAATCGGCAAATGATCACTAATTTTACAAGTAATGTAATAATTTCTGCTTGATGAGAGTCTACGCAGTTGGTGAAAATGTTGTCAATAAGAGTAGCTGAATTACACGTTATTCTTGTTGGTTTGTCTACAATTGGGCGAAAGGAGTGTTAATATAAGATATCCAAAAACTCGCCAGTTGGGTTATGGGAATCACTTTTAAGTAAGTTTATATTGAGATCCCCTAAAATGTAGCAGATTTTGTTTTCAGTCGTTAGTTTGTTAAGAATTTCGTCCATTTTATTGGAAAAGTTAGAAACAGCAAGACCGGGAGGTCTGTAAATTAAACCTATGATGATAGTTTTCTTTGTATTTGTACCGATTTCTAAAAAAAATTGAATCAAAACATCCTGAAGCACTAACAATGTTGGGCCGAATGGTGTATTGCAATGAGTCTTTTACATATAACATGACACCACCACAATTTTGCATAGGTCTATTTTTGTGCTCACATTTATATCCAGGAATGGATAACATAGAATGCAGGGTGCTTTTGAGCCATGTTTCAGCAAGACCGATAATGTGGAACTTATGTTGTATTTCATTTAGAGTAAAAGTGAGATCTTCAAAATTTTTGTTTACACTTCTGATATTGGCGTGGAAGATTGAAAAGGAGTCAATTTCTAATTCCTTTGTTTTATCTCTGAGTTGTCTTTCTGAAAGGTATTGAGCACCACAGGTGTTAAATAAAAGCTGACTAGGATCCGCTGAATTCAGAATTGTCGGGTTAAAACCACAATCATTGAAACGAAGAGGAGTGTCATTCAATGGCTCAGAGCTACTGTCGTCACTACTTGCGCTTTCGTTATCACTCATTGTGTGAAATGAATTCAAATTGGTGACGATGGACAAGCAGACTGATTAAGTACAATGGGGGTGATTATTAAGCTAAGAATAAGAAGATGCACCGTGTACAGACTGATGAATGCAAAGGGAACAAAATGGCACCACAATATAAAGCAACATGGGGTAACTTGATTTACAAGAAAATAACACAAGTACATTCCAATAAGATTGATAATAATATACAATTAAATTTAAAGAAATGTTGTGATAACACTCAGAAGAAAATTACTCAGCTGACGTGGGTTGTACTATGAAGAAAACAAGCTAGGAGATGGGGGTTGCTTCCCCAAGCCGAAAGGTCTTGAACGGACCGCTTTTCAGTTTGTAGGAGATTACTGCGGGGATGGACATAGGGATGTAGGCGAACTGTACCCTTGAGTCATTTCGAATGGATTGGAGATGATCCTCTCTGAGACATTTTCTGCCTGCCCGGATCCTTGAGGTGACGTCATCGGTGATGTAGATGTTAGCTCCTCTGTAGGGATTGTTCTTCAAGGTTCGGGCGGCGTTTTTGAGAATGAATTTTCTGTCCGTATACCTGAGGAGCTTGACATGAATTAGTCGAGGGCGAGTCTGAGTACCGGACCCGGAGCGAAATTGATGGTTTCCCGGAGTGCGGTGGGCCCGTTCGATTTCAACTTCTTCACTTCCCTCCAGCTTCATGTGGAAAGCTAAAAAGCCCGCCACAAACTCCTCGCAGGACTTTTGATCTTTCTCAGATCCCTCTGGGACACCATGGATGACGATGTTATTTCTCCTGTTCCGGTTTTGAAGATCGTCTAGCTGGTTACCAAGCTTGTGTGTATCGCTATGGTGACCGTCGAACCTGCTGTTGGTGGCTGCCAGGAGATTCATATGTTGCTTCTCAAGCATTTCCAGAGATGTTTTTAGGTCGTTAATGTCCTTGATGTTGGCACTAACACGATGATCCGTATCCCGGAGGTTGACTTCAAGGGTGGACAGTCTAGCACCCATGGTCTCCAGAGTAGCGAGAATTTGTCCAGCTTGGTGTTCACATTGGCCAATGAACCATGACAAGACTGGCAGCCATCTTGCACCCCAACAGGCTCCTTGGGGGATTGGGTCGGTGACGGATCCCGTTTCCCTCTATTTTTGCTTCCTCGTGCAGGTTTACTCTTTTCAGATGATTTGGCCATGGTCAGCAAGGTTGTCAGGTAAGTACGTTGGCAAAAACTAGTGAAAAAATGTGCAGTAATAGGCTAAATATTGATGACTTTTTGGGGAGCGCAGAAGGGCCCGTGCGTCACTATTGAATGCACAGAAGTCTTTTACAATTACCTTCTGTAAACCCTGTAAGTTATTTGTAAAGCTGTAAACTTTAATTTTTTGTTCTGTTCCTGTAAATGTTTAAGCTTACCCATATATTTTGTGTTTTCTAAAACTGCTACCAATTTGTCATGAAGGTTGGGTTGTAGTATAGTATTTCAAACGATTTTCTTGTTTCAAGCCGATTGTTATGACAAAAGGAAATTGTTGCCAAGGAGTTTGATCTATCATTGGGAACGTCGTTTTTAATTATAAACCTTTTTATCTTAAAGCTAATTTTGGTGTTGAGGCAGAAAACATTCTTACTCCTGGAGAAGGGGAGGACGTTTCATTGCCGTGCTCTGTGATCGACAGCGGCACAACTGATCAAAGAAGTTTCACTTTTGAGTGGTCACTCAACGGCACCATACTGCAGTCGTGCAATCCATCAGACGAGGTCATTTATTCTGTCGACCAGACGGGAAAGTACGCGCTTCATCACGGCATGACAAGCTGTAATCTTACGATTCTAAACTTGAGCTTGAAGGACGAAGGAAGATACCAATGTGACGTTCATGACTCCTTCTACAACCAGTCCAACTACAATTCTACAACAATTGTCGTTGCGTGTAAGTTTACAAAGAGTTTATTGAATGTCATGTAAAACAAGTGGTAATACCGGGTCGAATCTGTATCATGACGCAAAGTAGACAATTTACAAGAACATCTGTTTATATTAATCTTGTTTTTTTTTTTCTTGTCTTTCTCCTTTGCAATTCACAATGAGCCAGCAACAATCACATCAACAGAAATTGTTCTTGCTTGTAAGTACAATTTCAATGCAATTTGATTCGTACAGAAATTTGAGATGATGTACAATTTTAAAAATGTGAATTTGCATACTATTAAGTGTTTAAATGATTAAATAAGTTCTTTATGATGATTTTAAATTTGTTTAAACTTATTTTACAATTAAAGCTGAACCATTATCAATGACAGCAACAAACTACATGAGAGATGTTGGAACGACTAAGTTCAAAACAACACAGAGTGAGTGAAACTGCTACATTAATGGCCTTTGTTTGAGTAACATTGTGTAAGAAGATCGAGTGCATAGCCCCAAGACCAAAATTAATTGCCCCAACCATTACGCCAACATAAATATATAATAGCCGTAACGCCAATGGTAGCCTATAACATAGGGAGCCCGGACTTGTATCGGTGGCACCAGTCTACTTTGAAGGTACACGAAACACTATTGGTAATTGTCAAAGACCAGTCTTCTCAATTGGTGTATCTCAACATAATTATGCATAAATTAACAAACCTGTGAAAATGTAAGTTTAATTGGTCGTCGAAGTTGTGAGAGAATACTGAAATAATACATATACCCTTGTCACACGAAGGTGTGTGCTTTTAGAATGCTTGATTTCGAGACCTCACGCCAGAGGTCTCGAAATCAATTCAATTATTTTACTGAGAAATAACTTCATTCTCAAAAACTACGTTACTTCAGAGGGAGCCGTTTCTCTGAAGTAACTTTTGTACTATCAACTTCTTTCCAATGCTTGTTACCAAGTAGGTTGTTATGCTAACAATTATTTTGAGTAATTACCAATAGTGTCCACTGCCTTTAAAGCATTTGTTGGTGGCGCAATCTAAAATTAACTTAAAGTTATCTTTACCAAATTCAATCTCTATCAATGATCACATGGGATGAATAAAGCAATAATCTGTATTGATTCTATATTAATGAAAGTGTGTCAAGAATACTAATATATGATTCTAAACAAAACATATTTTCAAAAACTATTTAATTCTTATTTTTCTCTCTCACTAAGGCAAGTCAGGGCACCCCCCCCATAATTATACAGATTTCCTGGCAGGGAATAATGCTGAGCAAGCTGCATTTACAATGGAAACAGTCATAAGTCTACAGAAAGAAGAAGAATCAAAATAGTTGGGATTTCGGGTCAATAACTTTTCTTATTAGAAAGATGTTAACTTTTACAAACTGCTATTTTTCAAGAACGATTTTTTTTAATGATGACTAGTAACTTTTTTTTTTTTCTTTTTTTCGGCAGTTACAGCTGAACCGTCATTAATCACAACTTTGCCAGCAGAAACAAACTTTAATGGAGGTGTGAAACCTAAAATCGTAACACTGAAAACGGGACAAGGTGGGTCAACTTTGAATGACTTTGAAGTATTTTGTTCAAGAAGATCGAAAAAAAAAACGAAAAAAAAAAAAAAAAGTTTTGTAAATCTCCTTGTCATTAGCACGAATCTCAGATCACGATGTGATTTTGTGACCTTTCTAAAACTTGTTTACATTGTACTTTACGCTGATATTTGTAATTTATCTTGTTTGTATTTGTGTGGGGTGCTGGTAAAGAGCATAGAATTAAAGTTATTGTGGTTAAGTCATCGGAGTGTGGGTTCGAATCCCGGTCACGGCACTTGCGTCCTATAGCAAGATACTTTACTATAATTACTTCTCTTCACCAAGGGGTATAACTGTGTACCTGCGAGGGTAGAGGTTGATATGTGAATGAAAAAGCATTTGGATTGCTATGGTTGCCCACAGTAGGTTGTATTCTCCCAGGAGGCTGCTTAAACGAAAATGTCAAGTCGTAAATTTTCATGAAATTCACTTAAAATGTTTTCAAAGAATAGGGAAATCGAGTCATATGACTATAAACAGATTTCAACAGGTAAACAAAATAATAATTTTGAATGCCCTTATCCAGCGCTTTTCTGAGAGATTTGCGAAAAGCCCTGTTACGTAATCACTCTCAAAACGTCATCTCTGGGAGCTCCAATTTGTAAAGCCGCTTTGTTGCAGCATGGAGGCATAACAAAGCAAGCTCCCAGAGATGACGTCAGCGGCATTGTCCTTTGACGCGCGCTCTCAACGGCAGAAGTGTTTTTAGTTTTTCAAAACCTTTAGGTTGGGGCCCGATTTTTAAATCGATAATTACGAAAAATTCAGAAGTGTACACATATCACAATTACATTAAAATGGTGAACAAGTGCATTATAAACAAGTTAAAATACGATTTCCGTTGAAAACATTCAGCTCAGGTAGCTGTTTAAAGGATTGTTGACCCAACGACCAGGGTACTAATGTAAAGCGCATTGGGACGGTTATTGTAAAATGCGCGATAAAAAGTTGTTATTATTAATTGTTATTATTCTTAAGGGTCTGGAGATACTCCGTTGGAATCTGCTCGGAAAGATGTTGTTTTGATCACAGCCGTGTCATCCGGACTTTTCCTGGTCGCAATAAGCCTGCTGGTTGTCGCATCGAGGCTTCGTAAAGACGGTAAGGACCTGTCATGTTTAGTGATTTAGGGATCTGGAAAATTAGAAAAGTATAGGTTTTTCAAAAAAAAAATGTCAGCACAAAATCATTAAAAGTCTTTAACACGCATTAAAATCCATGCATTTAGCCACAATTCATAAGGAGTTGAACATTTTATGGCGTGGGTTCAAGGTCCCGCTCAAGGGCCCCCGATGGGGTCCAGGGCAAGGCCCTTTGGCGGGGTTCAGTTTAGTTTAAAGCATATCTCGTTGGCCTATTCTATAAGCCCTCCTTGATATTAAATGGTTACATCTCTGGTTCAGAGAGAGGGAAATCATGGTTATTATCACAACATAAAAAACACTTTTACCAAATGTCTCTGCTTTCCCCCAGGTCATTCTGCTGTCCAGATCAACCAAACGTAAGTAACTCTACATTTTTATTTTTTTATTTTTTATTTTTTTGGGGGGGGCTGGCATATCATCCGACTGATACGTTTGATTGTTTGTTTGTTTGTTTGGTGAAGATAAAGCAAGAGAAGGAAGTTTAAAATTATGGAAGAGGTTACACATTGATGGGGGGGGGAGAACAACTTCATTAACGGCAAAATGTTCAGATAATATTCTCCCTTCATTTTTATTGAGCAAACTTAAAATTAAACAACACAGTGTTTTTAGAAAAACAGCAATGATGCGAACAAAGCTACTGTGACGTTCAGACGAGCCCCTTCACCAGGAAGCATACAATCTGGACTCAATCTGTCAAGCAGATTTGAACAACAAGGTAAACAAATCTCAATACAATTTTTTTATCTTTTTTTTTTAATTATCTTGACATTTTTTTAAAGTGTGGAACAAAAGCCAGTGAGCCGTTTCTCACAATGTTTTATATTACCAACCTCTTCCCATTAGTCGTTATCGAGTAAGGTTTTATGCTAATAATTTGTGTGAGTAATTACCAATAGTGTCCACTGTCTTTTAAAGGAAACCTTGTCATATGTAGCCATAATTTCTTTTAAAAGTGTTCTGTTTGCATTTATGATAAGATGCAGAAACAGCCTATGCAGAAGTTAAAGAGATTGGCGACCATGCAACATCGACAACCGATAATCGCAATGCCATAGCACATACATATGCTGAGTCGAGGCTGAATGAAGCCCCAAGCCCGCCCCCACCGCCTCGTGGAATTTTGTATCCACCACCACATTGGCTGTGGCAATGAGTAATAAGGAACATTAGCTTGCATAGCGAAACAGCAACAAATAATAAATACGCGATCAATTTAAAGACACTGGACACTATTGGTAACTGTCAAAGACCAGTCTTCTCCCTTGGTGTATCTCAACATAATGCACAAAATAACAAACCTGTGAAAATTTGAGCTCAATTGGTCGTCGAAGTAAGGTTTTATGCTAATAATTATTTTGAGTAATTACCAATAGTGTCCACTGCCTTTAACAATTATGTTAACAATGACAATTCCACGGAGCCCCTCAAAGGCACTGGACACCTTAATTGTCAAACACCAGTCTTCCCACTTGGTGTAGGCTACTCGACATAATTAGGCCTATGCATAAAAATAACAAATAAGTGAGAATTTGAACTTAATTGGTCATCGAAGTTGCGAGAGAATAATGACAGAAAAAAAACACCCTTGCCGCACAAGTTGTGTGCTTTCAGATGCTTGAATTCAGCTAAGGTCTCGAATTACAAATTCAAATAATTTTAGTGAGAAATTGCTTCTTTCCGAAAAACGACGTTACTTCAGATGGAGCCGTTTCTCACAATGTTTTATACTACTAACAGCTCTCCCTTGCCCGTTACCAAGTAAGTTGTTATGCTAACAATTTTTTTTAAGTAAATTATCATGTGTTTAATATTTAATTTAGGCCTATGTGTAAAGGAAGTTTCATTTAAAAAAAAATAAAAATACCATTAACAATGGCATACTGGTTTACACACACAATTCTGTCAGAATTTTTCTTTTCTTTTTCTTGTTGCCCCTCAAACTCGAATCAACTTTTAAGACAGTGGAGAAACAAGCTGACAACGGTCAGCACTGGAAGCGATTTTTAATCCCTACGACAGCTGTTAAGACACTGACACTATTGGTAATACTCAAAATAATTGTTCGCATAAAAACTTACTACAAGCAATGGAGAGCTGTTGATAATATGAAACATTGTGAGAAACGGTTCCCCTGAGGTAACGTAGTTTTCCACGAATTTGATTTAAAAACCCCAGGTTTAGATTTTGAGGTCATGAAATCAAGTGTCTGAAAGCACACAACTTCGTGTGACAAGGGTGTTTTTTTCTTTCATAGTTATCTCGCACTTCGATGACCAATTGAGCTCAAATTTTCACAGGTTTGTTATTTTGTGCAAAATAAAATGTTGAGATACACCAAGTGAGAAGACTGGTCTTTAAAAAGTGTCTAGTGTCTTTATGTTGTGTCATTTATAATCTTCTGTACTTTTACCTGGTTACCAATTCCTAAACTAAAAGTCATACCATGTTTATTTGGCAGTGTGCCCACAGAGAATTACGGTGTTCGCAGCTCAGCGTGATCGATTATACGAAACTGTTCCTTGTGCCATTGAAAAATTGTTTGTTATTTCAACAGCAATTGATTTTCCATGTATTTTTGTCCGACTGTTTCGCAATTTTTGGTTAAAAAACACACAGGAAACACTTGTTTCGTGTTATTGTTACGTTTTCCTAATGCATGGTGGAAATAACTAGTTCAATGGTTATTGTGAACGAGTAACGGGAAAGTAACACAGGAAACGCACCTGGGACGTGCGTAAACAAACATAATAAAACCGTAAAATAGGCAGCGCCTAACGACTTGTCAACAAGTCTACACGGAACCATGAAGCTCGTACAGGGTACCAGCTCTATGGTACCAGTATGTACACTTGTTGCGCACGCAGCAAACAGCCGTAGGTAAAACTTTGTGACGTAAGATGTGTTTTAGCCATAGAATATTGCTATGGTTGGGTTTTAGCTAGCCTTGTCCAAGGCTCTTTACGCAAGCACCGACCCGCTCTGACTTCACGAAATGCATAGATACTATACCGCACGGCACATACAGTACTTGATACCGCGGGGTCGAAGCATGGCTTTCAAGGTATCAACGAGGTTACAAAACAAGGCCGGATCTCGTTTTGTAACCTCGTTGATACCTCGAAAGCCACGCTTTGACGCCGCGGTATTAAGAGTCGGTTCAGGTAAATAATTGACATAGTTGCTCACGGTCAAAAAAAATTTTGTTATACTTTGTGGGTTGAAGGGCCCTGGGGTGCAAGTATAAAACAAAATTGCATTTTCAATTCTATATATAGCCCGTTGCCATGGTTACGGCTCATTTAGTTTTTTTGGCAATTTTTTGCCGATTTTAGGGTTTGAAAAACTGGTGTTTAGCTCATATTTACAACTCCACCCCACCAAAATGCAAAATTATTTCAAAAAAACTTTTATATCACTACAAAGTATCATCCTTGGCCTTCCTTGAGAAAAAAAAATTATTGCTTTAAATATCACCCTTGTGCTATTTTTGCATCATGCATTACATTGTTACCCTATTTTTGGACCCCAAAATGTCAACTTGCCAGGGGTCTCAGAAAATTTTCCTTTCGGCTGTGATTAGGGCCAACTGTGGTCTTTCCATATCTGGTGTCAAAAACTTGGGCAATTGGATCCTGTTGTGAAAGTACTGCCTCAAAACTAGACTTTTTTCCCCAAAACGTGAAAAATTACTTTTTAAGGGTCTTTTCACATAATATCGACATACGTGTCCACGGTAAAAAAAAAAGGAATATTTTTCTTAAACTTTGTGGATGGTACGGACTTGGGGTCCAAATAAACAACATTTACATTTCAAATCATAGTATTACACATTGCCATGGTAACAGTTTATTTGTGTTTAGGCCACTTTAGGCCGATTTTGGGCTCTGAAAAACTGTTTTTTTAGTTAATTATTTACAACTCCACCCCACCAAAAAAACAAAAATATTTCATAAAACCTTTTACATCACTACAAAGTATCATCCTTGGCTTTACTTGAGACAAAAAATATTGCTATAAATTTCACCCTTGTGCTATTTTTAGAACGTGCATTAGAATATGTTTTTAGAACATGCAAAATCAACATTTTTACCATATTTTTTGCCCTCGAAATTTCATTTTTTCAGGGGTCTCAGAATATTTTCCTTTCGGTTTTGATCAGGGCCAAAATTTTTCTTTTTATTTCTGGTAAGAAAAACTTGGGCAAGTGTATCCTGATGTTAACAGTTGTGTCTCAAAAATAGACTTTTTTCCCCAAACAGAAAAATGCATTTTGAATTGTTTTTTCTTCATATTGAATTTCTAACATTAAAAAAGTAATAATTTTATCAATCTTGCAGCTTTTCCTAAGCACTCTATAGGCTTAGTGGATTACCCAACATTGATCAGGAACTGTTGATGACATTAATTTTAGAATTTGCCCGGCCCAGCCCCAATCATATTTCTTGACATTGCATAAAACAATGTTTTGTGAATAGCGCCTCTTTTTTTAAAGTGTTCCCTTTCGGTTGTTATTGGTGTTTTCATGTCTTCTGGGTAGAAACACTGTGTTTATTGTATCCTGTTGTGACTGATCATGTCTTAAGTATAGTAATTTTTCCAAAAACAATGCATGCTTGTTAAAAATCTGGCACTGTTTCCATGCCCTTTGAGTAATGAATACAAAGTTTATATTTAAACATAATGGTATCCAACCAAACCATAACCAATGCTTTGCCACTGAGAGTTCTTGATTTGGCTACTTTACCTATTGTACATGATTCCCATTGCAAGTAGAGTGCGATGAGCATTCTTTACACGTTGTCTTTAATACAGGGCCTACTCTCCCTGGTCCCTGCCTGCTACCAAATGTAAAACTTTTCATAGAGATAGAGATCATAAACAATGTAGTTTCTGTGCTTGAGGCAGATGGTTTGGAGCATGCAATCATGTCCAACACAAATGTGGGAAATTAAAAAGCCCGCTTAAAAGTGTTGGAAAAGTTTGCCAAGATCTTATTAAAAACAATGATACTAACGATTTGCAAGATGAGCGTAAGAGATCATTTAAAAGGAACACGTTGCCTGGGATCGGTCAAGTTGGTCTTTGAAACGCGTTTGTAACCGCTTGTTATAAAATGCATGGTTAGAAAGATTTTTTTGAGTGATACTTGTGTGGATCATTATATTCTACTTTTAAAATATCTTTCTAATCCTATGCATAAACGTTTACAAACGCTTTTCAAAGACCAGCTCGACCGATCCAAGGCAACGTGTTCCTTTAATGAAACAACATTGAAAGAAGTTGTAAATACTTGCACCTCCTCAACATAAATAAGTAAGTTGCATTTGCAGTGACAAAGTTTATTCAGGCTAGTTTGATTATTTTTTCCATTCACTATCTTACTAGTTCATAATTATTTTCTATGTCTCTGAGAACGATCAACAAAAAACATTGTCAAACATTACCTGCTGAATTGTTTATCACGTTAAATAAACCAACTCCTTTATTGTTTGCAACAGTACAATTGAAAGGAACCCCACCATGGATGGGGGAACTGCTTACAGAAGGCCAAAGCAGGTGAATGGCCATAGATTCTTTTGACACAGTACTTGCTCACTTTTGTTCTGATAGGGATAAAAATGTTTAGTTTGGTAGCGGGCAGGGGACCAAGAAGACTGTTATAAGGCCACGTATAGACAAGAATAGTAAAGAATGCTCATCGCACTACTTCTCTTCTTGCAATGTGAATCATACCTGTACAACTACGTAAAGTAGTCATGACAAAACAAGAACTATTCTAAGATTTAGGTCATCAACAAGTCCTGATCAATGTTTGGTAATGCACTAAGCCTACAGAGTGCTTATGAAAAGCTGCCAGATTGATGGAATTATTACTAACTTCTTAATGTTATAAATTCAAAATGTAGCAAATGTTTCAAAATGCACTTCTCTATGTTTTCGGGGAAAAGGGTTTAACAATCAAACACTTGTTTTTTAACAAGAGGTACTCTGAATCAAACTAATAAAACAAAACGCAATCAAATATAAAAGAAAAAAACAAAACAAAAACAGCCAAACGCTAAAAGAATGAATTCTTAAACAAACACAGACAATAAAACGTCAAATAGGGACGAATACTAACACAGTAACAATAAAGAGAAATCATCAATCGGCTATCGTTGAAAACGAAAATCAAACTAACTATTACAAAATGTTGAGGGCGGTTGTCAAAGCTAAGGACAAAATGCAAACCGTATCAGTCTCCTGAGCATTTAATCAACATCGACGACAAACTAAGGACTGACTGAAAATCATCGTTGGTGGCGTATGTACATGTACAGTTGTGACTATTGTTGTAGGGCCGGGTATAGACGATGTGAACTGCGTCGTCACATGTTTACAAAAGAGCCACAGAGTTTGGACTTCCTGCAGGCACATTGTACCATAGAGTATGATTGTACCATACACAGATTTGAAGAAAATAGCAAATGTTATGTTTTATGGAGATTGCATTGTCTGATTTTTCTCAACTTTTGATATTAAGAAAGGGGGCACATCTTAAAACTGTACAGGTTGCTTTTGTAAATTTTGAATTTACGTGAAAATAATAAAAATTAATTTCCCCATAGCCTGTGTGTAGTATACCCCCTCCAGGAAACGCTTTAGAATGTATAAGGTCACCATGTATACAAAGGTAGCATGGTCTATTGCAAGGCTGTGATGTGATAACCATGGGAAATGGTTTAGTTCTGATAACACGAGACCATGACGAGACCAAGTGTGACGACCACTAAATGTGTTTTGATGCCATTGCAGATAATAAATATTATGTGACGATGTAACGCAGGAAATAATGTTCTTGAAAGCTAATTCTCCACCAGAGTGAATATTGGGCAGAGCTTATATAGGATTTTGGTGGCGGGGGAACTCTAAATTTAGAAATGATATAAGATTGGTGACATCATCACCTAGATTCTGGAAGTGAGATGATGTAATGGTCAACGGGGGGGGGGGGGTATAAGTGGGTGGTCAGGAATGTTAGGGGGGGCTAATATCCCCGGGCTTACAGAGGATATGGGCCACCTGTTGAAGTGTGAACAACCATAGAGAAAGGACAATGGAACGATTTGAGAATTCTACTCTAGAGATAAAATATTGGGAAATCATTCTTACCCAGTGGCCTGGGAAAGTGCTATTGTTTTTTGTGTAAAGTTGGGGGTGAGACTTGTCATGATTTGTGCCACTTGTTGTGGATGTTTACAAATACTGCTGGGAATTCTTCCTCACATTAAATTTATCGGGGGAATGATATTGCGTTAATCATCAAAAAGAGCATTGGACTTTAAGTAGTAACAGATATTCATAAAGTCAATAATCTACGCAAATGAATTTTGTGCATGTAAAATGTATCACGATAAAAGTGACAAAATGGAATTGTGAGATCATCAATCACAGTTTAAGAAGTCCAACCGAAGTTGTAAGGCAGTATACTTAAATTAATATGTAAAGGCATGGAATAGAATTAAAGTACATATTAAATGAATTTACAGAAGTATAGTGAAAATTACAATAACAGTTTTATAAATAGCAAACATTTATGGAAAGACAACTTTTAAGAAAAATTTTAAAAACATCGCAAAAAATTAATGTCACTTGGATCTTGCACAAGCTATATCAAGATTTCCAATGCATACGGGTAAGCTCCATTAAAGTTTTCCCGTGTTTTGTCTGAAAAAACTCGGAATGTATCCCCCTTCTTTTTCAGCTCGAGGGTGTTTTTATAATGACTTCCTTGTTGAACTATTTCTATCTCCATGGTTGAATCATATAGCTAGGGTTGAATCAACAAACTGGATGAGCAGTAATCCTGCAGTCAGCAACGAACTGGCCGGTGGTTTTAACTTGTAGCATGGAGCAATAAACTAGATCTGGTTTATTGCTCCATGCTTGTAGGTTTTAACTCCTCAGTTTCAGATTTCAAAGCAATGTTAAACCATGGTAAAACCCACAAAATGTTTTCATGCACGAAGATTCAATTATAGATTAGAGTCCACTGTTTGGAAAAGGAGATAACAGGCAAGGCTGTATAACTCCGGCCTCTTTTTTTCACTGGATGTTTAGTCATTCCTCCTAATTATAAGGGTTACACAACTGTGTCCAGACGTTCAGACAAAAGGTAGATCCATCTTCACTTATTATTTATAGTTCCATGTTGGAGTAGGATTTTGGTGTTTTGGATTATTAAAAAGAAGTGTTTTTTGATGACTTATTTGTGTAGTTCTCACGTTTTTGAGAGTTAACAAAAAAGGGAGTTAAAAGCGCATGTGTTATATATGCAGTATCTATTTAGTGATAATTTGTTCACTTTAGTTTAGTAACTTAATGTTTGTATTGCAGTTTTTACGTGAACCCATAGTGAACCTAGAGCGAACCTAGTGAATTCAGTGAACTTAGTAAACCTATTGTCGTTGAACCTCTGCGAGTCCGACTACCGTACTACTACTATCTGACTATCACCAGATCACACACAGACATTACTACACCATACATGCCATAATCAAAATTTAAAGTGCATCTTTTTGCGTAAAGTATTGACAGCCTGCAATCGCCTGAGGCTTGCTGTGTTTGTTCTTCAAACTAAAACTTAAAACAAAATTACTCGGGGAATTTCAATAACATTGTCCTTGCAGTTTCCAGCAAATCAAAACGGCCTAATAGGTTTCTCTGTATATTGACGATCAACTGTCATGAGAAGATAAAGATTCATCCGACACAGTTGAAGTGCTATCCGACACAGCTGAACTCAAACTGACATGCAGTGTAAAACATGCTAAGCCGGCTGTGAACATCAGTTGGTTCGTCTGGTTTCGAATTTTGAACAGACGGGTGGAAATTCCGTTTGAAAATGCTTCCTGCAATTCATCTGCAACAGGTGAGTCGTTCCATGGTACATTTTCAGCTGTTGACCAGACCTAAGTACAGAAAACTGTCTGTTTTGAAATTCTTTTTTTAATGAAATGAGAAGTTGAAATGAAACGTTTTTTTTATTATTCAGGCTGGTTTGACGCATAATAGTAAAAATAAAAAGGTTTAAGTAGGAGAAACGCATCCTTCGTGCTCAGGTGTCGTTTGAAAACCCCAGATTCTGCTATGAAAAAAACTAAGGTACACTTATTGCCGGCGTCCCAGGGAATTCTGTCCGCCGGAGATTCGGTCTCCATACGGGAAATTAACATGGGCTGTAGGAGGATGGTTCAAAAGAGGGCGCTATCAAACAAAAATTTGTACACATCTTGTCCCATGGGGGGACGGAATCTCCTGACACACCGGTGTGCCAGGGAATTTTGGCCGCCGGAGATTCGGTCCATCAATGGGAAATTAACATGACCTGTAGGAGGATGATTCAACAGAGGGCGCTATCAGAAGAAGTTTGTACACAGTGCGCCATATTGGGGGACAGAATCACCCGGGGGGGGGGGGGGGGGGGGTGGTGGGCTAGGGCAGAATTTCCTGCCACGCCAGTGTCTCATGACTCCCGTAAGTTTCTTTTCAGTATCCAAAGCATTTTTAACAGCCTTATGGTGTTTTAAAGGGTCTATGTACTTTTTGTAGGAAAAAAAAACACAATGTCCACAGGTTTACACTAAACTTACACAGTTTGGAGATAATGATAGTAGAAAGCTTCCCTGAAAATATTACGTGCTGAGGTGCTGTAGTTGTTGAGTAATGAGTAAAACAATGTCATGAAAATAATTTTCGCCTCACAGATCATGAGACGAAAATTATTTTAAGCATGTAAAACGTATTTTCATGACATTGTTGTACTCATTTCTCAAAAACTACAGCACCTCAGCAACTTATATGTTAAGGTACGCTTTCTACTATCATTATCTTCAAACGGTGTAAGTTTAATCTAAATCTGTGGACATGATGTTTTGTGCCACAAAAAAAGTACCCAAATCTTTGTAACCAAGCAGGTTTCAAAGTATTGTTAAAATTGAAATTTTATTATTTTTAATAATACTTGTATCCACTCTTAGATTGCTTCTTTGTGAGCGACACGTTTAACTCCAAGGTGACAGTAAAGACATCATTGGAAAGAAATAACTCTACATTTAAGTGTGTAGCAAAGAACAGTAGGCTTGAAGACGTCAAGGTGACGATCATCAAAGCTAATAATGATATTGTGAGTGGTAGGTATTTTGAAGCATCGTCAGACAATAAGATGTAGTGTGTTCAAGCTTTGTGGGCTAATATGCCAGTGAAAAAGGGTTCAGTAATCCCAACAAAGGCAACCCAGTAAGCATCCACAGATTAATTTAAATGCCAAGCTGGTGACATCCAACTCTCAAACAAACATTGGTTGAAACCCACCAAGAACTTAAAGGCCTAGGGTGTCGTGTTGAGGATTGAATGAAGATTTAGTGGTATTTCTGGGACTGGAAAATTAACATCTTCGGGTAAGTTCACATGAGTAGCTAACTTTGCTGCTAACTCCAAAAGCATTAGCAGCGAGAACTTCCGTTAAATTTTTCGGGTTTTGCGTGCCATTCGGTGTGCCGCGTGCGCCTTAAGTTAGCTAAAGGCTATCGAACACCCAGTTGTAATCATCAAGATTTGTATCAGTATTTTCCTTTAGGGCCCTATTGACATGTGCACTGTTTGCAGTTTTAATCGGGTGCATACAAAGTGTTGTAGTATTATATCCGCCATAAAAAATATGTCAACAAGGCTTAATGGTTTGCTTTGTGTGAGACACGACGACACGCTTGCCTCAACTTTACCCTGTTTTTGTTTACATGTTTTTAAATTTGTTGCCAGCAGACTACACAATTTACCTGGGGAGTGTTTATTTTCAAGGGCAAGAAACGGCTGAAGCTGGGGAACTGCAAGAAGGACATCCGCGAAAATGTGGCCCGTCTCAGGAACACTGAGCGCTATGGGATGTGGACACACATTAACAATAACATGAAATGAAGTACATTTTTAACATTATTATTGTTCCTATTAAACTATTTTATCCCATGTTGTTCCGGTTCCCCTTGATTTTCTTTATGGAATAAACATAAAAATAAAGCCCATACATGCCCAATTGAAATGTAGCCCATCCAACAACCTTTAATTCTGAAAAGTTGTTTTTACATCATTAAACGCAGTGGACACTATTGGTAATTAATCAAAATAATTATTAGCATAAAACTTTACTTGGTAACGAGTGGGCATAGGTTGACAGTAAACAATATGTGTGAAATTGCTCTCTCTGAAGTAACGTTTGGTTTTCGAGAAAGAAGTAATTTTCCATATTTTTGATTTTGAGACCTCAGGTCTCAAAATCAAGCATCTGAAAGCCCACAACTTCGTGTGACAAGGGTGTTTTTTTCTTTCATTATTATCTCGCAACTTCGACAAACAATTGAGCTCAAATTTTCACAGGTTTGTTATTTTATGCATATGTTGAGAAACACCAAGTAAGAAGACTGGTCTTTGACAGTTACCAATAGTGTCCACTGTCTTTAATTAAATATAAATCTGTGATGACTTTTGGTTTTCTGTCAAACCTGTACAAATATGTCCATGGACATTGTTTACATAAAATATTGGATAGAAGGTTCAATGTTCAGTGTGCCTATATACAATCAAGTTTACACCATGATATCCCACTAAAAACTAAACAGCGTTTTTTTTTTTTTTTTTAAGGTGAAACTAAATTTTCATTTTGAAAAACCAACAACTGAAACTTTGTGATGTTATTTCTCTTCATGTAATAAATGTTCAAAAATAAACCACCTGTTGGCTTTTGCTGATGTTACCAAGACTCAAGATCATCCACTTCTAGATGCCTCGCCCGATCGTCGCACACGTGTGTGTGTGTGTGTTTACCTCAGCTGTCATGTCTTTGACCCGTCGACCGTTGTGATTTTTAGCCCCCGCTCACGTCAGAGGGGTATTACGTAATCATTATCATTCATAAGTAGCTTTTGACTCTCGGCTGAAAAAGCCGCGCGGCCGGGTGCATTTATGACTAGAATTATTTATTTCTAAATGCAAATTTTGAGAGTAAAATGATTTTTAACCGGTATCTACGATGTCTATTTGGCCATAAAAAGGTAATAGTTGAAATATTGAGATCATCCTTTATTGACTGTTTAACGACACAATTTCTGACCGTTCATGTTCATGTTCACGTTGCTCGCTGAACGTGCAGCTAAACCTCCCTATACATCCGCCAGGGCGCACGGCCCATTCGTTTGTACGTGTACAAATTCCCTGATAAAACATGTTGAGTCCAGACCAACACACTGCTTCAACAAATTTTGTAAATGGACCTATTAAAATGTCGTTTTTCTTCAGAACTTTGATAAATTTTATCATCCTTATCCCTGGAACCCTAGTCATATCGTACAAACTAGATAAAAACGGTAAATTGGTCCTACTCCTTAATTTCCTCTCACTTATTTCACTTTAAGAAAGCTTTTTGCAAAGTTATTTTAGGGGTTTGTTGCGCAGGCCTGTTGTTACGTCCAGTTTGGTCAATTTTGTAGTAAAGACAAATTTCAAAAAATGTACCCGATTCAGCCGCATGAGGGCTCTTTTGTTAACTGACAACCAACGTGACAACCCGACGGGGCCGATTCCTAAGTAGGCTACAAACGGATTTGGCAAAGATGTACATTCCGAGTCCTGACCAATACACTGCTCTCTAACAAATTTTGTGAATGGACTTAAGGAAACTTAATGTCGTTTTGCTTCACAACATTGACCAATAATGCAAAGTTCTTGTTTACACCTTCAAAACAGCCGTTGACGTACATTACGTATAAGTTTCACAAACTTCCGTGATGGGGTATAAAACTGCAACACTACCTCCATGAACAGACTATTCTAAAACGGTTTCCATGTGCTCATTTGAGTTTAACTGGCAAAACTTGTATGAAAAGAATCAGTAATGTATACACTCTCTTCTAGCAATATTTCTGTGTGTATGCATGTACTGTGGCATCTGTATCCTCTTCGGAGTAGAATTGCTCTCTACCACGCTGAGTACCCCGGCTGATGAATTATCACCAGCGTCGGGTTTTAGGAGGTTGTTGATAAGCTGGTCAGTCGCAAGAGAGTCATCACTCGATGTGCATGCCCCTTGGTCTTCTGCTGACGTGGCTTGGTCGACCTTCTGTCGTTTCGCAGAGCTTGAACTCCCCAGCGAGGCGAACACTGTAGACTGTAGAATCTGCATTGCGTCTTCCATCGTTGTCATCTGCTCTTGTAGAGACCCAAACTCTTGTCAAGTAACCCCGGCGTTTGATGATTTGTTGGTCATTTTCTTTGGCTTCGGCTTTGCCTTTCCACCCGATTGATTTCCACCGGAGGCAGAGATCGAAGTAGACGGGCCAACAGTTGACACCGTGCCGCTTAACTCAAAGTCCGAAGGGTCGTCGAGTAGACCAAGAATATCTGAAGATAGTTGTGTAGACATCGTCGAATTATACCCGGTCACAAAAATGCACTAGGGTGTGGACCTTGGGGCTCACTTATATAGGGAGGGAGAGGATTCCTTTTAACAAAGACAGTTGTTATGTCCCATGATTAGGGGCAAGCTTTTGCTTAGTTACGTAAGAGAGAGTGAACACACATACAACAAGGTTCTGAATGGATGTGTATGGTTTGGCACAATGGTCAGGATTTGCTCATCTGGAGGTTGAATAAGCCATGATTTGACGTAGCAACTGTCTCTATAGTCTGAGGAATTCAAATATAAGAGGTACATTGTGACTAAGCATATGTCATTGTACCATACTTTATTCAAATCTAACTCACAAAATGGTTTAATGTTACACTGGCTCACATCATGCACCATTCTCTTTCTACACAAAACCCCTGACAAGAGCTGATCGAACGACCACACTCGCCCTCTCGTGGTGACGTCATGCACCTCGAGCCAGCCCCCAATACAAGTGACCCGTTCCACAAGCAGGGCACTGGGGGCTGACCGGGGTGAGCCCCTGGAATGACGTCAAAGCTATTCGAACGTACCGGGGCAAACCGGGGTCGACCCGGGGAAGCTAATCGAACGCACCCATTTGTTTCACAGAAACAATTATGTCATTGGCTACAATGATACATTGGGAAACGTATGCTTTTCATATCTGTGTTTTGATTGGTCCATCATCAAGCCTATAGGCCAATCCCGTCCATGATCACCTTTCACCTAAATTTATTTTACATACATGTACATATTCATGTACTGTACGTTATACACATGTGAACACTGCATGCAAACGAATAAAAGTAAAAGCTTACCACATCTGTGTTTTGATTGGTCCGTTGTGATCCACCCAAATCACCCCAGACCAATTAGAGCAAAGATGTGTAAAGCTTACGTCACTGAGTGGTATTCCAGTTACATAATTGTATCCATTCAAATGAAATGGTCAAAAAGTAAAAAAAAAACAAAAAAAAAACGCTCCCTCTGTATAATTATGGGATATCGTAAGGAGAGTCCCATTTTGACGAAATAAACAAGTTTGTTGATAATCAAACCGACTTGGCTGGCATGGTCGGCCGAATGTTTGTAAAACACTCAATCGTATTAACAGATGTTAACCAATTTCACGATTTCTGCAAACATTCAATTATATAAAACACCTCCCAAAGTTAGTTGTTTTGTTTCCAACACAGTCGACACAATTTTTTAATAACAATATTACAAACAGTAGCGGTCTGCTTTTGATTTGAATTTATGGCTTTCCATATTTTTCCAAGCTGGGTTAGCAACATCTCAGGCTATGACGTTGCAAAAGAAAGGTCTATATGAGATAGAGACGTCTAGCTCAGACAAAATATGTTAACATGTCCTCCATTTCGGACAGTTAAAATATAATATGCAAACAACCCCGTGTCCACGGGTGACTGATCTTATTGTTACCTGGCCTCATTAACCTCAGGAAATCAATGATAAAAATGAAACACTTTAGCTTGAGCAGACCTTTTTATTCTAATTGAGAACGGATACAATTACACGATCTTAAAGACACTGGAAACTAGCAGTAATTGTCAAAGACCAGTCTTTTCACTTGGTGTATCTCAACATAATTATGCATAAAATAACAAACCTGTGAACATTTCAGCTCAATTGGTCGTCGAAGTTGCAAATAATAATGAAAGATAAAAACGCCCTTGTCACACGAAGTTGTGTGCTTTTTAGATGGTTAATTTCGAGACCTCAAATTCTAAATCTGAGGTCTCGAAATCAAATTCGTGGAAAAATTTCTTCTTTCTCATAAACTACATCACTTCAGAGGGAGCCGTTTCTCACAATGTTTTATACTATACTGCTCCCCATTACTTGTTAACAAGTAAGGTTTTGTGATAATAATTATGTAGAGTAACTACCAATAGTGTCTAGTGTCTTTAAAATCATGAACTGCATTTTAAAAACTGAACTGATCTCCAGCAGTAAACCGTTATACCAAGCGACTGGAAATGGAGAATACACACCGAGAGGTGCAACAACGAGGGTCTTTCATATACAACTTCAATTTGGTATCTTGTGGTTTTTGTTTTAAACCTCGACTGTTGCTACCAATTAAAATCATTATAAATACGAGATTATAATTTTGTTTTATAACATAATATGGAATCAGCGGCTCGCGTATTATTTTTTGTAAATGCTCAGTTTTTTTAAGAAGAACGGCCCACATCCTTCCTGTGACTCTACATAAGCATCATTATTTTATTACTAACAGCTTTTTTTTCATCTTTAAAACACTTGGTCAATAATTGTGATCATCCCTTTAGCAAAAATATGTTAAGTTAATAAAATGTTGAATGACACGAAAAAAAAGTGTATTTACATCCTGGTAAATAGATTTACCATCGGCTCATTAGTGTCATGTCAAGTACAGTTGTTCACAATAACAGAACATTGTAATATCAAACCGGATATCAAACGTTTTTACAATAACAAGGGGGTGTTACCCTTTTTCTGTATATCCAGTGTTTAACAGGAAAGAAAGCGAAACTTTCTTTCTCCATCGCGCCTGAAACAACCTGTTGATTTATGGGCAGGAGTAATTGTTTAAAAGTTAAAAGAGGACACTTAAAACACTCTCGTTTACTCGAAAGTCGTTTACTTGGACAAACAAGAAAGTGTATATTTTTTTTTTATTTTTTTTTATATATCCCGGGGGATAATTCACAACATTTCACAAAAACGTACATCAGATCGTCAAAACAAACATACAGAATACTATTAGTGAAAGCAAGACACACCGTATTTAAAGAGAGATAACCCTTAGAGCATTAATCTTGGAAAAGAACAGAATAGTGATCCCATTTATGATAGAAACTGGCCAACTTATTGTTACAAGTGGAAATAAATTTGTCCATGTCATAATAATTTTCGAGTTCTGTTTTGAATACTAAAAGGATGGTTTGTTCTTGGACATTTTCATTTTGTAGATATGAAAACGGCAAATTAATAAAATAAGGTTATTAGCTTTACACTTAAAGTCTGTTTTGCCAAATAAAAACGTTTCATGGTCAAGGATGATGTTACGCTTAGTCTTGTAATTAATCCATTAAGCAACTGCTGTCCAAACAGAAATTGAAGCGGCACATGAGCAAAACAAATGAATAAGAGTCTCCTCCTGACTATGACAAAAAGTACATAAATCCAGCTTTTTGATTTTGAAAAGGAAACTGTTTGTGCCTAGAATTCTATGAATAAGTCTATACTGGAACCATCTCAGTCTAGTGTCTATTGTGCAATTGAAAGGAATATTGAAAATTAACGACCATTTAGAAAAACTATGATCTATTTGCAAACTAAAGTTCCACTTAGAAATAAATGTATAAGTGACTTTCCTGGAGGAGCTCGTCAAGACCTTTAGGATTCTGCTGGAGCCTTTCTTGTCCCTCAAAAGGGTCCCTCATGGTGAATTTTGACCAGGATGAAAAGATATTTCTCCAAAAAGGGTTCCCGTACAAAGTTTGTTTATGTGCGTGAAGTAATTTCAGGGAACCACCTTCAAAACTGGACAATCCAGAAATGCCCATAATCTTTTGAAATAAATGGACCCAACCACAACCATTTTCAGAAATTAGGAGTCTGCGGAGCCAAAAGAGCGTTCATATATTCACGAACATCTATCATACGGAGCCCACCTTGGCTGTAATCTTGAACCATTTGATTTCTGCTAACCCGGTCATGTCCCCTCCAAATAAATTTAAATAACATAGAGTTCAATTCGTTAACAGTACTAAAAGGTGGATCAGGGATGGTTAAAATAAGAAAGATAAGCTCAGACAAAAGCAAAGATTTGGCAACAGTGATTCGGCCAAGCACCGTGAGATTCCTTTTGGACCAACTCGAAATCAGGTTACGCAAAGAAAGAATAGTCGTGTTGTAGTTGAGTAGAACCATAGAATGCAGATCTATGGAAAACTGAATACCAAGTATTTTAAAGGTTTCTAAAGGTTCCACCCAATGGGCATTGATCTCTTTACATATCTTGCTATCTTGCCCTTTCTTTGACCCTATCCAAACCACATTAGTTTTGTCTACATTGACTTTAAGTCCGGACATAATTGGCAAATGCGTCAAGGATGTTAAATGCAGCAAACATAGATTTAGCGGAACCATCAAGAAATATGTTGACATGTCATTTCGACCAAGCAGAGTGTTTATCCAACGTTATTTAGGACACTGCTGCGGTCAAAACTTCAGCAGTTTATTAGCTAAACAATTTGTATTTTCTTAAAGATTTCTTCACTTCCATTTTGACAATAACTCTCATAATGGAGACTGCATTGTTTTGAATAACACTAACCTTTAAGTTGTGTGCATTTAAAATTCGCTTTATATACCTTCAATGACTTTAATATTGGCAATATTGGAGACAACACACATAAATTGTCTCCTCATTATTCACCAAAGGAACGTAGACAGACTCTGGATCTGACTTTTCTTTTCAAATGTGTGAACTCTTACTTCACCAGTGATTTGTTTTCCTTTTCCCCCTGAAGATTCCCGGGCCCAACCTGCGGCATCCTGACCTGTTTTACGTTCCAAATAATAAAGTCAACAACACTAAACATGGGTTTATTCATCGCTTGTCCTTTATAACTTACAGTATAATTACACATTCGAATCCCAGTATTGAAATTGTCCACTTCACTCTTCAACCATAAAACCAATGAAGAATTTGTTTTATCTGAAAAGGGAGGTCGGGTCCAGAGTGTAACTTGTGTTGAAAACTATTTTGATGTAAGATAATTTCGCCATTTTAGTCATGTCTTTTTTGTCTGTTTGAATAATTTTATTGTGCTATTTTATGAAATTAAATGTTTTTATCCATCATGTTATCGGCGCTTGCACTTTTGGATGTGCTGAAATAAAATAAAATATTGTCTGACGCAGGGAATGGTGTGATGTACACTTCAGTGAACCGGAAAGACGCCCGCAAGCGTCAGCAGCTCCCTTCGCCGGTGTGACACGGGGTGCAACAACCAAAAAACCAACCAGCCCAAAAAGGTACCGTCTCAAACAAATTCTTACATAATTTTATGCAGTATTTTTAGCCAGGGAAAACTAAAACAGCCAATTTGAAACAAGGCTCAATGATACTTTTCCAGTTAACATTAAACACAATGTCATAAATTTTGTTAACATTATTTGTTTGTAGGTATACAATTATTGTCAGTGTTGTGATCAAGAGTAAGTCAAGTTGGATCTAAATACCAACACAGATGAACTTTCACGCTAGTGTTATTTGATTATATTATTTTATTTATCCAAGTTAATTGTTCAGTCTATTTTGTGTTTTTTGTTCTAAATGTTTACTTTTCTTAACTCATTTCTTTTATAGCTGTATTTTCGTTTATTTTAAACCTTCATGTGTTCCAGATTGTACTCTTTTGTGGAGGGGGGGGGGGGGCAAAACTCAATGACAATGTGGTTGCTATTACGGTTATTGTGTTCTCCGGCTTAACAGGTTGCCCGTCGACAACGACAATAAGCTTCGAGCACAAACTGAGAACACTTATCATCGGTGTGCGTGCACACCCTATGGCAAGTGGTCCAAAAAGAATAGAAGATAGAACAACTGATTCTATTTTTTTTTTTTGAACCCCAAAGTAATCTTTTTATTCCATTTGCAAATCACTTTGCAATGTATAAATTCGTACGATAACAACAAGCACAAATTTATCGTCCTGAGAAGATGAAGTGAGATGGGCAATGTTCATTGTTCATCAGTGTTACCCAAAACGGGTTCTTACATGAAATTAATGTTTTTGTTAAGGAAAACATTTCATGCTAAGCACATTTTTGTGCTAGCAGCAGGCTTTATGAAATTGGGCCATGACATTCATGAACTTCAAAGTTAATTTTAATTCCAATAATTTTTGCATCAGTATCAAATAAACGTGTTCCAGAGCACAATTGTAACTAAAGAATGATTGCATCTTTTGAATTGATATAGTTGCTTTCATAGGCCTAGAAAGTCAACCTACAAATGGAGTGCAGACCATGATGGGGGTTCGAATAGAACCCCATGAGCTGTATTGGTTAAAAAACACCATGGTGCCTGGGGAGCATGAGTAAAACTCCATGGGTATAGGGTAGAAAACCCCATGGGGTGCATGGGTAAAACCCCATGGGTATAGGGTAGAAAACACCATGGGGTGCATGGTTACAGTTTACTTCAGCTCAACCCTTAAGTTTACCATCTGCGGTCCTACATGGTGTCTTGGATTTTTCTCCAACTGCTTTAACCATCTACGCCTCCAAAGAAACAATATGACCACCAGCACTAGGGTCTGAAAATAAGAAAGGTTAAACTTTAGTTTTACTTTTAAACCATGCATGAAAAAAAAAATAATAAATAAATAAAACTGCATGTACAACCTACCACCAACAAGCTCGTAGCAATCAGCAGAATGATCAGGATACTCATACTATAAGTGCAGTTTGTCATCGGCGTTGGTTCACCCAAACCAAGACTATCACGATCTGTGACTTCTTGTGGGTCAGCTGAAACAAAACAACCATATTATTCTTCTTCAGGTATACTGGAATAAGTTTTATAAAGAGGGATATAAAAAGTGGCCAGCAATATTATTTTAATGCATGGCTTTATATTACGCCCATTCCATAAATCGTACACAAGGGCATAGCAAAAAAAAACATTCAATAACAAACTAATAGGGCCTACGTAAAAAGACTATGATCAAAAAAACTAAAAACCTGAAAACCACAAATTAGGCACGTATAAATTAGTAAAATCGAGAGAAAAAATCACAATTCATAAAAATTATAACACAAGATCTAACACAACTTCCGAAACGGTAAAAAAATTGCGTTAACATTAAAACAGTATGATACAACATTTTAATTATAGGCAAAAATATCAGAACAGATAAAACAAAACAAAAACATTTGGGTATCGGCGTTGCTAAGCACAACAGTTTGCTTAGCCCGAAATGTTTGCCTTGATAAAAACAGGATTTCCCAACCAAATTTCTATGTGATTTTCAAGATAAGCATATACAACAGCTGAATACCAGTAACTAGAAAAACTAGGTAATGCAACAAAATGGAAATTCGGTTGGTAATCCTGTTTTTATCAAGGAAGATATTTCATGCTTAGCAATTCTTTTGTGCTAAGCATCTCTATGAAAATGGGCCCTGGCTGCTCATCTGGTTTTAATACATCGGTCGGGATATTTATCAGGGACGTTCTTTTTTAACCGTGGAAGAAAAGATCTCACGCCTATTCAAAAGCTCGATCCCCAAGAGGGCGATTAAGAAAAATACCGTCACCGGAATGCAAAAGCAATGACTGGACAGGGCCTGAGACAGAAACAAGCTGACATAAAGACGGTGGGCTAGAGAACAAGTATAATGTTTTTGTAAGTAATAATTAATTCTGAATGTAATTCTAAACCGAGCAGGGCAAGCCAATGTGAACCCACAAACAAACTAATGAATTATCAACCAGCCGTCGGTTTCACAAAACTCTTCCTAACTTAAGACTAATCTTAGGACTTAGGACGTGTCCCAGCCCAGCACTGTAGAATGCGGACCTTAAGATTAATCTTAAGTTAAGACGAGTTTATACTCGGGCTAATTCGAGACAAGACGAGTCCTAACTCTTTATGAAATCGACCCCTGGCCTAATTTGGGCAACTTGGATCTTCAAGTTTTTGGTAGATTTCAACCAGTGTTTTTCTGTGAGAGTTTGGAATTGAAATTGCCAACTTGACAAAAAGCTTCCTCTGTGTGAGCTTTATTGTCAAGTGACTCTTTCGGGATTTCTGAACGCATCCCATCTTTGCAAAATCGTAGATAAGCCCTGTAATACCTACCAGTCACAATATCATTTTGAGTTTTTATGATCGTCACTTCGATGTCTTCAAGCCTACTGGTGTGTGCTACACACTTGAAGGTTAAGTTGTTTCTTTCAAGTGATGCCTTGAATGTCACATCGGAGTTAAACGTGCCGTTTACAAAGAAACATTCTAAGAAAAGAAACAAAATGGATTTAATTCAAAATACAATTAATAATTTGCTCGGTAAGAAAACAAAACATAAAGCTACTAATAAAGAATGGCTCAAATAGTAGCGGCACAGGCCAAGCGAAAGGCGACGGACGTGAAATCCCAAAACTTTGGCGGCAAAGCGATGGCAAAAACGGAAAACCAAAATTTGCTGACGGGCGGGAATGACCACTAGCGACAGACAACACGACGGCAAATGGGGAATGGCTGCAGCCGGTAACTGGGTCTAGCGAGCAAAATTAGACGTTGTCTTGACGGAGCCTGGTAACAAGGAACGAGGTCCAGACGGCTGTCAGTTGATTGGCTGACTACAAGGAACGGTAACTGACGGTGGGTTGCGGCGACAATGATGTGTTGGTGAATCAAATTAATTGGTTTTAAGCCAAAATTTATGACTAACAATTTAGTTTACAGTTTTTAAAATTTTCGCCAATGGCCATGAGTGACAGGGGGATCTGGAAACAACTCAACCGTAACATTCGTCGTAGTGTGAGCCGGCCTTTTTCCTGTGAACTGTAAGAAAAACTTACACGAGAGACGTTGGAGAGACATTTTGTATTTTTCAGAATCTGAGGTCAGAAGACAACTACCAAGCACGAAAAATGCGAGTTTCTACTAAACATTGATTTATTTGTCAATCCAGCCTGCAGATAAAAATGAATGGATGATCGTCTCCCCTTCAACTTTAAAGTTAAAAACAAAATGACAAAAACTTGGTGCTACATTACAAGAATCTGCCATCGATTTCACCTAACTTTTCCTAACTAAGGATTAATCGTAGGACTTTTTAGGACGAGTTAAGTTCCGTATACTTATTAGACGTCAGGACGCATTGAACCCATCCCAAGTTAGGACGAGTTACTCGTCCTATTAAACACGAGATAGGATTAATCCCAGCGTTTCGTGAAATCGGCTGCTGCACTAATTCTGAACATGGGATTGGCCAGCAGCAAGAAATGTTCTGTATGGCAGGTAGAACTAACCGGTTTCGCAGGAAGCAGGTTGAACACGCGGTTTGGCCGGAATTTCCTCCCATCTGTTTAAAATTGGAAACCAGACGAACCAACTGATGTTCACAGCCGGCTTAGCATGTTCTACTCTGCATGTCAAGTTCAGTTCAGCTGTGTCGGATGGCACTTCAACTGTTTTGGATGAATCTGTACCTTCATATGACAGTTGATCGTCGATATACAGAGAAACCTTAGGCCGTTTTGATTTGCAGGAAACTGAAAGGACAATGTAATTGAAATGGGTGTAATCATGAATTTTGTTTCAACTCAGTTTTAGGAATAAATACTTCAAAGGTAAAGTTGCAACATATTTTGTTTAGCCAACAATTATAAGATGGAATAAGATTACGACTGATTTGCCCAACATTTGCCCAGTTTCGCTCACATCTTACAAAAAAGAGGAAATAAAATATTGTTAAACAACAGTAAGTATAGGTTTTCTCGGTCAAATTCGGCAAATGAGCAGTCAATTTAATTTTCATGCGTTCGAATTAAAGCTGTTTTGTTTGTCCAGTTGTTACTGTGTTTCAAATTCAGAATTCGGCCATTCAATTTCGTTTTGGGTCGAGTCAAATTCGTTAAGCACTCTGTTCAACTTAGCGTAGCGTCATTCGTTTTCGTGACACACACGCCTCAAGAAGCGAATTTGAATGCTGCTTTGATGAATTGTTAAATTGAATGATTATTTTGTTAATTCGGATGACGCAACATTACATTTGACTAATCCCAAAACGAAATCGACTGACCCTTTTGAGTAGCATTCGATTTTGCGCGAAAAGGAATAGCTTGGTGGTTAAATTGGCTGCTCTTTCTCGGTCAATTGCGGCAAATGAGCAGCCAATTATATTAACCACCAAGCTTTTCTAATTCGCCCGAAATCGAATTCTACTGAAGTGTTAAAGGAACCCGAATGCCTGAAAACGAAATTGAATGGCCGAAGTCTGAATTTGAAAACGCAGTAACAACTGAAAAGGTAAAACGGTTTTAATTCGAACGCATGAAAATGAAATTGGCTGCTCATTTTTGTCGAATTCGACCAAGAAAACCTTTATTTATATTCGTTCTCAGTATTAAACTACCATTAATTAATATGGGAATAAAAGGGTAGCGATGAGTTCTTCAATGTACGTTTAAAGCCGGCAGGGTCGGCGGCCGTGTGATAAAGGCCCGAGCCGAAGGCAACGACCCTGCAAGGTTTTAAACGGACGTTTAAGAACGAGTCACTACTGGCGTGATCGACAACATTATGCACCGCATCACGTTATAACCCATTACAATGTGCTAGATTAGAAATAATGTTTCATACAAGTTTTCAACACTTGGCTCCACGCTTTCAGGTATATACAGAGCGCTTTAATACGCCACGAGGGGTGTCATAAAGCGCTATAATATAAGAACCCGTTATTATTATAAGTATGAAAACCGAATTTGGTTACTCACCCTTTTCAGAAACTTCATCTGATCCATCTTCGGATACTTTTAACCATGACAAATATCTGTAGCTATATGTGCCTGCTGCTGACCCAGTTACATTGGTGATCACCAACGAAGTATTTTGAATGTCATACCGCTCAGTATTACTGCTTTGATGGGTAGTAACTCCGCGGAAATATGTTATTATACTTTCCGGGGAATGCGAGCTTCCCTCCGGTACGAAAAACCAGTAGATCGCTTCGATGTCACTTGCTGAGTAGCCTCTATCCACCATAGCAGGACAAGGTACAACCCCTCGACTGCCTCTCTCGAATTCAACGTGCGTCGGAGAGATGCCACTGGTGCATGCAGCACAGAGAGTGACGACGAATACTGCTATCCCAATCATGATTGATGATGAATATCCTGTTAAAAATAGTATTATTAAAGAACACAAAAATTTGAGCTCCAAAAACAATTAGTTTGAACGGTACGAGAAAAAACTAACCCTCTGTGCTGTTGAGACGAACCCTAAACAATTCGCACCGTTCATAGTGTTCCGCACGTTATGCCGGGGTGAAACATGCTCTTGCACATTAATTATTACGCATGCAAGACAATTATTACAGGTTTGTTTCGATCATGTGTTCCTATCATGCTTAAAATCCACGAGTGAAAAACAACACTCTAATCTCAGAATCTAAGATTGAAATTAAATTGTTACACTGTAAAACCGGTGACGCATGACGCGTTTATACGTTAAACACATAAACACATACAGAGTTTATAACTAAAACACTATGCATTTATATTCACTATTATAAACACGTGTTCAGTCATAATCGTGTGGGTGTGTATTTCATTTGCTGAATTCAGGCTGCACGGGTCATAATTACGCCAAGGATGTGTTAGTTCGTGCATAATAGACGTTGCTAATATTAATTAGTTTGGTTGAGGGTGCTTTTTTGTTCTTTTCTTTCCACCAAACAACACATAAACATAATGCTGACAATCAGCTTGAAACGTAAACGCCGCGTTTAGTATTTTTCGCGGGCAATTCTCCATGTAAAAATATACGCATGCGCAATAGCACCTTGACCTCCTTTCAACCGCCTGACCAAAAGTGCGGAGTCGCCATTGTTCGTGGTGTCCAGCCTCCATGATCTCACTCAGTTTCTCTACAGATCAAGTAATACTTTGTCACAGGTTTGAGCTTGCTTATTTTGTTTTTATAATAATATACCAATTCAGTTTCCAGTCAGCCTTTGGACAACCACTATAAATTAACCTTAATAAATACTACGACTACATGTATATAAGTTAGAGAGATACAACCTTTCTGTACCAAAAGCTGGAGAAGAGTGAGGGCGACCAATTGTCTGCATTCACTTTTATATGGCTAAGGAAAAAGATTAGGGCCTGCTCAATAGGCGTAGTACACAAAGGAACTTACAATAGGCTTTTATACTACACTATTTGGAGTTCATTGTTCACCATTTACAGCTGACATTCCCAGATGGTCATATACAGTAGGGGAATGGTAAAAGTCTCCAGTGCGAGCACTAAAAGCTAACACATGCTTGGCAGCTGTTAATGGAATTCACTACATCTAGCCCCCTCCAAGATCACAACTTCACAAGGAAGTGATCGATAATTATAATATACAACAATTGTTTACAAAATTTCATCTATCTATAACTACGGTATGTACATATCTACTTGGCCACCGAATTCTTTCCGACTTCTGTTCAGGGGCACTGGCTGGTGTTGGTTGTTCAACAACATGTGTTGTTAAAGATTTTGTCTCTGAGACAATGTGAGCAACCTTTAATCTATCAGTGCTAACTGAATCTTGTTTGCCATTTTTTTTTTCGATTATAAAGAATTTACTGTTTCTGTCGATGACTCGGTACGGGCCTTCATAAGGTGGTTGTAATGGTTTTTTTACCGAATCTACGCGTACAAACACATGGGAACATGAATGTAAATCGGTATGAATGTGACTTTTGCGTTGATTATGTCTTGTAGACTGGTTTTAATTCAGACATGTGTCGGCGCAAACGGTCAACGTACACGGCTGGGTCTAGACCATCAAAATTACTGACCGGGACTAAGACTTCACCAGGTAATCTCAGAGTGGATCCAAACACTAACTCAGCAACGCTACAACCAATATCCACTTTTAATGATGAGCGGATACTTAGTAAAATAAGTGGTAGTGATTCAGTCCATCTGTTAGGCTCGCTCTGCGTTTTGAAAGCAGATTTAAGTTGCCGATGGAAACATTCCACTAATCCATTTCCTGCTGGATGGTACGCAGTATTGCGAATGTGTTTGCTGCCTATTAATTGGGATAGTTGTTGGAACAAGTTTGATTCGAACTGTCTACCTCTATCTGTGGCTATTATTGCGGGAACACCGAATGTAGCTACCCATCTTTCAGTAAATGCTTTTGCTACAGTTTCAGCTGTAATGTTAGCAATGGGTATTGCTTCAGGCCACCTTGTAAATCGGTCTATGCATGTGAGTAAGTAGCAACAACCGTTGGATGGGGGTAGAGGACCAACAATGTCAATGTGAACATGGCTAAATCTAGTGTCAGGTGTTGCAAAGGTACCTATCGGAGTCACTGTGTGACGATGTACCTTGGCACGTTGACACTGGTGTGGCGCCTCACCCTCCGACGTAGAGGGCGGTGCGCACACGGCAACGACGAGAACGTCTCCGAGCGGCTGGAGACGAGTCCGTTGGGATGGATGTATACCGTCCCGAGAAACGGTACATGCAGGGGTTGAAAGTGGCCCCTCAATTACGGTAGACAGACAGCAGAGGGCGCCCTTTCAGCACAAATGATCTGCAGACAGCAGTACCATCAACAGTAAGGGGGGGGGGGGGGACAGCGCTCTTTAGCTCAGCAGCAACAGGCCAACGGCACGCCAGCAACGATCCAGCAACCCACAAGCTCTATGATTGGACAATGTAATCTCGTTATCGGACCATTGAGGATATCACCACGAATGGCAATAAACCCCTCAGAGAGCTCCTAAAGGAACCCTTTTCGCCGCACTACCCAGTATGCCCCTAAAAAGAGGAACCTATTCGCCGCACAACCCAGGCCAAGTTCGCGGAAGGACTATAGTCGACGATAGTTTGACTACGTTTGCCCGAACTCTGTCTAGTCTACGATGGTTGGACGACGCTAGTCGACTATTCGGAACGAGCCTACTGGGCATGGTCGCATCGCTGGTTAGCAATAGACCTTTCTTTTTCAACGTCACAGCCCGAGTTTTTGCCAACCCAGATTGGAAAACTATGGAAAGTCGTAAGTACAAATTAAGAAAAGATCGCTATTTTTGGTAACAATGTAACCGAATTTGTTGATTTTGTTAAAAACAAAACAAATAATTATGAGAGGTATTTTATTTAATTGAAACCTTGCAAAAAATGCTGAATGTGGTTAAAACATCCGGCCGACCATGCCAACCAAGGCGGTTTGTTGATCAACAAAAGAAATGTCTATATTGACGACTGACTAGAGCCGTTCGCACTTCAGTAGTAACGCGCACGCGCACTGTTTGACACAAATCAACCATTGGTTAACCATTGGTCCTTGCGCGAACTTGACCCCGGTATGGTCCCTCAACTACACTACAAGGTCCCCTCAATTAGCTCATACAAGAACCGTTACAGCCGACTACAGTCAACCGATTCCCAAACACCATGCAAACACGCAGCAGCCCCTCAGTCCACTTACCTAGTAGACGGGAGACAATGCAGTCAGAGTGTGGCAAGAACAATCAATATCACTTGATTATCAGTCCAGCCCTTCACCACTCTGCACCAAAGATTATAGAGCGCTCTATGATCTTTGCTCTGCACGTCGCCGTTTTACAGCATTTGGCCACGTGCACACGTGATCGCGCTAACCAATAGCACGCGCTATGCGGACTCCTGCTTTTGGGATCGTTCCATTCCTCGCGCAGGGGCGTTCTACCTCTATTGCGCCACACTGGATACAATGTTTGGTCCAAAGTCTGACATCTTTGTTAATTGATGGCCATACGAATCTGTGAATAATTAGGCGTTGTGTTGCTCTAATACCTGGATGAGATAGGTTATGTATCGACTCAAAAATGTTACGTCTAAATTCAGGAGTGACGTATGGACGTGGATGTCCAGTAGATGTGTCACAAATTATGGTATTGTGTGAAGTGGGAATAGGCACCTATTCAAATTGAAGACTAGACGATTCACATAGCTTACATAGCTCTGGGTCTGTATTTTGCTGAAGGGCGATTTGTTCAAAGTTCACATCACTACCGGGAAGGCTAGGATGAGTAACTAAACTTATGTCATATCGGGATAGAGCATCTGCTACAAGGTTTTCTTTACTTTTAATGTAACGGATGTCAGTACTGAACTGAGAAATATAGTCTAAATGACGTACTTCTCTTGGTGAGTATCTATCGGGCCTTGCATTAAAAGCATAAGTGGCTTATGGTCAGTCAGAATATAGAAGTTACGACCTTCCAAAGCATACTTAAAATGACGTATGGCTAAGTATACAGCCAGCAATTCACGACCAAAAGTACTGTATCTAGTCTCTGCTGGTTGTAAACGTTTAGAGAAAAATGAAATTGGTCTCATAACGTCGTTGTCACATTGCTGAAGTACACCGTCAACTGCAAGGTTGGATGCATCTACCATTAGACAGAGAGGTAGGTCTACAGCTGGGTGTACTAACATAGTAGCTTCAGCTAGAGTTGATTTTGCTCTCTGGAAAGATGCCAATTCACATTCAGTAAGTGAAATCGCTTTGTCTTTTGACTTGCAAAATATCAGCGCAATGTGGGATGAAACGCCGATAAAAATTAATCAATCCCAGAAATTCTCTCAATTTGCGGAGTGAATTTGGTACTGGAAAGTCTTGGATTAACTTCACCTTTTTTTCCAAAGGTTTGATACCATGACAGTCAATATGGTGGCCTAAGAAATCAAGACTAGTTACTTTGAATTCGCATTTACTAGGGTTGATTACCACCCCGTATTCTCGTAAGCGGTCAAAAAGTAGTCTAAGATGATATTCATGTTGTCGCTCATTTTCACTCGCAATCAACAAATCGTCAATATAAGCATAGGTGAAATCCAAGCCGTGTAATACTTGATCGATAAATCTTTGAAATGTTTGCGCAGCATTTCTTAACCCGAATGGCATTCTTATATATTCAAAAAGGCCGAAAGGTGTAGTTATTGCCGTTTTTGGTATATCTTCGGGTTCAACAGGTATCTGGTGGTAAGCCTTGACTAGGTCAACTTTACTGAAAATCTTCTTGTCATGTAAGGTTGATGCAAAATCGTGAATGTGGGGAATCAGGTACCTATCAGGTGTTGTGGCATTATTTAAAGCACGATAGTCACCGCAAGGTCTCCAATCGCCATTTTTCTTAGGTACCATGTGCAAAGGTGAAGACCATGGGCTTTTTGAGGGACGGATTATTCCCAAGTCAAGCATGTGATTAAATTCTGCTTTGGCTATATGTAACTTGTCTGAGGACAATCGTCGGGGACGTGCATTCACTGGTGGACCCGTGGTGGTAATATGGTGCGTGACATTGTGTTTAACGGGATGTTCCTGAACATTCGGCCGAGTTACATCTGAATATTCTCTAAGTAAAAGAGGTACACCAATGCTATCTGATATGGCAAAAACAGGGCTGGGTGAAACTATTGATGCTCTGCAGCCTGAAACGTTTAATTCAGTCAATGTATCAATAAGTTTACGATTTTTAACATCTACTGCTAAAGAAAAATGCTTTAGGAAATCTGCACCGAGTATTGGTATAGGTACAGATGCGATGATAAAAATCCATTTGTAAGCTCGTCTTAAGCCTATGTCTAAAGTCATTGACCTTTCTCCGGAAGTTGATATTTGAGTCTTATTAACTGCCTGCAATGTATAAGGGCTACTATTCTGTTTATCCCTAATGCTAGGTGGTAAAACACTCACTTCGGCACCAGTGTCGGTCAAACATTTAGTACCAGTGAACTTGTCGGTAACGTAAAATAGACGACTTTTGGATTGGCCAGACAAATTTGTCGTCCCTAAATGCTGGCGTTCTAGTTTTCCTGGTAAGGTAGTCTATTTGAGTTTGAATCAGGATATGAGCATGGTTTGACACATTTGGTTGCTTTGTCTCCAAACCGCCAATGGTACCAACATTCTGAACCTGCCCTTGGCACGTCTCTAGACTGCCTGGATGGACTTTGGTACTTGTTATTCCCTGAGGGATCTCTACTACGACTATTCCTACTCTCTTGGCTACCTGTAACTAGGCCTTGAATTATTGTCGTTAATTGGTTAATTTGAGCTTGTAATTTGTCAAATTTTGCATCAAATGCTTGAGATGGTGTATCTGAGCCCGCGGCTATTGTACAGGCGGCTATTGCAGGTGATGGGGATGCCACTTCAACGATCTTATCTGCAATTATAGCTAATTGATCGAGATCCAAACCATCGCTTGAGGATGCTAGAATTAAGTGTACGTTCTGAGGCAAACGTTGCAGGAACAATTGCCTCAATATACTAGTTTCTAGTTTATTTTCCCCTAGAAGTTGCTTCATGCGGCGAAGAAGTTGGGAAGGCTTTCTATCACCAAGCTCTTCGGAAATTAACAACTGATGCAGTCGTTTTTGTTCGGACTCAGAAGTTCGTTTGATAAGTTCGGACTTAATCTTATCATATTGATCAAATGTAGGGGGATCTATAAGTAAATCTCTTACTTCCTGTGCGATTTCTGGTTGAAGTGAAGATACTACATATACGCAAATTTAGTTGATTGACTAGTAATATTTCGAGTTTGAAACTGTGCCTCCATTTGGGCAAACCAGATTATTGGATCTTTCGGCCAGAAAGGTGGTAATTTGAGACTGACTGCTGCCAATGGCGCCTTTACTTCAAGTGGTTCATCCATAGCTCTTAGAGTTTCAAAACGACTTAGATCAACAATTGTTATTTAATTACGGATGTGGAGAAAGGATTGACGATCCAGGGCAAACACTTTATACATTGCTAAGTGCCATTGTTTCTTTAACTTTGAATCGCCATGAAGGCCATCGTAGATTTGTGGATCCTTACGTGGTGAGTTCCACCTAAGTACGGATTATGGAGCACGCAGACACGACGTAGCACTTTTAGAGCATGAGGAACTTTCGCTGCGTTCGAGCGACGGATTCAGCCCCAGTACGGGTGACGCGCGTGCCCTCTCTACAGCCAATGTGCGCACATCGCACCGACTCCGTAATCAAACGATCACTTGCACGAGTATAAAGGACGTGCTCCACACTTACAACACAAATTGTGCGTACTGATTTCTGCAGTATAAAGAAACCGAGCCGTCGGACGAGTGCAATCATTTCTTCTCAAAGATGCCGAAGAAGACACAGAAGACAGGTCGCATCTGCAGCTCAAAAGGCAGCGAATACGACCAGAGAGGCCCAACAGAAACGGGCCGCAGAAGATGAGAGGGCTAGAGGGGAAGATGAGAGGAAGAGCGAAAGAGAGTCAGATGGTGACGCCAGAGAGTCTGATCATGAGAAGGGTGCTGCTGGTGGATCGGAGAGTGGGTCACAATAAGAACAAGACAAAAATAATTTGACTTTTTGTTTGACACAATAAACTTCTACATGTTTATTCCCACACGAATACATAACATTGAATCATGAGTTCATGGAATAGAGTTCATAAAATTAACTCATGAGTACCATGAGTTCATGTGCTCAAACCACCCGATTTTGCCACTTTCAGCTGAGCACGTTGTAAGCATGTACAACCCACACCACGTGCGCAACGAACGATGCACGCAACCACTCACGGCCAGGCGAGTGACGTGCGTTGAATTTAATTTAATTTAATTTTAAATCTTTAGACATATACAATAGTTACAAGTTGTACAGGGCAAGGTTAAAACAAAAATGTAAAACTGTCATCAAAAGATGTGTAAAACCAGACCCCTGCCAACGATAAAAATATAATTACACACACAAAATGAATGGTAAAAAAAAGTGTGTAAAAGAGAATTGGTAAAATATTACACAATGTGGGTAAAATATTACTAAATGAAAATACATAACTATCTATCTAAGTAAAAATTGTCTTGTTTTCAATGTATTCTGGTTGTTTTACCAGAACTGTGTAATCTTTTACCAGAATTATGTAACCTTGGTCAAGATTGTACCGAGCGCAAGTAAGTTTTACCAAATTTGGCGTAAGATGTTCATAACGTTGTGTAAACATTACCGACTTAGGGGGTATAATTCCCACGTGCAGGCGCCACGCACGGCCGGAAACGCAGTCATCGCGATGTTGCTTGCGCTGCCTTAGTTACTTACTCCAATCCTCCATGCTACAACTAGCGATGACAGCTGACGTTCATGCGTTAGAGATGGAAAGGATGAAACAAAACTTGTGTGACTGGGGCTTTGGAAGTCTGGTACAAATATTCGAAGGTATTTATTAGTTTATAGACCAACTTGATCACAATTTCGAATTAATTGCTTCTGCTGATTTTGATTTTGTAAACATGATGACCATTTGAGCATCTTTTTTTTTTGACATGCACAATTAAATTATATCATGGCTACCAACATACACATGATTGATACACGTGAATGTGCATGGTGTCATGTCAAAAGTAAAATAGCTAAAGAGTAGACTGATGATGTAGGCCTAGCTGTTTCTAGCTTTCACTGTTTTCAGGAAAAAATGGGTGGGCTTGGGCCTCGGTGTGCTAAATCATGGAGCAATGGATGGGGGAGGGGTGAGTACAGGGCAGGGACTTGTTATCCAGGCCACATGGGGCTAGGGCCTATAATAGTATAAGTTAACTTATACTACGGGTGCAGCGTTGACGTTCGCTGTGCTATACGACCGTTTAGTGGGGTTGGGGCCTAGGTATCTCTACTAAGTCGAGCGTAGGACACGTAACACTCCACTGACTTGGATTGGGTGACCCACAGAATAAGAAAAAGGCCCTCAAAAAACTAAACAAAAAACAAACAAACAGCGAAGTACAGAAAACACAAATGAGAAAGACAGTTAGGCCTAGCCCGATGGATCAATACGTTCATCATGACATTCCCTCGGACCCTCGAGTCATGGCTAACTTGCTTCTCATTTGTGTTTTCTGTGCCTGTTTTTGTGGGATTTTTCTCTTCTTCTGTAGGTCACCAAAGCCAATTCGGTGGAGCTAACTTTTACTCATTTGTGTTCTTTACCGGCTTTATTTTGGAAGGGGTATATAATAACTTTAGTATTAATGAGGCCAGTTCGGTGGAGTGTTAGTATACGAAGGGCACCGCCTAACTGTCCCAACGCTCTACTCATCAGTCATCAGTAGAGATAGGTAGGGTAGGTCGGGTCTATTAATTTTGTTTTTTAATGGCCATGGCCTGTCAAGAGTGTATGCATTGTCAAGAGTATGGCGATCATGTAGTGTATAAGGCCCCTGTTTTTAGTTTTAATCTTGGATGTCTTGGATGTTTGTTGCAAGATTTCCCCTTCCCCCAGATCAGCCAAACAAGTTGAACAAAAGCAATCTATTTTCTTTTTGGTTTTGCAGAAGAAGGATTTGATGATGAGTCATTTTCCCTACTGACAGATGAGACAGAGAAGGAAGTAATTCCAAAGCTGGGCATCCGTCTCAAATTTATGTCCCTGCATCGTGCTGAGGTAAGATATAGTGACATGATTACAATAGGATTTCAACATGTGCTTAGACATGTTCATTGGAGAGAAGTTCAGCTTACTTGAATTGAATTGAGTTTGAATTTTGAGTTTGTTTAAAATTGGCAATCATCGTGACCCTAAGGTCAAATTACAACGCCAGTACAACAGTACACAAGTTTTTTTTTTTTTTTTTTTTTAATTATCTCCTTAAATCTACAGATTAACACAAAGCATCATCAGTGACACAAACCATGAAATCATTTACATGCTGCAAGTGTTTGATTAGAGTACCAGGAGGAATCCGAGGTCTTTTTGCACATCTGAAGTTTGTACATGTTATCCTTTCCTCTACTTGTACAAAACTGGTATGTGCAGAGCAAAAGTGCCACAAAATGTTCTGGCGTGGTTCAACTTACAAGCGTCATTTGAAACAAAATCACATGGATCGAGATGATGACGTACATGAAAGGCCAGTTGTTGATCAACCAGAACAGAATGTTCATGTCCACCATGTTGAAGAGCAACAAGACTTCCATGTGCATGTAGATGAAAATCAGGATGATGCAGAGAGAGAAGAAATCACAAACTTAGTTGGAAATATGAAGGCTTCCATAGCAGCTTATGTAGCAAGGTTGCGAGGCACTGGAATTGCAGCAACAACTATGCAGTATGTCATTAATGAATCAAAGGAGGTGTTAGGTAATGTTGTAGGACAAATGGAACAACAGTTGTTACCATTATTTACAGCAATAAGAAATGGGGAGCAACCAACTGAAGAAGTGATGAACAGTCTGGAAAACATGCTGGGTAGTGTCAAAGGTATTTATGGTGACTTTGAAACTGAATATAAACAAAAGAAATACATAAAGGATGCAGATTTACTAGTTGAGCCCATGGTGATGGAACTGGGCAGAGTTTTTAGAGTTCAAACTGACAAAAGTACTGGCCGCAATTATCAGGAGCAACAAGTAGAATCATTTCAATACATTCCTCTAGGTAAAGTGATAACCAGATTTCTCCAGCAGCCAGGCTACATGTCAGCAATTTTACAAGAGGCACAGTCAGAGGATGATGGTGTATTGCAGTCATACTGTGATGGATTGTACTTCAAAGAAAGCCTGAGCCTTGGGAGGTCAAGAGAAACTGTCATACCCATCTGCCTGTACTCAGATGACTTTGAAACTGCTAACCCTTTGGGTTCAAGGAAAGGCATCCACAAGCTTACTGGGGTGTATATATCTTTCCCATGCTTACCTATGCAGTACCAAGCTAGTCTACGAAACATTCTGGTGGTTGCTGTAGCTCCAACACGATTTGTCACGAAATATGGAATGGAAAGCATCTTGTCTCCAATTACACAAGAGCTACTGGACATGGATAGAACAGGAATACCAATCAACTGTCCCGATGTGTATGTCGGAAGTGTCAAGCCAAAATTACTTTAAGTGACGGGGGACAATCTTGCATTGAACTCCATGCTTGGGTACATGTATGTCACTAGTTTCATGGGCAACTACTACTGTCGAATATGCAAAATGTATCAAAGGCATGCTCAGAGAGAACCAGTTGAAGATGAAGGCCTTCTAAGAAGCCAGGAAGGTTATGATGATGACGTTGAAGCCAGTGATTCATCTGCAACAGGAATACGCAACAGGAGCATATTGAATTCACTGCCATACTATCATGTCACTCATAACTTGGCATTAGATATAATGCATGACTTTCTAGAGGGGGTTCTACCACTTGAGATGAAATTAGTACTCAACAAAATACTTGAAAGGGGACAAATCACTCTTGAAAACTTCAACAGCAGGCTGCAGTCCTTCAACTATGGCTTCATGGATAAAAAGAACCAACCAAGCTTTGTGTCTGCACATCAGATAGCTAATCCAGGTGGACCTAGTGGCCAGAAGGCTGCTCAAATGAAATGCCTCATGACGTACTTCCCCCTTTTAATTGGGGACAAAGTAGAGGAAGAGTCTGAGTACTGGGACTTGTTGCTACAGATAGTGGAAATCTTCAAGCTTGTAAGTGCACCCAAAATAAGCAAACTGGCAACCTACTTCCTGAAATCAAAAATTGAAGATCATCATGTGCTCTTCCTGAGGCTTTTTCCAGATAGGAATCTGACACCTAGGCAACACAACTGCACTCATTATCCTACTGCTATAAGACGTCTTGGGCCACTTTCTCAGTACTCAGTGATGAGAATGGAGGCAAAACACAGGGTGCTGAAAAAGTGGGCAAAAGCTTCTAATAACTTCAAGAATATAGCAAAGACCCTAGCAGATAGACACCAGCAAGCTCAGGGATTTGAATTCCTAATGAAACAAGACATTGGCAGCCGATCTGTGGAACTTGGAAACCTAGTGGTGGTAAAGGCTTCAGCACTTGAAAATTCTGATGAAGTAGTAAGAGCTCTTCGGTGCCTTCCAGACCAAGATGTAACGGTTGTTAGTAGTGCTGAAATCAACGGTTATACCTACAGACCAAATGTTCAAGTTTTGATGAGGTGGGATGATGAACCACAGTTTGCAAATGTTGAGCAAATGGTGATTGCTGATGGCAGCCTTAAACTGATTGTCAAACTGTGGACCACATTGTACTTCCACGAACATTACAGTGCATATGCTGTGAAAGAATCCAACCATCCTGTTCAAGTCAAAGTTCCAGAAAACCTGTTTGACCACAAGCCACTCCATACAATTAAGTGCTATGATGTGAGAAATCCAGTTTGGTTTATTGTCACACGTTTCAAGTTAGTTTGATGACCGTGGCCAAGGACACCAATATACACAGGTGTGCACTAATTGAAATTGCAGAGCTGCAAAGAATAGCTGAAATTTCTCTCGTTACTAATATTTTGTCATGAAGTGTGAAGTGCATTTGCAAATAAATGTACATGTATTAGTTAGCCTTTTAAATGCCTGTGCAAAGCTCAGTTAGCTCTATTCTAGATGTCTCATTTGAAGTGGAAAACTCGTTAATATAATGTGCTAGCTGGGAAAACTGTAAATCACGGTGAAAAATTAATTTACATGTACAGTCCCGAGTGTTAAATGTTTGCCAAATATTTTACCATTTTTACAGGGCTACTCATCTGAGCGTTATTAGTATTGTTATACACATTAATAATGTGTGGCTCTTCTTTTTTCACTTCAATATGCAGTATGTTGTTGGCCTTCCAATAACATTGGGGGACGTGTCAGCTAGCCAGTATCGAGAGAGTATGTCATCAGCATCAGACATGGGTAGCTTTGTGAGCATCGACAGTAATGCAACTACCTTGCTAGTGCTGGAGACTCCTAGTCCCATTCAGGGTCTTTCTCCTTCATCCAGCCGAGCCACCTGCAGTCCTCTATTCACAGAAGAGGCTAATCCTGGTACATCCGATGAAGTCATGAAGGCTGAGCTGCAAATGTTTGTAAGTTTTAGTTTAATAGTAATTTGTATTAACCCTGCTACGATTAAAAGAGTTACAGACACTCAGAATTGCCATCGGCTTATTTGCTGGTTGTACTTTTAACAGCGTTCAGACCATGTGTCAAGCAATTGTACTGTGACTTGCCAAATTCAGTGAACAAGCCATGCATGAGCAGACGAAGCAACCATATCTTGGGCACAGTTTGCTTTATCAATCACCCACCTTCAAAGCAAAGCTGTATTGAGTTACATAAAGAATCATGGTCAGTAAATCCTGCTCAATCTAGGATGGGAAACTTTCATTGTTCAGACCAGTAATTGATTTATTTTGATTGAAAAGACACATTTCCGTATGTGTTTGGATTACGCTTTCTTGACTCACCCAGTATGACGTTTGGATTATCAAGAATAAAACACCACCATGTAGCAAGATATGCGAAAGAGGGACATCCCCCGCTTGTGTGTTGGTCATTGTGTTATCAGAACCTTTGGAAGTCTTTTAAGATATCAAGGGGTGCATTGTAGCAATAGTCTAGGGTGAGTAAAGACATGAGGAATACCCCTTTGTCACATAAAATTTGTTGTGTTGAATTTGAGAATGAGTACACTATTTGCAGATTTAATTTTTCAATGATAATTTATTCCTTTTTTCTCAATTTAGGATGTAACAAAGATACTGAGTGATTCATCCGATGGACAAAAACTTGTACAACACATTCAGACGAACAAATGTGTATCGAAGGCTGAAAAGTAGAGGCTGGTGCAATTGTTATGTGCACACCTCGTAAAGCGCTTTGGAAACAAGTAAGTCAGCAATGTCAGAAGCCTGTATGTATGTGTTTGTATGCTGATTAAATAAAGGACCCATGAAATGAATTTTACTTGGAAACATATTTTGTGCAACTGTCTACTCCTCCTAAATATATAGAAACTCATTTCATGACATCCCTTTCTAAATTTCATCGAAAAGTTTATTTCTTTAAACAATGACAAACATCCTGCCTCTGCGGACAGAGGGCGCTGGTAATGAAGTTATGTCATATAAGATGTTAAACTTATGTCACTAAAGGAAGACACTATTCAATGAGACTTAAGCATGACTTTCCACTTACTCCTCTTTAATGCATGTCAAAACTGTTTGGATTGCTTTTTAACAATGTGTAACGTTTTGTCTTTCTCTTTCTAGGCCTTCTTCGTATGTTAAAGCTGAACTGGCAAAGCAAATCATAAAGGAGTTTCCATTCCTCAAAGACCCACAGGGCTTCACTGGCTATGTAAGTTAAGTTGAACTCAATGGATAATCTTTTCAGCACAACAACTTAGAAACACTTAAAATATGAACTTCCATTTAGGTTTGTGGATTGGTCATGATAATCATAAAGAAGCCTATAATAGGGCGGTGCCATATTATGGGAACGATTTCACTGTTGGTGCGGCATTTGTGTTGGTAAACAAACTTGTTCGTGTTTATATTTAAAAAATATTGTAGTATTTCACTTGTGTACACATATTTATGGGTGTAGGTATTTATAATAAAAATACATTTACAAACAGACACATAAAGTGGTTGGTGTATGACTCCAAACACTTATCCAAGAAAATATTTGTACTTGCCGGAATAGGTTTGTAATGTGTTCTAAAGATAGTTTCCAGGCATTTGTACTTTTCATGCATTCGCTAGATTGATAGTAAGTGTTCGTGTTTACATTGGTGACTAACGTTGGCATCTTTTATAAATCTCTGCAACATTACATAAATGAAGAGTGTGTTTATTGTCAACTCGGTTATTAATCAGATGACAATTCATTATGCAACAGGAAAGTTTCTACTGCCGAGGGGCATCCCATTTGCCAGCGTGCGGAGCTCTAGAAGACAGACTTTGCTACTTACGAAGGGTCAGCAACTTGTGTCAGTCATCTGGGGAGTCGTCCAGAAAGAGGCCCCGAGAAACATCACCAGACCGCCAGAGCGCCAAGAAGCAATGTAATGTTTACAAATTTTAGTGTTAATAACTGACAGTAAAAATACCCCATTCAAGTTCCTCGTTGACAAGTGGGTTAATTGTTCCAAGGAATTAGAGTAACAAACCCAGTTCATAACATGGAATTTCCACTGGGGAGTTTTGAAAGTTTATTATTAAGTTTTGCCCTTTTCTGGCATATGAACAATCTGTGCTCTGTGTTTCGCCCCTGCCCTCCCCCAGCGAATGTTTTTCTCACTTTCACTGGACGGTGGTGGCGGTGGCGTGGGGAGGGGGGGGGGGGTAACAAACTGAGTACACAGTGTTTATACAGCATTAATAAATGCCTTGGAGAGTTGACGGCTTCTGATTGGTCTAGACTCGATCACATGGGGGTGTATTAACGGCGGTATAAAGACCAGCATTGATCCGGCACTTTGTAAGATAGTGATTGGCCAAATTTACAGCAGTTCTTTGGTAGCTTGTAACAAAACGGCAGTGCACATGCGCTCAGCTACCATCGCGTAAAAACTAACGCGTGTGTACACAATTCAATTCAACAACATTTATTTCATGCTGGCACATAAATAGCATACACAATTCAAGTATTCAATACATACATGTATACAATTCAAAAAATTTAAACAATAGTTAATTTAACCAACATGTAGGAAAACAGGTGAAGCGTAACGCTTTTATGCCTTTCCCTATGACAGACAAGGACTTGGACAAGACAAGCAGACGGTGACCCCAGACTAACTAGTTTAAATGATTATACGATGTAGTGTAGAAATAGTACATTTCTTGATACATGAGGAACTAAAATTTACATTTATTAATACATGTCAATACATGCTCAAAAGGTAATATTTCAGGTTTTTGGTAAATGATTTAAGTGTAAGGGACTGTTTAATATCGAGGTTAAGATTAATCCAGAAAAAAATACATCTTGATATAAGGCTGTTTTTGGATAAAGAAGTTTGATTGTATATAGTATACAAATCACCCCTAGATGCACTTCGGGTTCCATGCGTATGCACTGATGAACATGATATAAAAAGATCATTAAAATTGGATGGCAATTGGCTACTTGCACATAGCATCTTGGGTCGGAATAATGTTTAATAATTTCTTGATAACTTTGTTTTCATACAGATATTGCAGAACCAACACAGCAAATTGAGTGGATGAAGGCAAATACCTGGCAGGTGGACGCGGCAAAGGTCAGGCACTACATGCATGAAACGACTCATTACAGAATGCAGTGGGTCAAAGAAGGGACAGAGAAAACCATGGCTGATATTCTGGAAGAATATCCACGCTTGTTGGATCCAGGAATGGTTAGTATGCTATGATCCTTTTTAGTTTTTGTCAATTTGTTTGGATACTCGGCTATCTCCAAAATGGAATAGAAAAGTTAGGAAAGGTTTGTTTGCCCATGCATCAATTGTCAAGGTAAGAACTTGTACTCGTGGAACACTGGGTAATGTACTATGTCTGTTGCTCATATAATGCAAGGTATAATTGGGTGGCTGATGGAATACAGACTACACCTTTTTTTTCTATGATTATGAGAGCAAGTGGATCAACATATTTATCTTCAAGTAGGAAAGATGGAACACATACGCTGTTCAAGTATCTTTAGGGCCAGCCAAAGGGAGTTGGCCTTTGTTGTGCTGGCACCATGACTAAACTAACCATGGCCGAGGCATTCATTCATAGTTTCAGTTTGTTCTTCACCAACTTTTGCCTGTTTTGGTTTTGTTGCATACAGTGAACCTACTAATTATATTTTGCGCATCCCATCCCCTTGCGGCACATGCAAATTGCAGGTTGACATGAAGCCGGCCATCAGAATGGCAAGCTTTCTATTGCACTATTCACATGGACCATGTTATTATTCATAATATATTGTTTCCATGGTTTAACCAATCCAGATCAAGGATGTTGCTTGCATGGGCTGGGTTCACTGACTTTGCTCAGTCAATTTCTTTGTTCAAACCTAATTTAATTGAAATAAAACAGAATAAAGGTCATGCCCACATGGCTGACAATATTAGCAAGAAAAGATTGTGCAAGTTGACTGACTTTGCAGTAAGTTATTTTTGGATGTGTGTTGCTAACAATGTTTATAAGGGATTTTTTTTATGCAAGGTTTTTTCTTTGTACTTCCTCAGGAAAACATGAGCCTGGATCAATATCTGAAGGAGATTGACTGCAAGTCGCATTCTCAGCCATACATCCTGGCACTTGGTGGAACTCCCATTTCACCACAGCAAGTATTCGTTGTCATCGAGGAAGGCTATGCTGCAACCATCGCTTACCAAGGCCCTTGATGTGTGCTTTAAGTTGTATTTTGTATGCGATCTACAGTAGCAGGATAAGTGCTATGGTGCTTGGGAGTTTCTTGAAGCGGTTGTGTATGGCATAAAGGGAAAAACAGTTAAAAGCAGCGCAATCAGGGATTTCCGAGCATTCTGCTCCAGCAAAATGTGAGCTCTTCACAAGTTCATGGTGTTTCAGGTTTTCAAAAAGTTAAGTTAATAACCAAGTTTACTAACAGAATGCCTAAGAGCTAAAAGTTCTTGTCTTTATTTACATGCAAGCTAGAAAAAAACCTAACTGTGTTTTATCTGACTATTGACTTATGTTTAATGCTGTAAGCTTTTGTAAGAGTCTGTTTCGATAAAGGACATACATGTTGCCCTTTACTGATGTAGTATTATTAAGTATTGTATGTTCAGTGCTAGCCAAGTCCGACAGGAGCACAGCAGGCTTGAAAATATAAATTCTCGCTAATTTTTGGACTGCATTGTCGATACAAGACTGACAATTAATACTATATTGGTGAAAGGAAAATCTCAATGTTTAAAATGTACACCTCCCCAACATAAAAACAAAATAATTATCAGTCCAAGAATGTTCTCAACAATTTACATGTGTCAGTAATTTTTTCATACCCCCACCCCTCCAAAAAGTAATAGCCATTTGGCCTTTGAGTTTTGTATACATAGAAATGAATGTTTGCATAGAACTAAAAGACATAATACAAGGTGTTAAATCAATTCATCAATAAGAGGTAAAACCTAAATCCCATAATTAAAGTGTTTATAAACACTTTAATTATGGGATTCAGGTTTTCTGTAGGTTTTTTGTATTTTGAACTCCTTTTTCTATGACCAGTTGATCTGGTTTTGTTACACATGTTGACCTATAACTGTTTTGGTGTTTTACTGTTGTTACAAATCAAAACTGAAGTATGTGGACAAACAGTACTGTTTTCAGTACATGTTAACTTTAAAAGATTGCCAAATCCTGCAATGCGATTCTTTGTATACTGAATTATTTTACAATAAGTAATTGAGAATAAATTGAAGTTTTATATTTATAAATTTCTTGTCCATGTGTGGATTTACTTCACTTTCTTTGAACATTTTATTTTACCTTTTTATTAACCTTTTTTTATTTGTTATACCTGAAGTAAATAGATAGTAGATTAAGTAAATCTTTACATCGTGTAAAAGTAAAAAAATAGTTTGTTTTGCACAGTAAATAGAAAAACTACCTAAAATATTAGTAAAATGTTAACATGGGGAAATAGTAAAACAAAAATTACAATGTAAAAATCGAGACATTCTACACAGCAACTATGTTGTTTTTTACCATCAGAATTTGTAAGATTTTACCTAATGGCTTTTACCACGATATTAGGTAAATTAAGGAACATAGTTTCGAGGTAAAAGTTTACAAAACTTCTATGAAAAACCTTACCCAACCCCTGTTATGTAAAATTTTACATAACTATTAGAAGGTTCGTATGGCACATTGCAATTATGTAAAATTTTACACAACCTGTGTAATTTTTTCTGTGTGTGTATACAATATAAAAAGGAGATTACACTGAAACATTTTAGAATCACACAATAGAAATCATTAAAACACAAGCAAAACCAGACTATTGAAAACAAAAAACTACACCCACAACAAAACACCGCAGCGATAAGAGGAAGGGACAACAATTGAAAATAAAAAAAACAGAATGGACTAAAAACCCTCAGAAAAATAAAATAAAAAATAAAATTGGCACAGAGTGCACCCTCACAGATTCATGCCAACCCACTGGGCCCGAGGACAATGATAGCAGAGAGCCTCCCCAAACACCACCCAAAAAAGCACAAAGAAGTTCTCCCTCCCTGCTCTTGCCACTCCCTCCCAAAGTTTTCAGAAAAACGTGGCGGCCGTGGCCTCTCATAAAAACGTACGGACACAAAAACACGCACGGTGGGTTGTGACCGAGGCTTTACTATTCTTCAATTACCAAAGTCATGCGGCTGCATGCTATCCAAGATTTCCTGGCTAATATATACTGACCCTTTTCATTCAACAGACTGTTGTTTCTGGAACCGTTTTCCCACTTCTTTATTTTTCTAAAGAATTTACTTCATATCAACCCTTATGTCTAATAAGTTGTCCATCTTTCGTTCATCGTGGTGTCTTGGATTGTTGTCCAATCGCTTCGAAAATCTATGCCTCCAAAACAAAAATAGGACCACCAGCACAAAGTTCTGAAAATAAGAAAGGTGAAGCTTTTGTTTTAATTTTAATCCATGCATGGAAAAAGCAACAATAATAAAACTGTATGTACATGTACAACCTACCATCGTAGCAGTCACCAGAATGAGAAAGGTACCTATTCCCTTAGTGAGCTTTGTCATCGGCGTCGTTGGTTCATTCAAGCCAGAATTGGCACGATCTGCGACTTCTTGTGGGTTAGCTGAAACAAAACAACTATACAATTGATATTGCGGTAACTGGAATTTTTGTCTTATAAAGGGTGATATAAATAAGTAGTCAGTACTATTTAGTATAATGCATTACTTTACATTTCGCCCATTCCATAAATCGTACACAAGGGCCTGCCAAAATAATCAACAACAAACCATTACGCAATAAGAAAATAATCAAAAAGCTAAAACCTGAAAACCCCAAAATAAGCACATACAAACTGGTAAAACAGGAGCAAATACCACAACCCATAAAAAATAGATAACACAATTGATATATCAGGTCTTCCGATACGGTAAAAAAAAACATACATATTATTTATAACAAAAAATCATTGACATCAAAGGAACGGAAGAGTTGGTCTTTGAAAAGCGTTTGAAACCGTTTGTTATGAAATGCCTGTGGTTAGAAAGATATTTTACAAGCAGAATATAATGATCCATACAAGTATCACTCGAAATTGCACGGTTTTCCTTTTACGTCGCTCAGAAACACGGTCGGCCATTTTGTGGAGTCAAAATGTTGACTCCATAAAATGGCCGACCGGACGGTGTTAGACCAACTCGACCGATCCAAGGCAACGTGTTTCTTAATACAGTACGATACATCACTGTACTTATATGGGGTGGGGCTGCAACAATATATAGCATAGTTAATAAAAAGCTTGTAATTAAAAGTCATCCAAACAGATTTAAAAAAACATCGGGGTTATCAGCATTGCTAAGTTTACCAGAAAAAAAACACCCCTAGATTTTTGACTCATTAGGATTAAGGTTGTGTCTATTGTTTGGTTTCAGGTGGGTAGCCATGGTTGTGGTCTGGACAACAATGGCCCAAAAGGGAACAGCTTGAAGCGGGCCAGTACACCGGGGTCCAATTTCTTGCTTAGCCCGAAATGTTTGCCTTGATAAAAACCGGATTTCCCAACCAAATTTCTACGTGATTTTCAAGATAAGCATACACAACAGCTGAATACCAGTAACTAGAAAAACTAGGTTATGCAACAAAATGGAAATTCGGTTGGTAATCCTGTTTTTATCAAGGAAGATATTTCATGCTTAGCATTTTTTTTTTGTGCTAAGCATCTCTATGAAAATGGGCCCTGCTGGCTGCTCATCTGTTTTTTATACATCGGGTGGGATATTTATCAGGGACGTTCTTTTTTAACCGTGGAAGAAAAGATCTCACGCCTATTCAAAAGCTCGATCCCCAAGAGGGCGATTAAGAAAAATACCGTCACCGGAATGCAAAAGCATGGACTGGACAGGGCCTGAGACAGAAACAAGCCGACATAAAGACGGTGGGCTAGAGAACAAGTATGTTTTTATCAAGGAAGATATTTCATGCTTAGCATTTTTTTTTGTGCTAAGCATCTCTATGAAAATGGGCCCTGCTGGCTGCTCATCTGTTTTTTTATACATCGGGTGGGATATTTATCAGGGACGTTCTTTTTTAACCGTGGAAGAAAAGATCTCACGCCTATTCAAAAGCTCGATCCCCAAGAGGGCGATTAAGAAAAATACCGTCACCGGAATGCAAAAGCATGGACTGGACAGGGCCTGAGACAGAAACAAGCCGACATAAAGACGGTGGGCTAGAGAACAAGTATAATGTTTTTGTAAGTAATCATTAATTCTGAATGTAATTCTAAACCGAGCAGGGCAAGCCAATGTGAACCCACAAACAAACTAAAGAATTATCAACCAGCCGTCGATTTCACAAAACTCTTCCTAACTTAAGACTAATCTTAGGACAACCCTGCACTGTAGAATGCGGACCTTACGATTAATCTTAAGTTAAGACGAGTTACTCGTCCTAATTCGAGACAAGACGAGTCCTAACTCTTTATGAAATCGACCTCTGGCCTAATTTGGGCAACTTGGATCTTCAAGTTTTTGGTAGATTTCAACCAGTGTTTTTCTGTGAGAGTTTGGAATTGAAATTGCCAACTTAACAACAAGCTTCCTCTGTGTGAGCTTTATTGTCAAGTGACTCTTTCGGGATTTCTGAACGCATCCCATCTTTGAAAAATCGTAGATAAGCCCTGTAATACCTACCAGTCACACAAACATGTTGTTTTTTTATGATCGTCACTTCGATGTCTTCAAGCCTACTGGTGTGTGCTACACACTTGAAGGATACGTTGTTTCTTTCAAGTGATGCCATGAATGTCACATCGGAGTTAAACGTGCCGTTTACAAAGAAACATTCTAAGAAAAGAAACAAAATGGATTTAATTCAAAATACAATTAATAATTTGCTCGGTAAAAAAAAAAACATAAAGCTGCTAATAAAGAATGGCTCAAATAGTAGCGGCACAGGCCAAGCGAAAGGCGACGGACGTAAAATCCCAAAACTTTGGCGGCGAAGCGATGGCAAAAACGATAACCAAAATTTGCTGACGGGCGGGAATGACCATCAGCGACAGACAACACGACGGCAAATGGGGAATGGCTGCAGCCGGTAACTGGGTCTAGCGAGCAAAATTAGACGTTGTCTTGACGGAGCCTGATAACAAGGAACGAGGTCCAGACGGCTCTCAGTTGATTGGCTGACTACAAGGAACGGTAACTGATGGTGGGTTGCGGCGACGATGACGTGTTGGTGAATCAAATTAATTGGTTTTAAGCCAAAATTTATGACTAACAATTTAGTTTACAGTTTTTTAAATTTTCGCAAATGGCCATGAGTGACAGGGGGATCTGGAAACAACTCAACCGTAACATTCGTCGTAGTGTGAGCTGGTCTTTTTCCTGTGAGCTGTAAGAAAAACTTACACGAGAGACGTTAGACAAAACAAAAGTACGAAAAAATGCGAGTTTCTACTAAACATTGATTTATATGTCAATCCAGCCTGCAGATAAAAATGAATGGATGATCGTCTCTCCTTCAACTTTAAAGTTAAAAACAAAATGAAAAAAACTTGGTGCTACATTACAAGAATCTGCCATCGATTTCACCTAACTTTTCCTAACTTAGGATTAATCGTAGGACTTTTTAGGACGAGTTAAGTTCCGTATACTTATTAGACGTCAGGACGCATTGAACCCATCCCAAGTTAAGACGAGTTACTCATCCTATTAAACACGAGATAGGATTAATCCCAGCGTTTCGTGAAATCGGCTGCTGCACTAATTCTGAATTCTGGCCAGCAGCAAGAATGTTCTGTATGGCAGGTAAAACTAACCGGTTTCGCAGGAAGCAGGTTGAACACGAGGTTTGGCGGGAATTTCCTCCCATCTTTTAAAAAATGGAAACCAGACGAACCAACTGATGTTAATGGCCGGCTTAGCATGTTCTGCTCTGCATGTCAAGTTGAGTTCAGCTGTGTCGGATGGCACTTCAACTGTGTTCGATGAATCTGTACCTTCCCATGACAGTTGATCGTCGATATACTGAGAAACCTTAGGGCGTTTTGATTTGCAGGACACTGAAAGGACAATGTAATTGAAATGGGTGAAATCTTGAATTTTGTTTCAACTCAGTTTTAGGAATAAATACTTCAAAGGTATAATTGCACGAATGATTTGCCCAACATTTACCCAATTTCGCTCACATCTTACAAAAAAGAGGAAGTAAAATATTGTTAAACAGCAGTAAGTATAGGTTTTCTCGGTCAAATTCGGCAAATGAGCAGTCAATTTAATTTCCATGTGTTCGAATTGAAGCTGTTTTGTTTTTCCAGTTGTTACTGTGTTTCAAATTCAGAATTCGGCCATTTAATTTCGTTTTGGGTCGAGTCAAATTCCTTTAGCACTCTGTTCAATTAAGCGTAGCGTCATTCTTTTTCGTGACACACACGCCTCAAGAAGCGTCTGCGAATTTGAATGCTGCTTTGATGAATTGTTAAATTGAATGATTATTTTGTTAATTCGAATGACGCAACATTACATTTGACTAATCCCAAAACGAAATCAAATGACCCTTTTAAGTAGCATTCGCTATTGCGCGAAGAGAATAGCTTAGTGGTTAAATTGGCTGCTCTTTCTCGGTCAATTTCGGCAAATGAGCAGTCAATTATCAACCACCAAGCTTTTCTAATTCGCGCGAAATCGAATTCTACTGAAGTGCTAAAGGAACTCGAATGCCTGAAAACGAAATTGAATGGCCGAAGTCTGAATTTGAAAACGCAGTAACAACTGGAAAGGTAAAACGGTTTTAATTCGAACGCATGAAAATGAAATTGGCTGCTCATTTTTGTCGAATTTGACCAAGAAAACCCTATATATTCGTTCTCAGTCTTAAACTACCATTAATTATGGGAATAAAAGGGTAGCGACGAGTTCTTCAACGTACGTTTAAAGCCGGCAGGGTCGGCGGCCGTGTGATAAAGGCTCGAGCCGAAGGCAACGATCCTGCAAGGTTTTAAACGGACGTTTAAGAACGAGTCACTACTGGCGTGATCGACAACATTATGCACCGCATCACGTTATAACCCATTACAATGTGCTAGATAAGAAATAATGTTTCATACAAGTTTTCAACACTTGGCTCCACGCTTTCAGGTATATACAGAGCGCTTTAATACGCCACGAGGGGTGTCATAAAGCGCTATTAAGTATAAAAACCGAATTTGGTTACTCACCCTTTTCAGTTACTTTAACTGATCCATCTTCGGATACTTTTAACCATGACACATATCTGTAGCTGTATGTGCCTGCTGCTGACCCAGTTACATTGGTGATCACCAACGAAGTATTTTGAACGTCATACCGCTCAGTGTTACTGCTTTGATGGGTAGTCACTCCGTGGAAATATGTTATTATACTTTCCGGGGAATGCGAGCTTCCCTCCGGTACGAAAAACCAGTAGATCGCTTCGATGTCACTTGCTGAGTAGCCTCTATCCACCATAGCAGGACAAGGTACAACCCCTCGACTGCCTCTCTCAAATTCAAAGCGCCTCGGAGAGATGACACTGGTGCATGCAACACAGAAAGTGCCGACGAATACTGCTATCCCAATCATGTTTGATGGTGAATATCCTGTTAAAAATAGTATTAATAAAGAACCAAAAAAAATGAGCTCCAAAAATAAAATTAAAACACTTAGTTTGAGCGGTACGAGAAATAGGAGGTAGAGTTCCCTTACTAAAACGTCTAACGAACATTGGACGTGCAGACGTCGGCAAAACAAGTTCGACGTTCTAACAGGCATCAAATTACTCGGGTGGGATTCGAACCTACGACCTTTGCAATTCTAGAGCAGTGTCATACCAACTAGTCACCGTGATTGCCCAGTGGCTAGGAGCAGTTTGAATTCCTGGAATCCTATGTTGCGAGTTGGATAAGTTTAATAATTTGAACAATTGAGGGCGCTATGCGTAGCAACGCCACTCCGGGATCAAAGATCTTGACGTTTGCAACGAGTCGGTTTTTGGAGTAAAAAAATGTTCTCTCTTTTGTTGGTGTGTTCAGATTTTGAGGACCCTGGATCCCAAACCAGCGGTAAGATGACATTTTTGGCATTGCTAATTTATCATTGTTGGTTTTGCTGTAATTATTGGTGATTTGGGTGGTTATTCTCGGGGTTAAACGGGGTACGTTTATTTTGGGATAGTTTCGTACCTTTGTAATCTAGGTCATGCCATTTCGGGAGCGTTTCATGTACGTTAGGCTTGGTGGACTCGGGACATTTTTATGGGTTCCCTTCACAGTATATAACTGAAATTTTGGGGATGGTTTTCTGTAATGGGTTAGTTGTTAGTAGTTAGTTTCATGCCAGGTGTGCTTGGTAAAATAGTTAGGGCCTGTTTTATATAACTTTGTTTGAGCTGTAAGCAACAGCGCCCTCTCGTGGCCAGTTTATGTAATTTCCAATTTTTTCCTGGATTTGTTGGTTTTTCGCATAGGCGTTTTGAAGTTGTAAGACAAATATTGTTTATTTGTTTTTTGTGTTTTTGACCCTATAGTTGACGTGGCAAGGCAGTTGTAATAGTGCAAGGCAGTTGTATAGTGCAAGGCAGTGGCATAAGACAATAGTATGTTGGAGAAGTTGAACAATAAAGAAATAACTCAGAAATAAAACGTTGTTTCAATCAACCGACGTTACATCCTATGTTTTAGCAGCAAACGATTTATTATATTAGAGGCTAATTTGTATCGGGGATAAAGAATAATTCGTTTTGGTTTTTACCAATAAACACCGATGTGTCTTATTAGCACAGTACACTCAGTACTTACCAGAGTTCTGTGAAAAATAATCAAAGGCATTTAACAAATAGTACCAAAAGAACTAAAGAAGGAGAGGAGAGACTACAAAGAATAATAATAAAACCCATAACTCAGAGGTATTTTTGCAAAACATGACAGGACAAAGGGATTTCGGAACATAGGAGTGACAGAACAAAGAGGTGTTGGTGTTGGGACATGGTGGCGAGAGAACGATATGAATCGGCATAGAGGTCACAAAAGGCAACACGACCGTCTCTTGTCAACACATAAAATAAACTCAATAGCTAAACACAGCTAAAAATTATTGAGAATAAATCAAAAACCTTTAGACCGAACTCAGGATCTAAACCTTCTTCCTTATAAACCTTAACTTAAACCCGTCAAACCTAAACCAAGATATCTAACTGAGACTCAAAAACCAAAACTAAACCAGAGTAAAACTAAAACCCAAACACAGTTAAACCAGACTAAAACACAGTTAAACCAGACTAAAACACAGTTAAACCAGACTAAAACACAGTTAAACAAGACTAAAACACAGACTATTTTCACCTAATTGTGTTTTTCCTTTGCAGATATATAAACGGCTGACATCATCTTACATTCATGTTTTAAAAGTCGTTACTTATTTGTTTTAACACGTTTTACAGTGCAGACAACATGAACACAATAATGATTTTACAAGTTAAAGTCTTGCTGCCGGAAATTGTTGTGATTTAAATCTAGACATCTAAAGAACAGAGGAGGGTATTGCAGTTATACATTGCAAACATTAAAACTTTAAAGTGAGCTACACAGAGCACATCAACATGTACTGTACATCATGCAGTGCACATGTGCTCAATCTGCTTTGGTCTCCAACGTCTCACCGATGAATTTGATGTAATCCACTTTGTTTTTTTCAAAATTAAAACAAACAATCCTCATTAAATTTACTAATAAAGTTGTGAAATGAACTCTCAACGCTACGAATTCTCAAGGGGCTCCACTTGCGTAGTTCCCTGGAGCAAATGGCTGGTGTTTACTGATTACACCAACGACTACAAATAAATCGCACGTTTGAGCACAGTATGTGGCGGCCGTTGACATTACATGACCTGACTAGTACTTATAAATATACGTATAAATAAACCAATGTGTTATCCTGATGTTTACCAATTCTCTGCTCAAGCGTAACAGAAAAAAGGCAATACATTTTGTATAAAATTAATTTTGTCTGGTCCAGACTTTTGTTGTAACAGTTGTTCTTTCACAGCGCCTTGAGTTGAGGCGGATCCTTTCTGCTTTTGTTTTTGCGCTGTATAAGTTTTGTCTTTATTATTATCATTATTATTAAATTATTTCAAAACGAAGGTGCATTTATAAAACTTAAAGGTTGCAATCTGACTTCCATTTAGCTTTGTTTCTCTACAATCTACTTCATTTAGGCCTATGTTTCTATGACACGTAGTATAAAATTGGCCGGGAAATCCCCATTTTGTGAATCGAGCACGCACTCGCAAATTCATGGCTCTCGGGCGCATGAATACTGGCGCATGAATACGGTTTTGCTACGCCCGTCGCAGAGGCGCTATGTTTTGCGGGTACAACCATGCCATGAAGCTCTGGCTGTTTGCATACAATATTTTGTTTACATAAAGCATGCTCCATGCATAAAGCGACTCAGACAGCACCTGCTGGGCATCGCTCTCGCGCAGCAATAATATGCAAATTTATCTGCACAATGATTGAGTGTGTGTGACCCTGTGAGCAAAAAATACTGTCGGCTCAAGTTCAAGGTTCATATCATGTACTATGACTGATTGAAATAATGTAGGCACGAGAGACACAGGGCACTAGCACGCCTACAAAACGTCATACTGACAGGGATTTGCTTGAATATTTTTGTTTGACAGTGCTTAGAAACATTCTTGCGTTAGGCCTATACTTACTAAAAAAATACACAGCGTTTCATAATGGAGTTCTACCACCATGGTTTCTTATTGCCTATATATGTAACCTGGAAAAAGGGTACACTTAGAAAAAAAATGAATAAACCTAAGAAAAATACTAACTATGGGGTACTCGCTCGAACAAATGAGAAAAACCAAGATCGGAGAGGTAAAAGACGCGAGGAGATGCAACAAAAAAAGAAAAAGTGACTCAAAATGTAGGTTTCTCAAACACAAAAATAAATAACAACTTTAGTGACTACAAATCAAAAACCTTTAGACCGAACTCAGGATCTAAACCTTCTTCCTTATAAACCTTAAATTTAACCCGTCAAACCTAAACCAAGATGTCTAACTGAGACTCAAAAAAACAAAACTAAACCAGAATAAAACTAAAACCCAAACACAGTTAAACCAGACTAAAACACAGTTAACACAGTGCCAAAGAAAACTTACAAATTAAAATCAAAATGGCTTTAGGTTACCTGTGTAAATAAAACAACACGAAATATAATTGATTAAAATACAGTTCCACCATAGTTAGAAAGAAACACATGGTCTTTAAAAATGCAGTCCAAGGTTTAAGAAAAGTTAAAGGCATGCAGTGGACACGGTAATCGTCAAAGACTAGCCTTCACAGTTGGTGTATCTCAACATATGCATAAAATAACAAACCTGTGGAAATTTGAGCTCAATCGGTCATCGAACTTGCGAGATAATAATAAAAGAAAAAATACCATTGTCACACAAAGTCGTGTGCGTTTAGATAGTTGATTTCGAGACCTCAAGTTCTAAATAAAGTTGTACCCACGAAATGAACTCTCAACGCTACGAACTTTCATGGAGCTCCATTTGCGTAGTTCCCTGGAGAGCAAATGGCTCGTGTTTACTGATGTCAAAGACATATATATACCCGTTGCACCAACGACTACAAATAAATTGCACGTTTGAGCACAGTATATGGCGGCCGTTGACATTACATGACCTGACTAGTACTTAAAAATAGACTTGAACATAAACTCACAAAACCACAAAACCTTTGTACGTATAGGTGTTGCACCCGCCAAATTACCAAACTGGCAATCTAAACGGAGCACATTAAAATCGGGTTGATGACCACTGTAAAGAATAATGAAAAACCACTGTCACGATATATATCTAGAAGAAACTCCTTTAATGTCTGTTACTGGTCATCACTGGTATAAGAATGACGTTACATCAACCATTATCAAAACATTAAGTACTTGTCAATCTTAAAACTATGTACTTACTTTACTGAAGATGTAATGCATAAAACTCAAACTTACTTCTAACAAATAACTAAATTAAATGTACTGATCTCTAAATCCGGTTCAAAAATGGTTCAAAGAATAAACTTCATAAAACAAACACCTTTAAATGCATACACAATAACTCATTTCAACAGGGGTTCAACCTATAATCATTACAATCTTGTCCCTGCAGTAAATGATCAAGGCATAGCTCATTAAATATTCACAAGAAAAATAGGTGTTCTTGCCTACAGCTACTTAAGTATTCACAAGAAAATAGGTGTTCTTGCCTTCTGATCTCACTTCCTGCCCTACTGCAACACCACCCAATAAACAACTTCAGAGCCACTGGGCTCACACTGTGTGGTCTAGTATAGGAAGATCTTGAACCTCCAATAAACAATGGTCTTTGGCTACCAATATTCTCTATACATGGAGTTCGGTCAAAGTACTGGTTAAAAATACTTCCAAACTAAAATATATCTGAAAGAACATTACAGTTCTTTCCAACAAATACATCAAACAGAAACTAGTAATGAATGTCTATATTACGAATAAAGTACTCTTTAACACTTGAAAGCAAACTTAGAAAAGTGATACCTTAGCAAATAAAAGTAACCTTTAAATACTAAATAAAGTCCAAGCAGTATTTAAAGAAAGCAATTTCACTTCATCTAAATCAAATCATTATCACTGTCCATTATGACTTAACAAAGGAAACTCTAAACTTCATTTCAACTGTCTTCAAGTTACATTGTCTTGATCAAGTTCATAACACAAATCAAATAATGAACTTCAATAATCTAGATAGTTCTATTAAAAAGCACAATGGAATTAATAAAGAAAATAAAATCAACATACCTGTAAAGAATAATGAAAAACCACTGTCACGATATATATCTAGAAGAAACTCCTTTAATGTCTGTTACTGGTCATCACTGGTATAAGAATGACCAGACCAACATCCTGTCCAGAGTATCTCTGCTGATGTGGCAATCTTGGACTGATCCATTAATTCTAAAGGTAGGGTCAAAGTTCTATTACAAAATTAAAAGGGGGGGGCAATTAACACTGATAATCCACACACCTCTCTACACTTGGAAGGTGTATCAGTTTTGCCATCTCTACATAGGCCCGTCAACCATAAATTGTGAAAATTTCGGAACTACTTTTTTTATAATTATGATGTGGGCGCAATTTGTTGGGGCGCAGTGCCTATAGTGTTCAACCGTTTCAAAATACTCATCTGTAGAAGTGTAAAATTGCAATGTAAATATCATCTTCTTGTTGTTCAATTTGGTTGAAAAATGATAACTGGAAACTAAACAGTATTCTTTGAAGTCGGTGTGCATGTAACAAAGCCGCGTAATGATCATGTGAATGGTTTCTGACGGAGTACGTGTGGTTCATGGTGGCACTCTCGGCAATACTGTCCGTGAAGCTATAATACTAGCATACATTACTCATGAGGAATATTTCTTATCAGAAAAATGCAGCGTATTTCCGTGTGTAAAAGTGGAGACCAAACAGTTCGACACTATGAAGATGTGAACGTAATTTGCTCTATAAGTGTATTTTAAAAAGTGAGTACAAGCGTCTTTGTCTTTTATATCGGTTAAGAATGGTGACGGGAACTACTAAACAGTAAAATAACATGTTGGTCTTCATTAAGTTTTTGGGAAGGAGTTCTGACGGAGAAATCACAGTTCACGATGCACTGTCAGCCTATGCTACTAAAGCTTGTACACTTACCGGGCTTTCGGGGACCGGTAGGGAGACAAGTCATGGCCCTTAGTAGGCTACCCTAGACATAGTTCACAATTCGAGCCATGATCTTGCCATAAAATGTTAATTTTGTGACGAACAAATAAATGTAAAACTTAAAGGGGGTTTTGTTTTTGTACTCGTTTATAACAGATTCTTATTTGTTAAAAACGACCATCACTTCCCGATTCCGCATTTTTCCGCATATCTAAATTTTGACATAGGCCCTTATCAATAACCTGACCAGGCATAAATTACCTCTAGGCGTTATTCTTAAAATCAGTTTGTTTCAAGTTGGGGAAAACACTCATATTTCTTAAGCTTACCGATTTTCGACTTTAAAATAAAAATGCTATATTTTTGCTCCTCGTTATAATGTCACAAAATACTATTGGTTTTGCACTACTCATGTTTTTGTTTTAGTATTTTTTTTTGTACTGTCAGACGGCAGACAGTAACGCATATGCGAAGCTGTTTTTATAACACGTCACTATGTTTTTTTGGGAAAGTCACCCTCTCACAGAGATGCGTCACCACTCCTTAAAAAACTATCATGGCTGCATATTTGTGTGACTTCCTTGACTTCCTCCATTATACGATTGAGTAACATAATGGAGAATTTGAGTGGCCTAGCTTCAGGTTTATCTGCTACATCTTTACCAAGTGGCACAGGATCCAAGGTTCTGGGGGATTTCCCAATGTTGCAAAAGAATAATGAGCATACATGACATGTAGTAACCTACTGCTGGGCATGAAAATGCCAGGCGAGCTTGTCTGTCAACATATTATTAAGTTTCAAAATTTCAAGGGATATTATGTATAGTGACGTATGGTTAGACATACCCACTTGGCCGTGTTGTTATGGTGATACAACTTGTAGCTGGTACCCGTGCTTCACAAAACATTAGTTTTCGGGGGATGGCACGGGGTTGGGACTTGAGTCAAGTCTAACCGTCACACAGAGTTCAAGCACAAACCTTTCAAGTACACAGTAATGTATGGTACACACGAAAGTGGGTAGCAGACGTCTGCATGAGTGAATGTCTGACTTGAACAGAATGTTAAACGGACCGTCTCAATAAGCTCAACAACATACAGCAATGCTCTTGGAAAAATCGTTGAGTTTGCAGTAATGATGTCAAACCGAAACAACTTGTATCAGAAGATACCTCGACTGTTAAGGGAACTAAAATGTGATAAATATTTAAATAAATAATAAATAATTTATTTAGTTTATACTGCGCCTTTAGAATGTACACGTTCGAGCGCATAACAAAATAATTAGACGGTGAATAAAAAGCTAGAAATATTTACATGAAACAAAATACTTACATTATAATTGATACTGCAAACTGACAAGATGACACTGATCTGGCCGACGGCCAGACGACTTATGACCTCGAGCGACCGCCAATTTACAAATCACTGGTAACCACACACCCGCACACGCATACAGCAATCACACCATGAGACAAGGTACCATTTCATGAACAGTGAGTCTAAAGAACAAACTTTCTCATTGGACAAGACTTGCTGGAGAGGAATGGACAGGACGTAGATAATTCATTACAATAAGTTTGCGCGGGCGCGGTGACAAACTTTAATGAGCTATACGACGTCATGCATGTCATTTACATGAACCAATTACAGCACGCAGCGGCTTAGAAAGTAATGAATATTCTTAGTGATCACGCCGTGCGTGCGTGTGTTTACGTGATGTGTGTGTGTATGGTGGATGGCGTGACCCGTACCCGACCCGTACCCGACCCGCGGCCACCGCGCGCGAAACATTTGTTAATGTCGTTTCATATTATTATATATACATACAGCTCTCGCTACGTGGGGGCAACATCCCTCATCGCCGAACTGAACTCGTGACGTCGTAGAGACGGCTAAAGCTTATTGGCCAGTGCGCACAGACAACTTTAAGTCATAATTCATTGTTCACATACAGCGCTGAAAGGTCGAACGATGTGTTTGTACTACAGATATTATGTATGTTGTCCTCTAACAATGTCTAAAGACTGTGTTGCTCTTTCACAGTATATTTCTTGTAAATGTACAACACTTTTTAAATACAGAAGTTTCTGCTGTGGATTTATTACAGAAATGTACTGTAATCCACTGTAAATGTACGTAATTTTTAACAGTGTAGTGGAGACCAAACAGTTCGACACTATGAAGATGTGAACGTGGGAAGCTTGTGGGAAGACGTACAAAACTGGCACAAAATAACACAACTCGTGCTAAGCCCGGATACTTCCTGCGAATGCTTCGAGAGACGCGAAAAGCAGTGCGAACAATAGACTGTGCAAGTCTCGCGCGAACCGGAGCGAGAAAACACGACAACTGAAGAACTTTATTTTTTTATGAATCAAATCTTTGCGTTAATGCCGAATCTGAACAACAAAAATACCCTATAGAGCTTGTTGAAATCAGTTTTAGCTTTTTAAACAAAAACACAATTATCGGTTAAAGTCTATTTATTGACAAAAGTAAAACTCTGGGACAAGGATGTTTGTTTGGTCTTAAATTTTTTGAATCCCCCTTTAGTAGGCTACCCTAGACATAGTTCACAATTCAAGCCATGATCTTGCCATAAAATGTTAATTTTGTGACGAACAAATAAATGTAAAACTTAAAGGGGGTTTTGTTTTTGTAACAGATTATTGTTTGTTAAAAACGACCATCACTTCATCCCGATTCCGTATGTTCCGCATTACTAAATTTTGACATAGGCCCTTAATAATAACCTGACCAGGCATAAATTACCTCTAGGCGTTATTCTTAAAATCAGTTTGTTTCAACTTTGGAAAACACTCATATTTCTTAAGCTTACCGATTTCCGACTTTAAAATAAAAATGCTATATTTCTGCTCCTCTTTATAATGTCACTAAATGATATTGCACTAGTGAATAAGCGAAGCTGTTTTTATAACACGTCACTATGGTTTTGGGGAAAGTCACCCTCTCACGGTAGATGCGTCACCACTCCTTAAAAAGCTATCATGACTGCATATTTGTGTGATTACAAAGGCGAAAATAATCAGAACTTTTGCGCAAGACGGGCTATAATTATCTGTATTGAATTTCAGTTTAATTATGTAGTGACGTATGGTTCGACATACCCACTTGGCAGTGTTGTTATGGTGATGCAACTTGTAGCTGGTACCCGTGCTTCACAAAACATTAGTTTTCGGGGGATGGCACGGGATTGGGACTTGAGTCAAGTCTAACCGTCACACAGAGTTCAAGCACAAACCTTTCGAGTATACAGTAATGTATGGTACACACGACAGTGGGTAGCAGACGTCTGCATGAGTGAATGTCTGATTTGAACAGAATGTTAAACGGACCGTCTCAACAAGCTCAACAACATACAGCAATGCTCTTTGAAAAATCGTTGAATTTGCAGTAATGATGTCAAACCGAAACAAGAAGAAGTCTTTAAACTTGAGATCGCAGTGGCTTGTTTGATGTGTAGAGGGAGATTGTTCCATAAGTGAGGAGCAGCAAACTGATAACTACGTTGACCATATGCTTTGGTGGAGGGATAACTAGGGTGTCTTTGTTAGCAGAATGGAGGTTTCTAGTACGAGTGTATGGAGTTAGTAGATCTTTCAGCTAAGTTGGTCCACTTCCAAGACTGCATTGAAATGTTTGAAGGAGAATTTTGAAGATGATGCGAGCATGAATAGGAAGCCAATGGAGAGATTGCAAAGCTGGAGTAATTGAATCGCGTTTCCTTAACTGGGTGATGAGATGAGCCGCAGAGTTTTGAATGAGTTGGAGTTTTCTGAGCTGTGAGTAGGGCAAGCCATAGATAAGACTATTGCAGTAATCGAGATGACAAATTACAAAAGCATGGATGAGCTTTTCTGCTGTAGTTTTATTAATGAACTGGCGAATTTGTCCGATCTTGTGTAGAGCAAACGAGGCGGAACGGCATTTTGTATTGACAAACTTATCCATGGCAAAAGATTTGTCAAATGTCACACCAATGTTTCTTGCTTTGTCGACAGAATAAACTGGTATACCATCAATTTGAATAGAAGATTGTGGAAATACAAGGAAATACAACAATCTAAAAATATGAAAAGCACAAGACCTTACAGGACTTCCCAAACACGAGTCAAAATGCATTAACATAGACGGAAGGTGTTTCCCACAGTGACAATCTGTAATTTGTATGTCATGTCAGAAATCAAAAGAAAGGACACATCTTGCGCGAATAGTTTGTTTTTTATTCGATTATTATCTCGCAACTTCGACGACCATTTGGGGTAAAGTTTTCACAGTTTTGTGTGCATCTTATGTTGTGATACACCAAGTGAGAAGACTGGTCTTTGACAATTCGTGACAGTTATGCTCTCCTGGGCATCCCACTTTTGTTTAAATTAAGTTTGTTATATACTATTTGAAATGTGTGTGGGCGTGTACTTGTGCATGTTTTGCCCGAATATATATTAATATTAGTAATAATGCTTTGATGGTTTGAGTTCTTGTCATTGCTCAAATCAACCAAATACAAAAAAAGGGAGCGTTAAAAAAAAAATCTCCACACAAATCTGTTAAAGTCATGCAGCGATTTGAAAGGAAGTTACAAACTGCTGAAAACTAAACTGCTTTAATGTAAGATAAAAGAAAGTCAGCCGTTTATATATTCTGCAAAGGAAAAACACAATTAAATGAAATGCAGTCCTGAACTGATCCATCTTAAGAGTATATACTCTTTAGAAAAATCATACGACAATTTGTTGATACCAGGGATTCATATAGGTGTAGGCCCACGCAATCGCCAGATCCAAATATTTTGCCATTTTCAGCGATTTCCAAGAGTCACAACGTTTCATTTTATGCTTTTTTTTTACCAGAGTGTGAAAGCTATTCAACTTCGACCACAAGATTCACGGTTTCGGCCTTAAAGGTAAGTTATATAGCGGTCTCCCAGTGCTTTACTATTACAAATCCCTCTTTAGGAATGGTGTTGCCTTATAGTTCGTTATGAAATAAGGCACTGAACATTAAGGGCACTGAACACGTTTGGTAATTGTCAAGGACCAGTCTTCTCACTTGGTGTATCTCAGCATATATGCACAAACAAACAAACCTGTGAAAAGTTGAACTCATTTTGGTCGTCGAAGTTGCGAGATAATAATGGAAGAAAATACATCCTTGTCACATAAAGAAGTTGTGTGCTTTCATAGATGCTTGATTTCGGGACCTCAAAATAAACTTCTGAGGTCTCGAAATCAAATTCGTTGAAAATTACTCCCTTCTCGAAAATTACGTCACTTACGTCACTTCAGAGGGAGCCGTTTCTCACAATGCTGACTCACGCAGTTTGTTACTCTACTATTTCACAATTTGAAATACCAATGAGTGAATCAACAGTTCACATAAAGCATTGCACCCTCAATGCAAAACGAAAACAAAACAAACGAAGTCATGCTCTAGAACAAACATTTCCCTTTGTGAATATCAATAAACATTGACCTTTCCCTTCTAGACATTTTGCGAGTTTCTTTAACGTTATTACTTTAAAATATCGTCACCGTTTGCACGAAAAATCTTACTTAATTTCTTTGCAACCAAGACGGGCAAATGTATTTTGATCAGCAAAAAGTTAGATGAATTGAAGTTTAAAAAGATGACACCAAACCTCCTACTTTTCCCAGGTGAATCTGATCAATACTTCTATAATACTCATGGCAAGCTCGATGTATTCCCGTTAAAGACACTCGAAACCTTTGGTAATTGTCAAAGACCAGTCTTCTCACTTGGTGTATCACAACATAAGATGCACACAAAACTGTGAAAACTTTACCCCAAATGGTCGTCGAAGTTGCGAGATAATAATCGAATAAAAAACAAACTATTCGCGCAAGATGTGTCCTTTCTTTTGATTTCTGACATGACATACAAATTACAGATTGTCACTGTGGGAAACACCTTCCGTCTATGTTAATGCATTTTGACTCGTGTTTGGGAAGTCCTGTAAGGTCTTGTGCTTTTCATATTTTTAGATTGTTGTATTTCCTTGTATTTCCACAATCTTCTATTCAAATTGATGGTATACCAGTTTATTCTGTCGACAAAGCAAGAAACATTGGTGTGACATTTGAAAAATCTTTTGCCATGGATAAGTAGCTTGGCTCTCTACGCGTGCCATGTAAGAATTACACACTCAAGCTACTGAAAAAAATATTCACGACTAGTCGCGAATTTATTCGCGACTAATCGCAGAATTATTCACGACTAGTCGCAGAATTGTTCACGACGTCGTGAAAATATTCGCGACTAGTCGTGAACATATTCGCGACTAGTCGTGAAAATATTCGCGACGTCGCCAAAATATTCGCGACTTGTCGTGAATAAATATACGATGTCGCAAAAATATTCACGACTGGCTGTGTCCCTTCAGGGCCACCATATTTAAAACATGCATCTGTTACATATGTGTTTATTACAATTAAGTCACTCATGTAGGCCTACCCAACTTTCCAGCATTTTTTAAACGCAACAAACAGCAACCCATTGTTGTGGAACTTTATTTGTTCCATTTAACTCTGCACCATTAGTAGTACAGTCCATAATGTCATCCCCCACACACAGAACGTATACACGCAAAAGTTTAAACATTTCCAAAAAGAAAGTAAGTACATTACTGATTCTTTTCAAAAGAGTACATTAAATCACCGTTTAAGAATAGTATGCTTTCATAGTTACGAACTTTGTGAAACATCAACGGCTGTTTTGAAGCTGTAAACGAACATTCCATTCAAAGTTCTGGAGCAACAAAATTGTTAGAATGCAGTTTGGTCAGGACTCGGGATGTAGATTTTGCCAAATCCGTTTTGTATTAAGCAATCGGCCGTCGGGTTTTGTTATCGAAAGAGCCCCCATGTGCAGCTAAATCGGGTACTTTTTACGAATTTCTCCATACAAAATTAACCAAACTGGCCTACAAACCCTTAAAACAACAAGGCAAATGTTTTCTGAAAGTGCATTAAGTGAGAGGATCTAGGGGTAGCTGGCATACAAACCCTCAAAATAACTAGTCAAATGTTTTCTGAAAGTGAATTAAGTGAAAGAATGTAGGAGTAGTTATTAAAGACCAATAAAATTACCGTTTCTAATATTTTAGTTTGTATAGGGTTCCACAGATAATTATGATAACATATAACATTGGATGTTTTACCAGGGGACTTCGTCACGCGGGGCGCGCGCCCCGGCGGATGTTGACCAGAAAGTTTACATGAGAATTAATTGATATGAGAATAAACTAAAATTAATGAGGCCGACGCTCTGTTACTCCCAAAAGCGGTGCTAAAAACAGTAGATAAGATGTTGCACAGCGTGTTCCGAAACAATAATTAAACACAAAACCAGAAAGTATAATTCGGAAAGAAAAAACGTTGCCTTCGCCGATTGAGTGCATGCAAGCACTAGGCTCCATTCCAATGTGTCAACGGTTTTATCAACGGCACGAATGTCTTGACAAAATGCCATGTTTGTTTTCCGCACAGTAGTAGGCCCCTAACAATTTCAATCTTAGATTCTGTGATTAGAGTGTGTTGTTTTTCACCCGTGGATTTTAAGCATGATAGGAACACATGATCGAAACAAACCTGTAATAATTGTCTTGCATGCGTAATAATTAATGTGCAAGAGTATGTTTCAACCCGGTGTGGCGGTTTCAGACTTCCGCCGTGTTCAGTTTTCCGAGTGACGTAGCCGGAAATTTCGACACGTTGCTCAAACGGTTTTAGCTTTCCGACGTGTTCAGTTTTCCGGGTGACCTGTCAGATACCGCCGCGAGTACCCTGGCGAGTACTGTAGTTCTCTCAGCAGTGACCCCCAAATTGTTTATATTACGATTCTTTTCTGTGTAGTCACATAATCTCTTGCCCCATCTTTACATGTATTCATGGGTACAACTTTAGGCAGGTCCCACTCTGCTTGCATAAAAAACAACTCATACGTACGATCCACGCGTTTGCCGCTAGTTGTACTCGACTCGTGGACGCCGCCATGACAGCTACCGGAGGGTAATGGATGACTCAATACGGCACTAAAAACGGACTACTTTCGCTTGCTGTGCGCAGGCATCGCATGACGTATGCTACCGTATTTGGTCAGTCGGAAAACTGAACACAGCGGAAAGTTGAAACCGCCACACCGGCATAACGTGCGGAACACTATGAACGGTGCGAAATGTTTAGGGTTCGTCTCAACAGCACAGAGGGTTAGTTAGCACAAATCGTCATCTTTATTCAGTTTGAATAAGGTACAAAATAATAATAATAGCACATGCGTGTGTACATCTCATGCGACTGTTGTGAAACGGTTTGTCATTTTGGATTGCTTTCAAGGGTGCATATACAACTACCGTAGACATTTATCGACAACAACAGCTACATAGGCGGCCAAACCGTCGAAGGCAAAGCAATACAAAAACACTTTTAGTGTTAAACATAAACCAACACATACGTGGTGTTAAGTTTTCCCGAAAATATTTCACTATATCAAAACAAAACTTACCTCTTGTGCGAAAGTTTTTTGTGGTATTATTATATCCTACCAATGGTTGAATCGCTATCCGAGTGTGTGCTGACTAGCATAGCCTCGTGCATTTACATTAACATAATCTTTGCACAATGACGGTGGGCCAGGAGGTGCCTCACTGGATTGAGGAATGGATCATTGTTCATGTGTGAAAAACATCTGACGATCCATTAAAATTCCGATCGTTTACATTTTTATTTTCTGAAACCCTGGGAGGTCAGCTTAGTAGCTATATAGCTACTAAGCTGACCTCCCAGGTTTTCACCGCTGTTCAGAGCTCTACATCGAGTGCCAATTAGTTTTGCGCATGCGCGAGATTTTCAGAAAGTCCAACATGAGATGAATTATTTATAGCAGTGACCCCATCGCTGTTTTGTGCATGTTTCTATGACTTTAACAGCGAGACCGAATGACGTCAACGATGAGTTTTGTTAGACTGTTGTGAGTAAAATTGAATTTCCCTGATATTAAAACAATGTTTGTTGTAGAGGAAAATTATTATTTTATCAAATTATTCCGTTTATATAGCAGCAAACCCTCTCTGGAATTATCAAAATCAGTGGGATTCCACCGACGTTTTTCTGACGCGGCCTACATGTTTCACATACAAACTTAACAAACGCATACACTGCACAATGTTTATACAATGTGCACACGTCACAAAAAGCGCAATTGCCCAATGCTTGTGTACATTACCCTTGATAAAAATTCTTCACCAGAACGTCGTCATGTGTTACAAAAATAAACAGGGAATTGTTTTCAAAGGGTTTGCTTTCTCAATTTTGAGTGGAAAACATCAGTTGTTATATATTTCTTACGTGTGAGGTCTATTTCTCAACAAGAAAATTCACATTACGTAGATTTTGAAGGATCAATTCGACTCAAAATCCGACCATCGCAACTAACTTCATTGCATATTCATGTTTAGTTTTCCATCTTGGCTTTTAATTGGTCAAAAATCGCGATGACCCCAGATCGTTTTCAACGGTTGAAAGGCTATGTTTTGTTTACGATTTTGACTCAAGAGGGCGCTCGTCAACAATTTCCCACATGCGCAAAACTAACTGTCAGCGAGTAAGCAGCTAGCCTCGTGCATTTGCATTAACATAATCTTTGCACAATGACGGTGGGCCAGGATTTGCCTCACTGCATTGGGGGAATGGATCATTGTTCATGTGTGACAAAAATCTGACGATCCATTAAAATTCCGATCGTTTACATTTTTTTTTTTCTGAAACCCAGGGAGGTCATCTTAGTAGCTATACGCCCCTTTTGCTTCTTTATTTGTTTGTTTTTCTTCTTTCCTTCTTTTTCTTCTTCTTGTTTGTCTTATAAAAAGAGAGTTTTTCATAAAGGGGTCCTTTATTGGAATAGTCTTAATGCAGAACATAAACAGTCAGTCAGTGTTTTTTTCTTTTCGTGACAAGCTTAAACATGGACTATAACGGTACTACTTTAAAATCACTATCAGAACTTGTTTATGTTGTGTTCAGCTATCAATTCATTGTTGTGGTCATGTTTTTCTCCAAATAATTTTGCTACAATTTGACCGAAAAAAATTGACCTCGATTCTTCGATTTTGAAATTTCCCGCCCTGTACTGGTTCCCGGCTATTAAACCAACACTGAAATCCAAGCGGATTTGTAAACCAGCGGACGTCATGAACGCGGTCAAAAAATGGTGACGTATTACCCATGAAGCAACGAGAGTAAACAAAGATTACGCCATGGACTCCGTGTGTTGTGTATGCGTTGTCATCCACACTACAGGCGTGCGTGTGTGCTACGAAGCTTTTTGTTTCTAGTGTATCAGCTATAAATACTGCCGACTATTTGGTTTTTTGTGGATGCACTTGTAGTTTCAAAGTTTGTGTAGGAAGCCTGGATCGATTCCGAAATTTAAACCTCTAAACATCGAGAGAATTCAGGGGGATCTTCTACCACCAGGCCCCAGCCAGTGCTGCATGTGCATGCTACGAGTACGACGTCGACGGGGTCCCTCTGCCGTGGCCCTGGTCGCAAGTGGCCGTGGAACAGCAAAAGAATCAAGTGGCATTACAGAAAAGAGAGGGAGAAAAGCCTGGTAAGTACTTGTTAATACATGTAATCTTTAAAAATCTACTACTGAGAAACTATCTCCATTATTAATTCAGGCCCAATACATGTACATGTATTTGTAATAAGAAAAATAGTAAACAATCTCTACCCTTTTCATGCAAGGAACAATCATCTTGTCAAATGACACGATGTGCATGCTCTGAATCTGACCCGACTACCATAAAATATCTACATAGTGTATTGACTCTGTTGAGTGATGAATCCATGCAGCCACCCAAGTGCTTTTGGCATGTTTATGCCCTGGTTTACACTTTCTGGCATGTTCATGCTCAACCATGTGTGAACACTATATTAATCCATTTAAAAAGTTGATTGTTACAGTTAACAGTTTATTGGCCTCACTGACATGTATTTATATTGGTCTATACTGGATTGCTGAACATTGTTTTTGCCAAAGCTGCCTAAGAATTGTTCGCTCTTTTTTTTTTAAGGCACAGCTCAAAAATATGTTCAAACTCCCATCCATATAATTGCCCATCCATGGTCATTCAGATTTTGTTCTCTCCTAATTCAGGAATTACCAATTCCAGAGAAGTTTAGTGTGAAGTTTTCCTATAGCTGTGTTTATTGGCTTGGCACGGTTAATTACATGGAGTGTTTACTATATTTGCATTTGTAAAATAAGGCCAGTTCTTTTTCAGCACTAGTTTTTTTATTTATTTATTTATATTTTGTTTTTATATTTTTTTTGTACAGAAATAACTCGCAGCTCTACACTACAATGAGAATGCAGGACGAAGACAATGCAGGACGGAGACATGCTAGCCAGAACTAGAAATGGAGACCTAAGATTCTCAATAGCACTTTAGGTAAGTAGTAGGCCTATGCATGCAAATTTTCAGAGGATCAGATGATTTCTTCATTTTTAGTTTTTCAGCTGCCCCTTTGAAAACTGTTCACGGTGGAGGGGGGGGGGGAGGGGATGGGGTGTTGAATCGCAAGAACAGTTTTGTACTAGGTGTAGATCTGGGGGAGGGGGTGGTTGGAGGTCATGTTTTCTATCAGACATAAAGAAAACCTGCCCCCTTGGTTTTGTTGCATGTGGACTCCTTTTGTTCTGGTTTTGCGTTAACTCCTGTAAGGTTCTTTTCAAAACTATGCCAACTCAAAGAGAGATTGTCAGTCTGTGGTGTTACGTCAAACCTTCCGAGATTGTATTTCTGCCATGTAAATTTTCAAGAAATCCCACATAACGATTATTTGGTTTTGTTTTTTATTTTTCATTAAACAGATACGCAAAGAATGCATGAACAATGCACATGTTCATTGTCAGCAGGGTGACAAGACATGAAAACAACTCCATCCGCAGCTGATGTGTAACCCCCGTGTCATTGACATCAACCTTCACCAGCCGGAAAAGGATGCAGCAGTTTTTTTTTTTTTTTGGGGGGGTGGGGGTTCAAAGGTAGTGGGTTCAACTTTGTTTGAAGAAAGAATGACCTGTGCCCAGTTTCATGGATCTGTTCACCACCAAATTCTGCGCTTATGATCACCGTTCTCTGCTTACGTCCAAACGCTAAATTTCTGCGCTTACTTTGTAAGCGTAGAATGCCTGGTATAAACCAAGTATGCACCCATGACCGGCAAAAGCCAAAATTCGCTGGTAACCTGTGAAACGCGCTTGATGTAAGCACATAATTCCCTGCTTCCGCAAGTGCCGATTCTTTGTTTACAGTGTGCAGATCCATGAAATTGGGCCCTAGCCTGTACACATTGATTTTTTGGTGTTTCTTTTGGTAGGGGGGAGGGTTCCATGGTAGTAGAATCAACTTTGTTTGAAGAAAGAATGACCTGTGCCCAATTTCATGGATCTGTTCACCACCAAATTGTGGGCTATGATCACAGTTCTCTGCTTACGTCCAAAGGCTAAATTTCTGCGCTTACATTTGTAAGCGTAAAATGCCTGGTATGCAGATGCAGATCCATGAAATTGGGCCCTAGCTTGTACACATTGATGTGGGTTTTATTTTATTTTTTATATATATTTTTTTTGGGGGGGGGTAACCAGGGTAGTACAATCAACTTTGTTTAAAAACAGAATAACATGGTCTGTACACAATGATTTTATTATATTCTTTTAATGTACAACTTAATTTACAAAGAGAACCACAGCTAACTAGGTACATAACATGGCTTAGGTTTTCTTTTTTAGGGAGAGGGGCGTTGACAGGGTTGTATAGTTAACTTTTTTTGATGACGGAATGTTCCGATGATTTCGCTATCACTAGGCAACCTTTTTTCAATTTTGATATTTAAAACTGAAAAATAAACTATTGTCGTTTGCAAATACATACAGTTTCAGTGTTGTCGTTATTATGGAGGTGTACATGTAGGCTTCTGTTTCTTGTTTTGTTTTTATATTTCTGCTAACCAAGTTGAATGTTGTTACCATGTTAATCATAGTGTATTGTTGACAACAGGGGACAAGTTTATTGCACATAAGTGCTAAATTAATCAATTTGAACCACACACCTAATTTTATAAGCCATAGTAATTTACATTTTGTGTCTTTCAGAGGGGTGGGTGGTTCAAATTAAATTATTCAATTTGAACCACCCACCCCTCTGAAAGAAACAAAATGAAATAATATACATGTACATTTATACGTAAATTATTATGGCTTATAAAATTATTTCTCACTCCCTCCGGATCATTATAACTTGGAAAATTGTTACGACTGAAGACAAATAAACCAAAGCAAAGCTGCCTAATCCGTTGGTGGATACGAAAATCCTTCCACTGTACTGTACACGAGGGTTTGGAAATGTCCTTCGTGTTGCTGCCACCAAACATGATGTCAGTGGCAGGGGTTGAACGGCCAAGATAGTCCTAAGCTCACCACTTGCTGATATTCAACATTGCAGTGTTTTCTGTAAAACAAAACAAAAGAATTCATACAAAATTATTAACAAAAGAATTCATACAAAATTATTAACAAAAGAATTCATACAAAATTATTAACAACAGATTTGTGGTTTGCATGGTGAAGTGTTAATATTGCATGTGTGTACCTGAATTGCTTTAAAACTATACCCATGCCAGAAGGCAATCATAATCCAAAGTAACAGTTACATACATGTTTGTGTTTGAGATATTTGTGTAGATGCACATGTGTCCACCACCACGCAGTTACTTGGTGGAGAAAAACAACAAAAATTACCCCTCCCCTCACATTTCTACTGACTAAGTCAGTGCATGTGTTGTTCACATACATGTATTATAACGTGAATGGAGGTAAACAATAAACCTTGTCCATCATGTTCGTTCATGTTTTAATTTAGTCAAGGATAGCCTTCAACTATTTTTGGGAGCAGAAATAAACTGATCAAACGAAGCATCATTCAGTATAATTCATGAAACGTTTTGTGGCCTTACCAGTCTGTCTTTAGCCGTCGATCATCAGGGTTTGGCTCATCGTCTTCGGCCTGACGATCATCGTCCCCGGGCTGGTTAACTAAATGTACTCATAACACGTCTTCGGCTTCTCTCTCGTCCGGTGAGCTCCCCTTATCGCGGCTAGAGCCCTCAGTTTCCTCTGAAGTGCCTCCCTGAAATGCCTTTTCCTCATCTATACTGTGGTTTTCCCAAGACCCGCTGCCATCGGACATTTTCGCTGTTTTTTGTGTCAAAAAAATGCAGCCTATAGTGTCCGATGTTATTCCCCATTCAATGTACATGTAAAATGCACGCACACGATCGACCTGACACACTGTGTACAGAGCTTCGGTACGTGGTGTGACGTCACACACTGTGTATGAAAGGTTCGTGGGTCACCGGCTTTTGCCGAAACTGAGTTTTCTGGGTCGGAGTACGCCGCGCGAATTTGTGTTTTTTTTTGCATGAAGGAAAAGGTTTTATTGAATACTACTAAAATATCAGTCCTTATTTTACATTTCTTGTACAAAAATAGTAATATTGGCTATATCAATAATCCGTTATAGTCCATGTTTAAGAAGATTTAGATTGATTTATACACTACTTATTAATTATATATCTTTTTTGTTTTAATACACAACATTTTTTAGTAATTATTTATCTATAGCCCAGTCTCACTCATGCATAATGTCCATGTCCCTTTAGTTTGTTTGTGTTCGTTTTTGTGTAAATTGTCCTTGTCTTAGGGAAGAGGGAAAACAGCTCTTGCTTCTTCTTTCTCCTACATGTTAAAGGCAGTGGACACTATTGGTAATTGTCAAAGACTAGTTCACAGTTGGTGTATCTCAACATTATGCATAAAACAACAAACCTGCTCAATCGGTCATCAAAGTTGCGAGATACTACACTTCTATGATTACTGTACTGTTTTTAATCACAGGTCAGCCATCCTGTTTTTCCTGAACATGCGGTTGGTTATTAACAGTCTTCGGACTAGCGCACGGCAAACCAACGCACTATCACACGGCCGTCGTCTAGCAAAACTTAGACATGTCATGTGACGCGCTCTAAACAATGAGCAGGCAGAATACTTGTAAGGGGTGTTATAATATAAAACATTGTCAGAAAAAGCGCCCTCTGAAGTGACATGGTTTTCGAGAAAGAAGTAATTTTCCACAAATTTGATTTCGAGACCTCAATTGAGAATTTGAGGTCTCGATATCAACCATCTTAAAGCACACAACTTCGTGTGACAAGGGTGTTTTTCTTTCGTTGTAATCTCGCAACTTTGACGACCAATTGAGCTCAAATTTTCACAGGTTTGTTATTTTATGCATATGTTGAGATACACCAGGTGAGAAGACTGGTCTTTGACAATTACCAATAGTGTCCACTGTCTTTAACCTATACTCTGGTTACATTGCCATGATGCGTCACGTGCCTCTCGTGTATATCATATCTTTCAATCAGTCTGAGTACATGATATGAACCTTGAACTTGAGCCGACATATTTGCACACAGGGTCACACTCTATACACGACAATCATTTTGCAGATTTTGCATATTATTGCTGCGCGATCGAGAGCGATGCCCACCAGCAGGTACTGTCTGGATTGTTTTATGTAAACAACACCAGTTTTTGCAGTGTATGAGTTGACTAGGCCTGTAGACTGACGTCAAACGTCACCTTAGTATATGGGACATCACTTTGCTGTGTTCGAAACGTGGAAAACCAAACCGCGGCTCTTTTCAGAGCCGCCATAAAAAGCTTTATTGCATGGTTGTATACCCGCAAATGTGTTCTCAAAAAATACAATACAAACTGAACTAACAAAATAATAACAAGACCAGACTTGCAGCTGCTTCACTGGTGACATCGACCGTATTTATAATACCGCCGCCTTGCATATTATGCACGCCCTTCCAAATGCCAGACAGTGCATATCGTTATGTGATAGAAGCCATGACATTCAACCACGACATACTGCAGAGTGGTACCAATTATCTTTTCAGATACATTTATTTCATGTCAACATCAATTAATACAGTGTGATAATATTGTTCAGAAAACATATAATAACTTGTACTAAGGAAAACTTAATCCAGTTAATGAACAATTATAAAAAAAAACAGTTTGACGTATTGGCAGTGGACACTATTGGTAATTACTAAAAATAATTATTAGCGTAAAACCTCATTTGGTGACGAGTGATGGGGATAGGTTGATGGTACAAAACATTGTGAGAAACGGCTCCCTCTGAAGTGCCATAGTTTTCGAGAAAGAAGTAATTTTCCACGAATTTGATTTCAAGACCTCAGATTTAGAACTTGAGGTCTCGAAATCATCTAAACGAACACAACTTTGTTCGAAAAGGGTGTTTTTTTTCTTTCATTATTATCTCGCAACTTTGATGACCGATTGAGCAGGTTTGTTGTTTTATGCATAATGTTGAGATACACCAACTGTGAACTAGTCTTTGACGATTACCAATAGTGTCCACTGCCTTTAAGATGTAGGAGAAAGAAGAAGCAAGAGCTGTTTTCCCTCTTCCCTAAAGACAAGGACACTTTACACAAAAGCATACACAAACAAACAAAGAGGACATGGACGTTATGTACATTATGCATGAGTGAGACTGGGCTATAGATAAATAATTACGAAAAAAAGTTGTGTATTAAAACAAAAAAGATATATAATTAATAAGTAGTGTATAAATCAATCAAAATCTTTTTAAACTATTCCAATAAAGGACCCCTTTATGAAACACTCTTTTTATAAGACAAACAAGAAGAAGAAGAAAAAGAAGGAACGAAGAAAAATGAACAAATAAAGAAGCAAAAGGGGCGTATAGCTACTAAGCTGACCTCCCAGGGTTTCAGAAAATAAAAATGTAAACGATCGGAATTTTAATGGATCGTCAGATGTTTTTCACACATGAACAATGATCCATTCCTCAATCCAGTGAGGCACCTCCTGGCCCACCGTCATTGTGCAAAGATTATGTTAATGTAAATGCACGAGGCTATGCTAGTCAGCACACACTCGGATAGCGATTCAACCATTGGTAGGATATAATAATACCACAAAACACTCTTTCGCACAAGAGGTAAGTTTTGTTTTGATATGGTGAAATATTTTCGGGAAAACTTAACACCACCGATGTGTTGGTTTATGTTTAACACTAAAAGTGTTTTTGTATTGCTTTGCCTTCGACGGTTTGGCCGCCTATGTAGCTGTTGTTGTCGGTAAATGTCTACGGTAGTTGTATATGCACCCTTGAAAGCAATCCAAAATGACAAACCGTTTCACAACAGTCGCATGAGATGTACACACGCATGTGCTATTATTATTATTTTGTACCTTATTCAAACTGAATAAAGATGACGATTTGTGCTAACTAACCCTCTGTGCTGTTGAGACGAACCCTAAACAATTCGCACCGTTCATAGTGTTCCGCACGTTATGCTGGGGTGAAACATGCTCTTGCACATTAATTATTACGCATGCAAGACGATTATTACAGGTTTGTTTCGATCATGTGTTCCTATAATGCTTAAAATCCACGAGTGAAAAACAACACAGAATCTAAGATTAAAATTAAATTGTCAGGGGCCTACTACTGCAGAAAACAAACATGGCATTTTGTCAAGACATTCGTGAGTAGTATATAATGACCCCGTTTTCTGAAGGCGGGTCATGACCCACAGTCATGTGGGTCATTGTGGGTCTTCGATGAAGGTGGGAGTTTCCCCGAACGTATCGGTGAATAGTAGATTGGTCGATAATGCTGCAAGGGGTGTACATGCTTATGGTGCATAATGGAATAATTTCATAAATATTTTAGCTATAGTGTGTTTATATGTCTTTTTGATTGTTTAACTTGGACGATGTAGCGTACAATGTATTGTGTAACTAATTAAACTATTACACAAGTCATTTTTATGAAAACGAAGACATGTCAAGCAAGAACATCCCGGTCAAAAATGTAGCAGTCCACTGCATAGTGTCGTATGCAGCGTTCTAATCGTGTCCAAACATGTTCAAGCGGGTCATAGGACGAATCAACGATATAATCACGAACTTCCGCAACCGTTGCGCAATTGAGAAAACTGGTTGTTATTTAAATGACGAGAATTTCAGAACTACAAACTTAGTTTTTATAGCTCCATTGTTGTCGTGATTAAATTAGCAAGAAGGACTGCTAATAATAATATATGATTTGGTGTATTCTAACTTTTGTCGCGCCGTATTGGGTTTTGTTTGTACACTGATTAATGAGTTGATAATTCTTTAACGAAGTTTGTTAACATTTGTACTATTTGTTGTTTCGTTTTATAGCCTATGTGAAACAATTGTTAATTATATGTTGGGGGTACAATATTTTGTGATTATTATTTCAAACATATATATTATACATTTTTATTTTTTATTTCATACAAACATACGTTTACTTTATTGTATACAGATGACAGCACAATGATATACCCATACAATACATATGGGTCATATATTATTCAACACAAAGCTCTTAACTTGTATATGCATAGGCCTACAATAAATGAATCACAATGTAAAATATGCCGAACTCACCGCTTATCATTAATTTTTGTTTTGAAAAATATATTATTTCTCCACTCGTGCATGCGTTTGATGGGCAACGGTTCCAATCAACAAAACCCGGGATCATAAAATACTCCTATTTTTTTTGACAAAACAGAATTAGCTGTTGCAAACAACTTACCAATCCAAATAACCGATGGTATAAATACAAAAGATAGTATAAATGGCCTGACTTTTCTGCAAGGGAAAACAAATGTTTCTGTTTTGATGATTTATATTCAAAAACTAAAGGGTCAAATATTTAATAATTTTTCGAGTTTGCTCTCAGTTGGTTTTATAGAGGGGGTGATGACGTGGAGATAGGGTTTGGTTTCAAATGTATAAACCACACTTATCTCGTGGAACTTACTAGAACAATTTGAATAACCCCCTAGTGGTAGAAATAAACCCAGTCCATGTTAGTGTTACCCCCTTTATCCATCATGGTACCACAAGGACAAAACAAGCTGGTTACTATACGGGATGAAGTGAATTAGTAAACATGAGCGTTCGTTTTGGGGGGTGATGCTCGAGGGGTATTTGTTGCGTACGTTTTAGGTATCTTATGTCTATGAACTTATTTGCGTAATATGTCAAGGTTCATCGTTTGACTTAAATGCGGATGTTTCAAATAATGTTATTTCCTGGTTGTCTTTTCTTTTAGTTGCAATTGTTATTTGTCAGGTTCATGTACGTATTGCAACTCTTTACTGTGTTTTAAAAAGTTACCCTGTATATGTAAGTAAACTTCTTTAAAGGCAGTGGACACTATTGGTAATTGTCAAAGACCAGTCTTCACAGTTGGTGTATCTCAACATATGCATACAATAACAAACACTGTGACAATTTGAGCTCAATTGGTCGTCAAACTTGCGAGATAATAATGAAAGAAAAAACACCATTGTCACACGAAGTTTCATTACCGACATAATTTATCTCACCAAGACGACTTGTTTCGTGGAATAAGTTAACTTACCGACATAACTTCCACTCATTTATTTCATCTAAATTTCATAGCCCGACCCCCCCCCAAAAAAAAAAAAAAAAAAATTAAAACAAATAAATAAATAAATAAATAAAAGAGTCCGGATCAATATGTCAGCTCTAATTTCGGGTAACAACATAATACTTTCTCCAGAAGTAATCAGAGCATACTGATCGAAACGTCGCGACGTTTAGTTGAACCCAATGGTTCTTTTCCGAACCACCCAAACTCATTTAGAGATAGTCATTACATGGTGTTACCGAAAACGTTTCCATATCGTGTTTCTACCACGCAATATTCAAATTTTAATTATAATTTTTGATATTTGACTGCAAAATTGTGATCAAGGTGACTTTTTTTCTTTTTTTCTTCTTTCTTTTTTATATTTACACATCATATTTCTATTTAAAAAAACACACGATACGATCGCTGGTAAGCTTAAACGGACGCACCTTTCATCCTTATAAACATAATTTGCTTCCTCGAACGCTAAAGTGTGTATTTACCCAGGTCATGTGCGTCACATGAATGTGTTTGGCTGTGAGTAACAAAATGCTTAACTAGCATATCACCATTATGCAGTTTTTAAATGGTAAGTATATGCGGCTGTCAATACATCCTTTGCGACTGTTGTGTACAAACCTAATCGGAAGACTGTGTTAGTTTTGAGGAACGCAAGTAGCAAGCAATGGGTGTTTTCAGGATGCATAATACGCGAAGGCCTATGACAAATTAAACTTGACAGTAATAAATTATTGATGTTTCTTCTAATACCTTACTGCCAGACTTTCAGAAACTCCTGAGTAATCATACAAGCAATCTTGAGAGATCATCTTGTAAGGTGCTGATTGTCAGGGATTCCAACAAATTGCATAGAATCATGTCATTGAAATACTGTCCAACCAAACTTATCCTCTAAACCATTTGATGATTCAAAGCAGATCTGGTAGTAGGGAACATATCTGAACTCACCTTTTTGATTGTACTCTCTGTGATCGCAGTGGTTTATTTACTACAAGCGAACCCGTCAAGATGCCGCACAGGTGAACTGGAATAGTGAAACATTGACAGTAAACATTGAATTCACAAATCTTTGGGCACAAAGGGGGAAAGAGTAAATTTACGGAAGCCGGATAGTGCCAGGAGATAAGAAATGAAATATTTTTTTCATGAGCGCGAGAATATTTTTTTGTACCATTTATCTGGCGGCCGCCACATAATATCCGGCGGCCGCCATTTAATTATCCGGCGGCCGCCACTTATTATCCGGCGACCGCCACTTATTATCCGGCGGCCGCCACTTAATTATCTGGCGGCCGCCACATATTATCTGGCGGCCGCCACATAATTATCTGGTGGCCGCCACATAATATTCTGGACTACACGTTCTTTACTTTGCGGATTTCGAGTGCGTGTTTTGATGCTCTCGTGTTACCACAACGACTTGCTCCACCCTGATCCTGCTGCTCCGCCGGATAATTAAATGGCGGCCGCCGGATATTAAGTGGCGGCCGCCAGAAAATTAAGTGGCGGCCGCCAGATCATTATGTAGCGGCCGCCAGATAAATGGTACAAACAAATATTCTCGCGCTCATGAAAAAAATTTCTTATCTTATCTCCTGGCACTATCCGGCTTCCGTAAATTTACTCTTTGCCCCTTTGTGCCCAAAGATTTGTGAATTCAATGTTTACTGTCAATGGTTACTGTTTACTTCCGTATAAATTAATACAAAAAGCTGAACTTTAGTCTGATAACAACCCATGAAGGTAGCTATAATTGATGTTAAAGGCAGTGGACACTATTGGTAATTACTCAAAAAAATTATTGGCATAAAACCTTTCTAGGGGGATGGCACGGGATTGGGACTTGAGTCAAGTCCAACCGTCACACAGAGTTCAAGCACAAACCTTTCAAGTACACAGTAATGTATGGTACACACGAAAGTGGGTAGCATACGTCTGCATGAGTGAATGTCTGATTTGAACAGAATGTTTACCTTAAAACGGACCGTCTTAATAAGCTCAACAACATACAGCAATGCTCTTGGAAAAATCGTTGAGTTTGCAGTAATGATGTCAAACCGAAACAAATTGTATCAGAAGATACCTCGACTGTTAAGGGAACTAAAATGTGATAAATAAATAAATAATAAATAATTTAATGAGTTTATACTGCGCCTTTAGAATGTACACGTTCGAGCGCATAACAAAATAATTAGACGGTGAATAAAAAGCTAGCAACTAGTAAAAAGCGAGGAAAACCAACAATCTAAAAATATGAAACGCACAAGACCAAACACGTACGAGTCAAAATGCATTAACATAATGAGACGGGAGATGTTTGCCACAGTGACAATCTGTAATTTGTACGTCATGTCAGAAATCAAGCATCTGAAAGCACACATCTTGCGCGAAAAGACTTTTTATTCGATTATTAACTCGCAACTTCGACGACCATTTGGGTTCAAATTTTCACAATTTTTGTTTTGCATCTTTTGTCGAGATACACCAAGTGAAAAGACTGGTCTTTGACAATTACCAAAGGTTTCAAGTGTCTTTAACGGAAAACATCGAACTTGCCATAACCATAAGTAGCTAGAAGTATTGTTCAGATTCAGCTGGTAAAAGTAGGAAGCTTGATGCCATTTTTTAAAACTTGAATTCATCCAACTTTTTGCTGCTGAAAATAAATTTGCCCGTCTTGTTTGCAAAACATAAAGTAAGGACCCTTTGTGAAAACGGTGACGATTTTTTAAAGTAATAACGATAAAGAAACTCGCATACGAGAGAAAAGGTAATGTTTATTTATATTCACAAAGTGAAATGTTTGTTCTAGAGCATGACATCGTTTGTTTCGTTTTCGTTTTGCATTCCGGAGGCAAGGCTTGTGTCAACTGTTAATTTAATCATTGGTGTTTCAAATTGAGAACCATTCATGTGAAAAAGAAGAACCACTGTGTGTCAGCAACCATTGAAATACCACCAACCATTTACATTTGTTTGGATTCGAGTTTAAATTATTAAATCCTTTACTGCGAGAAATCGGTATGTAAAACGAACAGTAGGCCTGTTTGATAACTGTAATGTAAAACTTAATGCTGGCAAATCAATTCTGCCAATCATCTTAATTTTTTTTTTTTTTTTTTTTTTTTTTTTTATATGACACTCTTTTGTATAAATGATCAAGGTATTCTGTATTTTTACGGTTGTAATTTTTTACTGTTTGGTCATTGGCCAAGGGTGTAAATCTATTCACTTATTGGTATAAAAAGTTGCGATATGTTGAGAACTTTGAATCCCTGTCGAGTTTGCACGATAACTACAAAGTCTTAAACGTTCTTGTGACACGTTAACATGAGGAAGCACTAGGTAGCGCAACTGACGTGCGAAACAAGAGATGTTAAATAGAATACTTACTTGGTGACGAGTAATGGGTAGAGATTGATGGTATAAAACATTGTGAGGAACGGTTCCCTCTGGAGTGACATAGTTTTCGAGAAAGAAGTAATTGTCAACGAATTTTGATTTCGAGACCTCAGACTTAGAATTTGAGGCCTCGAAATCAACCATCTAAAAGCACACAACGGTGTGTAACAATGGTGTTTTTCTCTCATACTTATCTCGCAACTTCGACGACCGATTGAGCTCAAATTTTTACAGGTTTGTTATGTTGTGCATATGTTGAGATACACTAGTCCTTTACATCTACCAATAGTGTTCAGTGTGTTTAAGATAATATATATGTATGTTCGTTAGAAAATCATGCGGCAAAGTGTTGATGCCAGGAATTTATGTATAGGCGTAGGTTGTACGCAACCACCCATCCAAATAATGGGCCAAGTCACAACGTTTCATTTCCTTTTTTTTACCAGAGTGTGGAGGCTATTCAACTTCGACCTAAAGATTCACGGTTTCGGCCTTTAGGTAAGTTATATCAGTCCACAGTGCTTTTTTTAACAAATCCCTCTTGCCTTAGTATCGCATGAAATTCGCATTCCACTTTAATTTGTGCCCGCTTTTCCGTAACCGCTACTTTACAAGTAGAACTGACCCAGAATTCTGTGAGAAGTTTCAAAGTTGAAGGCAAGGACCACATACACAGCAGTGAGAAATATATGGTAAACCAATCAGTGACTTCGAATTAAACAATCGGCTCCGGGGACCGAAAAACGAAGTCACCGATTGGCCAACAGATGCGCGCTTCAAAAAAACTTTATGCATTCAGTGTCAGTCTTGCGTTCCCTTGGCAGGCCAGACGCATCGTCGTGTGTGCCATTCTTTCTACTATTGACACAGTAAAGTTTCTGAAAAAGGTAACATTTTTTGATTGATGACAGATGATCATTAACCAGTTGTACTAGTGAATTATTTGAGCAGACGCATCGTCGTGTACGATATTCTTTCTTACTATTGGCACAGTAAAGTTTCTGAAAAGGTAACATTTTGTGCATTGATGACAGATGATCATTGCCCAGTTGAACTAGTGAATAATATTTGAGCAGACGCATCGTCGTGTGTGATATTCTTTCTATTGACACATAACAGTAAAGTTTCTGAAAAAAGGGTAACAATTTGATTGAAGATCATTACCCAGTTGTAGTGAATTATTTGAGCTAAAATGCAATACATTCGAGGCAGACTTGTAATTTTATAAGCCGTTTTTCCCTTGCATACGTTTGTTTGACTCAACTGACGCACGTTAGTCCATACACATTAGTTGTACATTAACGCACGGTAGGCTGTATTACAGCCGCCATGCGCACATCGTGTACACTGCACGTAGGCTATATAGGCATGCTTGTACTGTACTGTATATTATGTAGGTTAGCTGTCGTAAGCAATGTGATACTTTTTAGTTGTATATGTATAACATTCACGCGCGCATACTGATGCTGCCTGCGTTATAGCATAGTAGAGCAACAGCCCTCCCCTGTGTCTAAACAACAAAGGTTGTTGTTTTTGCCTGCGCCATTATGGAAGACCAGAACAATGTGTTTGTTTGCGTTTATTGTGATTATGAAACCCATCAATTCAGGAGACTATTCAACCATTATAGGTTTGTACACGAAATTGAAAATGCCATTTTTAGATATAAATGGATGTCACAGAAATCTCTCTTCAGTAAGACGTTTTGTCAACCACATCAGAGTACTTCACAAAGACTTTTACCGCATACATTACGTGAATGCAGTTGAAAATGTTGGTAATGATGCCAATGAGCTTGTGGTAAATCATGGCATCATGGGAGGAGCACCTGAGCAGCATGTAGGCTTACAAGATCAAGGTGATGTGGATATGCAAGATGTACAAAACGTAGGCCTTCCTATGCAAATAGATCTTAGGCCAAAGGTTGTACTGTTTCTTCTGAAACTAAGAGAGTTACATAAAGTACCGGGGTCTGTTTGTAGTTTTGTTGCGTCAGAGATTGTAAATATTTTGCAGATGTCTAAAACAAAGATGCATTCTCAGTTGGATGCAGCTCTTCTTGAAGATGATGTCAATCGAGATGAGATTGCGACTGCCTTGGCTGTTATTAAGTCAACAGAATTAGAAGACATTTTTCACAGTTTCGAAGATAACAGAAAACTGAGTAGTTATGTTCAGTCCGAGTTTCCCTTTGTTGAACCAATCGAATTTGTACTTGGTGCAGATGTTGGGGGTAAATGTGAATTTTATATACCCATTTTGGAAACATTGAAGTTACTCTTGCAAAATGAAGATGTATTAGCAGAGGTTGTGCAGAGTCACAAGTCTGAGGATGGTAAATTAAAAGACTTTTGTGATGGTACTATCTTCAGAGAAAATGAATTGTTCGCCTTTGACTCTTCAAGTTTACAGGTTGTGTTATATTATGATGTCTTTAACATTGTAAATCCACCTGGAAATAAGGTCAAGAATTACAAATACACAAATACCACAATACAGGTCTAGGTCGCATGTGTACAAATCAAAACACTGGAAAAAGTATGGATTTAAGAAAGTACTCGAGCCATTGCTTCTTGATCTTGCAGTGTTAGAAGAGGAAGATGTTTGTGTGAATAAGAATCCAAGTGGGCAAAATACGTTGAAATAACGTTGAAACAACGTCATACCCCGACGTTGAAGTAACGTTGAATATTAGTTGGATTTGCAAATCGTTTTAACGTTGAAATGCCGACGTAGAAACAACGTGGGAATATTAACTCTGCTTCAATGTCGGCATTTGTACGTTGTTTCAACGTTAAGTTTCTATGTTGAAACAACGTTGAATAATGGTTGGATTTGCAAATCGTTTTAACGTTGACATGCCGAGGTAAAAACAACGTTAAAATCACCATGTTGTTTCAACGTCAGGTTTAGACGCTGAAACAACGTTCAATAATAGTTGGATTTGCAAATCGTTATAACGTTGAAATGCCGACGTAGAACCAACGTTGCAATCACCATGTAGAAACAATGGCTTTTTAATTCCCTAGTTAGTTATTTACACGTACTTTAATATTTATACTAACTCTATACATGACTACAACCTATCAAGGTCTATACATCTATTCACACTGTATGTCTTGTATATATGTAGACCAAGATCCCTAAATTTTCTAGTCGTGGTTTTACTCCGTTTTTAGCTAAAAACTGCTTAATTATTAATTCAAATGTTTAAACTACAAATTTTTGCTTGGACTTTTGTTGTTCGTGTTTTTTAACATTCGAATTAAACACAAAAGTTCAGAAACTTTCCTCGGATAACTTAACTACACCAAAGTGTTTTATTATCAAAAATACACTTCTAGGCCACGTGACCCCCAATTTGCATATCATGTCAATGTTAAATCAACGTTGGATCAATGTTGGATCAACAATAGTGTGATCGATTGGTATAACACTGAAGTTTTCGCATCTTGGTTATAATAATAATAATAATAATAAGACATTTGTAAAGCGCCTAATGCAAAAACAATAAATAATTAGAGAAAGATACAAGATACAAAATATAGGCAAATTACAAAAAAGAAGCTTGAAACAAACGAGCTTTCAACAAGGACTTAAAACGTTGTAAAGTATTAGCTTGGTGAATATGCCCTTACAAAAATGTCCCATGGCATACCCATGGCGATCCCATGGGATTCCCATGGGATCTCATGGGGTTCTATGGGGAATACGTTTTCCCCATGTCCTCCCATGGGTCTTTGCTATTGGTCCCCATGGGAATCCCATGGCGTTCCCATGGGATTACATGGGAGCATTCCTTTCCCATTCAATAACCAAGGGAACCCCATGGGAGCATTTTTTCCCCATCCAATCACCATGGTAATATCATGGGGAACCAATGAGAGCATTTCTTTCCCATCCAATCACCATGGTGTCCCCATGGGGACCCCATGGGGACCCCATGGGACCATTCCTTTCCCATACAATCACCATGGTGTTCCCCCAATCACCATGGTGTTCCCATGGGGGAACATGGGACCATTCCTTTCCCATCCAATCACCATGGTGTTCCCATGGGGGAACATGGGACCATTCCTTTCCCATCCAATCACCATGGTGTTCCCATGGGGGAACATGGGACCATTCCTTTCCCATCCAATCACCATGGTGTTCCCATGGGGGAACATGGGACCATTCCTTTCCCATCCAATCACCATGGTGTTCCCATGGGGGAACATGGGACCATTCCTTTCCGATCCAGTCACCATGGTGTTCCCATGGGGGAACATGGGACCATTCCTTTCTCATCCAATCACCATGGTGTTCCCATGGGAGAACATGGGACCATCCCTTTCCCATCCAATCACCATGGTGTTCCCATGGGAACCCCATGGGGGCATTTCTTTCTCATCCAATCACCATGGTGTTCCCATGGGACCCCATGGGGGCATTTCTTTCTCATCCAATCACCATGGTGTTCCCATGGGGGACATGGGACCATTCCTTTCCCATCCAATCACCATGGTGTTCCCATGGGGACCCCATGGGAGTATTTTTTCCCAATCAACCATCATATCCCTATGGGATTAGTAGGAGCATTCATTTCCCTTTTGCCCTCACCATGGAATTCCGTGGAGGCCCAATGAGGGAACCTGGAGGATCCAAAATAATACCCCTTTCCACCCCCTCAATAATTGCATGTCATGTGCTTTTTGCCAAACAGCTCCTCTACGAGAAACACAAATTTCTTTAACATAAATTCTGCATTAATTAAATCATTTAGTGAAATAGACTCTGATAAAAGTGTCATGACATGACATGTTGTTTACTATAGTTTCCTAAGATGTGTGAAGTTTGCGGTTGTGCGCCTTGAGTTCTAGACTAGCCACTTCTACACACGAGTTCGTAAAGTTTTCAACGTTAGAGTTTACTCTCCAGATTCCCGTATTTTTCTCAAGTTTTATGCCGTTATAAGGTATGTAGATCTGACTTATCTATCGTAGGATTATTTCAGGATAAGGCAGGTTAGGTCTGTAGGTTTGCATTACTCCTTGTTAAGCTCTTTAGTGTAGGTTTAGATCGTTTGTTGGAAATTCCCAACTCAGTTCTGCCTAGTTGTATGCATTCAGCGTGTAGCCTGCGCCATGTTTAGGGTTGCTCTGATATTGCGTAGGAATTGCCCCTCTTTAGTTCTCATAAGTGCTGGTGGTTTAAATAACTAGGAGTTTAGGATTTATCTGCGATAGGTTCAGGTGTTTACTAATGTCCTTCTTAGTTGATTCCTTTTGGTGTATTTTGATATACGTGGCGATCGTTACAACGCACTACTTTTTGTTGTGATTGGTTGCAAGTTAGTATAGTGGTGCTACGGTCATTCAGTGACGCGGACAGATATTTGTCTGTGTAGGTTGGTGAGTCGCCGCCCAGAGTTAGTCTCGCTGCAGTCGTTTCTAGGCTTTAGCTAGGCCAGTGTAGTTAGGCTGTGTTTTTGCCTTTTTGGGTGATTTCTTGCCAGGCATTAGTGTAGTCAGAGTTTTCTAGGGTTTTGCACAAGTTCAGTTTAGCTAGATTAAGGAGATTTGTCTCAGTTTTGCATTATAGTGTGTACCTGTACTTATACAAGGTTTCTTTATTTTTCTTCTTGTTTCAGGATCACACACAGTTGTTGAATACTACACATAATTGATACACAAGCAGCTTTCTTCGTCAATTTTATTGCAACAACGTGTTTAAACTTTACGAGCTCTTCACAAAAAGAAATGCAGTACACACTTTAACTTGTTTGTTGTCAATTTCAATTGGTTTTAATGGTTAAGGCCTAATTGTGTCATGCATTGAAAATTATGTGCTACTGTTACCATCTTGCCATACTACTTGTAATCACCTTGCTTGGTCAGAGTCGAGAATAAAAGTAATATTTCAAACACTCTTCACCTTTAAAAAGCATTTCACAGAAAAAGTTACAGAAATCTTTGTGTGAAATGTTTTTCAAGTCAAGATAACAGTATTCTTAAATTCACTATAATTGTTTGTACATATATATGGGCCCAATTTCATGAAGCCTTTAAGCACAAAATTTGCTTAGCATGAAATTTCTTCCTTGATGAAAGCAAGATTACCAGCCAAATTTGAATTTGTCGCGTATTGCTTGTTACTGGCATTCGGCTGTTGTTTGCTTATACTGGAAATCGTGTGGAAATTTGGTTGGTAATCCTGTTTTTGTTAAGGAAGACATTTCATGCTAAGCAAATTTTTGTGCTAACAGCAGGCTTTATGAAATTGGGCCATGATCTTCATGAACTTCAAAGTTAATTCTAATTCCAATAATTGTTGCATCAGTATCAAATAAACGTGTTCCAGAGCACACTTGTAACTAAAGAATGATTGCATCTTTTGAATTAATATAGTTGCTTTCATAGGCCTAGTAAGTCAACCTACAAATGGAGTGCAGACCATTATGGGGGTTCAAATAGAACCCCATGAGCTGTATTGGTTAAAAACACCATGGTGCCTGGGGAGCATGGGTAAAACTCCATGGGTATAAGGTAAAAAAAAACATGGGGTGCATGGGTAAAACCCCATGGGTATAGAGTAGAAAACACCTAGGGTAAAACCCCATGGGTATAGGGTAGAAAAAACCATGGGTAAAACCCCATGGGTATAGGGTAGAAAAAAACCATGGGGTGCATGGGTAAAACCCCATGGGTATAGGGTAGAAAAACGCCATGGGGTGCATGGGTAAAACCCCATTGGGTTATGAGAGAAAACACCATGGGGAGTATGGGTAAAAACCCATGGGTATAGGGTAGAAAACACCATGGGGTGCATGGGTAAAAACCCATGGGTATAAGGTAGAAAACACCATGGGGTGCATGGGTAAAACCCCATGGTTATAGGGGGAAAAACACCATGGGGTGCATGGGTAAAAACCCATGGGTATAGGGTAGAAAACACCATGGGTTGCATGGGTAAAACCCCATGGGTATAGGGGGAAAACACCATGGGGTGCATGGGTAAAACCCCATGGTTATAGGGGGAAAAACACCATGGGGTGCATGGGTAAAAACCCATGGGTATAGGGTAGAAAACACCATGGGTTGCATGGGTAAAACCCCATGGGTATAGGGGGAAAACACCATGGGGTGCATGGGTAAAAACCCATGGGTATAGCGGGAAAACACCATGGGGTGCATGGGTAAAACCCCATGTGAATCCATGGGAAATATCCCATGGGAAGTTCTCCCATGTATACATGGGGTCCAATTTCTCCTTGGGTTTCCCATGGGGAATCGCCCATGGGAAATCATCATGGGTTTCCCATGGGAAAACACCATGGGAAAATTTTGTAAGGGATATGACGAGATTGCAAGTCCTGACTGCAGATGCCAATGATGATGTGGTGTCTTCTGCGTCTAGTAGCTGCAGTGAAACTCCTGAAGCCATTGAATGGTAAGTTTTGCCTGATAGACATAAAAAGGATGTGTCCATCTTAAAAATCACCACAGGCAAGGCTTTAAACATTAAGTGAAGGCAGGGGCGGATCCAGAGTTGTTTGCATGTGGTCAGGTTTTTTTTTTATACTTTATGTCTGATAATAACACCCTATTATATTTTTTAATCATTTTTGTTTCGGCGCAGGGGGTACCCCCCCCCCCCCCTTTATTCGCACCGGATGGATTCTAATATACTGGCCAGTATAAATACAGATACTGTCAAGATGTATCTTGTGCAGTGTATTAATAAAGCTTAATATCTAAATAAAACGCTGTAAAATATAATCAGTCTCTAAAGTCTGTTTCTTCCTTTTTGTTATATTTTTACCTTTGTGGTGAATGAAAATTGAAACAAAATAAACTAAAATCCTCTACAAAAATGGTGTCCATATTTTAATTGTCCAACTACGTTTTTTGTCATTTAATTTTTTCTGAGGGACCATTTAAAAAAAATAGTTGCTCAGTTAATGACATTGATTTGAAATCAAATATTTGTTGTTTTAATGTTATGTTTTCAGCAGCCCTACTTTGAGCACTGCAACTACAGCAAAGGCTTTTCGGGTGTGGCCAATCAAGTTCAACTTTCCGGTGTACGCTCTGCGTGCTGGAGTGCAGCAGAAGCTGCGAGGTGGTGAAAAGCTAGATAGGGGAAACAGAACACAGATCACCGATGCTATTTATCAGGATGTGACAAAGTATACATAGTAAGTCTGAATAACTTACGTATTTTTCAAGTTGGACATAATCCTTCTTTTATGCATACATATGAGTCGAGCTAAATCAAGGGACCTGTAGTTCTACATTATCAACTGCCTCCATGCACTTTATTCTAAAGCAGCATCCTATTTCCTTACAAATGGCAAGTTCCACAACTGTACAATATTACAACACTTGTTTCATTCCATTTAGTTAGCAAAAGCACAAGAGGATCCCTGCAAGCAACTTGAAATGGAATTACATGTATCTCATTTTTTAAAACTTCACTTTTCAGGATTTTCAGGGCTTGCAATGAGTTTTCATGCTGAGTGGTGAATTTGATCCTTTAATTTCCCATTCAGGTTTGGCATTTAATTTTACTTCTTTTCAACAAAAGAGTGGCAATACACCGAGGTAGTCACAGCTTTCCTAGAGACGTTTCCAAAAGTGAAGTCCAATGACAATTTGTCCATGGTAAGAGTTTAACATGTGGTTGAAGCATACACTCTTGCATTGCAGTATACAAAACTTATTATCATGTATTATTATTCTATATTTCTTGCAATGAAATCTGAAAAACAAATAAAAACCAAACTAAGAGCACCTGGCGATCTTTAGTGAAACAGTCGTTGTTAAAATGAGTATAATTCAATTATCTTGTTTTCAGAGTCTGTGGCGTCAAAGGATTCAGTAGCGGTTTCAGAACGAAAGGAGAAGAAGGGATTATGTTCCAGGAAAACGCACACTTTCAGATAAAAATGCAACAGCGGGACCACCTCAAAAGCAGAGTGACAAATTGATGTGGGGCCTAAAAAACTACATGAGTCAGCGACCGGAGGGCGAAGACGCTACCTCAATTGAAAGGCACAGAGCTGCAATGAAGACTGAACTCACAAAGAGGAACCCAGACCAAAGTCGGATCGATCGTCTAATGACCCTTACATTTGCTGATCGCAGGGACATCATTGTGAAAAAAAATCCACTGATGGTGGAGATCAAAGCAGATTTTCCAGCCCTTCTTAAAGGGGGAAGTGAGGTAACTTTATGTTTTCTGAATGGCATGTCTTGAGCAAAGACATTTGGTATTTTTGGAAAGCATCAACATATAGCCAGAATGCTCAATCGGTAGATCGCTAGTACATTAAATCACAGCCTCAAATTCAAATCCCAATTTGGCAAAATTTATTTAATAAAATGTACATTGTATAAACACAAATATATATATAAAAAAAATAATAATAATAATAGTTTGTAATACAAGTGTTTGATGCATATGTTTGTTAATATGGACTGTTTGAGTACAAACTGCAGTATACATTGTACATAGGAAAAGCACAATTTTTCTGTACAGTTTAATATACTGTTCCAATTGCCAATTTTGTTTTGTTTATGTTGAGTTTTAATTATGTTTTATTTATGAATATTGTATCAATATTGTGCAGGTTCTGAAAGAGTTTAAGCCATATCAACTGAAGAACTGGGGAAGAAACTGACAACTGGTTTGCAGAAGTACCACAAGCAGCTTTTTGCTCTAGCCAAAAAAGCAGGATCACACCATCATCAAGAAGCTGGTTGAATCTGCATCACTTGAAACAACTGAAGAAAACCGTCAGGGTAAGTGGTGACACATTGTGCATTTAAGCACTCGGCTTTCCGGGCTTTACTCAAAGTAATCTGCAGTGTTGTAGTCGAGTCACCTAGGTTAAGTCCGAGTCTGAGACCAAGTCTTTGGCCGACGTGACTCAAGTTGAGTCCAAGTCAGGGAAAATAATCGAGTCCGAGTCCTGGAATCGAGTCGACAGCTGACTCAACAGGTAGGATGATGAAAAGGTTGGAAGTGGTTTTCAGACACATAAGTATGGGCTGGAGTTTTCAAATTCATCGAACTGTTTGGAAACATTTTTTCAAATAGTGACATGCTCATAATCCCCATTCACCCTCCATCATACTTGCAAGTGAAGCTATATGAATGAATGTGCACATGTACTTAATCAAGTACAGGTGAAATTGCATCAGGATTTTCATTTTGCCAAATAATTTCCAGTCATCATTTCAGTGGTACACTCCAAACCTAGACTACATGAAGCATGATCCCGTTGCTCCTTTGGCCGGTACTTAAGAAGCCTCGGGGTTTTACTTGCAAGCCAATATGGGGGTTCATTGGTTGGTTTATTGCAACACGTTCACCGAATACTGGCCTTCATACATCCATGCATTTACTCACTCTCTGATATGTATTACTTTTTTTTCTCACACTTTTCAGTTGAAGATTCACAAACGCATCCTGTCATCCAACAACACGATGACACCACATTCAAGGTCATCATCGAAGAGGAGACCGTCATGAAGACCACACCCTTGTTTTCTGCATTTGAGGTGTACTTTGCATCGTTTTATGTTTTTAATTTGTCCTATCCCAAAAAGTTGAGGGAAGACACTGCAATTTTTCCAAAGGCCGGTCTTGAACATTCAGGACAAAGAAAAAGTCAGCACTAGTGTGTGTGCCCCGCTTGAAACCGTATCTCAGTAATAACTGTTGTGACTACTTTCTGCATGTTCAATTACTGACAGGACCAATAAAACAAGTTTTGAAAGTTATGTCAACAAAAGTGAACTTATCTTGCCAATTGTAAGCCCCGATGTCTAAACAAAATGTAATTCTTTTAAGCATATCTAGTTATTGTACCCTTGAAAAAAAAAATTGTGAAGAGTTTATTTCCAAAACGCCACATATTCAGCAGAAAATTGCACTACAAATTCTCATCTTGAATATTTTATGAACAAAAAGAAAGATAACTTTGATTACTTTACCATAACTGTTTGTATAACACTGTTTTTAAATCACATCTTTGTGTTTATTTAAAAAAAAAAATTATGACTGAGGGAAAAAAATAAGGTGTCTACCAAAAACAAAAAGAACAATTGGCATATATAGCATTTTGGAAACAAACTTTTCGTTTTTCCCTGTGAAAACATTCCATGTTAAATTTATGATTCTGGTTATTGTCAGCTGTGTGGCCAAAAATCTACTCTCTCTCAAAAAATAGAGATGTGTTTTTACTTCTGGAAGGGTTCTGGCTCTTTGAAGAGGTGTGGTTTCTATGCGAAGTAAGGAAAAACCAACCAATGATTGAAAGTTAGTCGTTACATTTTCGCCAGTGTTGTTGACTTTAATGCGAGGCCATGGACAGAAGGGTAACTGTTTTAGAAAACTTTTCGCCCAAAATAGTAAGTTTTAGAATATAGAGCCACCTCAAGTTCAAATGCCAAGGAATTTCGTTGTGAAATATATGCCCAAATTCAGTGAACCAATATGTAAATCCTGACTAAGATCCTTCTTGTGACTTGAAAGGAATGGTCTGTTTAGCTGGCGAAATTATATTGTTGCAATAAGTTGTCTCCACCCTTTTAGAGTGCTGTTTAACTTGAAGAGCCATTCTAATGTTGTTGTTATAAAATAACAATTTAAAGGGTTTTGGTACTTTTTGCACGACATAAAACACAATGTCCACAGATGAACATTAAACTAACAGGGTTTGAAAACAATGATGGTAGAAAGCTTTCCTAAAAATATTACTTGCTGAGGTACTGTCGTTTTTGACCTTATACCTTATTTTTTGCAGCTGAAGTTGCATGGAATAAATCAGATGTTGATATGTTATAAATTCGTAATCATGTCACTTAAAATGAAAGGATAATTTGACCAATTTCTGTCGTGGTTTTGACGCACCGTTTGAGTTTGTGTTTTTGATCCTTGACGTGACGTGGAACCTGACGAATACGTAGAGTTACTGCTTGTTGAAGTTCAGAAGCTCGACCACTTAATGTGGAGCACCTTGTGTTTGACACTTTTCGAGGTCAGTGTTGCCACATTTCGTCGTTGACAAATTCCAATTTTATTCGGTGAATTACTGGTACCTTTACTTCAAAACTCTTGCCTTTTAATCTCTGCTAACGATTTCCGTGCTATGAAACATTCCCGATCCCCGAAAAAAAAAAAAAAAAAAAAAAACCGGTGATGTCCGGAAATTGGGCACAAAATGGGAGTACCGAAAACTTGGGCATGTCGGGTAGCCTTTCTCTAAGACTAAGAGACCCTACCCCAATGAAGCCCAACAGGAAGAGCATAAGTATTAACCATGGAGGAATGGAGGAGTGAAATAAAGTTATTGTATTCCTCTTTGTATTAACAACAATTTCTACTACCGTAGAATTCGACTCCGTGAATTCTTCCTCGACTCACCATCCATGGATCCTGAGCCATTTTATTGTAAGAGTAAATGGGTACCACCTAAGAACCGTGTTCCTTCCCTTGAAACTTACCTGCAGGTTGTTAGTTCACAAATTAATTCGAATGATCATTCTACCCACAGGACTCATGACAACCTCCCTAGAGAAGAGCGTGAGGCTCTTAAGACTCTACGAGCACGGAAAGACATCATCATCAAGCCAGCCGACAAGCTGTTGTTGTCATGGGCCGTCAGCAATACATCGATGAAGCCATGAGACAACTGAACAACCAAACTAATTATAAACCACTTGACACTGATCCAACAGGCACCTTCTCAAAGGAGATTCAACAAACACTGGACGAAATGCATGACCGTGACAACCTAACCAAGAAAGCTCACAAGTTTCTCTCCCCGGTCGACTGTAGAACAGCCAGGTTTTACCTCCTTCCCAAGGTACACAAACCAGACAACCCAGGAAGACCCATCATTTTTGGCAATGGTTCCCCCACTGAAAACATCTTTCTTTTTGTTGACAGTTTTCTCAACCCGTTAATGCCGCAGATTCCATCATTCATTCATGACACTCCAGATTTCCTCCGCAAAATCTCAGGTATTCAGAACCAGGTCCCAAACACAGCCATCATCGGTACTTTTGATGTAACCTCTCTATACACCAACATTCCCCAAGATGAAGGGATTGCTGCCTGCTCTTCAGCTCTGTCTAACAGTGGTCACACATCACCGCCCATTTCTGACATAGTATCCCTCATGCAACATGTTTTAACAAAAAACAACTTTTCTTTCATGGGTAAGAATTTCCTACCGGTACAGGGCACTGCAATGGGCACACGTATGTCACCATCAATGGCGTGCCTTTTCATGAGCCATCTTGAACAGCTCATGTTGGCAACAGCCCCTTGCCGTCCCTGGGTCTGGTGGCGCTATATCGATGACATCTTTTTCATCTGGACAAGCAATGAAGCACGTCCCACAGCTTTCATTAATCACATGAATTCCTTCCACAGGACCATCAAATTCACGAGCGAATACTCAACCAAGGATACACATTTTCTGGATGTCAAGGTTCTCAAAACGGATGAAGGCTTAACCACAGATCTCTTCGTTAAACCCACATATAAACACCAATACCTACATTCCACGTATGTCAACCCGACACTGCAAAACCAGCATAGCCTACAGTCAGGCCCTCAGACTCCGTCGAATCTGTTCTAATGATTCTGATTTTATCCACCACTCACAGGAACTTAAGAAACACCTTGTTTCCAGGGGTCATAGCTCTCTGGCAGTCCATCGAGCGATCCAGAATATCAAGGCTCGTTCTATAGGGAGTCAGTACTTTCCAAAGGACCCAAGAAACAACAGAGTCCTACGGGGAAAGTTCCTTTTGTTGTCACTTTCCACCCCTAACTTCCTCCCATTCGTAAAATAACCAGTTCGAACCATCATATTCTTCACACCTCAGATCGACTTCAACCTCAGATCGACTATACAGGAAGAACCCATAGTTGCCTACAGACGCCCACCAAGTCTCAGGGATCTTATTGTCCGAGCAGAAGTCCCTCCCATTAATGATGATGTTAATCCCCCTCTACCACAGGGAACTTTTAGGTGTTCCAACATCTCCAAATGCATCGTCTGTAGACAACACATCAGGAACTCGGACTCCTTCACCAGTAACACCGGCGGTACCGCCCATAAGACGAGGGGTTATGTCACCTGCACCACCACTTATCTCATTTATCTCATATCTTGCAGAGTCTGTGGTGTTCAATATATAGGTAAAACAAGAACTACATACACTCAAGAGGCGTTTCTACGGCCACATGTCTAAAGTCAAGACCCAAAAGCTAGATACACCTGTAGGACATCACTTTAATCTTCCTAATCACTCAATTTCTGACATGATCTTACAGGGCATAGAGGCACTAGGCAACCACAGAGAGACTGTGCGTTTGAGTAGGGAGAAACTCTGGATTAGACGCCTCCTGACCATTCAACCCCATGGTCTGAACATCCAAGAAGGAATCGACTAATAAACCTTTTGTTTTGCCGTCTCCTTTTTCCCCACAGCCTTTTAGCCTGAGCCTCATTCACTAATCAATTACTTTTTTACCCCACCTCCCCACCCTTGATATTGTCCTTTGTGTTTCTATCTTCTTGTGGTCAAGCCAGCCCCTTCCCCCCCCCCTTTTGTCCCCTATTCACTGTTTACCCCTTGCTTTTTCTGTATGCTTTCTAACCCCATTCATGTATTTCCACCTCACTGCTTATGTTTCACCTAGTTACCTGTTCATGTTTGTTGTGTTGTCATTTAGCCTTCGAGAAAGACTCTGCAGGGTCGAAACGTCAGGCCATTAACTTATTTTTTTGCATTTATACTCTCGGTCCATTTGGTTGGTAAGTTGTTTGCAACAGCTAATTCTATTTTCTAAAAAATAAACTATCATAAAATACAATCAATGAGTTCAACAATTAATGACAAAGTGATTGTAAATATGGATAATAAGGGTTTATTATAAATCAATTCTAAAATGTTTACTTGGACTACGTTGGAATTTTTAATGCTCTATTCAAGTGTCATTAGGGAACACTTCAAACATTCCCTTTTTTTTTTTTTTTTTTTTTAGACTGACAAGTTTCACACTTTTGTGGTATGCTTAAGTGTAAACAATGTTGATGACAGACTAGCTACTTCAAAATATCAAAGTAGGTCATTTTTATATCCAGGTTTTCATTATATTTCCGGTTGGTTACAAACGTGACCGACATATTTTTGACAGTTGTTGAGTTTGTTTGTTGTTTTAGAAAATTTATATCAGAAACATTCCTTGGCGTTATTGCATAAATTATAGAAAAAAATTTGAAAATTGTTGACATATATTTATTTTATCCTTCATTAGGCAATGTCCACTGGTCTCACAGAACACATAAGTGGACATCCTAGGAGCAAAACAGGATGTATCTGTACCTGCCCTGCACAAACTTAAATGTCATGAGTTGAAGTTTTGGCTTCAATGCCGTGGAGATTCCTGCAAAGGCCTGAAAACCAAGGCACAGCTGATACAGAGGTATGTATGCTGAAGAAAAAATACACCACATTTGATGCTGGTCAAAACTAGTGAATGCCATGTGTTTGTGGGAAAGGGAGGTTTAGGGTATACATGTAATATTAGTCAATGGCCAAGGTTAGAGTAACTGCCTAGAAGGGATACAGGGGAGAAAGACTTAAGGCTGTCATGAGGGGGTAATCTGTTATTGGGAGGGGATGAGGGAAAGGGCTCTTACAGCTGCCCCCCCCCCCCCCATGACATGCCTGCAGCTAGCAGCATGTATTTCTTTGAGAAAGTATTGGGGAAAATATCAGATGACAAGTGCAATCTTGTTTGCATGAATTAAAGTCTGTATTTGATATGTTTTTTCATCTTTTCTTATTTGCTATTTTAGAATTCAACAGACTGTTTCAAATGGCAAGCATTCTACAGTCATTGATCCCACCCCACATAAGCATTGAGAGAGTCTCACGGCACAAAGGGTACCAACTGGGCCTATATGCACCATACACTCTGCTGACCCTATTCCCAAGAAAGGATCATACCACCAGTGGGGCAGTTCTACTGACTGGGGAAAGAGGCTTGAAAGCCTTCCAGACCTTACACGGCGAGAAATAGATCTGCACATAGACACTGTGAACATGAGAATTAGGCCACAGAAGGACTTGACTCGAGTGTCAAAACCTGTAATCCGTGGTGCACACCTCAATTCAGAGACTATTTCAACGCACTCAGATGAAAACAAACCAAAACGGTTAAAAAAATGCTCAGCAAGCCAATTATAACACTTTAGTTAACCCTCATATTTATTCAGGCCTTGCATTACAAAGCATCACACAAAACATTCTTTGACATGAATGAATGCTCCAAAATAATTCTTTTCTGAAAGGTTTGCTGAAATACAAATTGATTATCCTTTAATTTTGCATCTTGTATTCTTTATACAATAATTCAGTTGGAAAAAATAATTTTGCACATTCCTGTGTATTTTAAAATAGTTAATTTTCTTTAAAATATAGTCTTGCTGAGTGCTGAGTGCTGACAAATACATGTAGCTGGATTCTAAATGTGAAGTCATCATTACACAATAATACTGATAGGTTATTCCAGAGAACAATTGTTCTGGGACAGGGTCTTCCAAAACAATGAAAAATACCTGTTCTTTATATTAGAAAAAACACTTGCGATGACTTATTATGTAATGCATGTGACCTCACGTTGAGAATTCAGCCATACATTATATCAGCAAGTGGCCAAATTATTATAGCGTTACTGAAGACTATTATAAAAAAAAAGAAGTAAATCATTTAAAAGTACACAGGAATGTACAACATGATTTTACTAACAAAGGAAATATAGGTGTAACATAAAAGCACCATTACTTAGTATTTTAACAAACCTTTAAGTAGTATTTAAATAAAAGGCATGAGAGTGCTATGTATAAAATGAATATCAGTGAGTTTGTCTGTATCTTTTTACAAGGAATGGTTTGTTTTACACATTACCAGACATTGAGATTACTGGATTAAAACTATTTGTCAAAAGACAGCACACTGTCCAAATCTGATTAATGGAGCCGTGCATGGTCAGAAGAATCGCACTGTCAAAAATACGAAATTTCTTGACCTTGTTTATCGCCCTTTCGACATGGATTCTCTCTGCTGCTATTTGCTGTGTCTCAATGGTCTCATCTTCTTCAAACTGCTTCCTTTCTTTGAGGAAGGCAGGGATATTTAGTTTGACACCCATTGGCTTTAGCAAATCATCAAATGTGAAACCACGGTCTGCCATCACAACATCACCCTTTTGAAACAGCTTGGGGTCCCAGAAACCCACTCCGTATAACTGGTTCTCTATCTGACATTGATCCAGGATACAGTTGACTTATGAATGTTATTGCACCACTAGGTGCGATACCCAGGAGTCCTTTGTAGGTTATATGATGCTTATAGTTTGACCAAAACATACTTTGGAGCATCAGGGAATCTGGGAACTGTGCAAATATTTCAGAACAATCAAACAATGACCCTTGTATCTGGGTATTTGTCTCTAAAAATTTGTGGCATTGTTTTGGAGATAATACTTTTACTTGGCCAAATAGGAAGTGAGCCAAGCTTGAAGTACATGAAATTAATCCATGTGATGGAGTATCTGCTAACACTTGACTCTGAAATGCTAAATAGGTATGCCAGATGCTTTACAGAAAAACCCTGCCTGAGTCTACAAAGGACCAAAATGAATTGTTCCTTGGGTGAAAGCTGTAATGTTCTCCCAGGTTTATTATGAGTTTTGTGTGAAGCTGAATAGCTGTGGTCCAAGTCCATGGCTGATGGAGGCTGGTATACTGAACAGGAAGGCTCACTTTCTCTATTTGCAGTATGTGTTATGACATTCTCACAACTCTCACCTGGGTTCAAAAAAGACAACATGGCTAAAACCAAAGAGTAAGTGGGAAATCCAGTGTAGTGTTTTGTTAAGGAATCATCTCCCTCAAGACTATTAACAAACTTATTTCGTTCATTCTGTTCAGTTAGAGAATTTACCATCCTCTTCAGTCTTTGTACTGACTCCTTAAGTTCTTTCACATCATTTGACTGTTCATTCTCCTTGATTTGATTCACCTGAACATCATTCTCCATTGTATCAGATAATGACTCATCCTCATTCATCGGTTCATCATCATTTGTTGTCTGTTCATCAGCTACCCCACATGAAGTTGAGGGACCTTCAAAGGTCGATCTATGAAGAACTCTGCGTTTTTTCGGTGACCAACTGTCAGAGAGTACATCTTTTGGCTCAGCACCTTGCTTCAGTATCCATACTCCATTGAGGGTTCTCTTGATGTCAGTATCATTAAAGTGCACATTGCAAATCTGGGTAGACTTACTGACAAAGAATCCGTCTCGACCATGATCCCTTTTGATTTTTGTGCACCATCGGTCTCGGAGTTTGCGATCAGTGGGAAAGCAGAAAAAATGAAACTGCGACCTTGACAAGTCTTTGGTATAAAAACGATTGCTGCACCCATATGCGGCACATTCAACTCCTCTGCTGGATGGCATGGCGAAACAAAGCACCTGCAAAACAAAAGTATACTTGATTTATACAACTTATTCATAAAACAGAGCCATCCCTCAAATCAGTGCTATTATTAGTAATCTGTATTATTAGCTTGGGATTCACAACACTTTTTCATGACATGGTTTAAAGATGTTTTTAATACATGTAGCTAGTTTGACGTCAAAGAGCAAAGTGAACCTTTTAAAAAATCCTTCAAAAAATTAAGGAAATTTATTTGTCAAACTTCTAGCTGGGTATGATACAAATTTGATTTGTTATATATAATCCTAATTTATAACTTAAAGGACATTCCGAAATGCGAATGTGGAATTTGGGGCTATTCTACCCCAAGTGTGCCACATACACTGTACTAGACCGAGTGTAAGAAACACCCTGCGAACTTGTGCCCAATTTCCGGACGTCAATGTTATTATTTTTGCGGCCCAAATTCTGACACTAAGAAACCCACATAGAGGTTATTAACTTGGTAGAAGTACCAGACCAGTTTCAAACAAATGAAAATCAAGTATATCAACAAAGACTTTTGCAAAACTGCCTCCGCAAAACTTGGGGTAGACAGGGCCAGGGTTGAAGCACCACGTTTTAACATGTACGCCGTGTGTGCAACACGGCTACATCATTAATAAATCGTTAGCATATTTTCACTCAAAATCTGCAATTGACACAATTTTGCATCCTGGTTTTTCCTCCATTAAACTTACCTGTGCTTGGCTTCTACCTCAACACGCTAAAATCGTATTTCGTTCTTGTATTTGGGTGTAATCTCACACGAAAGTTGTACTTCGGTCTGTAGCGGGAGCAGACATCATAAGTGTAACGTTTATACACCGGAGTTGTTGTGACACAGTGAGCCTCGTTTTCAAAACCGGAAGTGCGCAGATCGACGCTAAACTCGTCGTTTCGGGATTCCTCTAAGTCTTACAAAATATCCTAAATAGTTGCTTAGCCTATACGCGTGTAGTCATTTAAGACTGTATATACATGTACCAATAAATAAATAAAATAAATGTTGCATGATAGGTTATGCAGTATCCTGTCTCGTTCAATTATATTTTTCAATGTTACCGAGCTACCGTCTCACACCGCCCCCCCGCCCCCCCCCCCAAAAAAAAAAAACTCTTTATTTCTCATCAAATATGACATTTCAGACAGAAATATTTTAAGGGGTGTTTTCAACTATCATCATCATTAGACCGTGTAAGTTTTATAAAGATCTGTGTTCTTCGGGATTTTTTTCTTACCAATTCTGTAACGTTCTTGTTACATCTATGCTGTTGTTAAGACCGGTTTATGTGTTGTTTTTATGCCCTTCTCGCCTAATTTTTTTCTGGCTTTTCTGGGTTTTGGTACACCTTTAACATTTTAAACTCGTGACAGGCTGTTATGCTTTTCTGCGGGCATCCCACTGTTGTTTAAGTTAATTTTTTATTTTGTTATTTGTAATGTGTGTGGGCGTGTACTTGTTAATGTTTTAATTACTATTTCTCGAAAACTACTCCACTTTAGAGGAAAGCCGCTTTTCACAATGTTTTATACTATCAACCTCTCCCCATTACTCGTTACCAAGTAAGGTTTTATACTAATAATTATTTTGAGTATTTACCAAGAGTGTCCAATGCCTTTAAAAGTCATTGCAGCTATTTGAAGGGAAGTTACAAATTGCTGAAAACTAAACTGCTTTTATGTAAGATAACAAAAAATGTCAGCCGTTTCTATATTCTGCAAAGGAAAAACACAATTAGGTGAAATACAGTTCAGAACTGATCTATCTTAAGACAAAGTACGTTCGTTAGAAAATCAAACGGCAAATTGTTGATGTCAGGAATTTATATAGGCGTAGGCCAACGCAATCGCTCGATCCAATATTTGACAATTTTCAGCGATTTCCAAAAATCACAACGTTTTAATTTTTTTTTTTTTACCAGAGTTGCTTTCAACTTTGACCTCAAGATTCAAGTTTCGGCCTAAAGGTAAGTCATAACGGTCTTCCAGTGTTTTTTTTTTTTTTTTTTTTTTTTTTTTTCTTCTCTTTTTAACAAGTCTCTCCTGAGGAATGGTGTTGCTTTATTTTCAATAAAAAATATCACCCTTTCCTAATAGCTTCCCCTTGTTTGATTGCTTTATAAATCTCTGATTAAAGGCACTGAACACGTTAGGAAATTGTCAAAGACCAGTCTTCTCACTTGGTGTATCTCAACATATGCACTTAATGTCAAAGTTGTGAAAATTTGAACTCATTTTGGTCGTCGAAGTTGGGAGATAATAATGGAAGAAAATACACCCTTGTCACACGAAGTTGTGTGCTTTCAGATGCTTGATTTCGAGACCTCAAATTCTAAACTTGAGATCTCGAAATCAAATTCGTGGAAAATCACTTCTTTTTCGAAAACTACGTCACTTCAGAGGGAACCGGTTCTCACAATGTTTTATACTATCAACGCTCGCCATTGCTTATTACCAAGTGAGGTTTTATGCTAACATATATTTTGAGTAATTACCAATAGTGTCCAGTGCCTTTAAGGGAATTTTGTTTCCATAGTTTCAATAAAAAATTACCCACTCCTGTTAGTTTTTCTTGTGATTTTGATTTACTGAAACTTAATGTTAACAAATATTGAGGATTGACACGAGTTATTGCAAAAAGGGGCTGACGTTAGATGATACATGTACAAGCAGACAACAACATATGTGATAAAAATAGACAACAACTCTGGCATCGTTCGCAGTTCAAACGAAGAGCACAGCATTTCACCCTTTTCCATCATTCTTAAAACAGTTATTGACTGACAGGAAATGTGTTTTTGTTTATATTAAATAACACCCGTGACACTTATATATTGCAGGATATAAGAGGGATCATTTATGAAACAAACAGCCCACAATAATGTACAATTTGATTGCATTGTTGCCCAACCATCAGTACATTTCATAGACTTAATTTCAGTGTTCTGTTGTGTAACCCCAACTTGTGTCTGTTAGGTATGATTACTGCATGTACATGTATGCAGTATGAAACCATCATGGTGGAAGAACTCCATTATGAAACGCTGTGTATTTGGAGGAAGTAACGTACCGTAGTTCTAAGCAGTGTCAACGCAATTACATTCAAGTTTTTTATTAAACGGAAAAGCTAAGGCAAAGCATAGTTCGCGACTCACATGTGTAGGCGTGCTGCCCTTTGAACCTGTCCCCTGTGCACAACAGCTGCTGTCGACAATGTATGCTGTGGTATGCGTCCTGTGCCTCTCGGGTATACTATCTTTCAATCAGTCTGAGTGAACATTGAATTTGAGCCGACAATAATATTTGCACACAGGGTCACACACTACTACAGTACACCACACAATCATTTTGCATAATAATTTGCATGTTGCTGAGCGATGCCCAGGTCTGTCTGGGTCGCTTTATGTAACCAATGGGTGCGTTCGATAAGCTTCCCTGGGTCGACCCCGCGGTGCTCACTCGGGTGAGCCCCTGACAAGAGCTGTTCGAACGATCACACTCGCCCTCTCGTGGTGACGGCATGCACCTCAGGTCACCCCAAGTGACCTTCTCCACAAGCAGGGCACCGGGGGCTGACCCGGGTGAGCCCCTGTAATGACGCCAAAGCTATTCGAACGTACCCGGGCAGACCGGGGTCGACCCAGGGAAGCTAAACGAACGCACCCACAGTATGCAAACAGAGTGTTGTATGTTCGAAACGTGGAAAACCAAACCGGCTCTTTGCAGAGCCACCATAAAAAGCTTTATTGCATGGTTGTACCACCCGCAAATGTATCCACAAAAATACAATACAAACTGAACTAACAAAATAATAACAATACCAGACTTGCAGCTGCTTCACTGATGACCTCGACCGTATTAATACCGCCATCTTGCATATGCACTACCCTTTCAAATGCCAGACAGTGCATATCGTTATGTGATTGAAGCCATGACATTCAACCACGACATACTGCAGAGTAGTATACAAATATAGACTGCTTCGAGTGCTATGGTTAAAACTATGACTCCCGAGGTGATCCCCGGAGCGTTCTATTTTCCCGATGCGAAGCCGAGGGAAAATATAACGCTCCGGGGATCACCGAGGTAGTCATAGTTTTAACCATTGCAAGAGTAAAAGCAGTCAATGTATGTTTTATAACACCCCAAACATTTCTAAATACTGTACTATTAAGTTACAGAGCTGAATGCTACAATCCACGGACGATGCGAATACAGATTGCGAAAACCTGTACTGTGCTGCATGTAGTGTCATGTAATCCGAAATGGTTACAGACTATTAATTTATCATCCTCGTACACGCAACGGACGTATGGGTACTGCACTCCGTGTGATAGTCTTCGGACTATCACACGGCAAACCGATGCACTATCACACGGCCGTCGTCTAGTAAAACTAAGACATACCATGTGACGCGCTCTAAACCAATGAAAAGGCAGAATATTGGTGAGGGGTGTTATAATACCAATTATCTTTTCAGATACATTTATTTCATGTCAACGTCAATCAATACAGTGTGATCACATTGTTCTGAAAACATATAATAACTTTTACTAAGGAAAACTTAATCCAGTTAATGAACAATAAATAAAAAATAGTTTGACATTAACATATAGGAAAAAGAAGAAGCAAAAGCTTTTTTTTCCTCTTCCCTAAAGACAAGGACAATTTACACAAAAACGTACACAAACAAACAAAGAGGACATGGACATGCATGAGTGAGACTGCGCAATAGATAAATAGATGCAAAAAAATGTTGTGTATTAAATCAAAATAGATATATAATTATTAAGTAGTGTATAAATCAATCAAAATCTTCTTAAACTTTTAACGAAAAAAAAAAAAAAAAATGACTGACTGCTTATGTTCTGCATTAAGACTATTCCAATAAAGGACCCCTTTATGAAAAACTCTATTTTTATAAGACAAACAAGAAGAAGAAAAAGAAGGAAAGAGATGTACACACGCATGTGCTATTATTATTATTATGTACCTTATTCAAATTGAATAAAGATGACGATTTGTGCTAACTAACCCTCTGTGCTGTTGAGACGAACCCTAAACAATTCGCACCGTTCATAGTGTTCCGCACGTTATGCCGGGGTGAAACATGCTCTTGCACATTAATTATTACGCATGCAAGATAATTATTACAGGTTTGTTTCGATCATGTGTTCCTATCATGCTTAAAATCCACGAGTGAAAAACAACACTCTAATCACAGAATCTAAGATTGAAATTAAATTGTTAGGGGCCTACTACTGCAGAAAAAAAACATGACATTGTGTCAAGACATTCGTGCCGTTGACAAAACCGTTTGTTGCACCCGCCAAATTACCAAACTGGCAATCTAAACGGAGCACATTAAAATCGGGTTGATGACCACTGTAAAGAATAATGAAAACCCACTGTCACGATATATATCTAGAAGAAACTCCTTTAATGTCTGTTACTGGTCATCACTGGTATAAGAATGACGTTACATCAACCATTATCAAAACATTAAGTACTTGTCAATCTTAAAACTATGTACTTACTTTACTGAAGATGTAATGCATAAAACTCAAACTTACTTCTAACAAATAACTAAATTAAATGTACTGATCTCTAAGGCGCCTTGTCAAAACGTCCAAGCTGTTCCATTCCGCGTGCATTCTGCGGGAGTCCGCGGATTTTTGTAACAAAAGAACCCGTAGCAACCGGGAAGGTCCACGGCGGCTCATTTACATGTCAATAAACATGAATATTCCGGCGGCTCTGCGGAGCGACCGGTCAGCTATTGTGAAGCCAAGCTTATTTAAATATCAATAAGCATGATCATACGGCGGCTCCGCGGACCGGCTGCCGGCGGAACCGCGGAGGAACCCAGGTGGTGAACAATGGCTTTACCTTTGCATGGCAAAAGCAAACTAAGGGTGTGTAAAGCCATTTTCTCGTACGAGTGATTTTTAAGGCTTGGTTACATGACCGAAACATGTGAATTGTAGAAATGGTTTGTTTAGGCAGGTCTATGGACCACATTAATTATTTTGCTTTTGTTTCTCCTAGCCCATCTGGAAGTATTTGTTGTATTTTCATCTAATGTTGAAATGGCAGAATAAGTAATAATAATAATAAATAATCTTAGTAATAATAATAATAATAATTTCAATATTTTGGAGCAAGGTCAAAACATCCTTTCTCTGTGACTACCACGCCGTTTCATAGTGTTTCGCTATAATAGAAAACCTGACTTCCCAAACAATGCATCGTAGCCTCCCCCATACCCATGTATCGATCACTGTATCAATGACCCATCCACAACGTATTATGCAAAACTACCGCTAAACTGCAGTTCATCCTAAATAAAATTTAAACACCAAACAATTACATGATGGTCCAACGTGTGTAATGCACAAATTAATGTTTTAATTCGGCCTCTGGCCGCGAAAACCTTTTATTGTGAATAAACCATTAAAATGATCGGAATTGGCAGCCAGTGCAAACTTGTTTTTACAAAATTAAACTTTTATTAACTAGGGTGGCAAATATTTTACATCGAATCAAACTTGTTTTTTTTATAGTAAGGGATTTATTTGGTGATGACGTACTCATAAAGTGATTAACATTTTGAGTTGTTTAGCCGGGACTCAACATATTGTGCCTTTTCAAAAATACAAGCCTCGTGAATGCCTGTTTGATGCCTGTTGAATGCCTCTGGAATGTTGAGGTTCAAAGTCGCCGATTTGGTTGACTATAATGTCTAAACATGTAGCTGGCGATTATCACGTGAGCAGGATGGTCGGCTGGCACTACCAACGTGCGTGGTGCAATGATCTTGTCGGTGCAGCCTGTCCGCTTCCAGGACGATGGTACTCACTAGTTGAAAATGTACCATTCTGGAAGAGCACGGCCGGTCCGCGTCCAAGCCGCTGATATTCATGACCTGAAAATACAACTTGTTTATTCATGAGACTTATTGTTATACCAACAATAGCGCCCGGCATGGATAGCTCATTAACTTCGCCGCGCTTCAACGCACATGGCCGTTCTTCCGCGGACTGTCCGAGGTCCTTAGCAACGGCGGTATTTGCTGTCCAGTCCGCAGACTGTCAGCGGAGGAACGCCCGGGACGTTTTGACAAGGCGCCTAAATCCGGTTCAAAAATGGTTCAAAGAATAAACTTCATAAAACTAAACACCTTTAAATGCATACACAATAACTCACTTCAACAGGGGTTCAACCTATAATCATTACAATCTTGTCCCTGCAGTAAATGATCAAGGCATAGCTAATTAAATATTCACAAGAAAAATAGGTGTTCTTGCCTACAGCTACTTAAGTATTCACAAGAAAATAGGTGTTCTTGCCTTCTGATCTCACTTCCTGTCCTACTGCAACACCACCCAATAAACAACTTCAGAGCCACTGGGCTCACACTGTGTGGTCTAGTATAGGAAGATCTTGAACCTCCAATAAACAATGGTCTTTGGCTACCAATATTCTCTATACATGGAGTTCGGTCAACGTACTGGTTAACAATACTTCCAAACTAAAATATATCTGAAAGAACATTACAGTTCTTTCCAACAAATACTTCAAACAGAAACTAGTAATGAATGTCTATATTACGAATAAAGTACTCTTTAACACTTGAAAGCAAACTTAGAAAAGTGATACCTTAGCAAATAAAAGTAACCTTTAAATACTAAATAAAGTCCAAGCAGTATTTAAAGAAAGCAATTTCACTTCATCTAAATCAAATCATTATCACTGTCCATTATGACTTAACAAAGGAAACTCTAAACTACATTTCAACTGTCTTCCAAGTCTGAAACAAATCCTTTCTTGATCTTGTAACCTTGGAGTGAAAACTCCCAACTGTCTTCAAGTTACATTGTCTTGATCAAGTTCATAACACAAATCAAATAATGAACTTCAATAATCTAGATAGTTCTATTAAAAAGCACAATGGAATTAATAAAGAAAATAAAAATCAACATACCTGTAAAGAATAATGAAAAACCACTGTCACGATATATATCTAGAAGAAACTCCTTTAATGTCTGTTACTGGTCATCACTGGTATAAGAATGACCAGACCAACATCCTGTCCAGAGTATCTCTGCTGATGTGGCAATCATGGACTGATCCATTAATTCTAAAGGTAGGGTCAAAGTTCTATTACAAAATTAAAAGGGGGGAGGGAATTAACACTGATAATCCACACACCTCTCTACACTTGGAAGGTGTATCAGTTTTGCCATCTCTACACGTTGACACATTGGAATGGAGCCTGTGCTTGCACTCAATCGGCGAAGGCGACGTTTTTTTCTTTCCGAATTATATTTTCTGGTTTTGTGTTTAATTATTCAACACAAAGCTCTTAACTTGTATATGCATACGATAAATGAATCACAATGTAAAATATGCCGAACTCACCGCTTATCATTAATTTTTGTTTTGAAAAATATATTATTTCTCCACTCGTGCATGCGTTTGATGGGCAACGGTTCCAATCAACAAAACCCGGGATCATCAAATTATCCTATCACGGTTGTTAACTTTTCAATTGTTTTGACAAAATAGAATTAGCTGTTGCAAACAACTTACCAACCCAAATAACCGATGGTATAAATGCAAAAGATAGTATAAATGGCCTGACTTTTCTGCAAGGGAAAACAAATGTTTCTGTTTTGATGATTTATATTCAATAACTAAAGGGTCAAAAATATTTAATAATTTTTCGAGTTTACTTTCAGTTGGTTTTATAGAGGGGTTGATGACGTGGAGAGAGGGTTTGATTACAAATATATAAACCACACTTATCTCGTGGAACTTACATGAACAATTTGAATAACCCCTGGTGGTAGAAATAAACCCAGTCTATGTTAGTGTTTCCCCCTTTATCCATCATGGTACCACAAGGACAAAACAAGCTGGCTACTAATCCTGTACGGGATGAAGTGAATTAGTAAACATGATCGTTCGTTTTGGGGGGTGATGCTCGAGGGGTATTTGTTGCATACGTTTTATGTATCTTATGTCTATGAACTTATTTGCATAAAATATGTCAAGGTTCACCGTTTGACTTAAATGCGGAAGTTTCAAATAATGTTATTTCCTGGTTGTCTTTTCTTTTAGTTGCAATTGTTATTTGTCAGGTTCATGTACGTATTGCAACTCTTTACTGTGTTTTAAAAAGTTACCCTGTACATGTAAGTAAACTTCTTTAAAGGCCGTGGACACTATTGGTAATTGTCAAGGACCAGTCTTCACAGTTGGTGTATCTCAACATATGCATACAATAACAAACACTGTGACAATTTGAGCTCAATTGGTCGTCAAACTTGCGAGATAATAATGAAAGAAAAAACACCATTGTCACACGAAGTTTCATTACCGACATAATTTATCTCACCAAGACGACTTGTTTCGTGGAATAAGTTAACTTACCGACATAACTTCCACTCATTTATTTCATCTAAATTTCATAGCCCGACCCCCCCAAAAAAAAAAAAAATAAAAAAAAATAAATAAATAAATACGATAAAAAAGATAAATAAAAGAGTCCGGATCAATATGTCAGCTCTAATTTCGGGTAACAACATAATACTTTCTCCAGAAGTAATCAGAGCATACTGATCGAAACGTCGCGACGTTTAGTTGAACCCAATGGTTCTTTTCCGAACCACCCAAACTCATTTAGAGATAGTCATTACATGGTGTTACCGAAAACGTTTCCATATCGTGTTTCTACCACGCAATATTCAAATTTTAATTATAATTTTTGATATTTGACTGCAAAATTGTGATCAAGGTGACTTTTTTTCTTGTTTTCTTCTTTCTTTTTTATATTTACACATCATATTTCTATTTAAAAAAACACACGATACGATCGCTGGTAAGCTTATACGGACGCACCTTTCATCCTTATAAACATAATTTGCTTCCTCGAACGCTAAAGTGTGTATTTACCCAGGTCATGTGCGTCACATGAATGTGTTTGGCTGTGAGTAACAAAATGCTTGACTAGCATATCACCATTATGCAGTTTTTAAATGGTAAGTATATGCGGCTGTCAATACATCCTTTGCGACTGTTGTGTACAAACCTAATCGGAAGACTGTGTTAGTTTTGAGGAACGCAAGTAGCAAGCAATGGGTGTTTTCAGGATGCATAATACGCGAAGGCCTATGACAAATTAAACTTGACAGTAATAAATTATTGATGTTTTTTTCTAATACCTTACTGCCAGACTTTCAGAAACTCCTGAGTAATCATACAAGCAATCTTGAGAGATCATCTTGTAATGTGCTGATTGTCAGGGATTCCAACAAATTGCATAGAATCATGTCATTGAAATACTGTCCAACCAAACTTATCCTCTAAACCATTTGATGATTCAAATCAGATCTGGTAGTAGGGAACATATCTGAACTCACCTTTTTGATTGTACTCTCTGTGATCGCAGTGGTTTATTTATTACAAGCGAACCCGTCAAGATGCCGCACAGGTGAACTGGAATAGTGAAACATTGACAGTAAACATTGAATTCACAAATCTTTGGGCACAAAGGGGGAAAGAGTAAATATTCCATTTCTTATCTCCTGGCACTATATCCGGCTTCCGTAAATTTACTCTTTGCCCCTATGTGCCCAAAGATTTGTGAATTCAATGTTTACTGTCAATGTTTACTGTCAATGGTTATACTGTTTACTTCCGTATAAATTAATACAAAAAGCTGAACTTTAGTCTGATAACAACCCATGAAGGTAGCTATAATTGATGTTAAAGGCAGTGGACACTATTGGTAATTACTCAAAATAATTATTGGCATAAAACCTTTCTTGGGGGATGGCACGGGATTGGGACTTGAGTCAAGTCCAACCGTCACACAGAGTTCAAGCACAAACCTTTCAAGTACACAGTAATGTATGGTACACACGAAAGTGGGTAGCATACGTCTGCATGAGTGAATGTCTGATTTGAACAGAATGTTTACCTTAAAACGGACCGTCTTAATAAGCTCAACAACATACAGCAATGCTCTTGGAAAAATCGTTGAGTTTGCAGTAATGATGTCAAACCGAAACAAATTGTATCAGAAGATACCTCGACTGTTAAGGGAACTAAAATGTGATAAATAAATAAATAATAAATAATTTAATGAGTTTATACTGCGCCTTTAGAATGTACACGTTCGAGCGCATAACAAAATAATTAGACGGTGAATAAAAAGCTAGCAACTAGTAAAAAGCGAGGAAAACCAACAATCTAAAAATATGAAACGCACAAGACCAAACACGTACGAGTCAAAATGCATTAACATAATGAGACGGGAGATGTTTGCCACAGTGACAATCTGTAATTTGTACATCATGTCAGAAATCAAGCATCTGAAAGCACACATCTTGCGCGAAAAGACTTTTTATTCGATTATTAACTCGCAACTTCGACGACCATTTGGGTTCAAATTTTCACAATTTTTGTTTTGCATCTTTTGTCGAGATACACTAAGTGAAAAGACTGGTCTTCGACAATTACCAAAGGTTTCAAGTGTCTTTAACGGAAAACATCGAGCTTGCCATAACCATAAGTAGCTAGAAGTATTGTTCAGATTCAGCTGGTAAAAGTAGGAAGCTTGATGCCATTTTTTAAAACTTGAATTCATCCAACTTTTTGCTGCTGAAAATAAATTTGCCCGTCTTGTTTGCAAAACATAAAGTAAGGACCCTTTGTGAAAACGGTGACGATTTTTTAAAGTAATAACGATAAAGAAACTCGTAATAAGGTCTAGAAGGGAAAGGTCAATGTTTTTACATTTTGTTTGTTTGCAGATGACACAAGTTTGTTGTATTCAGATAAAAATGTAGACTTAGCTGTGCAGAACCTTAATATTGAGCTCAGGGTAATCACTTCTTGGCTTTTAGCAAATAAATTATGTATAAACGTTCTCAAATCAAATTATATTATATTTTGTGCTAGCCAGTTCAAGTACACTCAGTCTGTTCCTTTAATTCTAAATAATGCCAATCTTGAGCAGGTTAAGGGTACTAAATTTCTGGGAATTCATATTGATGAAAATTTGACTTGGAAGAAGCATATTGGCACTATAGCAGTTAAAATATCTAGAAATTTAGGTATAATGAATCGGCTTAAAAATTTCCTTCCCTGTAGCATATTACTGACCTTGTACAACTCTTTTATTTTACCTTATCTTTATTACGCAATTTTGACATGGGGAAGTCCAGCTCCTAAATGTAATAAACTTCTCACTCTTCAGAAACGTGCAGTTCGGGTTATTTCCAAAGCGGACTATTGTGAGCACTCTGGGCCTCTCTTTTGTAATTTAAAACTGTCAAAATTCGTTGACCTTTATCATCTTAACTTAGGAAAGTTTATGTATAAATATATGAATAATCTTTTACCTGCTTGTTTCAACTCCAGTTTTACACTTACCTCAAACATCCATTCCTATTAAACCCGTAGCGCTGCTAGGAAAAATCTGTACAGTATATATATGTTAACTATCGTAGAACCTCGTTGTCTGAAAATGGTGTTGTCCAGCGTGGCACTTTATTTTGGAATAGTCTGGATGACTCTTTTAAATCATTGCGTACTCTCTCAACTTTTACCAAAAAACTTAAACTCGTTTTCTTAATGAATACTAAGATTCTGATGTTATTTGTGTATGTAGAAATTGTAACGGCTTTATTTTCTGTCTTACACCTGTCAATTTTGCTACCTATCTATCTCTTGTTATTAAAAGTTGTGATATGTTGGGAACTTTGCACCGCTGTCGAATTTGCACGGTGATCACAAAGTCTAAAATGTTCATGTGACACGTTAACATTAAGGCACTTAATAGAGCTCCAACTGACGAGCGAAACAAGAGAGGTTAAAAATAATCGTGACGATTAACCGATTTCTAAAACTACTGTACGTGCTAACATTAAGAAACATCGGTGTATTGGTAAAAACCAAAATTAGTATTCTTTCAGATTTGGTTTTTGCTAAAAACAGTTGCTGGCAGTGTAAACGCTATATGTAATACACCTATACATAAACTGACAAACCTCTTGAAGTTTGAGATCGATCGGCCATCTGGGTAAAGAGAGAATAGCGAAAAAATTGCATTGCATCGATGCCAAAATAAAAATCTAATAAAACGCTCATTGAGCGACAAACTCCAAACGCGAAGTTAGATTATTTATTTATCATCAAATATGACATTTCAGAGAGAAATATTTCAAGGGGTGTTTTCAACTATCATCATCATTAGACTGTGTGAGTTTTATGAAGATCTGTGTTCTTCGGGATTTTTGTTTCTTACCAATTCTGTAACGTTCCTGTAACATCTATGCTGTTGTTAAGACCGATTATGTGTTGTGTTTATGCTCTTCTCGCCTAATTTTGTTTTTCTGGCTTTTCTGGGTTTTGGTACACCTTTAACATTTTAAACTCGTGACAGGCTGTTATGCTTTTCTGCGGGCATCCCACTGTTTTTTAAGTTAATTTTTTAATATGTTATTTGTAATGTGTGTGGGCGTGTACTTGTGAATGTTTTGAAAATCATACGGCAAATTGTTGATGTCAGGAATTTATATAGGCGTACGCCAACGCAATCGCTCGATCCAATATTTGGCAATTTTCAGCGATTTCCAAAATTCACAACGTTTAAATTTGTTTTTTACCAGAGTTGCTTTCAACTTCGACCTCAAGATTCAAGTTTCGGCCTAAAGGTAAGTCATAACGGTCTTCCAGTGTTTTTTTTTTTTTTTTTTTTTTTTTTTTTTTCCTTTTTAACAAGTCTCTCTTGAGGAATGGTGTTGCTTTATTTTCAATAAAAAATATCACCCTTTCCTAATAGCTTCCCCTTGTTTGATTGCTTTATAAATCTCTGATTAAAGGCACTGAACACGTTAGGAAATTGTCAAAGACCAGTCTTCTCACTTGGTGTATCTCAACATATGCACTTAAGGTCAAAGTTGTGAAAATTTGAACTCATTTGGTCGTCGAAGTTGGGAGATAATAATGGAAGAAAATACACCCTTGTCACACGAAGTTGTGTGCTTTCAGATGCTTGATTTCGAGACTTCAAATTCTAAACCTGAGATCTCGAAATCAAGTTCGTGGAAAATCACTTCTTTTTCGAAAACTACGTCACTTAAGAGGGAACCGGTTCTCACAATGTTTTATACTATAAACGCTCGACATTGCTTATTACCAAGTGAGGTTTTATGCTAACATGTATTTTGAGTAATTACCAATGTATAGTGTCCAGTGCCTTTAAGGGAATTTTGTTTCCATAGTTTCAATCACCCACTCCTGTTAGTTTTCCTTGTGATTACTGTCTTTGATTTACTGAAACTTAATGTTAACAAATATTGAGGATTGACACGAGTTATTGCAAAAAAGGGTTGACGTTAGATGATACATGTACAATCAGACAACAACATATGTGATAAAAATAGACAACAACTCTGGCATCGTTCGCAGTTCAAACGAAGAGCACAGCATTTCACCCTTTTCCATCATTCTTAAAACAGTTATTGACTGACAGGAAATGTGTTTTTGTTTATATTAAACAACACCCGTGACACTTATATGTTGCAGGATATAAGAGGGATCATTTATGAAACAAACAGCCCACAATAATGTACAATTTGATTGCATTGTTGCCCAACCATCAGTACATTTCATAGACTTAATTTCAGTGTTCTGTTGTGTAACCCCAACTTGTGTCTGTTAGGTATGATTACTGCATGTATGCAATATATGAAACCATCATGGTGGTAGAACTCCATTATGAAACGCTGTGTATTTTGAGGAAGTAACGTAACGTAGTTCTAAGCAGTGTCAACGAAATTACATTCAAGTTTATTATTAAACGGAAAGGCTAAGGGAAAGCATAGTTCGCGACACACTTGACCTATCACGTTGTGTAGGAGTGTTGCCCTTTGAACCTGTCCCCTGTGCACAACAGCTGCTGTCGACATTAAAGGCAGTGGACACTATTGGTAATTACTCAAAATACTTATTAGCATAAAGCCTTACTTGGTGACGAGTAATGGGGAGAGGTTGATAGTATATAAACATTGACTGCTTCGAGTGCTATGGTTAAAACTATGACTCCGCCCAAGGTGATCCCCGGAGCGTTCTATTTTCCTGAGGCGAAGCCGAGGGAAAATAGAACGCTACGGGGATCACCGAGGGAGTCATAGTTTTTAACCATTGCACGAGTAAAAGCAGCCAATATTTGTTTTGCAACACCCCAAACATTTCTAAATACTGTACTATTATTATTAAGTTACAGACCTGAATGCTACGATCCACGGACGACGCGAATACAGATTGCAAAAACTTTTACTGTGCTGCATGTAGTGTCGTGCAATCCGAAATGGTTACAGACTATTAATTTATCATCCTCGTACACGCAACGGACGTCTGGGTACTGCGCGCCGTGTGCTAGTCTTCGGACTAGCGCACGGCAAACCAACGCACTATCACACGGCCGTCGTCTAGCAAAACTAAGACATGTCATGTGACGCGCTCTAAACCAATGAGCAGGCAGAATACTTGTAAGGGGTGTTATAGTATAAAACATTGTCAGAAAAAGCGCCCTCTGAAGTGACATGGTTTTCGAGAAAGAAGTAATTTTCCACGAATTTGATTTCGAGACCTAAATTAAGGATTTGAGGTCTCGATATCAACCATCTAAAAACACACAACTTCGTGTGACAAGGGTGTTTTTTCTTTCGTTGTTTTCTCGCAACTTTGACGACCAATTGAGCTCAAATTTTCACAGGTTTGTTATTTTATGCATGTTGAGATACACCAAGTGAGAAGACTGGTCTTTGACAATTACCAATAGTGTCCACTGTCTTTAACCTATACTCTGGTTACATTGCCATGATGCGTCACGTGCCTCTCGTGTATATCATATCTTTCAATCAGTCTGAGTACGTACATGATATGAACCTTGAACTTGAGCCGACATATTTGCACACAGGGTCACACTCTATACACGACAATCATTTTGCAGATTTTGCATATTATTGCTGCGCGATCGAGAGCGATGCCCACCAGCAGGTACTGTCTGGATCGTTTTATGTAAACAACACCAGTTTTTGCAGTGTATGAGTTGACTAGGCCTGTAGACTGAACGTCACCTTGGTATATGGGAAATCACTTTGCTGTGTTCGAAACGTGGAAAACCAAACCACGGCTCTTTTCAGAGCCGCCATAAAAAGCTTTATTGCATGGTTGTATACCCGCAAATGTGTTCTCAAAAAATACAATACAAACTGAACTAACAAAATAATCACAAGACCAGACTTGCAGCTGCTTCACTGATGACATCGACCGCATTTATAATACCGCTGCCTTGCATATTATGCACGCCCTTCCAAATGTCATACAGTGCATATCGTTATGTGATAGAAGCCATGACATTCAACCACGACACTGCAGAGTGGTACCAATTATCTTTTCAGATACATTTATTTCATGTCAACATCAATTAATACAGTGTGATAATATTGTTCAGAAAACATATAATAACTTGTACTAAGGATCACTTAATCCAGTTAATGAACAATTATAAAAAAAACAGTTTGACGTAAGGCAGTGGACACTATTGGTAATTACTAAAAATAATTATTAGCGTAAAACCTCATTGGGTGACGAGTAATGGGGATAGGTTGATGGTACAAAACATTGTGAGAAACGGCTCCCTCTGAAGTGCCATAGTTTTCGAGAAAGAAGTAATTTTCCACGAATTTGATTTCAATACCTCAGAATTAGAACTTGAGGTCTCGAAATCATCTGAACGAACACAACTTTGTTCGAAAAGGGTGTTTTTTTCTTTCATTATTATCTCGCAACTTTGATGACCGATTGAGCAGGTTTGTTGTTTTATGCATAATGTTGAGATACACCAACTTTGAACTAGTCTTTGACGATTACCAATAGTGTCCACTGCCTTTAAGATGTAGGAGAAAGAAGAAGCAAGAGCTGTTTTCCCTCTTCCCTAAAGACAAGGACACTTTACACAAAAGCATACACAAACAAACAAAGAGGACATGGACGTTATGTACATTATGCATGAGTGAGACTAGGCTATAGATAAATAATTACGAAAAAAAGTTGTGTATTAAAACAAAAAAGATATATAATTAATAAGTAGTGTATAAATCAATCAAAATCTTCTTAAACTTTTTACGAAAAGAAAAAACACTGACTGTTTATGTTCTGCATTAAGACTATTCCAATAAAGGACCCCTTTATGAAACACTCTTTTTATAAGACAAACAAGAAGCAGAAGAAAAAGAAGGAACGAAGAAAAATGAACAAATAAAGAAGCAAAAGGGGCGTATAGCTACTAAGCTGACCTCCCAGGGTTTCAGAAAATAAAAATGTAAACGATCGGAATTTTAATGGATCGTCAGATGTTTTTCACACATGAACAATGATCCATTCCTCAATCCAGTGAGGCACCTCCTGGCCCACCGTCATTGTGCAAAGATTATGTTAATGTAAATGCACGAGGCTATGCTAGTCAGCACACACTCGGATAGCGATTCAACCATTGGTAGGATATAATAATACCACAAAACACTCTTTCGCACAAGAGGTAAGTTTTGTTTTGATATGGTGAAATATTTTCGGGAAAACTTAACACGGTTTGGCCGCCTATGTAGCTGTTGTTGTCGGTAAATGTCTACGGTAGTTGTATATGCACCCTTGAAAGCAATCCAAAATGACAAACCGTTTCACAACAGTCGCATGAGATGTACACACGCATGTGCTATTATTATTATTTTGTACCTTATTCAAACTGAATAAAGATGACGATTTGTGCTAACTAACCCTCTGTGCTGTTGAGACGAACCCTAAACAATTCGCACCGTTCATAGTGTTCCGCACGTTATGCCGGGGTGAAACATGCTCTTGCACATTAATTATTACGCATGCAAGACAATTATTACAGGTTTGTTTCGATCATGTGTTCCTATCATGCTTAAAATCCACGAGTGAAAAACAACACTCTAATCACAGAATCTAAGATTAAAATTAAATTGTCAGGGGCCTACTACTGCAGAAAACAAACATGGCATTTTGTCAAGACATTCGTGAGTAGTATATAATGACCCCGTTTTCTGAAGGCGGGTCATGACCCACAGTCATGTGGGTCATTGTGGGTCTTCGATGAAGGTGGGAGTTTCCCCGAACGTATCGGTGAATAGTAGATTGGTCGATAATGCTGCAAGGGGTGTACATGCTTATGGTGCATAATGGAATAATTTCATAAATATTTGAGCTATAGTGTTTTAATATGTCTTTTTGATTGTTTAACTTGGACGATGTAGCGTACAATGTATTGTGTAACTAATTAAACTATTACACAAGTCATTTTTATGAAAACGAAGACGTGTCAAGCAAGAACATCCCGGTCAAAAATGTAGCAGTCCACTGCGTAGTGTCGTATGCAGCGTTCTAATCGTGTCCAAACATGTTCAAGCGGGTCATAGGACGAATCAACGATATAATCACGAACTTCCGCAACCGTTGCGCAATTGAGAAAACTGGTTGTTATTTAAATGACGAGAATTTCAGAACTACAAACTTATTTTTTATAGCTCCATTGTTGTCGTGATTAAATTAGCAAGAAGGACTGCTAATAATAATATATGATTTGGTGTATTCTAACTTTTGTCGCGCCGTATTGGGTTTTGTTTGTACACTGATTAATGAGTTGATAATTCTTTAACGAAGTTTGTTAACATTTGTACTATTTGTTGTTTCGTTTTATAGCCTATGTGAAACAATTGTTAATTATATGTTGGGGGTACAATATTTTGTGATTATTATTTCAAACATATATATTATACATTTTTATTTTTTATTTTATACAAACATACGTTTACTTTATTGTATACAGATGACAGCACAATGATATACCCATACAATACATATGGGTCATATATTATTCAACACAAAGCTCTTAACTTGTATATGCATAGGCCTACAATAAATGAATCACAATGTAAAATATGCCGAACTCACCGCTTAGCATTACTTTTTGTTTTGAAAAATAATTTCTCCACTCGTGCATGCGTTTGATGGGCAACGGTTCCAATCAACAAAACCCGGGATCATCAAATTCTCCTATCACGGTTGTTAACTTTTTAATTTTTTTGACAAAATAGAATTAGCTGTTGCAAACAACTTACCAACCCAAATAACCGATGGTATAAATGCAAAAGATAGTATAAATGGCCTGACTTTTCTGCAAGGGAAAACAAATGTTTCTGTATTGATGAATTATATTCAAAAACTAAAGGGTCAAATATTTAATAATTGTTTGCTCTCAGTTGGTTTTATAGAGGGGGTGATGACGTGGAGAGAGGGTTTGATTACAAATATATAAACCACACTTATCTCGTGGAACTTACATGAACAATTTGAATAACCCCTGGTGGTAGAAATAAACCCAGTCTATGTTAGTGTTTCCCCCTTTATCCATCATGGTACCACAAGGACAAAACAAGCTGGTTACTATACGGGATGAAGTGAATTAGTAAACATGAGCGTTCGTTTTGGGGGGTGATGCTCGAGGGGTATTTGTTGTATTTGTCATCAAAACATAGGCCTAAATGAGGTAGATTGCTGATAAACAAAGCTAAATGGAAATCAGATGGCAACCTTTAACTTTTTGAAATGCACATTCGTTTCGAAATATTCTAATATGAATGATAATAATAAAGAAACAAACTTACAAAGCGCAAAAACAAAAGCAGAAATAATCCGCCTCAGGGCGCTCGGAAAGAACAGCAATAAAAGTCTGGACCAGACAAATATTTATATACAAAGCAAAGTAATACACAGACAAATAATTTCAGGAATTCAGATAATCATACAGATGTCAATGTCAAGAATACTGATACAAAATGGACAATACTAACAGCATTTTCGTTTTACAATGTAAAAAGTACAATAACGACAATTCGAATTTTAGAATGTTAAAAAATACTGCCTCAAGCCATTGGACACTTTCGGTAAACAGTATTGTCCAAAAGCCCACACTTCGTGTATCACAACTGATATATAAAATAACAAACCTGTGACAATTTAAGCTCAGTCGGTCATCGGAGACGGGAGAAAATAACGGGAAAATCCACCCTTGTTTCCGTTATTCTCGATATCGAGAATTGATAATTGTTTTAATATTTTCATGGAGTAATATTTCAAGAGAAGTCTTTCACCATTACCTTCTGCAAAAGTGTATGATGATACACTACTCCTCAAAAGCTACCAGAGTATTACTGCGTATTTGTGTGAATACCAATAATAATAAATAATAATAATAATTAACCATTCTTATATAGCGCATAACACATAGAAATCAAACATGTCCCTAAGCGCTTCAATGTGAAACATAATAACTTATTTCGCAAGATTTTTTCGTAATTTCAAGGGACATGTTTTGTTAATACTAGTGACATGCATGACTGTCGATGTGATGTAGATGGCTCACCCACTTCACAATGTTGTTGTGATACTGCAACGTGCAGCTTGCAACTGCATCTATTTTTAGAGCCTGTGATCTTTGACCTGAAACAGACTATAAAGTAATATGCATTGATAAATGGGACTGTGAAGTACACGGGAAATGTACATTGTGTTTGCGTGAATGTTTACTAAGTAATCAAAAGCCATAGTTAGTGTTTTTCAAAAGTTTGGCCTGAAGTGCTATATGGGACTTGGGCGGTTGCCAGTTTTGTTGGCGTACCAAACAATCTAGCAGTGTTAAGCGCGCTGAATGAGCTCTGGGGTTGGCGCCAGTTTTGTGGCGTCGGCCCTACCGATATGACTAACAATCAACAAACTTCAAAATAAGTTGCTCTAGAAGTGTATTTTGAAAAGTGAGTACAAACGTCTTTGTCTTTTATATCGGTTAAAAATGGTGACGGGAATTACGCAACAGTAAAATAAGAGGTTGGTCTGCATTAAGTGTTTGGGAAGGAGTTCTGACGGAGAAATGACAGTTCACGATGCACTGTCAGCCTATGCTACTAAAGCTTGTACACTTACCGGACTTTCGGGGACCGGTAGGGAGACAAGTCATGGCCCTTAGTAGGCTACCCTAGACATAGTTCACAATTCGAGCCATGATCTTGCCATAAAATGTTAATTTGGTGACAAACAAATAAATGTAAAACTTAAAGGGGGTTTTGTTTTTGTACTCGTTTATAACAGATTCTTATTTGTTAAAAACGACCATCACTTCCCGATTCCGCATTTTCCGCATATCTAAATTTTGACATAGGCCCTTATCAATAACCTGACCAGGCATAAATTACCTCTAGGCGTTATTCTTAAAATCAGTTTGTTTCAACTTGGGAAAACACTCATATTTCTTAAGCTTACCGATTTCCGACTTTAAAATAAAAATGCTATATTTTTGCTCCTCTTTATAATGTCACAAAATACTATTGGTTTTGCACTACTCATGTTTTTGTTTTAGTATTTTTTTTGTACTGTCAGACGGCAGACAGTAGTACTAAGCCCGGGAAGGGACAGTGGTAAGAAAAAAATATGCAGGGGCTAATTCGTTCGCACGGTTAAGTAATCCGTTCGAACGAATTAATAATCCGTTCGAACGAATTAATAATCCGTTCGCACGGTTTAGTAATCCGTTCGCACGGTTTAGTAATCCGTTCGAACGAATTAGTAATCCGTTCAAACGAATTAATAATCCGTTCGCACGGTTTAGTTATCCGTTCGAACGAATTAGCAATCCGTTTGAACGAATTAGTAATCCGTTCGCACGGTTTAATAATCCGTTCGAACGAATTAGTAATCCGTTCGAACGAATTAGCAATCCGTTCGAACGAATTAGTAATCCGTTCGCACGGTTTAACTAAGGCATGAAATGGCGCTGCACGCATGCGTAAGCAATCCCCTCACAACAACACTTTGCTTCAAGATGTCCACCCTCGTCTTTTCAATTAGCAATGCATCTATTGACAAACTTATCAACACGGTCATCATCAGAGTCAGAACTTGTGTTGCGGCCCTCTGCCATCTTGAAGCAAAAAGTTGTTGTGAGGGGATTGCTTACGCATGCGTGCAGCGCCATTTCATGCCTTAGTTAAACCACTGAACGGATTACTAATTCGTTCGAACGGATTGCTAATTCGTTCGAACGGATTACTAAATCGTTCGAACGAATTATTAAACCGTGCGAACGGATTACTAATTCGTTCAAACAGATTGCTAATTCGTTCGAACGGATAACTAAACCGTGCGAACGGATTATTAATTCGTTTGAACGGATTACTAATTCGTTCGAACGGATTATTAGACCGTGCAAACTGATTGTTAATTCGTTCGAACGGATTACTAAACCGTGCGAACGGATTACTAAACCGTGCGAACGGATTACTAATTCGTTCAAACGGATTGCTAATTCGTTCGAACGGATAACTAAACCGTGCGAACGGATTATTAATTCGTTTGAATGGATTACTAATTCGTTCGAACGGATTACTAAACCGTGCGAACGGATTACTAAACCGTGCGAACGGATTATTAATTCGTTCGAACGGATTACTAAACCGTGCGAACGAATTAGCCCCTGCATATTTTTTTCTTACCACTGTCCCTTCCCGGGCTTAGTACAGTAGCGCATATGCGAAGCTGTTTTTATAACACGTCACTATGTTTTTTTGGGAAAGTCACCCTCTCACAGAGATGCGTCACCACTCCTTAAAAAGCTATCATGGCTGCATATTTGTGTGATTACAAAGGCGAAAATAATAAGAACTTATTGCGAAAGACAGGCTATATCTGTATTGTATTTCAGTTTATAACCCTGCGTTAAGTGACCTTGCCGTGGTTTTATTGGCACAATTAGCGTTTTTTTTTTTTAAATTACTCCTCTAATGAATAAAGTAGAAAACCTTTTTTTCTTGACTTCCTCCATTATACGATTGAGTAACATAATGGAGAATTTGAGTGACCTAGCTTCAGGTTTATCTGCTACATCTATATCAAGTGCCAGTGGCACAGGATCCAAGGTTCTGGGGGATTTCCCAATGTTGCAAAAGAATAATGAGCATACATGACATGTAGCAACCTACTGCTGGGCATGAAAATGCCAGGCGAGCTTGTCTGTCAACATATTATTAAGTTTCAAAATTTCAAGGGATATTATGTATAGTGACGTATGGTTCGACATACCCACTTGGCCGTGTTGTTATGGTGATGCAACTTGTAGCTGGTACCCGTGCTTCACAAAACATTAGTTTTCGGGGGATGGCACGGGGTTGGGACTTGAGTCAAGTCTAACCGTCACACAGAGTTCAAGCACAAACCTTTCAAGTACACAGTAGTGTATGGTACACACGAAAGTGGGTAGCAGACGTCTGCATGAGTGAATGTCTGACTTGAACAGAATGTTAAACGGACCGTCTCAATAAGCTCAACAACATACAGCAATGCTCTTGGAAAAATCGTTGAGTTTGCAGTAATGATGTCAAACCGAAACAAATTGTATTAGAAGATACCTCGACTGTTAAGGGAACTAAAATGTGATAAATAAATAAATAATACATAATTTATTGATTTTATACTGCGCCTTTAGAATGTACACGTTCGAGCGCATAACAAAATCATTAGACGGTGAATAAAAAGCTAGCAACTAAAAGCAAGGAAAACCAACAATCTAAAAATATGAAAAGCACAAGACCCAAACACGTACGAGTCAAAATGCATTAACGTATTGAGACGGGAGATGTTTGCCACAGTGACAATCTGTAATTTGTACATCATGTCAGAAATCAAGCATCTGAAAGCACACATCTTGCGCGAAAAGACTGTTTTTTTTTATTTTTCGATTATTAACTCGCAACTTCGACGACCATTTGGGTTCAAATTTTCACAATTTTTGTTTTGCATCTTTTGTTGAGATACACCAAGTGAAAAGACTGGTCTTTGACAATACCAAAGGTTTCAAGTGTCTTTAACGGAAAACATCGAGCTTGCCATAACCATAAGTAGCTAGAAGTATTGTTCAGATTCAGCTGGTAAAAGTAGGAGGCTTGATGCCATTTTTGAAAACTTCAATTCATCCAACTTTTTGCTGCTGAAAATAAATTTGCCCGTCTTGTTTGCAAAACATAAAGTAAGGACCCTTTGTGAAAACGGTGACGATTTTTTAAAGTAATAACGATAAAGAAACTCGTAATAAGGTCTAGAAGGGAAAGGTCAATGTTTTTACATTTTGTTTGTTTGCAGATGACACAAGTTTGTTGTATTCAGATAAAAATGTAGACTTAGCTGTGCAGAACATTAATATTGAGCTCAGGGTAATCACTTCTTGGCTTTTAGCAAATAAATTATGTATAAACGTTCTCAAATCAAATTATGTTATGTCTTTTGTAATTTAAAACTGTTAAAATTCGTTGACCTTTATCATCTTAACTTAGGAAAGTTTATGTATAAATATATGAATAATCTTTTACCTGCTTGTTTCAACTCCAGTTTTACACTTACCTCAAACATCCACTCCTATTATACCCATAGCGCTGCTAGGAAAAATCTGTATGTTAACTATCGTAGAACCTCGTTGTCTAAAAATGGTGTTGTCCAGCGTGGCACTTTATTTTGGAATAGTCTGGATGACTCTTTTAAATCATTGCGTACTCTCTCAACTTTTACCAAAAAACTTAAAACTCGTTTTCTTAATGAATACTAAGATTCTGATTTTATTTTTGTATGTAGAAATTGTAACGGCTTTATTTTCTGTCTTACACCTGTCAATTTTGTCCTGTTAGTTTTGTCCTGTATTTTTAATGTCTGTCTGTTTATTGGGTTTGTCTGTTCATAGGCTGGGGAACAAAAGCTGTGCTTCTCCCCGGACCTAGATGTTGCCTTTTGTTTATTGTTTCATCTTTTAATATATTTTATATTTACTTTTATTTTGTCCATATTACTCTGTATTATACACTATTTGCAACATTGAATAAACGTTTATATCTATCTATCTATCTATCTATTTATATCACAAAGGGAAATGTTTGTTCTAGAGCATGACATCAATTGTTTTGTTTTCGTTTTGCATTCCGGGGGCGAGGCTTTTGTCAACTGTTGGTTAATCATTGGTATTTTAAATTGAGAATATGTAACATAGAAGAACCATTGTGTGTCAGCAACCACTGAGAAACCACCAACCATTTACATGTGTTTGAATTCGAGTATAGAGTATTAAGTCCTTTCTACTGCGGGAAATCGGTAGGTAAAACGAACATAGGCCTATTTGATAACTGTAATGTAAAACTCAATGCTGGCAAGTAAATTCTGTCACTCATTTTAATTATCTGGTTTTCTTTGTATATTATATCTTACACTTTTTTTGTATAAAAATTCAAGATGTTTATCTTCTTACGGTTGTAATTTTTACTGTAATTTGATCATTGGTCACGAGTGTAAAAACAAAAAACTAAGCTACCTATCTATCTCTTGTCATTAAAAGTTGTGATATGTTGGGAACTTTGCACCGCTGTCGAATTTGCACGGTGATCACAAAGTCTAAAATGTTCAATGACACGTTAACATTAAGGCACTTAATAGAGCTCCAACTGACGAGCGAAACAAGAGAGGTTAAAAATAATCGTGACGATTAACCGATTTCTAAAACTACTGTACGTGCTAACATTAACAAACATCGGTGTATTGGTAAAAACCAAAATTAATATTCTTTCAGATTTAGTTTTTGCTAACAAAACAAATGCTGGCAGTGTAAACGCTTTATGTAATACACCTATACATAAACTGACAAACCAATAGAAGTTTGAGATCGATCGGCCATCTGGGTAAAGAGAGAATAGCGAAAAAAATTGCATTGCATCGATGCCAAAATAAAAATCAATAAAACGCTCAATGAGCAATAAACTCCAAACGCGAAGTTAGATTATTTATTTATCATCAAATATGACATTTCAGACAGAAATATTTCAAGGGGTGTTTTCAACTACCATCATCATTAGGTCGTGTAAGTTTTATGAAGATCTGTGTTGTTCGGGATTTTTGTTTCTTACCGATTCTGTAACGTTCCTGTAACATCTATGCTGTTGTTAAGACCGGTTTATGTGTTGTTTTTATTGTTTTGGTACACCTTTAACATTTTAAACTCGTGACAGGCTGTTATGCTTTTCTGCGGGCATCCCACTGTTGTTTAAGTTAATTTTTTATTTTTTTATTTGTAATGTGTGTACATATTAGTATTAGTATTGCTCAAATCAACCAAATACAAAAAAGTAGCGTTAAAACAACCTTTTACATAAATCTGTTAAAGACACAGACACTATTAGTAATTGCCAAAGACCAGTCTTCCCACTTATATGCATAAAGTAACAAGCCTGTGAAAATTTGAGCTCAATTGGTCGTTGAGGTTGCGAGATAATAATGAAAGAAAAACACCCTTGTCGCACGAAGTTGTGTGCTTTCAGATGCTTGATTTCGAGACCTAAAATACTAAATCTGAGATCTCGAAATCAAATTCGTGGAAAATCACTTTTTCGAAAACTACGTCACTTCAGAGGGAACCGGTTCTCACAATGTTTTATACTATAAACGCTCGACATTGCTTATTACCAAGTGAGGTTTTATGCTAACATGTATTTTGAGTAATTATCAATGTATAGTGTCCAGTGCCTTTAAGGGAAATTTGTTTCCATAGTTTCAATCACCCACTCCTGTTAGTTTTCCTTGTGATTACTGTCTTTGATTTACTGAAACTTAATGTTAACAAATATTGAGGATTGACACGAGTTATTGCAAAAAAGGGTTGACGTTAGATGATACATGTACAATCAGACAACAACATATGTGATAAAAATAGACAACAACTCTGGCATCGTTCGCAGTTCAAACGAAGAGCACAGCATTTCACCCTTTTCCATCATTCTTAAAACAGTTATTGACTGACAGGAAATGTGTTTTTGTTTATATTAAACAACACCCGTGACACTTATATGTTGCAGGATATAAGAGGGATCATTTATGAAACAAACAGCCCACAATAATGTACAATTTGATTGCATTGTTGCCCAACCATCAGTACATTTCATAGACTTAATTTCAGTGTTCTGTTGTGTAACCCCAACTTGTGTCTGTTAGGTATGATTACTGCATGTATGCAGTATGAAACCATCATGGTGGTAGAACTCCATTATGAAACGCTGTGTATTTTGAGGAAGTAACGTAACGTAGTTCTAAGCAGTGTCAACGAAATTACATTCAAGTTTATTATTAAACGGAAAGGCTAAGGGAAAGCATAGTTCGCGACACACTTGACCTATCACGTTGTGTAGGAGTGTTGCCCTTTGAACCTGTCCCCTGTGCACAACAGCTGCTGTCGACATTAAAGGCAGTGGACACTATTGGTAATTACTCAAAATACTTATTAGCATAAAGCCTTACTTGGTGACGAGTAATGGGGAGAGGTTGATAGTATATAAACATTGACTGCTTCGAGTGCTATGGTTAAAACTATGACTCCGCCCAAGGTGATCCCCGGAGCGTTCTATTTTCCTGAGGCGAAGCCGAGGGAAAATAGAACGCTACGGGGATCACCGAGGGAGTCATAGTTTAAACCATTGCACGAGTAAAAGCAGCCAATATTTGTTTTGCAACACCCCAAACATTTCTAAATACTGTACTATTATTATTAAGTTACAGACCTGAATGCTACGATCCACGGACGACGCGAATACAGATTGCAAAAACTTTTACTGTGCTGCATGTAGTGTCGTGCAATCCGAAATGGTTACAGACTATTAATTGATCATCCTCGTACACGCAACGGACGTCTGGGTACTGCGCGCCGTGTGCTAGTCTTCGGACTAGCGCACGGCAAACCAACGCACTATCACACGGCCGTCGTCTAGCAAAACTAAGACATGTCATGTGACGCGCTCTAAACCAATGAGCAGGCAGAATACTTGTAAGGGGTGTTATAGTATAAAACATTGTCAGAAAAAGCGCCCTCTGAAGTGACATGGTTTTCGAGAAAGAAGTAATTTTCCACGAATTTGATTTCGAGACCTAAATTAAGGATTTGAGGTCTCGATATCAACCATCTAAAAACACACAACTTCGTGTGACAAGGGTGTTTTTTCTTTCGTTGTTTTCTCGCAACTTTGACGACCAATTGAGCTCAAATTTTCACAGGTTTGTTATTTTATGCATGTTGAGATACACCAAGTGAGAAGACTGGTCTTTGACAATTACCAATAGTGTCCACTGTCTTTAACCTATACTCTGGTTACATTGCCATGATGCGTCACGTGCCTCTCGTGTATATCATATCTTTCAATCAGTCTGAGTACATGATATGAACCTTGAACTTGAGCCGACATATTTGCACACAGGGTCACACTCTATACACGACAATCATTTTGCAGATTTTGCATATTATTGCTGCGCGACCGAGAGCGATGCCCACCAGCAGGTACTGTCTGGATCGTGTTATGTAAACAACACCAGTTTTTGCAGTGTATGAGTTGACTAGGCCTGTAGACTGACGTCAAACGTCACCTTAGTATATGGGACATCACTTTGCTGTGTTCGAAACGTGGAAAACCAAACCGCGGCTCTTTTCAGAGCCGCCATAAAAAGCTTTATTGCATGGTTGTATACCCGCAAATGTGTTCACAAAAAATACAATACAAACTGAACTAACAAAATAATAACAAGACCAGACTTGCAGCTGCTTCACTGATGACATCGACCGCATTTATAATACCGCTGCCTTGCATATTATGCACGCCCTTCCAAATGCCAGACAGTGCATATCGTTATGTGATAGAAGCCATGACATTCAACCACGACATACTGCAGAGTGGTACCAATTATCTTTTCAGATACATTTATTTCATGTCAACATCAATTAATACAGTGTGATAATATTGTTCAGAAAACATATAATAACTTGTACTAAGGAAAACTTAATCCAGTTAATGAACAATTATAAAAAAAACAGTTTGACGTAAGGCAGTGGACACTATTGGTAATTACTAAAAATAATTATTAGCGTAAAACCTCATTTGGTGACGAGTAATGGGGATAGGTTGATGGTACAAAACATTGTGAGAAACGGCTCCCTCTGAAGTGCCATAGTTTTCGAGAAAGAAGTAATTTTCCACGAATTTGATTTCAAGACCTCAGATTTAGAACTTGAGGTCTCGAAATCATCTAAACGAACACAACTTTGTTCGAAAAGGGTGTTTTTTTCTTTCATTATTATCTCGCAACTTTGATGACCGATTGAGCAGGTTTGTTGTTTTATGCATAATGTTGAGATACACCAACTGTGAACTAGTCTTTGACGATTACCAATAGTGTCCACTGCCTTTAAGATGTAGGAGAAAGAAGAAGCAAGAGCTGTTTTCCCTCTTCCCTAAAGACAAGGACACTTTACACAAAAGCATACACAAACAAACAAAGAGGACATGGACGTTATGTACATTATGCATGAGTGAGACTGGGCTATAGATAAATAATTACGAAAAAAAGTTGTGTATTAAAACAAAAAAGATATATAATTAATAAGTAGTGTATAAATCAATCAAAATCTTCTTAAACTTTTTACGAAAAGAAAAAACACTGACTGTTTATGTTCTGCATTAAGACTATTCCAATAAAGGACCCCTTTATGAAACACTCTTTTTATAAGACAAACAAGAAGAAGAAGAAAAAGAAGGAACGAAGAAAAATGAACAAATAAAGAAGCAAAAGGGGCGTATAGCTACTAAGCTGACCTTCCAGGGTTTCAGAAAATAAAAATGTAAACGATCGGAATTTTAATGGATCGTCAGATGTTTTTCACACATGAACAATGATCCATTCCTCAATCCAGTGAGGCACCTCCTGGCCCACCGTCATTGTGCAAAGATTATGTTAATGTAAATGCACGAGGCTATGCTAGTCAGCACACACTCGGATAGCGATTCAACCATTGGTAGGATATAATAATACCACAAAACACTCTTTCGCACAAGAGGTAAGTTTTGTTTTGATATGGTGAAATATTTTCGGGAAAACTTAACACCACCGATGTGTTGGTTTATGTTTAACACTAAACGTGTTTTTGTATTGCTTTGCCTTCGACGGTTTGGCCGCCTATGTAGCTGTTGTTGTCGGTAAATGTCTACGGTAGTTGTATATGCACCCTTGAAAGCAATCCAAAATGACAAACCGTTTCACAACAGTCGCATGAGATGTACACACGCATGTGCTATTATTATTATTTTGTACCTTATTCAAACTGAATAAAGATGACGATTTGTGCTAACTAACCCTCTGTGCTGTTGAGACAAACCCTAAACAATTCGCACCGTTCATAGTGTTCCGCACGTTATGCCGGGGTGAAACATGCTCTTGCACATTAATTATTACGCATGCAAGACAATTATTACAGGTTTGTTTCGATCATGTGTTCCTATCATACTTAAAATCCACGAGTGAAAAACAACACTCTAATCACAGAATCTATGATTGAAATTAAATTGTTAGGGGCCTACTACTGCAGAAAACAAACATGACATTTTGTCAAGACATTCGTGCCGTTGACAAAACCGTTGACACATTGGAATGGAGCCTGTGCTTGCACTCAATCGGCGAAGGCGACGTTTTTTTCTTTCCGAATTATGTTTTCTGGTTTTGTGTTTAATTATTCAACACAAAGCTCTTAACTTGTATATGCATACAATAAATGAATCGCAATGTAAAATATGCCGAACTCACCACTTAGCAGTAATTTTTGTTTTGAAAAATATATTATTTCTCCACTCGTGCATGCGTTTGATGGGCAACGGTTCCAATCAACAAAACCCGGGATCATCAAATTCTCCTATCACGATTGTTAACTTTTCAATTTTTTGGACAAAATAGAATTAGCTGTTACATACAACTTACCAACCCAAATAACCGATGGTATAAATGCAAAAGATAGTATAAATGGCCTGACCTTTCTGCAAGGGAAAACAAATGTTTCTGTTTTGATGAATTATATTTAAAAACTAAAGGGTCAAATATTTAATAATTTTTCGAGTTTGCTCTCAGTTGGTTTTATAGAGGGGGTTGATGACGTGGAGAGAGGGTTTGATTACAAATATATAAACCACACTTATCTCGTGGAACTTACATGAACAATTTGAATAACCCCTGGTGGAAGAAATAAACCCAGTCCATGTTAGTGTTTCCCCCTTTATCCATCATGGTACCACAAGGACAAAACAAGCTGGTTACTAATCCTATACGGGATGAAGTGAATTAGTAAACATGATCGTTCGTTTTGGGGGGTGATGCTCGAGGGGTGTTTGTTGCGTACGTTTTAGGTATCTTATGTCTATGAACTTATTTGCATAATAATTATGTCAAGGTTCATCGTTTGACTTAAATGCGGAAGTTTCAAATAATGTTATTTCCTGGTTGTCTTTTCTTTTAGTTGCAATTGTTATTATTGTCAGGTTCGTGTACGTATTGCAACTCTTTACTGTGTTTTAAAAACTTACCCTGTACATGTAAGTAAACTTCTTTAAAGGCCGTGGACACTATTGGTAATATTGTAAAAGACCAGTCTTCACTGTTGGTGTATCTCAACATATGCATACACTAACAAACATGTGACAATTTGAGCTCAATTGGTCGTCAAACTTGCGAGATAATATTCAAATTCGTGGAAAATTACTTTTTTCTCGAAAACTATGGCACTTCAGAGGGAGCCGTTTCTCACAATGTTTTGTACCATCAACCTCTCCCCATTACTCGTCACCAACAAAGGGTTTATGCCAATAATTATTGTGAGTAATTACCAATAGTGTCCATGCCTTTAACATCAATTGTAGCTACCTTCATGGGTTGTTATAGTTCAGCTTTTTGTATTAATTTACTCTTTGCCCCTTTGTGCCCAAAGATTTGTGAATTCAATGTTTACTGTCAATGTTTCACTATTCCAGTTCACCTGTGCGGCATCTTGACGGGTTCGCTTGTAGTAAATAAACCACTGCGATCACAGAGAGTACAATCATAATACAGGTGAGTTCAGATATGTTCCCTATAACTACCAGTTGTGCTTTGAATCATCGAATGGTTTAGAGGATAAGTTTGGTTGGACAGTATTTCAATGACATGATTCCATGCAATTTGTTGGAATCCCTGACAATCAGCACCTAACAAGATGATCTCTCAGGATTGCTTGTAATTACTCAGGAGTTTCTGAAGGTCTGACAGTCAGGTATTCGAAAAAATCATCAACAATGGGAGACTTTTTGAAAGCTCTGCCACTAGAGGGCAGCAGACCTACGAGGTAAGGGTGCACAACTCCTATAGCAAACAATGGTAAATGCTAAAAATTAAAAATACTCAAAAAATATTTAGAAGTCTCTCAGCCTCTTGAAAATTAAATCAAATACATTGTCATACAACTAAACTTCAGATTTCTTCTCATTTTTTGGTAGGTCAGCATTTTGGAATTTTTGCTAATTACCCTAGAAGCAACACCTCCAAAAACTCATGCACACCGCTCGTTATCCTTGAGGAACTCGTGTCCAGTACGTCCTGTTCCAGAACAGTTTGGTTTATGCTGGCAATGTGTTATGAAAAACAAAATACAGTTTGGCTGAATCTAAAATACAAAATCAAAAACACGCAAAACACAAGGTATTTGCTGTCAGTGACCGTCACTCATGCTTCCCCTATTTTTAAGTTGTTGACATAACCTGGTGAACAGCGCCCTCACTTGGTGATTGGCAGATAGTCTAAAGCATAATAATTGTCATCTACCATGTAGGCCTACTCTCTTAAAATCAAACAAATCTTCGTTAGGCGTACCATTATTTTCAATAGGTTCTGATGGTCGGTTGCTTTCTGGAATCGATAAAGTTTCTTCCATTTATGATGTCAATTAAACTATGTTTGATCACAACGTTCAACAAGTTGTTTTCATTTCATTTGTATAATAGCAATCTCAGTAATCAGTACGAAAAAAGCAGTGTGTGATGACACTTAAAGGCAGTGGACACTCCTGGTAATATAATTATCACACTTATGCTATGTTGAATTCACAAGGGGTGTCATGCCGGAATGTCGGGTAGGAGAGAATGATTTAAGGAGGTGTTTTGTTCTCTCCTTATTTTTAGGAATATTCTAAAGGTGGTGACTCATCAATTATATGCCATATTAAAGGTAGGGGACACTATATTGGTAATTACTCCAGATAGTTAAGAGCATAAAACCCTACTTGGTAACGAGTAATGGGGGAGAGGTTTTAAATATAAAATAATGTGAGAAACGGCTCTCTCTGAAGTAACGTAGTTTTTGAGAAAGAGTAACTGTCCACGAATTCGATTTCAAGACCTCAGAATTAGATTTTGAGGTCTCGAAATCAAGCATCTAAAAGCAAACAACTCCGTGTTTTTTCTTTCATTATTATCTCGCAACTTCGACGACCAATTGAGCTCAAATTTTCACAGGTTTATTATTTTATACATATATTTTATGTTGAGATACACCAAGTGAGAGGACTGATCTTTGACAATTACCAACAGTGTCCAGTGTCTTTAATGGAGCATATGTAGTTAAATTACTTGCTCAGTACAAGGGTGACAAAACACACCATAAGTGACCACTGTACTTATAATTAATGACATCTGATGCAATTATTGCCTTCCCCAAGATTCGAGCTTCTTTCTCTTCATTGGAAATTCCCATCAAAGTAAGTTAACTTCTGGAAATTCCCACGGTGAGCAACCGCAACTCACATGCTGCAAACTCCCAGTTCAAGCTATGTGTGTGCAGAATTGCATAGCTGAACTTTGACGTTTCCGCTGTCCCAATACAACTCATCACTCTTTATCAAAATAAGCATTAACATCCAGAGTGTTGCTTTGCATTCGGAAGTTTACCTCGTGATGGCACCCTCGGCCTTGCCTCGGATGCCGTTTTCCCCCTCGGGTGTACAATACGCCATGACCCCCGTCAAAGCGTGCAACACTTTTGTATAAGGTTCTACTCTTCACTTCAACATAATGATACAACGTGGAAAATTACCACAAACATGTAGGCCGAGTCACACTACAGCAGTGATAACGAAAACGAAAACGATTACGACGCAAAGAAAACGCATTCTATTGGTTGAACTGCTCCATACAGAGGGCAGGCAGGCATTTTTATCGTTCTAGTTTTCGTTCTCGTTTTCGTTCTCGTTTTCGTTCTCGTTTTCGTTCTCGTTTTCGTTCTCGTTTTCGGGACATGTGTGACCGGGCCTTGACTCGGCCTTAATGGTTAATTATACAATCTACAATTTTGTATTAGTTCTTTATTAAATCAAATTTAGTTTGTAGCTCACCATTTAAATTTTTAAATTTCAGAAATCAGTCATGATTGAGATATCAGTGCTCGTCGCCATGTGCTTGCTATATACACCATGTACGTGTACAAGTGATCGCGTCTTCTTTGAGAGAGGCAGTGAAGGAATTGTACCCTGTCCTGCAATGGTGAATGGCGGCTTTTCCTATGAAGACACCGAAGCGACGTACTGGTATTTTACACCAAAGGGAAGCTCAGAGCCCCGAAAAACTTTAATAACATTTTTCCACGGAGTTACTACCCATCAAGAGAGTAATCACGGACAATACAACTTGCAAAATAGTTCGTTGGTGATCGTCAATGTTACTGAATCAAAAGAAGGCAGATACAGCTACAGGTATATCCCGTGGTATAAAACACCAAAAGATGGGTTTCTTGATGTTTCTGAAAACGGTAAGTATGAATGACAAAATATCAAGTCGGGGTATGATCGCCGTCAAAATCCAGCAATTTGGCAAATTGAAGACTCCACCCAATTTTACTGCTTCTACGTAAAAGGTGTTTCTGAATCGCTGTCACTACGAAAGACTGACGATTACACCAAGATCAATGCCGACCAAGCAGTTTTCTACTTCGAAATGGTGGCCGACGGTGCTGCGTTTTTATTACGACCACAGAGATCTCACCACGGTGCTACCACGCTGCTTGTATGATAGTGGCGTTCGCTCTACGACTTAGTCTTGGCCCAAGACTATGGTGCTTGATTCTGAATAGTGTACTACGCGCGGTTGAATCGCCAAAGCGCGCCCGCCACGGTATGATTTAGTTACGTGGACGGCTTGAAATCTAGACTACACTCTGCAAGCTACCATCGTCTTGGCAATCCTGCAGCACTGTGTTAACTGTTTCATTGTTTTCTGCTTCAGCTTTGTAACGGACCAATCACCGTGCGATCGTTGTAATAAATTAACATAATGTATTAGTTGACTCCGGGGTCATTCATGTTATGATTACACGGCATTGGCAGCTCCGTGTTTGTCGTGCAGGAAAAATCGTAAGAAAATAGGAAATATTCACGAGTATGAATGCTAAAGATGAACAAGTGAGCCGAAGCTATAATGATCTGCTATCTAGATGGCAATTAATGAACGACTATGTCAAAATACACCAGCTAGTGCCCTCTCTGCGGACGGTCTGGTGTTGTTGCGATAAACTCCGTCAGTTATACGTGTGCTTCGTCAGTGCTGCATGCAGGCAGTTAGACCTTGTCCGGGTGTCAATAAACTAGGGGAAACTAGAGCATGATACATACAACCGACGTTTGCAACTGAGCAAGTCATGGATCCCAAGTCATTATGCAACTGTCAGTGTCACAAAGTGGTGAGTGGAGAGAATCTTGTTTATATTGATCGAATCTGTATAGAATTAGAAAACGTAAAGTCATAAGTAGTCATTGTTTGTCATGTTTGAATACTTCAAAACTTCTTGTTATTTATGTAGGTAGACCTCCTTCCTGCTAAATAGCAGTGCTATTTCATCATGCGAAGCACAATTTTCTTGTGTCTCACTTATGGAAGGGCAGCTCGTAAAAGTATTGCCTCACCAAAATCCACTTCGCATTCGCATTCGAAGGAAGTATGAGCCTACTCCTTGGTTTTGTTTCGGTTTGGAACGAACATAGCCCAGCTTTATGTGAGATTGGATTTGTCTGACTCGAGTCACCAACACTTCAATGCACACAGATACATATCCCTTGATTTGAAAATGGCTCATTGGCTGACTTTTTTTTGTTTTTAACTTACATTTTTCTTCTGTGCACAAGCAATTAACACTTGTTTGCAATTTCTATAGTTGGGTTGATTGATGATCGTAACCCTCGCTGGTCAACGGTTTAATATTAATAATCAAAACAGATATACATTTTACATTAAGCTTGATGCAGAAAAGGTTTAGCACAATGAGACCCAATATAATCACTGAACTTATTCTATGATTTGTATTTATGTCATTCTTCTGATAGGGCACATTTCCAGGAAAGGAGTCTGCTTTTAGAGAACTGCTGCATGACCACCTTGGAGTACGATACTTTTTAAGCCTCGTCTTGTCAGATGAATGGGCAATCGACTGCTCTGCAATTAAGGAATGGAGTTCTTGATTCAAGACAGACAAATCTGTGACAGAATCAAGATTCAAGCGTATATAATTGTGGAAGAGATATTTTGCTGTTTTGCAGAGGAAGTCTCAAGAGAAAAGGAAAAGATGGAACGTCATATTAACTGTTAATCAAGAAAGACGTATATGAAGAACTGTACTCTACATTTTGCTGCAAAGTTCCACCACTGCATCACAATTTATTGTCGACATGTATCATACCATACCAATACAGAGATTGACTTTCAAGATGAGTTTACATAGCTTTTTCAACCCTGAGGGAACTGTGTGCATACTCTTAGCAACCAATGCTTTTGGACTGGGGTTGATGTTTGTCATTATTTTTAACACCAAGATGAAAATGAACAACTAAGTGGACGAGTTGGGCGAGATGAGTAACATGGTCTTTTAACTGCCATAAACTATCTAAGACACAGAGAATCAGATGAAAACTGCAATGCACCCCACAATGTAGAAGAGTGGTCGTATATGGCGTGTCAAACGTTGCATTATTCGATAATGTACAATGTATGTGCGATGTTTCTCATATGCGATAATTGTCACGTATGTGCGATATTCATTTGATGTATGCAATCTGCAATAAATGTAATATATATGCAATAAATTGTAATATATGTGCGATAAATTGTAATATATGTGCGATAATTTGCAATATATATGCGATAATTTTTAATATATGTTTGATAATGTTGTAGTATATATTATATGCGATCAGTTGTATGCGATGTTTTGTGACGATATACATATGCGATAATTTAATATAAATGTGCAATGTTCGTTCTTATATATGTGCGAAAACGGAATTGTGGGATATAGTATGGCTTCCTGTCCACTTGATCCCCGTATCCGTAATGTTTTGGATCGGGCCAGACTATACTGTGGACGGTGTAGTATGGTTCCTATGGTTCAATGAGATGGGCGTAGGGTTGAATGGATGGTCAGGGTACGAGACTCGAGCCGCGTATTTCCGAAATAGCCAGCCGCGTGTTATTGGAAAATAGAACACGTACAGTACAGGGTGGTGACAAAAGTTGCGTTTTGCTCGTGAAGATCTGTTTTATTCGAATGAATTCTGAAATACATGTTTTAGCATAACTTAGAAATTGTTAATTGATAATGTGTCAATTTCATAGCTTTACATGATTGAAAATATCAGACAGACCAGTAGCAGTAGGCTATCTTTGGGTGAAATGTTATCCCAAGATTTTCTAGTTTGCAAATTACAGTGCCAAAATTCCGCCTGCAATTAATATCCAACGGTCTTTTAAAGACACCTCCGTTTGCAACGCTGAGCCTCCAGAGTTCGTCTCAAGCTAATGGCCGTAAGTTCACTGTCTTAACATGATAAGAGCCTACATGTTCAAGAAAGAGATTGTTTTCTCTTAACCACCATGTAGAAATGTGGAATTTACAATTTGCTCAGTGCTTCGGTTTTTTTTTTTAACGCTGTATTTATAATTGAATTAGGTTGATGGTTTTAGCAAACTGATTCAACGTAATATTTTGTGGCAGAAGTTAAGATTATATGTACATGTATATTGGCATAGTTTTGGTTATTATTTCATATGCTTTTTACCCGGTCTCTACGGCCATCTAATAGATTGCCGCAGAGACCGGGTAACAGTCCGCGAGACAACCCGATGAAGTACACCGGCACTAGAACCGGGTGCGTGTTAAGAGAGAGCATTTAGAGTGGCAACCCATAATGACCGGGCAGTCTGGAAAACCTTTTCTTGGCCCCTTATACGGAAGGGTACCCGGAGCAAGATTTTTCAATGAGATAAACCTCCAGGATATAGAGGAAAGTTAATATAACTGGCGGAACATTGATATAATTGTATCTACATTGAATTGCGGATTTAACTTAGTGTTTAACGTTGAAAGAGTTGAGTGAACAAACACTCAAGCGAGGGAAAAACTGAATATTGCTTTCAGTGAGTAATTTTAACAGCTGATTTGAGGTTTGGATTGAAGTCAAAACGATACCAAAAAGTAAAGTGTATGGACAAATAATATTTCATGCAAGCCAGTGTTTAAATTGTGGAACAGTTAAAGTTAGTAAATTACCGAGCTATATCTGAAACACTCATGATTGATTATCTTTAATTGTTGTCAATAAATTTTAAAGGTTGTTGTGCTGTTAAAATTCAACTGTGTCTTGTTTGCAAAATCATTTTTCATATTTTTGGAATCTTAGTCACCACATTTATAGTTATGTCAGCCGCGAGCAAAAGGTGGTGACACCCTTCGTTAAGACAAACATTTTCTTTTTATTGCAGAATCAATAATAGTTGACCAATTTAGCCAGCTCAAAATTTGATACGTCCAGTCTACCTTCCTTCAAGATTCTGGAATAAGAAAGCAACTTTTTGTCTTAACGAAGGGTACAAATTCTTTTCAATTTTTGTTTAAGTCCACCGCCTATGTAAATGGGCGGAATGTACATTGATAATGGCGTCAGAATAACTGTGTTTAATTAACCACTAATTAGTGAACCAAATTAGCCAGCTCCAAAATTTGTTACGCCCACTATATTAGTCTTGAAAGTTCTGGATTACAAATAAAATGGTTTGTTTTAACGAATGGTATAAATTCTTTTCAAGTTATGGTTTTGTATTTAAACAGTGATGATTTTTTTGACATAAATTAAAAAATGAAAAAAAAAAAAAAAAAAAGATTTTTGCCTTTTTGTTTACGGGTAATTTGTTGACGTTTTGTTAATGTTTTTCACTTTTTATAAATTATTTTTCAATCATGTAAAGCTATGAAATTGACATATTATCAATTAACAATTCTAAATGATGCTAATATTGCAGAATTCGTTCGAATAAAACAGATCTTCACCTTCAGATTTGAGCAAAATGCAACATTTTGTCACCTCCCTGTACTGTATGTGTTCTATTATCCGAATACGCGGCTGGCTATTTCGGAAATACGCTGCTCGAGTCTCGTACCCTGACCATCAATTAAACCCTACGCCCATCTCATTGAACCATAGGAACCATACTATACCGTTCACAGTATAGTCTGGCCCGATCTAAAACATTACGGATACGGGGATCAAGTGGACAGGAAGCCATACTATATCCCACAATTCCGTTTTCGCACATATATAAGAACGAACATCGCACATGTATATTAAATTATCGCATATGTATAGCGTCACAAAACATCGCATACAACTGATCGCATATAATATGTACTACAACATTATGAAACATATATTAAAAATTACCGCATATATATTGCAAATTATCGCACATACATTACATATATTACAATTTATTACATTTATTGATTACATCAAATAAATATCGCACATATGTGACAATTATCGCATATATATGAGAAACATACATTGTACATTATCGAATAATACAACGTTTGACACGCCATAGTCGTAGGCTCAGCCGCTTACACAAGTACATAGTACAAACAGTATTGTGTATAACTGCTGTGATAACTGTGCACTTTAAATGATTTATAACTGCTGTGATAACTGTGCACTTTAAATGCTGCTGTGGGAAAGCCTGTGATTGGCGACTAGTGGTACACACTACGACTGATGTCGAAATCGCAACTAGTTATTGCTTAGTCGAGTTACGACTGCCATTATTCACCTACTCCGTAAATCGAGCCACCACAACAACTAAAATAGTTGCGACTATTCCTGCTTGCTGACAAAATTGTGTCGCTCACAGTCACGACTTTTCACGACAACATAATTTACCTATGAAATACAACCAGACATCAGTAAGCCTGGGCCACTAGTGTAAGTTACTACTCGACTAGTCACACCTCAACAAGTCATGACTACGACACTAGTCACCACTTGTTTGCCGCAGGGGCAATATGGTAAATTTCGTGCTTAGAGGATTGAAGGATTGTCACTGGTGTCACTGACTGTGTTTCGTAAGTAAATTATGTTGCCATGAATAGTCGTGAGCGATACAATAGACAGTTCACCAAACAGGAAGTTGTTACTATTTGTGTAGTACACGACACGATTATTCAATAAGGAATGAAAAAAAGTAGTCGCAACACGAATAGTGATTTTAATAATCTCGACTGTGCGACAAGTTTGACAGTGTGTCGCACTAGTCGCCCAGCCCTAGACATAAAGTGACACAATCCTTAAATCATTTCAGCGTAAGTTTTACTCTATTGCACCTGCAGCAAATAATACGCCGCAATGCATTTTGGGGTATGAAAAATGACTAGTGTGTTGAAGTTGCGACTAGTTGAGGCACGAATAGTTGAGAAGCAAATTTCACTAGTCGCTCAGGCTTTAATTGTGGGGTATTCTTGTTATGGCCTGTTCTCAAACCTGATCATTTTAACGGCCACTGTTCTGTGAAGAATTTGTGTTTGGCAATAAAGAAATCAATTTTATGAACAAGTAATTTGTGTTGCCTTTTATTAAGAAATAATTTTAACTAGACATTAGGTGTTTGTGAACAAACACAAATTAGCTGTTCCGTGTTCTTTTGCTTGGATTATGAGCTAAAATTACCAAGGAGTCTATCATTGAAACAAAAGATGAAAATGCTGAATGAGTTATGGTGCCACTTCCGGTTGACCCGGAAGTAGAGGTCGACATGGGGTCATAGTAACCTAAGGCTAGTCTCCAACGCCCAAGGAGTCTCTAACTGAGAACAGTTTGAAAATCAATATTGCCACACTTTGGGTTGACCCGGCAGTATAGGTCAACTTGAGGTCACGGTTTTTCAAAATTAATCTCCAATCCCCAAGAAGTCTTTAACTACAAACAGTCTAAAAAACGGCGGTTTACTTCTTGAGATATGGTGCTACAAAGATTTCCCAATTAAATATGCAAATATGGGTCACGTGGTTAATTAATTACGAGTTTTAACATTTTTGGGGTCGGTGGTTTGATGTTTGATCTAGTACGATTTGATTTCACAGAACTCTTAACCACCAAACTCTGCGCTTATGATCACCATTTTCCGCTTACTGTGTTTTTCATACATCATCGTGTCATGCATGCACACATAAACATGGGGGATAAAAAAAATAATTTTCCCGTGCGCAGATTCGAACTTGCATATATCAGTGAAGTAAGCGCGACTGATGACCACTAGGCTATGAGGGCCGTTCATGATTAGTGGGTTAACATGTATCTATATCAACAGAGGGGATTATGATCCGGCGAAATAATTCTCGTGTCATGATTTTGCGAACATTGTCACTAAATATGAACTGCTAACGCCTTTAACTATTAAGTAGAGTTGAAATGTAGTATTAGATGCCTTTAGGGGTTTTGACGAGGACGTCGTCGTCGTCAAAAACCCTATTCAATTACGCACGTTCGTCCACGCAGGACGCCACCTCGGAGTCTAAATTTGACATTTTTTCACTCATTTCTCAAAAACTACAACACCACAGCAAGTAATATTTTAAGGGAAGCTTTCAACTGTCATTATCTTCAAACTGTTGAAGTTTAGTGTAATTCTGTGGACACCATGGTATGTCGTCGTCGTCAAAAACCCCTATTTATATACGCACGTTCGTTAAACGAAAACCCTACACATTCGTGTGTAAAGTATATTGGTCCAGAACGTAAGTAGAAAAACAAGAAAAGGAGACTTGAGTAGACTCCTCTCAAGAAGTCACAACTCATGATAGGTACATACTGAATTGCATTTACCATAGAGAATGTTTAACAATAACATGGAAGCGACTGCATCCAGTTATATTCAAATGCGTAGACTCATCTCAAGAAGTCACAACTCATGATAGGTACATACTGTATGGCATTTACCAAATCTCCATATGTTTTGTACACGTTCGAAAACGCACTATAAATGACGTCATTGTGGCGTCGTCCGTGATTTTAGGCTGGAATGCACATCTACAGTATTCCAGAAGTCTGAAACTGAAAAACCATTGACGATCGGGGGTACACTTTTGGAGATATGCTGCCAACAATGTTGACTAATTAAATCTTCACCTCGCTGTAAGTGGCTAATTAATGAAAAATGTTTACATTTTTTACTTTAAGGTTAAAGTTTATGTTCTAAGCTCCAATTTAAACCTAACTAGGACACTTGTCGAGATAAAATACGGATTCTCAAGATTTGTGCCGCTTTGTGCCGCAAAGGCAATATTAACTTGTTGTGAATGGGTGACTAGTGAATTTTACTACTCGACTAGCCGCACCTCAAACCTGACTACGACACTTGTCGAGATAAAATACGGATTCTCAAGATTTGTGCCGCTTTGTGCCGCAAAGGCAATATTAATTTGTTGTGAATGGGTGACTAGTGAATTTTACTACTCGACTAGCCGCACCTCAAACCTGACTACGACACTTGTCGAGATAAAATACGGATTCTCAAGATTTGTACCGCTATGTGCCGCAAGGGCAATATTAATTATGTTGCGAATGGGTGTGACTAGTGAAATTTGCTACTCGACTAGACGCACTTCAAACCTAACTACGACACTTGTCGAGATAAAGTACGGATTCTCAAGATTTTTGCCGCTATGCCGCAGGGACAATATAAATTATGTTGCGAATAGCAGTAAGCAACACAACTGGTTCACCAAACAGGTAGTCGGGACAAATTTTTAATTATGTTGCGAATGGGTGTGACTAGTGAAATTTACTACTCGACTAGTCGCACTTCAAACCTAACTATGACACTTGTCGAGATAAAGTACAGATTCTCAAGATTTGTGCCGTTATGCCGCAAGAGCAATATTAATTATGTTGCGAATAGTAGTATCCAACACAACTGGTTCACCAAACAGGTAGTCGGGACAAATTTTGTAGTCGATGTGTGGACACGATGATAACGGAGTAGAGAAAAACAGTAGTCGCGACTCAAATAATAATTTGTAGTCGCGACTTTAACACTAAAGCACACTAGTCGCCACTGCGTACTTTTGTCTCAAGTAAAGCACGGTTTTTCCTGCGAATGCAAATCAAATTTTTAAGTCAGTGTTTTCGCAGTGAAAGTTTCGCAGGAGTTGAGCACAATTAGTCAACTGTAGCAATTTTGTTTTATGCGAATTGTGACGTGAAGAACACATTCCCTGGTAAGCACAGTTCCCTGATTACGTAAGCGCTGCGATTCATTCCTTTAAAAGCCATTGGCCCAGGACCAAACTACATAATAGCTTTTTAAACACAAAAAGCAGCTTAACCATGCCTCATGTTCAAGTTGTGAATCCAGGTGTTCTGCTCAATTTCTGCAATTTTGTAAAGCAAAATGTTTTGCCTGGTTATTATAAGCAGCTCTATAAAACTGAGCCACTCAACCACCAGAGAAACGATCAGCATAATCAAATCTCTGCTTTTGTATTCCTGTCAAAGAGTTTTTGTTTGTCGATCATGGTCTAATTTCCGAAAGTAACGCGTAACACTGGAATTAGTTCAGGCAATTGGTCCTCGGCGCAAACAAGGTGACTTTACCCGTAAATCATTCCAAATCCCGGGCGGTCTATTTTCGTCGTCTACGCTCGTCGCCTGAAACGAGCCCGGTCAAAGACGCGCCATGCTCAGAGCTTAATACGTTTCTACATGCTTTGCTAAAACCATGTGCCATTTCTACCTCCATGCTTAAACTAAGACTAAAATAGTTTTCGTGACATTTTTTTTTACTCCTTTCTCAAAAACTTCAACAACACGGCAAGCTTTCAACTATCATTCTCTTCCCTCCATGCTTCGTAACGTAGCGCCATGTACATGTATGTAGACTCTCCTCGATACAAGAACGTACACCAAAGATCGTGCTGCGCGAGGACAAAATCAGGACCGTTTTATTTTCCAGGAAAGAAGCTTCTCATGAGCCAAAAATTTGGGGGAAAAGAACATGTTGTACAGATCGTTTTAATGTAGGTACATATTTCTGATTGTAAAAAAAATGTAAAATGTATACCTCTATATATTGATTTCGTCGAGGTTCCTGGAGGATTCGAACTCAGATCACCTGGGTAATAGCACCCGCGTTCAACCTCGGCGTTCAACACAAATGTTGCGATTTTATTCCTTATATAATAACTGTAAACATTTAATAAAAATAATTACAAGATGACGTGAGATATAAAATTACTTCATTTTGCACATCTTCAATACCCAGAGAATCAATATATGAAAAATTTTTTAAAATCGGACGTTTATTTTGGGAGATATGCTGTTAACAAGATTGCCTAATTAAATATTCATATCTTTAATAACTCGGCTAATTGATTAAGAGATTAAAAATCATACGTAGAAAAACTAAGTTTCGTACTAAGCTTCGATTTAATATAGAACTCAAGTCTTTCATTTCTACCGTTTCTAAGATTATTTTGCCACAAAAAAGTCGTGCGTTAAACCTATGGCGTTTTGAAAAAAAACGTTTCTAAAACGTTTAAAAAATCTCGACGAAAACAATACCTGTCGGAACAGCTAAAAGTCGGAACAGCTAAAAATAATAAAAATCTCGACGAAAACAATAGCTGTTCCGACTGGATCGGAACAGCTAATTAAACTGTATCAATTGTTTTTAGACACAATACATCATTGTTAATTATAACATACTGACTATTAGGTATTCATGTGATTGTGACACAATTAATACACGTGCAAAGTCGATGCATGAACGACAATTAAATTGTACACGTACAGTGAATAGTGTTTGCTGTAGTAAAACTACTATATACGGTAGTATCATGGAGGTTTCTACCTCCATGTGAGTATAATATATGCACTGCGGGTAGTTCGTCTGTCTGTGGTTCATGTGATCTGCCCACGACAAATCATTCGGGGAAGCATAAAACCATGAAACAAATTCGACACGTAACGAAGATGCAAGCATTTTGTTTCTTAATTCCTCCTTAGTCAGTGTTCTCTCAGACATTCTGTAGTCAGCTATTCTTCAGAATAACGACAATAATTATTATTTGGTTTTCTGGGAAAAGGGGATGTAGAATTTAAATCCCTGCATTTCGTTCGTTTAGTATGGCTATATAGGCAAACCATAGTATCACTCGTTCGTCCCGTAAGTCCGACCGTGGCCCGACTTCATTTCATGCTGCTGGTCGCTGCCATGTTGTTCACATATTGAATATGCATTACACAACCTTATTTGCATACGGCAACGCCCACAGTGCACGCAGTGCTGCGAGATTACCAAGACTATGGTAGCTTGCAGAGTGTAGTCTAGATTTCAACCCGTCCACGTAACTAAATCATACCGTGGCGGGCGCGCTTTGGCGATTCAACCGCGTGTAGTACACTATCCAGAATCAAGCACCATAGTATTGGGCCAAGACTAACTACGACTTTGCTCCGCTTACTGTTGGCCACGACGATAATTTTGAACATGTTCAAAAGAAGCGTGGGGAGAGAAAGCAGCTGATCCCGACCTAGGAGATAACACGCTCATCATGGAGACCCTCCCACGTTTGGCCCACGATTGGTCCGCGACTGGTCACGCGATCAGCCACTTTGCCATCGTATTAGACTTTAGTGTGTGTAGATGACGGTTTAGTGTTGAATCAACGTTTAATATTTCAAAAAGTCAAAGTCGAATCCTCCATCTGTTTAACAGACTTTTGACCGGAGGTTGAAGTGAAAACAAGTAATTTCTGGTCCCGTTTCGTTCTGAAATTGGTAAGTCTTGAGTATTTGCAAGTTCTGCCAGACAGAACTTAAGCTGCACGACTTCAGTATTTTAGTTATTTTGTAGTTTCACTCATCGTTGTTGTTTGAGTTATTTAGACAAACTATTCCAGCGGACAGTTTGGACAATTTGTTGTTAATAACTTGGGGTCTCGACAGGGAAATCGAACCAAACATTTTTGCCATACCGCATTGTGTGTAAAACAACGTCTGGCCAAATCTAGCCTAGGTGCTGTCAATAGCCTACACTTTGTTTATTGTTGCCAAACAGGAAAGATGAAAGATGAGGGGTGGATTTCGCAGAGTTAAGACTAAAGTTTTATCTCGAATTAGGACGAGTTACTTGTCATAACTCGTCCCTATGTTTTTAATATCTCCTAGGACTAGTCCTAAGTTAGTACTGGTCTTATTCTTTTGTGATATCGACCCCACACTCTAAGAAAAAAATACCTAATGTTGCATAACATTTTACTCTTTGTGGTGTTCAAGAGGGAACATGGTCGTTTGGAGGGTAAAACGCTACGCAACAGGGGTTGCGTCGTAATTTACTCAATTTCTGTGTAAAACGGCTACCCAACTATGCGTCAAATTTCTTACACAACTTTGTTGTGTCAAAATGTACCCAACAATCGACGACCCATTTACTCAGTAGTTGAGCATCATAACCCCTAGTGTTAAGTGAAAAAGAAGTAATGCATATTTTGCAGCAAACACGGACACTAATAAGACATTTAAAAAAAGCCATATACATTGAATTGGACTGGACAGTATAATTTCCGATTAATCTATGGTGATCACAACCTAATAATCACCTTGCATAAAACAACCGGAGAGTTTGTGTACATTCAGGGGGTGAAACACGAACACAAAAGTCTTGCGAGCAGACTATATGTAACAATCTCTTTTTAGAAGCTGTGTTGGCTCTGAAAAGAGCCGGTTGGTTTTGCCAGACCTGTTATTGACGAAATTGTTGAAGCTACTATCCGCGTCTTTTTCTGGTGATGCATTTCTCCCTTCAACAGACTGTTGTTCCTCAAACAGACTAACTACCATAAAGCCAAAATTCTCTCTTGACAACCGTGGTTAAATGAACATCAGACATCAACGACCTGCAACATCAGAATTACGTCCACCCCTTCCATCTTTGATTATGACTTGTGCCATAAGACTTGTACGATACGTCCGTGTGTGTGTAATGTGCACTTTGCATTATGGGTAAAATGGTTTCCACGAGGAGCAGTTTACCCAATTACGTGCAACATTTTACCACAAAAAGAGCAACTTTTAGTACGTCGCAAGGTAAACTTGACCCTGGGGCGAGGAAACGTGTTTTTGTACACCTAAGTTGCTTTCACTGGCTAATTGTTTTATGCAACTTAAACAGGTACAAGTTACCTTCTCGAGGGCACTAGCCAAATCGCCTCGTTGCCCAACATTGCGTAAGAAGGTACTCAACTTTCGTACCCAGCACATTTACTCAGCAAGTTTTTACACTTCTTTTTCAGAGTGCAGGCTACTTAATAGCCTCTTCATTCCTGTAAATAAAAAAGTACGCTCACTGGCACCCATTTTGGCAACAATCCAACGTGGCTGCAATCTGGGTCAAAGAGAACTCAATCGCAGTATCAAAAAAAAAAATTAATAATAATAATAATAATAATTGGTTGAAGGAACACGTTGCCTTGTATTTTATCAGAAATAGCCCTGTCAATACACCAACATGCACAATTTACATAATTTCACATTTAATAATTGGTTGTTGCAGTGTCCTGCAAGACAAAACGACCTGCTGTTAGTGGATGTAGTAGGGATCTACCGTTATGCGAAGTTGAAGTACCTTCCGGAAAAAAGGCTCTCGAATTGACCTGCAGTGTCGAACATACAAAGCCGGCTGTGAACATCTCCTGGTTCCGCTTGTCTTCAACGACAAACACATGGGAGGAAATTCACGTTAAACCTTATATTGAACAAGTATCCTGCATTATTGGCTCAGAAACAGGTAAGTCCTTCATTGAACTTGCACCAAAATGCATTTTGTAAGTATACAAATAGGGCCTACAAGTTAACATGGCATAACAAATTGGACGAGGCTGTGGACATTTTTATCAACAGTTATGTCTTTATAGTCGATTGCTTGGACAACTGTTGGTCATGTGCCAATTTGTTATTCAACATTGCTGGACAACGGCCGTGGAGTCTAGTCTCAAGCTCGTTCCGGTTGTATTTCATGCAAAATACTTTCCTTAAGTGCGTGGTCGACACGGGTCGACCTAGCCCTGTACAGGACTCTTTCTCTGCGCTGTAGTATCATACTAAGTGCAAGGCCGCCAGTGCTAGTGGTCGTCGACCGGTCGTTAGGTCACGAAGAGTTAATATCAAAGGAAGTTCTGTACAACTGTTCCCCAAATCATGAGTCCATAAAATGGTTGAATGGTTGTTGATGAACAATTGGTTGTTCATGGCAACAATAGTTGATAAGACCGTCCAAAAGTGCAAGTTTGCGAACTTCACTTCCGTGTAGATATTCCACTTCAAAAGCAAGTTTTCAAACGGGCTGCTTATTGTGAATGTTCAAAGAGAAAGTAAACTATATGCAATTTCAAAAGTCTGAAACTCGTTATTTCAAGATTTGGTTGACGCCTGACCCAAACTGCTTCTGGACAACACAGTGTGCTATTTGAATTGTGGAGGCAGCGTTGTGCCGTCCTTGAGGCAGCGAGAGGCAGACGGTGAGTTAGGAGGGCGCCACCATGCGGCGGAGTTTGGTTATGCCATTCTAATGCCTCCGTCGCTGGTCGGTTGCTTTTCCGACTTCCAATTACAGGTAAACTTTCTTCTTTTTGCAAGTGTGATTTAAATATATCAACTTTAGGGCAATAAACCGGGTATAACAAACATCATTTAGATTTATCCATCAGCCCATTCAAGCTCTGGATTGTATTTTATTTTTCAGTAATTAAAGTTCAGTCAAAGTTGTAAAGTAGATAAAACTGTCATGGCGCCGTCCATAGCAACCGCGCTCTGCTGGTACATGTGCGTTTATTTAACACGAGCCTGAGGTTTATTGTATGTGGTGAAATAATTCCTGTAGTTAATGCATCTGTGAAATGGGTAATTTACAGTACAGTTATACGTATTAAGTCTAAGTTGATTGAGCAATGTGGGCATATTTTGACGTGGTGATCCATAGTCTAGTTATGCTACAACAGCGCCCTCTACGTCATTGGTAGACTTGTGAAATTGGTACATGTATTGACATAGTGTGTTAATTAGCTTGCCATGGTGTATTATTTGGAGAAGGTTGTCTATTATTATTAAGCTGATGACTTTAAGACTTTAGAATAAATCTATATATTGTTCTGATAATTCTTAAGGGTTTTAGGACAAGATCTGGATAATCCCATGTATATTGTTTTGACTGGTAGAAACTAACTGTACTGCTGGATATAATTGTTTAATACAGGTCTTACAGATACAGGTGTATATTTCAAAACAGAAGGGTTGCAAATTAATTAATTGAGAGTTGCATTATTTCACACTCAGTATTTTACCTAATTGGATAGATTTTGGTGCACACACACTGCATGTATTTATCATACTAATGATTTCTTTTATTTTCTCTTTTCTCTTTTACTTGTTAATTGTTTACTGTTAACTTTGTTATGCCATTCTAATGCCTCCGTCGCTGGTCGGTTGCTTTTCCGACTTCCAATTACAGTTACCAAATTAAAGAGTCAATCCGAACCCACTGATGTTTCGAGGTTTCAAATTATTTTAGGCCTCGTTCGTCACCCCCCTCCACACGTGTCAGAAGTGGGATTGACTGCTGTAATTTCAAACAACAAAAGCGATGTTGTAGGCATTGAATGGTATCAAAGTTTGTCCCGTCCTGTGTGCTGCAGGTCTTGTGTAAATAAGCTGTTGAAATGAGTGCTACTGTAAAAGTCAGCAAGGATGGTGGAAAGTCTCTTCGGTTCCCTCTTCAGCAAGGAAAGCTCTCACTACAGTCGCTGGAGGACTATTTCGAGGGTGCCATCGGCGTCACTTATATCGATAAGGATGGTGAGGAAGTGGTGCTACCCAAGGTAGACAACATGATTCTACCCCCTGAAGACAGCTGGGAGGACCATGTCTACTCCGTCGTTATCAGAGAGCAAAAACCACAGATATCTCCTTCAACAGCCCCCAGTCTCACACATGTCGTGATGGCACCTGATCGGAAGCTTCACACCTTCGAAGGCAGAGAAGATTCCTCCATAAAATCGGTTACAGTAGAAGAATTTGTATCGTCAATGAAAAACGCATTCCAACGATACAACGTGCCACTTGACCAGAGGGGACAGTTTTTGCTGGATTACCTGCGTGCCGGCCCAAAGATCGAAGTAAGGTCCCTCCTCTCTGGTGGGAAAAGCGCCCAGGATTGTTTGGAGTATCTTCAGTCCTCATACGGAGAATCACTTACGAGTGGGGAACTACAACGCCAATTCTTGCAACGCCGACAACGCCAAGGTGAGTCAATCCGCCAGTATGCTATTGACTTAGAGAGACTCTTTCATCGATTGCAGAAAAAGGATCCAGGCCTGTACAAAACCCCTGACACAATCATTAAGGAACAATTCGTGGATGGGATCGAGACAGAGGGACTGCGTCACTCATGCAGGGATCTCCTTGACCGAACTTCCGAGATTTCATTCTGCGAGCTGAAGAACTGGGCAGTGAAGAGAGATGAACGCGAACATGCTCATCATCAAACCACACCTCGAAGCGCATCCGCTCTGCAGGTTCTAGAAAACTCAAGAGACAGAGTCACCTGTTTGGAGGAGCAGACGAAGAGAATTCTCAACAAACTAGATGCCATCACGAGTCATGCCAATGTCTCCTTCCCCAGCAGCGGGCCCCAACACTGGCAAGGCGGACCCGAATCTCCATCCCCACCCAGATGTTACAACTGCGACCAGTTCGGGCATTTTGCTCGTAACTGCCCGGCCCCTCGCCGCCAGCCAAGAAATGTTTTCCCGACACACCCGACACCTCCCCAGCAGTCGTATCCCGGTCAGCGATTCACCCAGAGCCGTAAGAATGAGATGGGAAACTAGCTCCCTTGTCTGTTTCGAGCCAGACAGCCAGGGGGAAAAGTGACGGCTTGCTTAACTGTAATACAAGAGAATTTATGACCAAGGCGACTGCTGATTGTTTTACTGTCAATGCACTCTTTGGTGAGCAACAGGTGCCTTGTCTTTTGGACACTGGTTCTATGGTGACAACTATCACCAACAATTTCTACGTCACACACTTCAAGCCAAGAGGTATACAACTGATGAGCGTACCAGAGTATTTCCAGCTGGTATCAGCCAATGGCACTTCCATACCATACACTGGAGTTTTTGAAACCAACATCTCAGTCTTTGACATCACTGTTCCATCCAGGGTGGTGCTCGTCATTGAGGACTCCCGGGTATCAACCATGGCATCAGGTATTATTGGAATGAACGTCCTGAAGGAATGTTGGAGCAAATTCATGACATCTCAGGGACAGACCCATCTGAAGAAGATTGAGCCACATGACAATCACAAAGTGTGGGAGAGTGCAATGCAGACAGTGCAGAAACGTGAAGAATTTACATCGAACCAAAATCAGATTAGTAGAGCATATCTCCGTCGGGGACCAGCTGTTATAATCCCTGCCAAACAGATGATGATTTTACAAGCCTCAGCCAGCCCGGGTCCAGATAACACAGCGTACGTTGCAGTATTGGAATCTGGTGAATCATCCAATCTCCCCAATGGTATTCAATTGAATAGGTCATTAGTCAGTGTCCATGGGGGAAAGTTCTCCTTCATTGTAGCGAACGACACAGATCGAGATGTTGTCTTACCAGGTCATACCTGCATCGGTACTCTATATAACGGAGAACTCATTACACCGGAGGACGAAACCCACGAGTATAACATGAAGCAAAACTCAGTGAATTGTTCTTCGATGTCTACGTCTGACAAGAATGATACACCGTCATTTTTGCATGATCTGAAGTTGGGAGATCAATTTTCACACGAAGAGGCTTCAAGATTCGAAAAGCTGCTCCAGAAGTATGACAGTGTATTCTCGAAGAACGATGGTGACTTGGGCCACACTGACACCGTCAGACATCGCATTGATACAGGTGATGCCTCCCCCATTAGTCAGCGATACCGGTCACTTCCACCATCACAATACAAAGAAGTCAGGGCACACATCCATGAGCTGCTTGACAAAGGGATCATCCGAGAAAGCTCAAGCCCATGGGCATCCCCGATTGTAGTCGTGCGGAAAAAAGACCACTCAATTCGCTTATGCGTGGATTACAGGAGACTTAATAGTTTGACGACGAAGAACGCATTTCCGTTGCCCCGAATCAATGAGTCTCTTTAGGCCCTTGGGAATGCAAAGTATTTCAGCACCATGGATCTGACGTCTGGATTCTACCAAGTTACCATGGAAGAGAGTGACATCCAAAAGACTGCCTTCACAACGCCTTTTGGGCTGTGGGAGTACACCCGCATGCCCTTCGGCCTCTGCAATAGTCCAGCAACGTTCCAGAGGTTGATGCAGCGATGTTTTGGTGATGAAGCCTTGCAGAGTCTTTTAATATACCTTGATGATATCATAGTATATTCCGCCAGTTATGAGGAACATTTACAGCGTCTCGAAATGGTATTTCAGCGATTACAAAAACACGGTTTAAAGCTGAAATTTTCAAAGTGTGACTTCTTCAAAACTCAAGTGAAATATCTTGGACACCTTATCGTGGCCGGAGATGGGGTGAAGCCAGACCCTGGTAAGATTGCAGTAGTAAAAGACTGGCCAGTGCCAACAACTGTCACAGATCTGCGATCGTTCCTTGGCTTCACTGGGTTCTTTCGCAAGTTCATTCACCGATATTCTAGCGTCACTGCACCACTTCTCAAATATCTCACAGGGACATCGCGTAAAGGAAAAATCAGAGACGGACAGAGGAGAATAGAACTTGACGAGGCGGCACATTCGGCGATACAGTCACTAAAGTCAAAGTTGATTGAAGCCCCGGTGTTGAGGTTTGCAGACTTCTCGCTACCATTTACAGTGGAAACAGATGCAAGCAGTAAAGGGCTTGGTGCCGTGCTCTCACAACAACAACGCGATGGCTCAAAGTCAGTGGTAGCCTATGCCTCACGATCACTACGACCAGCAGAGAAGAACGATAAAAATTACTCGGCATTCAAGTTGGAGTTGTTGGGCGTACGCTGGGCCGTGTGTCAGGCATTCCGGGATTACTTGTTTGGAAACAAGTGCATCATTCTCACTGATCACAATCCCCTCAAATACTTGGATACCGCAAACCTGAGTGCAGCTGAGATGCGGTGGGTACAGCAGTTGTCAGCATTTGACTTCAAACTAGAATACCGTCCTGGACGAACGAATCAAGCGCCAGATGCCCTTTCGCGACTTGACACACGACCAGTTGATGCAGCTCTCAATTTACAGTCCACCCCAGATGCTGAGCTATCATCTTGTACCATCCGCGCCACTTGTGGTCCAGTTGGTGTAACCACAGAATTTCCTCAGATGTTGGCCCATCAAATCCAAGTAACTACTGACGAAGGCAGCCAAAGTTTACCGGGCTATTCTGCAAAGATGCTGAGAAGTTTACAAGATGAAGATTTCATTCTCCAACGGGTCATCCCCTACGTAAAGAGACAAAGACGTCCATCAGAACAAGAGAGGCAGAACGAACCAAGTGACGTTGTTTCAGTTCTTAAACATATGAACCAACTCTTCTTCAAAAATGAAGTCCTGTACCGACGTTCTATATTGCAAGGAGACGGTATGTGTGAACGATTGGTGACCCCTGCCCGACTACACGAGGAGATCTTGACTCTTTTTCATGATAATGCAGGACACTTTGGCGTAAAGCGAACCCTGAAGCTGATACAACCCCTCTTCTACTGGCAAAGAATGGAAATCTCCGTCCACACTTGGTGTCACCAGTGTGAAAGATGCAGTGTAAGCAGATGTCCTACTCGTGCTACTCGGCCCCCACTGGGAACTCTACGTGCCACAGCTCCCCTTGAGGTAGTGGCTATGGACTTTACTGTACTGGAGCAGTCATCTGATGGGTATGAAAATGTACTTGTACTCACAGACATCTTCACGAAGTACACTTGGGCAATCCCTACAAAGGATCAACGTGCACAGACTGTCGCCAAAATGCTGGTGAAACATCTCATCATACCATTTGGTGCTCCGTTGCGTCTGCATTCTGACAATGGAAAGTGTTTTCTCGCTCAGGTAGTGCAGGAGCTTTGCACGTTGTATGGCATCGGACAGTCCCACACCACACCATACCACCCCCAGGGCAATGGGCAATGTGAAAGATTTAACAGAACGCTCCATAACTTGCTTGTTGCCCTGCCAACCCATAAGAAGACAAGATGGACCGACTCTATTCCTCATTTAGTGACAGTCTACAATAACACAAAACATTCTAGTACTGGTTACGAACCCTTCTACTTGATGTTCGGGAGGAATGCTCGCTTACCCCAGCACCTTGTTCTTGGAGTGGATCGTTCTCAACTCAGCGGCGTCAGTGCTGGCTCCTTCGCTAAAAAGCATTGTGAGAATCTTGATAAGGCGCGGGCCCTTGCTACAGCGAACTTAGACAAGAAGGTAGAATTAAGAACTTCTGCATTTGAGAAAGATGTGTTTGAGAGGCCCCTTTGTACAGGAGAATTCGTATTAGTCCGAGACCGATCTCACAGAGGAAGGGCAAAGATTCAGGACTATTGGGAAACCGACCCATACATGAAAGTGAAACAGCCTTTCAAAGGACAACCAGTTTATGTGGTGCGAAACTCAAGTGGACGACAAAAAGTGCTTCATCGCTGTGAGCTGAAACATTGCCCTTGGGATGCCAGACCCCCAACCACCCCGAGCACAGAAGACGATAACACTATTGATGGTGTAACCTCATCATCAACGAGCGATGACAACTGGGGAGTGACACTAACCCTTCCCAAACAGCCACCCTCCAACGCCCCCATACCAGCCTCTTCTCCTTCAGACGAGCCCCTTGCAGTAGTTCCAGCCCCCTCTCCTTCAGACAAGTCCCTTGCAGTAGTTCCAGCCCCCTCTCCTTCAGACGAGCCCCTTGTAGCAGTTCCAGCCTCTTCTCCTTCAGACGAGCCCCTTGTAGCAGTTCCAGCCTCTTCTCTTTCAGACGAGCCCCTTGTAGCAGTTCCAGCCTCCTCTCCTTCAGACGAGCCCCTTGCAGTAGTTCCAGCCCCCTCTCCTTCAGACGAGCCCCTTGTAGCAGTTCCAGCCTCCTCTCCTTCAGACGAGCCCCTTGTAGCAGTTCCAGCCTCCTCTTCTTCAGACGAGCCCCTTGCAGCAGATCAGCTCTGTGCACCAGGTGAGAACTTTATCCTCAGAACTACCCATGACATCTCATCTGTGGAAGGACCACAGATGTCACCAACTGACACAACTGGGAGTGCTGAGACGACTACCGAAGCTATGGCAGCCGCAGGAGTGCCCAGGAAACCGAGACGCTCCAACCGCACGACGAAAGGAAAACCCCCAAGTAGGTACCAGTTTTCTAATGTTGTTCGCTTATTAACTCAAGTCAAAGATATGATGGCAGCCACTACTGAGAAAGACTTGAGTAGCTCAGATACAGACTAATTATCAGTATGAACTATTGCTGCTCCAATCCCCAATTACATGTGGAAACAGAACTGAATTGGAATGTGTGACAAAATACTGTCGTATTTATCACTGGAATAAGAACAGTTGAGGTGAGGAAGCTCAAAGGACCCATGGGCATTTCAACCTTGCTTAGTTTTCCAAAATTGTGATAATAATTGTATGTGCATTTATCTACTCACTAGTAAAGTCTTGCCAGAACAGTTGAGTTGAGAAGTTTAAAGTAGAAGTTTAAAGTAGGAGTTTAAAGTGAGGAGTTTAAAGCAGTTGTGTGTTACTCTTAAAGGTGTTGTATTTAACTGTTAACTTGTTTGACAAAAGTTTTTAAGTGTTTTAAAGTTTAGCGATAAAGTTTTGACTTGTCGTCGGGGCGACGACAAATTTGTGTGGGAGAAGATGTGGAGGCAGCGTTGTGCCGTCCTTGAGGCAGCGAGAGGCAGACGGTGAGTTAGGAGGGCGCCACCATGCGGCGGAGTTTGGTTATGCCATTCTAATGCCTCCGTCGCTGGTCGGTTGCTTTTCCGACTTCCAATTACAGGTAAACTTTCTTCTTTTTGCAAGTGTGATTTAAATATATAAACTTTAGGGCAATAAACCGGGTATAACAAACATCATTTAGATTTATCCATCAGCCCATTCAAGCTCTGGATTGTATTTTATTTTTCAGTAATTAAAGTTCAGTCAAAGTTGTAAAGTAGATAAAACTGTCATGGCGCCGTCCATAGCAACCGCGCTCTGCTGGTACATGTGCGTTTATTTAACACGAGCCTGAGGTTTATTGTATGTGGTGAAATAATTCCTGTAGTTAATGCATCTGTGAAATGGGTAATTTACAGTACAGTTATACGTATTAAGTCTAAGTTGATTGAGCAATGTGGGCATATTTTGACGTGGTGATCCATAGTCTAGTTATGCTACAACAGCGCCCTCTACGTCATTGGTAGACTTGTGAAATTGGTACATGTATTGACATAGTGTGTTAATTAGCTTGCCATGGTGTATTATTTGGAGAAGGTTGTCTATTATTATTAAGCTGATGACTTTAAGACTTTAGAATAAATCTATATATTGTTCTGATAATTCTTAAGGGTTTTAGGACAAGATCTGGATAATCCCATGTATATTGTTTTGACTGGTAGAAACTAACTGTACTGCTGGATATAATTGTTTAATACAGGTCTTACAGATACAGGTGGATATTTCAAAACAGAAGGGTTGCAAATTAATTAATTGAGAGTTGCATTATTTCACACTCAGTATTTTACCTAATTGGATAGATTTTGGTGCACACACACTGCATGTATTTATCATACTAATGATTTCTTTTATTTTCTCTTTTCTCTTTTACTTGTTAATTGTTTACTGTTAACTTTGTTATGCCATTCTAATGCCTCCGTCGCTGGTCGGTTGCTTTTCCGACTTCCAATTACAGTTACCAAATTAAAGAGTCAATCCGAACCCACTGATGTTTCGAGGTTTCAAATTATTTTAGGCCTCGTTCGTCACCCCCCTCCACAGAATGATTATGACTTGCATTGTGTTTGGACAAAGTATCTTGTGACTCGACTGAACTTGACTTTTTTGTATTCAAGTTTGCCTAAAACAAGGCTTAAAGCCACTGTAGGTTGAGGGCTACAAGGAAGAAAACATAGACATGCAAAAACACAGTGGAGCTGAAGGTGGGAATTGAAGATGGAAGATCATGGAATGAAGGGAAACGTGCACCAGGCAAGGAGTTCTAAAGAGATGCAGTACGGGAGAAAAAGCTATAACTGGAGTTAGCTCTTTGTTCTTGGTGACCAATAATGACTTGACTTTTGACTGGACTTGGACTAGCAAAATATTGACTGTTGACTTGACTTGACTTGCAACAAAATGACTTGCTCTGAAATGAACAAGGCCCTGAAATGCGAAGGCGTCGCCAATGGCGAAACAAGCAAGAACACAAGGTCTAAAACTGGGCAGCTTTATTTCTCCGATCAACTGAAGCAAAGTTAGCTGCGTCGAACGTAGAACCAAATATTATGTTAACTCCGAGTCAAACTTCGTTCAAGTTAATTTTTTAAATTAAGAAGAGTATCGATATAATAAACTTCGAGCCGATAATCTACAGTTAGGATCAGTTTGGAGCGACACAGTTTGGATCAGTTTGGATCGACACATTATTAATAATTGATTATTCTAATGTCTGAGGGAAGCGGTTTTTGTGCTCGGGGACAATCGTCCTCTCTGTGATTTTTCTAAAGACAACAGTAATGATCTTCTTTTGGGTGTTACTGAATCCTGTATTTCCATAATTGTCACTATAGTCACCTCATTTTCAACAGCTTTACTTTATTCTTTTAGTTATTTGGAACAAGCAAGTTTACAAATTTCATAAATTTTCTTTTCCAACCAGATTGTTTCCAGTATGACGCCACGTTTAACTCCAAGTCAACACTTAAGGCTTCGCTGGAAGATAATAACCCAACCTTCATGTGTGTAACAAACACCAGTAAGCTTGGAAACGTCACAGTGACTGTCATTAAATCTAGACAGATTGTCGGAACTGATGGTAGGTAGAGCTAAACCGTTTGTCTCTATATAAAAATATGTTGTTATTGTTCAATGTTTTTGGTCAAGGTTTTTGAGGTGATACATTGGCTGCCGTTGCCCAGTGTTAAGTACGACTTATCAAAATTTCCAAACAAATCAGCCACGCTAGATGCAGATGGAAAGACATAGAATAACAATAATTAGCACAAGCCTTGGTCACACTTGGTTCCTTTTCCCGTTCTTCTTTTTCTATGTGTAGCCAAACAAATTCCAACGAATCTAGCACTGTGTCACTTTAATGCTACTCTCACACTGGGGGGAATATGTTAGCAAATGTGCTTAAAAACGGAAATATTTAACAATCCCCCAAACTTCGCAACATTCGCCGTGTCTTCACTATGGTCCAGGAGCTTATGGTGATCCGTAGAAAATAAATGATTAGAAGATGCCACCTAGCTAGATACCTTCTTTAGGTCCTACAAAACAAGAAAATACATGTTGACAAATTTGAAAATCTTGCAGATGGCGGCCATCTTGGATTTCAAAATGGCCACCATTTAAGTTATATTTTTCCTTCAACTTTGGCTGTGAATGTCATAAAACGGTGATTTTTGTGGCTAGAATTACATATATAGCAATAAAAGGTACAACTGAATTGTTTCAGATGGCGGCCATCTTGGAATTCAAAATGGCCGCCTTTTTTATGTATTTGTTTCCATAACTTTGGCAATGTTGTTGTAAAATCCTGTGTTTTGGTGACTAAAGTAACATTCGCAATGACTATCAAGCTATACAAGCTACAATTCCGGCCATATCTCGTTGGGCCCCCTGCCCCCTTTCAATGTTGGTTCCAATTGCCGATTGTGTTCTGAGTTACAGTCAACATTGAGTGGGAGCGGGGGGCGGGGGACAAATGTTTTGAATGTGAATGAGAAGTGCACAGGGAATTGTTGTATACAACGTTAGGAAAGGGTGGCCCAAGCTTTTTGGCCGGGATTTTAGCATTAACATAATGAATACATATAACACCAATATAATAAAATATTGAATCATTAAGTTGAGGCCGCCATTTTGAATTTCAAAATTGCCGCCTATCAAATGCATTTTTGCCTGTATCACGGTCTATGAGCCTCACAGAAACTTGGTGTTGGTGTCTATACCCATGTTTGCATGGTCAATGGCAGGGTCAATGAACCCATTTGGATGGTTATATTGGATCATTTGGTTTAAAAAGCCATCTTTAACTTCAAAATGGCTTCCAATTAAATGTGCTTGTTCGACATATCTTGGTCTGTGGAGACGCATAGATGCAGGTATACTGGCAAGTTTTACTGTTCAACAAACCAAATAAAAACATATTCATCACAGCTGACAAACTGGCTCCAGATCTTGCCCAGAAGCGACAGGCCCTGGCTTGGTCTTGGCCAGCTACTGATATATCTGAGCCTGACCAGACTAACCGATTCCGAATTAGATCTGGGTCTGGTTTGGTTAAGCCAAGTCAGGTCAGATCTTGTTAGATCTGTGCCAGGTCTGGACATACCGGGTCAATTGAAATCACATTTGGGCCGAGGTAGGCCAGGTCAATAAATCTTGATGTCAGACCTGTGCTAGGTTTGGCCACAATGTATCAGATATTTCTAGATCTGTGCCTGTTCTGGCCACATCAGCTCAGATAATGGCAATTCTGGGCAAGGTGTTTCCACCAAACCAGGTCAGATGGCGTCAGATCTTGGCCAGAAGTGAACGAGCCTGGAAAATTAGTGTAGATCTATGCCAGGTCTTGCCACACCTGATCTGATGGTTTCAGATCTTTGCAAGATCTGGCTGAACCTACTCAAAGAATGTGCTATCGTGGTTATACACCAATAATCAAAGGGGTGTTTTGGGCAAGGGTCAGATCTGGCATTTGACTGGAAATGGCCAGACAATGAAGGCCTACACCATCCATTTGGTTCATCGGGTGAACATCTAACGTAGTCAGGTTCTGGTGTAGCCAGACCCAGGCCATATTGGACAACAATCAGATTATTTTGTACTTAGACGTAGACCTGGCCCATAGCTGACTTAATGATATTATTGTGTGCCAAGTCCTGCTGATCTAACATCATCTGGCTAGTGTTGCCAGACCTCGTAAGGTACAATTACGTCATCTGTCCTGATGTGACCAGATCTAGTCCTGATGTGACCAGATCTAGCATAGATTTTACGTTTGGATTCCTGATCTGGCCACACCTAGCCCAGATCTGACATCATGTGACCTAGTGTAGGCTAGACATGATTTAAATCATGTCTAGCCTACACTAGGTCAAAAAGTATTGTTTCCCGGTCCCTAAACAAGTATGGCAACATGATCAGTTGTGGCAATACAGCTGTCCCAGATCTGTTATTCTCTGATCTTGTGTTGCTAGCCCTGGCACAGATTTTACCTCAAGATTCCTCTGCCCGGCCAAACCTGGCCCGAATTTAAAACTCTGACCAGGTGTGGCCAGATCTGACACCGATCTAACAGTTGGATACCTAGTTTGACCAGGCCAAAAACTGATCATATGACGTCATGTTCTGGTCAAACCTAACCCAGATCAGGTGTTGTCATTCCTGGCACAAATCTAATATTAACATTACAGCCTGGCCACAGCTGGGTCAGGTCTGACGCCATCTAAACGTGTGTGGCATGACCTGACGCAGACCTAACATTAGGTTTACCTAGTCTAGCAGTACCATGCCAAGATCTGCCATTCTTTGGCATTCTGATCTTGATCTGAGCTGGTCTAGTCCAAACATGGCCCAGATCTTTCAGCAACTGAACCGTTGCGGTCAGGTCAGGCCAATATATCATCAACTGGCCCAGACCAAGCCAGGGCCTGTCATTTCTGGGCAAGATCTGGGCCAGTTTGTCAGAGTTAGCTGTGATGGATGTGTTTTTATTGGACTTGCTGACCCGTAAAACTTGCCCGTATGTATGAGTCTCCACACATCAAGATATGTCAAACAAGCACATTTTATTGGCGGCCAATTTGAAACTCAAGATGGCTTCTTAAACCAAATGATCCAATATATTGTTCTAATTGGGTTCATTGAACATTTGTATAGAAAACAACACCAAGTTTTTGTGAGACTCATAGACGATGATACGGGCAAAAATGCATTTGATGGCAGTTTTGAAATTTAAAATGGCCGCCGTAACCAGATGATTGTTTAATTTGGTTTTATATATATATATATGTGATCCCTGGCTACACGGCAGTTTGCGGTTTAATGGCTTCTGACAGGCACCCCCGAACAAAGATATTGACAAAATTGGGAGACCACCAACATAGGGCTAGATAGCTCAGTTGGTAGAGCGCCGGCACGTTAAACCGGAGGTCGTTGGTTCAAATCCCGCTCTAGTCAATTTTCTTTGTTCAATCCAAAATCATTTAAAACAAATGTTCCCAGTCAGTTTCCCTTGTGGTTTATTATTTGATATCTGATATAAAAAAGTCGCATCCCCTTAAGGTGATCCCCTGTCTGCCGCTTCCCAGGTTGTATCGTTACCCGGGTGTGATCCCTGGCTACACGGCAGTTTGCGGTTTAATGGCTTCTGACAGGCACCCCCGAACAAAGATATTGACAAAATTGGGAGACCACCAACATAGGGCTAGATAGCTCAGTTGGTAGAGCGCCGGCACGTTAAACCGGAGGTCGTTGGTTCAAATCCCGCTCTAGTCAATTTTCTTTGTTCAATCCAAAATCATTTAAAACAAATGTTCCCAGTCAGTTTCCCTTGTGGTTTATTATTTGATATCTGATATAAAAAAGTCGCATCCCCTTAAGGTGATCCCCTGTCTGCCGCTTCCCAGGTTGTATCGTTACCCGGGTGTGATCCCTGGCTACACGGCAGTTTGCGGTTTAATGGCTTCTGACAGGCACCCCCGAACAAAGATATTGACAAAATTGGGAGACCACCAACATAGGGCTAGATAGCTCAGTTGGTAGAGCGCCGGCACGTTAAACCGGAGGTCGTTGGTTCAAATCCCGCTCTAGTCAATTTTCTTTGTTCAATCCAAAATCATTTAAAACAAATGTTCCCAGTCAGTTTCCCTTGTGGTTTATTATTTGATATCTGATATAAAAAAGTCGCATCCCCTTAAGGTGATCCCCTGTCTGCCGCTTCCCAGGTTGTATCGTTACCCGGGTGTGATCCCTGGCTACACGGCAGTTTGCGGTTTAATGGCTTCTGACAGGCACCCCCGAACAAAGATATTGACAAAATTGGGAGACCACCAACATAGGGCTAGATAGCTCAGTTGGTAGAGCGCCGGCACGTTAAACCGGAGGTCGTTGGTTCAAATCCCGCTCTAGTCAATTTTCTTTGTTCAATCCAAAATCATTTAAAACAAATGTTCCCAGTCAGTTTCCCTTGTGGTTTATTATTTGATATCTGATATAAAAAAGTCGCATCCCCTTAAGGTGATCCCCTGTCTGCCGCTTCCCAGGTTGTATCGTTACCCGGGTGTGATCCCTGGCTACACGGCAGTTTGCGGTTTAATGGCTTCTGACAGGCACCCCTGAACAAAGATATTGACAAAATTGGGAGACCACCAACATAGGGCTAGATAGCTCAGTTGGTAGAGCGCCGGCACGTTAAACCGGAGGTCGTTGGTTCAAATCCCGCTCTAGTCAATTTTCTTTGTTCAATCCAAAATCATTTAAAACAAATGTTCCCAGTCAGTTTCCCTTGTGGTTTATTATTTGATATATATATATTATACATATATTAATGCTAGCTTGTATAGCCTTATAGTCATTGCGAATGTTACTTTAGTCACCATTAACAGGATTTTACAATCATTACCAAATTTAACGAAAAATATAAATAAAAAGGCAGCCATTTTGAATTCCAAGATGGCCACCATCTGAAACAATTCAGCTGTACCCCTTTTTTGCCTTTGTTTAATGGCTAATGTAATTTTAGCCTCAAAAATCATGATTTGACGACATTCACAGCCAAAGTTAAAGAAAAATATAACTTAAATGGCGTCCATTTTGAAATCCAAGATGGCCGCCCTCTGCCACGTCGACAGGTTGCAAACATGGTTTTTCTTGTTCCTGAGAGTCTTATTTAGGTATCTAGCTAGGTGGCATGTTCTAATCATTTATTTTCTTCGGGACTTAATTTTTGGTCATAAGCTCCCCGAGAAGTCATTATCCACCTCCTTACGAAGATCGGTCAATCTCTCACACGGCAAATATGCTAGCGAATATGCTAACGGAAGGAAATATTTGACCATCGCTCAAACTTCGCAACATTCGCCGTGTCTTCGTAAGCGTTGGTAACAAAATTCGGAACGTTTACAAATTATTCCCCGACCGGTTTCTAAATTTCAGCGAATGTTGCGAAAATGGTCATTCGCCGTCGATTTTCGTAACCATTGGTAACGTTGGGAAAGCGTGCATAAGCGTTGGCAACGTTCGTAAAGCCATTGACAAGCGTTGGTAAGGATTCGTAATATATTCGTAAATCATTGGTAAGGGAGAGGACCGACCGAGGACGATCGGGGGGTGAGACCGAGATAAAAATATTCACTATCCAACCGCCACTTTGGACGAATTCAACGCGAAAATCAAATATTCGTCTTCGCAAGAACATTCGCCACTCTGTGAGAGGGGCAATACGAAGCGCTCCCTAAATATCAGCGAATGTTGTGAAGACGCTAATTCCCCATTGATTTTCGTAAGCATTGGTAAGACATTGGTACTGTTGGTAAAGCGTGCGTGTTATGCGTTAGATATTGGTAAGGAGAGGTTTAAGGACAACCGAGAACATATTCACCATCAAATCGCAACTTTTGGCCGAATTCATCGCGAGTTTCAAATATTATTCATAATCGCAAGAATATTCGCCCAAGTGTGAGAGTAGCATAAATACACGCAGCAGGCGATAAGCTTCTAAAGTTGTGCATTTGTCACCAGTCGGTTTTTACAAACAGCAATGCACAGTGTCCACACTGTTTGTAACTTACAAAAAAAAAGCAATTGGAAACATTACATGAGCTTAAACTTGATGTTAAATTTGCATCGGGGATAAAGACTATTATTTTTGGTTTTTACCCAATACACCGATGTAGGTTAGCACTAAAAATTCAGTACTTTCCCGAGTCCTGTGAAAAAAACACAGGCATATTAATCAGGCCGGATTCGAACCCACGACCCTTGCAATTCTAGAGCAGTGTCTTACCAACTAGACTACCGAGGTTGCCCGGCAGCTAGAGGCAGTTCCAGTCATGTTTTCGTAGCGGGTTCTGAAAAATACACGAGCTAATACAGTGTAAACTAACTTTAGATTATTTATTGGAGAATTCGATTAAAATAAAAGCGGTCAACAAAAGTTAAATTATGAACGCCCCTGTGCCCCTTTCAATAGTGGCTTTCATTGCGCGGTCTTTAACTCTGGTTCCAATCAACATCGAGCGCGGGGGGACGGAGAGTAAATGTTAATTGTCGCGTTGCGATCGGGTGGCCCAAGCATATTTTTCCGGGATTGTAACTAGCCCAGATGTCTTACGGTTTTTTGTGTTTTTTGTTTGTTGCCTCCCTGCTTCTTTGTTTAGTTCCGAAACCGACAGAAGAGTCACATATTACCGGATGCGATTGTGTAAAAACATCTCCAGCTGTGTTACCCGCTGTCATTACAGTACCTGTGCTTGCATTCTGTATAATAATAATAATTCCGCTATGGGTAAGTGTGAAATATTATACACATAATGAATGTTTATGAGTGCAATGGTGCGAATATGTTCATTCGTTGAAAGATGGAATGTTCTATTCAACGAGGCGGAGCCGAGTTGAATGGAACATTCCAGCTTTCAACGAATGAACATATTCGCACCATTGCACGAATGAAAAACATAGAACTTTGTCATTTTGATTGAAAGAAACAACTTTCAAAACAAACAATTTCAACTGTAGAAGCCGAATGCTAGTAATTTTACTATGCCTTCTTGCAGTAACACCTGCTGCGTTACCAAAGACACGCGCACGCAGTGATGTTTTTACTCAGCTTTTTCGTTCCATCCGAAAAGTACACGGCGAGTGACTCAGCGTGCAATGGTACTTTTATTTGCTATCACGTGACGGACAATCCTCCAATCAAATGACAAGGATCTGCTTGGGTGTTATATAATAAAAAATAATGTCAGTCACTGAAATTTATTCGCAACAAAATATTTTTAAGCCAACTCTGTTATTTATACCAAATAAAGAAGTTGTGTTATTTTACACGTCATCGTTGCTCTTCAAATGTAAACGAGTGAAAAAAACACTATTTAAAGAGCTATATGAGCGACAACTCTTTTTCGAGTTGTCTTCCACTCTTTTAGATTGAAGTTTGCATTTTTTGGGGTGATTTTTCACTCTGTCCTGGAGTGAAATCCCTCTAAAAGAGTGAAATAACCACCACTCATTTTAAAGAGCCATATGATGGACAGCTCGAAATGTAAAGAGTTGTGTTTTTCACTCTTTTACATTTAGAGAGTGTATTTCTTGTAGACTTAAGCATTCTAGTCCGGGCATTTCATGCAAAAAAATGGGTCAACCTCGGACAAATTGCAACAGAAAGTCTGTAAACTGTTTCGTACCCAGAATTTCGTCCTCTATAACATATCAAAACTCTTAAGCAATCCCAGTGGGGGAAAGTGCCATGGCGGCCATTTTCCAAAATGGCCGCCATAAAACAGATATTTCCAATTATCTCTGCTTCTAAACGACTAGGGGCTTTAATTTTAAGTGCTAGACATACATTTTCTGGGGCCAGGAATCCAATCATACCTATTTTCATAAGATAAACTTGACCAAAAAGCATATTCCGAGGAAGTGTCAATCTTGTTAATACACCTCGTCATAAGCCTCGCCCTCTCATCAGCCCATCGCTGGTCTTCCCTCATCAAGACCTTTACGATGGTGAGATCTACGGACAGACCAGTCCAAAGGCGATCACTTCGGATTGCTGAAGAGTTTTGACATGTTATAGAGGACAAAATTCTGAGTAGGAAACAGTTGACAGACTTTCTGTTGCAATTTGTCCGAGGTCATATCAAATAATGCCTGGACTATTCGGAATCTTTTGAAGTCTGAGCTATATGTAGAATTACTACAAAATATTTTCCGAAAAACTTTTCTTGTACCAGTTAAACAAGTATCTGAATTCAAGAGTTCAGATTACATGACAGAAACTGCTTCTTTAGTCGATGGTTTATACTTTCTCTTTTTAAAACAACATTTTATTTGTCTGTTATAGAAGGTGCTGCAAATTTGGACAAGAAAACATCAAACGAAGAAAAGGGCCGGAACTAATAAAGCTTTTGACCCCGTCCCCCCAGAAGGGATGTTGTAGGAGAGTCTGTGTCCACGCCCCCTCCCCCGGAGATTTCAGCGAACTGTGTACAAACAACTTCATGATCACCCTCTTTTGAATCATCCTCCTTCAGCCTACGTTAATTTCCCGTAAAGGGACAGATTCTCCAGCGGACATCTCTGGGACAGCTGCTCTCCCTTGACTTTCGGATTACTCGTTCATAATGCTGTAGTGATTTTTTAATGTGTGTGTGGTGGAAGATAATAGTCTAATAGACCCATTATAATATGCATACAAAATCATACTGCGTGCACAACATAATTAACCCTTTGGATTTAGTAGTGAACCAATGTGTACAATTCCAGCATACTTTAATCTCTAGTGTGTGGGTCCACACCAAGAAAAAAATGATAATATAATAATAATATAAATAACATTTGTATAGCACTTTCCACATGCGTCTCAAAGCGCTTTAGCATTGTCTGAAAAGATGTGTTTTTAACTGAGTCTTGAATGAGCTGATTGAGGATGAGTCACGGATGTGAAGAGGGAGCTTGTTCCAGCAAGTTGGTGCAGCTACTGAGAATGCTCTCTGACCATAGCGGGTATTTTGTGCGTGGACCATTGGAAAGTTGTAGATGAATGTTGGATGTTGATGGAAGGCACATGGATGAAGAAGGCAACTTTTGTGAGATGAGACTATTGATGTATGCGGGTGCAAGGCCATGTATTGCTTTGTAAACAAGGAGAAGAATTTTGAACTGAATCCGTTTGAGAATAGGTAGCCAGTGTAGAGAACGAAGAACCGGTGTATAATATGTTCATAACTCTTTACTCTCATGACCATGCGTGCCGCAGTGTTTTGTACACGTTGAGATGGGGCGATGTGATTAGCTGGCAAGACATACAATAAACTACTGCAATAGTCAAGATGGGATGTGGTGAGAGCATGGACAAGGCGCTCTGTTGTTTTGACGTCAAGGTAGTTGCGGAGGTTCTCGGTCATACCGAAAGATGCTGCGCGACAAATGTAAGGACCAAATTCTAGGCCCAGCAGAGTTTTTGTAAAGTTTAAGAGTTGGAGGCTTATGCAAATCAGTTTGTGCCTGCTTGAGTGAACATTGACCTCTGGCAGTGCTATAGCATGGTAAGGTGTGGGTCACTAGCCTACAGGAGTTCATACAGTGAACATATGTGTTAAGTCTATAGTGGCCAGGCAGACAGTGTGGCAATTTGTGCTGTTACTTTTGCTAATCGGTTTATGCGGTTTGCGGTTTACAGTTTCACGGTTTCATAGAGATTACAGAAGTTTGGAAGTAGATGTTTTGTGTTGGAATTGAGAAGCTGGATCCAATAAACTGATATTAGCAAACAACAAAATGTGTGTTGATTCGAACTTTGAGCTGGACCACTATATCATTAGCAAAAGACAGTTGTAATATGGCATTGACAATGACGTCCAAACGTAAGAAGAAAGCTCCACAGAAAGGTGCTGCCTATAATAAAGAGTTTAAGTACAAGCGATTAGGAGAGGCTCGGAGAGCTGCTAAATTGAAGTCTGATTCCCTTCGAGACAAGTTGAGAACCAATCCGTCTCTTGATGAAACAAAGGACGCATATAAGGAATGGATGGATGTCTTTGAGGAGTTCATGAAATGTTATGATGATTACTGCCAGTGGCTGAGTGACGTTGAACGTCTACAATTTGAGGAGGATTGGTACACGGATAAGGAGGTCTGGCTTTCAAACGTAAACCAAAAGATTCAAGAGTGGTAGGTCAAGCAAGAAGCTGCAATGTCGTCAAAATCATTTAGATCATCAAAACGGTCAAAGGCATCCCAGTTACTCATCGAAGAAGAGCAGAAGAAAGTAGAGCTACTCACACACCAGAAGGCTTTGAAAGCGATGCAAGCTCTTGAGATTGAAAAGATGAAGTTGAAACAACTAGAAGAAGAAATTGAGATTAAGACTGAAGGTGCTGTGGCCGAGACGAAATGTAAGGTCTTGGAGAAGTTAGAAAAGTCAAGCAAAAATTGTAGTGAAGTTACAAGGGCCTCGGATGGGGGATCTGATATGAATGCCGGTGCAGCCGTAAAAGAAAACAAACCTGACATATTCAAAGATGCTACAGGGGATGGTAAAAGGCCAAGTTCAGAGAAAGCCTCGGAGACTGCAGCTCATTGGATGGACTCCTTCGAGAAATTCTTAGATCAATATGACGTTGCTGCTCTAAATAAACCGCCTCCAAAACCTGAGCCTAAAACCGCCGGTACTCCACTGTTACAGCAACCGGCAAGTCAGCCTCGACAAGAAGTCCCTGATGTCAGTGGTGTACAACAAATCGTTGATGGTGTTGCACAGCCTCGTCAGTCCACAGGTAGACAACGTCAAGATTCTGTCGATGAGGATGTACAGCCCACAAGCCACCAAGATGGGGTAGCAGTGATTAAAGATGACGTGGGTGGTCAATCCGTGAATGAGATGATTGACCAAAAATCGAGATGGAAAGATTCAGCGGTGAGGTGATTGAGTCTAAGCGCTTTATGAGGATGTTTAGCCCCAGAATTGCTAAGTTGTGTGACACTGACGATGAGCGGCTTTACTACCTCGAGCAGTTTACTACAGGCGAGGCACAACAAATAGTTACTGGATACAGCTATCTGGATGGCCCTACTGGCTACGCAGCAGCCGTCAAGGAGCTGACAGAACGATATGGAAATCCGGAGGTGATAGCTAATGCATTCATCAAGAAAGCTGCTTCATGGCCGCAAATCAAGGCAGATAACCCGACAGGCTCTTGATGGTTTTGCGATCTTTCTTCAGGAGTGTGAGAGTGCGGTCAAATGCGTTGGTAGTTTGCAGTACTTGGAGCATAGTGAGAACATCAAGGCCATGGTGATGAAGCTACCTTACAATTATCACAACAGATGGAGGTCTCATGTACAGCAGTGCAAGTACAAAGGAGAAATGGTAAAGTTTCATCATCTAGTAGAATTTGTCAGGTTCGAGTCCAAGAAGGTTAACGACCCTGTTTATGGTAGAAATGCTTTATCAACCACAAACCAGAAGAAAACCGCCAATCGTTGTGACACCAGGCCTAAAATCACCATGGCAACAAGTGAAACTACGGATCTCAATACTGCTAAGGATGTTGACAAGGTGTGTTGGTTTGGTGGTGGTTCACATTTGTTGATAGGATGCTCCAAATTGCGAGAACAACCCTGGAGTGAGCGCATCGAGTTTCTGAGAAAGCGGCGTCTTTGTTTTGGTTGTCTTAAGATGGGGCACATGAAGAGGACATGCAACAGGAAGGCTACGTGTGATGTTTGCAAGGGTCGACACCCTACTCTTCTTCACATAAATCAGAATGATACTTCAAGGCCTGCCCAGTTTTCAAGAAACGTGAGAGATTTAAGTGCCAAGCCTGGGAGTAACATCGGTTGTGAGTATACCAACGTAGCATGTGACAACGAAAATGAGAACCAATGTACGATGGCTATCGTCCCAGTTCGTGTGAGGCTTGCTCATGGGTTAAATGATGTTGTGACTTATGCATTCCTGGATCCTGGAAGTAGTGTGTCATTCTGCAGTGAATCTCTGATGAAGAAGTTATGTGGCGTGGGCAGACGAATGCCCATTAGACTGGACACCATGGGAGAGCCACACAACATGGATACTTACTTGGTTGAAGGCTTAGAAGCACGGTGTCTAAATGGTAGTCCTACGGTCAAAGTCAATATTCCGAGGGTCTACACCACCGATAAACTTCCTTTTAAGCGACATCACATACCTACTCACGATGACGTTTCTCACTGGAAACACTTGAAAGATGTCTATATGCCACAAATCAATGCTGGCATCGACCTATTGATTGGTAACAATGTCCCTGATGCATACTCACCATTGGAAGTTAGAACGGGACCGCCGGGTAGCCCTCATGCATCAAAGACAACACTTGGATGGATCGCTTGGAATGTTGTGAGGTCAGTTCGGAATTGTCAACCATTCTCTGTGAATTTTGTGGATGTTGCTGCTAAAAGGTACGAGGAGATCAAGAAGCTCAACATGTTAGTAAGAGAAAGCCTCAACTACGACTTTCCAGAACGTACGATCGACGACAAACAGGAATGGTCCCACGAAGACGAGTCATTCATGGAGAAGGTTGGCGGCTAATGCAAATTTGTCGAAGGTCACTACCAAATTAGTCTGCCATTCAAGAAAGATGTACGTCTGCCTGACAATTCTGCTATGGCATTGAAGCGTCTTGTAAGCCTGGAGAGGAAGTTGAAGGGGAATCAAAAGTTCCACCACGATTACAATCTCTTCATATCGAACGTCCTGGACAAAGGATATGCTGAAGAAGTGCCCGCAGCTGAGGTAGACACGCAAGATGGGCGAGTTTGGTACACACCCCACCATGGCGTATATCATCCTAGAAAACCCAACAAGGTTAGAGTTGTTTTTGATTGTACAGCCAGATATATTGGAGTTGCACTAAATGATCTTCTTCTTCCTGGTCCGAACTTGACAAATCATCTTATCGGTGTCTTGCTGAGATTTAGACAGGAAAGTGTGGCCACAGTGGGTGATATTGAGTCAATGTTCTACCAAGTTCACGTCCCCAAGCAGGAGAGGAACTTTTTGCGTTTTTATTGGTGGCCGAATGTAGATTTAAGTGAGGAGCCTACACCCTATCGAATGAAGGTTCATCTCTTTGGTGCTGTGTCATCTCCATCGTGCTCAAACTACGCCTTAAGGCTCACAGCACTGAGCGATACCGACAAAGGCAACACTGTAGCAGCAGAGACGATTTTGAGAAATTTCTATGTTGATGACTGCTTGAAGTCGGTCAAGTCCACAGAAGATGCAGTTGATCTGATCACCAAACTGACAGCACTTTGTAATAAAGGAGGGCTTAATCTAACCAAATGGATCAGCAATGACGACGCTGTGATGCAAGCCGTGCCTGCAATTGACTCTAATAAAATACCCAAGCTCGATGTGAATCACTCCTTTCAACAGATGCCTCGTGAAAGAGCATTGGGTGTTAGCTTGGATGTGAGATCGGATTCGTTGGGCTTTAAGATTTCAGTGACGACCAAGGATCCTACGAGAAGGAACATCTTGTCAATCGTAAGCTCAGTTTATGATCATTTGTGATTTGCTTGTCCTGTCATTCTACCAGTCAAAAAACATGCTGCAGAAGTTGTGTAAGGAGAATATCGAGTGGGATGCCGAAGTTACAGGAAATGACTTGCGTGTTTGGATTCAAAGGTTGATGGATCTTCCAAAGCTTGAGAAAATGGTGGTACCGAGATGCTATAAGCCGTTGAAGTCACCAACGTCAGAAACACAACTTCAGTGATGCTAGCGATTGTGGTTATGGGGTCGTGTCCTATCTACGTCAGGTAACTACCAAGGGACATATTCACTGCTCCTTTTTGGGCGCAAGGTCTAGAGTCGCTCCTCTAAAAAAGGTGACTGTGCCACGAATGGAGTTGACAGCAGCGACCGTGGCAGTTCGCCTAAACAAGATGCTGGAGGATGAGTTGGATGATCAGATACACGACACATTTTTCTGGACAGATAGTACTGCAGTTCTGAAATACATCTCCAATGATGCAACCCGTCTCCACACATTCGTAGCCAACAGAGTGCAAGTGATGAGGGAAGGTTCTAATGTTAGTCAGTGGAGATATATAGAGACAAAGGTCAACCCAGCGGATGATGCCTCGTGGGGACTACGGGTCAACAATTTCTTGAGTAATCAACGCTGGCTGAAGGGTCCCGAGTTCTTATGGAAAAATGAAGAACATTGCAGTCGTCGCTGGTGAATCATCCTCAATATACGACGGGTTACTGACCAAATATTCCACCTGGAACCAACTTAGACGAGTGATGGCTTGGGTGTTGTTTGCGGAGCGCAAACTCTTACAACTTAAAGACACAGCGAAATGACACCAAGCGTGAAGACAAAATTGTTCCTGTAGTTCACCTGACTCCTGACATGTTCGAGGCCGCTGAGGTTGCTTTGGTTAAGTATGTTCAAGGAAAGGCCTTTTCAGATGAGCTGAGTTGTCTACAAGGCACTAAGGGAGCAAATCAAAGTGTTGCTAAATATAGCCCCGTCTACAAGCTAAGTCCGATATTAGTAGATGGAATCATGAGAGTTGGAGGACGAATTGACAGAGCAGTCTTTCTTCAGTTCAGCGCTAGACATCAAATAATTCTACCAACGGATTCACCGGTGTCAATGTTGCTACTCTACGAGGCACATAGAGATGTAGGTCAACAAGGAAAAAATGCAAAGCTTGCACATGTAAGAAGAAAGTACTGGATACTTGGAGCAACTGGTGCCTCCAAGAAGATTGCATACAGATGTGTGACCTGTAGGAAGTATCAGAGCAGGCCAGTCGAGCAAATGATGGCAAACCTACCAACTGAGCGTCTTGAAGCTAACCAGCCTCCATTCACTAACACAGGCATGGATTACTTTGGGCCGCTGATGTTGAAACGTGGCAGAGCAGCAGTGAAACGGTATGGAGTAATATTTACATGTCTTTCTTCTCGTGCAGTTCACCTTGAAGTAGCTTCCTCGCTCGACACTGATTCTGCAGTAAACGCAATTCGAAGGTTTGTGGCCCGACGAGGAATGGTGAAGTTTATCAGGTCAGATAATGGCACAAATCTGGTGGGAGCAGGGAAGGAGTTACGTCAGGAGCTAGCTAAGCTTAAGCAATCCAGTATAAGAGATACCCTGTGTGATAAAGGCATCAAGTGGGAAATCAACCCTCCTACAGGACCTCACTTGTGTGAGAGATTAATTCGTTCGGTGAGAAAGATAATGTATGGACTGTTGTATGAGCTTAAGCACCCACTTGACGATGAAGGCCTACACACGTTGCTATGTGAAGTGGAAGACGTCCTGAATAGCCGTCCAATTACTGCTTGTTCAACACAATCGGATGACCTGCGAGCGCTGACGCCACACGACTTGTTGCTAGCTCATGGTACAGGTGCTCCTCCTGGTGAATTCTCCAAGGATGATTGTTATGCACGCAAGCGATGGCGGAGAGTTCAGTATCTTGTTGACCTATTTTGGAAAAGATGGGTGTCTGAATATCTACCTCTCCTTCAAGAGCGTCAGAAGTGGCTGAAAGCAAGACGGAATGTCAAAATTGGTGACATCGTCCTGCTAATTGACAACGCACCAAGAGGATCATGGGCCTTGGGAAGAGTCGTTAGTACGAAGGAGGACTCCAAGGGTCTGGTACGTATGGTTAAAGTGAAAACAGCCACTTCATTGATGAAACGACCAGTGCAGAAGCTTTGCTTAATTCTGGAAGCCGACTGTGATGGCTAGATTCTCAATGAACTGTCTGAAAGTTACGCAAGTCAGTGAACAATTTTGAACTCAATTTGGACATTATTGAACTATTTTGGACTTTGTTTTAAATTTGGTCTTATATTAATGTTTTATTTCATTGTGTAGAGCCACAATTGAGGGGCGGGGATGTAAGGACCAAATTCTAGGCCCAGCAGAGTTTTTGTAAAGTTAAAGAGTTGCAGGCTTATGCAAATCAGTTTGTGCCTGCTTGAGTGAACATTGACCTTGGCAGTGCTATAGCATGGTAAGGTGTGGGTCACTAGACTACAGGAGTTCATACAGTGAACATATGTGTTAAGTCTATAGTGGCCAGACAGACAGTGTGGCAATTTGTGCTGTTACTTTTGCTAATCGGTTTATGCAGTTTGCGGTTTACAGTTTCACGGTTTCATAGAGATTACAGAAGTTTGGAAGTAGATGTTTTGTGTTGGAATTGAGAAGCTGGATCCAATAAACAGATATTAGCAAACAACAAATTGTGTGTTGATTCGAACTTTGAGCTGGACCACTATAGCAAACATTGTGTATGTGTTTATCCAACAGAGTTAGCAACATCCTTTTTAACAAACAAACTGCTCGAAGGCATTGAGGACGGAAACATTTCTATTGCCATATTTCTGGACCTTTCTAAGGCCTTTGACACGGTTAACCATAACATTTTGATACATAAATTAGAGCACTGTGGAGTCCGTGGTATAGCTCTGGAGTGGTTTAAAAGTTATTTATCAAATAGGAAACAATCAGTCTCATATAACTCTGCTACTTCATTAGAGAAACCTATGAAATGTGGAGTGCCTCAAGGCTCTGTTTTAGGACCTTTGTTATTTATTATCTATGTCAACGACATATGCAACACCTCTGACATTATATCATTTTGTCTTTTTGCTGATGATACAAGTTTAGTTTACAGCCACAAAAATGTTAACGTAGCTGTCAATAATTTAAATATTGAGCTTGTAAAATTAAGTACTTGGCTTAAAGCTAATAAGTTATGTATTAATTTGTTGAAATGTAATTATATAATATTCTGTCCAGCACAGAAAAGATATAATCAGTCTATTCCTCTAGTTTTGGACGGTGTGGGGCTTAACAAATTGGAACACACTAAATTTCTTGGTTTAGAAATTGATGAACATTTATCCTGGAGAAATCATATTAGTGAAGTTACTAGTAAAATAGCTAAAAATATTGGTATAATTAATCGTCTAAGGAAATTCGTACCCGGTTATATTTTACCAACACTTTATAACTCTTTAGTTCTGCCGTATCTAAATTACTCAATTCTTACATGGGGTGGTTCCTTGTCACAATGCAATAAACTTCTCACATTGCAAAAGAGAGCTGTTCGCATAATCTCCAATGCTGGTTTTTGCGAACACACAGCTCCATTATTTTTCAATCTTAAAATATTACAAATCATCGACCTTTATCATCTTAAATTGTGTAAAGTTATGTATAAATTTATGACTAACGCATTACCATGCTGTTTTAGTTCATTTTTCACTTTAACTTCAAAAGTCCATTCATATAATACTCGTAAATGTAATTATATAATATTCTGTCCAGCACAGAAAATATAGAGTCAGTCTATTCCTCTAGTTTTGGACGGTGTGGAGCTTAACAAATTGGAACACACTAAATTTCTTGGTTTAGAAATTGATGAACATTTATCCTGGAGAAATCATAATAGTGAAGTTACTAGTAAAATAGCTAAAAATATTGGTATAATTAATCGTCTAAGGAAATTCGTACCCGGTTATATTTTACTAACACTTTATAACTCTTTAGTTCTGCCGTATCTAAATTACTCAATTCTTACATGGGGTGGTTCCTTGTCACAATGCAATAAACTTCTTACATTGCAAAAGAGAGCTGTTCGCATAATCTCCAATGCTGGTTTTTGCGAACACACAGCTCCATTATTTTTCAATCTTAAAATACTACAAATCATCGACCTTTATCATCTTAAATTGGGTAAAGTTATGTATAAATTTATGACTAACGCATTACCATGCTGTTTTAGTTCATTTTTCACTTTAACTTCAAAAGTCCATTCATATAATACTCGTAAATGTAATTATATAATATTCTGTCCAGCACAGAAAATATACAATCAGTCTATTCCTCTAGTTTTGGACGGTGTGGGGCTTAACGAATTGGAACACACTAAATTTCTTGGTTTAGAAATTGATGAACATTTATCCTGGAGAAATCATATTAGTGAAGTTACTAGTAAAATAGCTAAAAATATTGGTATAATTAATCGTCTAAGGAAATTCGTACCCGGTTATATTTTACTAACACTTTATAACTCTTTAGTTCTGCCGTATCTAAATTACTCAATTCTTACATGGGGTGGTTCCTTGTCACAATGCAATAAACTTCTTACATTGCAAAAGAGAGCTGTTCGCATAATCTCCAATGCTGGTTTTTGCGAACACACAGCTCCATTATTTTTCAATCTTAAAATACTACAAATCATCGACCTTAATCATCTTAAATTGGGTAAAGTTATGTATAAATTTATGACTAACGCATTACCAAGCTGTTTTTAGTTCATTTTTCACTTTAACTTCAAAAGTCCATTCATATAATACTCGAAGTACTGTAAAGACAAATTTGTTTGTTTCCCGCCAAAGAACATCATTATACCAAAAGAGTTTTGTTCAGCGTGGAGTTGGGTTCTTGAATGGTCTGAGTAACTCAATTAAAAAATCAATTACTCTACCTGTCTTTACAAGAAATTTGAAAAAGCAACTACTTGATGGATATTCATAGATTATGACTGTTTCTGCATTGCCTAGGTTATGTTATCTTTCAACACACCTTACATTAGCCGTTGTTGTGTTTGTCTGTCAAGTCTATTGTCTGTACAATAATTATGTGCTGGTGCCGTTATTTTTGTGTTCGTCTGTCATAGGTTAAGGAACAAAAGCCACGGCTTCACCTGAACCTAATTGTTGTCTTACCGCTTATTACATATAAAATTGTTATTAATCTATTATTTATATTGCGTATACATTGTAATAGCCTACTTTATCATAAACATGTTATTGTGTAACTGAATGTAATGTTAATCTATGTATTGTAAGATGAATGGACAACGATAAAATAAATGTTAAGAAAAAAAAAACTGTATAGGTGGCTGTCAAGAATGACCCTGAGGTCACGAGCTGACTCGAAGACGGTGACACCATCACCACCAATGTTCATTACCGGTAGATTGTCTGATTTCCGGAACTGTGAGGTGATGTGTATGAGCTCTGTCTTTGTAGAGTTGAACTTAATTGCAATAATGAGCCTAAAATATATGTAGAACGAAGTAGACAAAGGGACTATTAACAAAAATAATACAACTTTGAGTTAATGTGTCAAGTTAAAATAAATGACCATAATAGACAAACCAACTAAAAAAACAAAGTATAAATTACTTTTATTACACGCAATGGACACTATTGGTAATTGTCAAAGACCATTCTTCTTACTTGGTGTACTCAACATGAGAATGAAAAACAACCTTGTCATATGAAGTTGTGTGCTTTCAGACGCTTGCTTTCGAGACCTCAAAATCTAATTCTGATGTCTCGAAATAAAATTCTTGGAAAATTACTTCTTTCTAAAAAACTGTGTTACTTCAGAGGGAGCCGTATCTCACAGTGTGTTACACTATCAACAGCCTCCCATTACTCGTTATCAAGTAAGGTTTTATTATGTTAATAATAATAATAATAATAATAAAATGGAAGAAGCTCTAGGCAGACAAGAAACGAGGCAGCAGCAGTGTTCTGTACACGTTGAATTTTAGCAAGATCTTAAAAATGTTTTTATTTTGTAAATATAATACCCGAAGGGCAACTAGTTATCAATGGTAAAAGAATTGTTTGAGTTTATAATATACATTGTTACATTTTTATGCGCTAGGTCTGGGAGGGCGCATACAGTTGTTTTACTTTTGCCCTTCCCTGGACGACCTGTGCTTATTTTATTTTTCCAAAGAAAAAAAAAACAAACAAAAAAACGTATAAATAAAAGGGGCCTTGCATACAATGCGAAATACCTTTTTCTGCAGTGTAATCAATTTATATGCAGATCTGACTTTTAGGTGTTAGCACAGATAATGTTACAGTTAGAGAGGTTAGAAAGAGTAAGTAAACAGTACAAAGTACGTGGAATGTTTAATGAGAAGTTAGTCAAATATAGGCTACTCATACATACTTTGGAAATTTGGTTTTCTAATTATTTTAGATGATATTCCACGAAAGACGGTCAATAATAATATCATTATTAAATTGTTACTTGACAAATATTAGATCTTTACAATTTCTTTTTACTATTTCGTGCAATAGTTTGAATATTATCAATCGTTGAAAGATGGTATGTTTTATATAACACCCAAGCAGATCCTTGCCATTTGATTGGAGGATTGTCCGTCACGTGATAGCAAATAAAAGTACCATTGCACGCTGAGTCACTCGCCGTGCTTTTTCGTTCCATCCGAAAAGTACCATTGCACGCTGGCACGCTGCCAGCGTGCAATGGTACTTTTCGGATGGAACGAAAAAGCTGAGTAAAAACATCACTGCGTGCGCGTGTCTTTGGTAACGCAGCAGGTGTTACTGCAAGAAGGCATAGTAAAATTACTAGCATTCGGCTTCTACAGTTGAAATTGTTTGTTTTGACAGTTGTTTCTTTCAATCAAAATGACAAAGTTCTACTTGGATGTTATATAAAACAAATAATGAATGTTTTTCATTCGTGCAATGGTGCGAATATGTTCATTCGTTGAAAGCTAGAATGTTCCATTCAACTCGGCTCCGCCTCGTTGAATAGAACATTCCATCTTTCAACTCATGAACATATTCGCACCATTGCACTCATAAACATTCATTATGTGTATACCATTCAACTCGGCTCCGCCTCGTTGAGTAGACCATTCCATCCTTCAACTCATCAAAATATTCGCACCATTGCACTCTTAAACATTCATTATTTGTATAGTATAAGGGGCTGGATAAGTAATCTGTTGAAAACTGCCTCTGTACTTTAGTTGATTTTGTCTCAGTATACAACAAAATGTACACTAAACAAACATTGGAATTATCAAACGTCCGCACTACAGTTTTTTGTTTTTCAAGCTCATGAATCCGAGCCCCGGAGTTTCTGTCTCCCACGAGACTTGACCGGTGTCCCAGGAAATTCTGTCCGCCGAAGATTCGCCCCCCCCCCCCCCCATGGGAAAGTAGTGTGCTTTCGTAAGACGACAGTAGGCACACACGACGAAAGGTAGCATAACCATGGAGGAAGGAAGAGAAGGAGCTCAAACGAAGGGACTTCAAAAGTCGAACCCGTGGTACCGCAACCGTTTAACGACACCTCGTAATCACCCACATACCTTACACTGACAATGGGCGACCTGGCGGCTGTGAGTTTGCGCCTGCGCACTTGGTTGTTCACTCAACTATGGTGTCGTATGTCGTATGGATATAATACAGAAAAACAATTTTTTTGAGACCTGATAAAAATTGTGTACACTTGTGCTCACCAAATCGAAAAACACTAGTGACCGGAAAGTAAGAAAAAAAAATGTAAAAATATTATGCCATTATGTTTCCGTGAAACACCACAAAAACACCACAAACGGTAAATGAAAACGTGTATAATTATTCACAATTCTTGTCTCCAATGATTCAACTTTACACGCAGGCAAGAGCGCAGACTGGCGGTACCACACGTTCTGTACAAATAGATTTAATCCTACTCGTTAATTGGCCGTCCAGCTGGAGGTCTCCTATCTTTTTCCACTGGTCAGACAGGGGCATTGTCAGAGTATTCTTTTGTTAACATTTGTTATACATGAAGAGAAATAACATCACAAAGTTTCAGTTAATGGTTTTTCGAAATTTAATTTCACCTTTTTCAAAAAACCCGCTGTTGAGTTTTTAGAGGGATATCATGGTGTAAACTTGATTGTGTGTATGCACACTGAACATTGAACCTTCTATCCAATATTTTATGTAAACAATGTCCATGATCATATCTAATGTGTACAGGTTTGACAGAAAACCATAAGTCACAGATTTATATTTAATTAAAGACACTGGACACTATTGGTAACTGTCAAAGACCAGTCTTCTCACTTGGTGTTTCTCAACATATGCATAAAATAACAAACCTGTGAAAATTTGACCTCAATTGGTTGTCGAAGTTGCGAGATAATAATGAAAGAAAAAACACCCTTGTCACACGAAATAATGTACTTTCAGATGTTTGATTTTGAGACGTCAAATTCTAAACTTGAGGTCTTGAAATCAAATACATGGAAAATTACTTTTTCTCGAAAACTACGTCACTTCAGAGGGAGCCTTTTCTCACAGATTGTTTACTATCAACCTCTGCCCAGTACCCGTTACCAAGTAAGGTTTTATGCTAATAATTATTTTGAGTAAAATTACCAAAAGTGTCCATTGCGTATAATGATGTAAGAATTAAATAACTTTTCAGAATTATAGGTTGTTAGATGGGCTACATATCAATTGGGCATGTATGGGCTTTATTTGTATGTTTATTCCATAAAGTCAATCAAGGGGAACCGAAACAACATGGGATACCATAATTTAAAAGGAATAATAATAATGTTAAAAATGTACTTCATGTCAAGTTATTGTTAATGTGTGACCACATCACACAGCCCTCAGTGTTCCAGAGACGGGCCACATTTTCGCGGATGTCCTTCCTGCAGTTTCCCAGGTTCAGCCGGCTCGTACCGGTATAGTACGGCACCGCGAACAACCAACGCTGGACAGGCACCTCCGGGCACTTCAAGATCCGCCAGCTCCAAGTTGTTTCCATCGGCCCTGAGTTCTTCCAAGGAGCTTGAAGATCTAGAGTCACTGGAGTACTCTACATCCTCTACCAGAACGCTGTTTTCTTCCCATTCAGTACTACTACTATTCGACATATTATTTTCAATCCGTCTATTCATACATGTATTCGCATTGCCTATATTACATTACATGTACATTATAATATGTACATGTACACGGAAACTTTGTTTACACACATTGAGTCGTGTACGTGTGTCGAAGTTCCATATCATTTATTAGCCGCCGATGATGTCACGGGTCATGTATTGAGTGGTTCGTTTCACCCCGCGTTTTTCAGAAATTTGGCGTGGAGTGTACTGGAGAAAAAAAGTTTGATGTTTTAACGTGAGGTAGGATCAGACTCGTTATATTTGTTTATGTTTCCTATGGACCCCAGCTATTAGAAAACTGTAATATCTATTTGAGATCATCCTGTCTAGGCTGTTTAAACTGATCTCTATTATAGGGTGCGTTCGTTTAGCCTCCCTGGGTCGACCCAGGTCTGCCCCCGGTGCGTTCGAATAGCTTTGACGTCTCTCCAGAGGCTAACCTGGGTCAGCCCCCGTGGCAGTGCCCCGCTTGTGAAGTGGGTCACTTGGGGCTGACCCGAGGTGCATGACTCCACAACGTCGCGAAGAAATTATTTTCTCAAAGCCCACCATCTTGTTTAAGCCTGTGCGAGACACCTCTTTTAGAATTAAACCTGAAGTTACAACTCTGTGAGAATTATTTGTGTTCGAAGACGAGTTGTTGGGTTATCGTAGGTTAAAATTGCAATTTTGTTTCTTGTTAAGTAGTAATTTGATATTTGTGTGTTCTGTTCGTGCATCGAAATCGAATTGACAGTGAAAACAAAACACGTAAAAGAATTTCGTCTGCTAGGGTCCGCCCGATAGTCCGAAGGTCCGTTAATCCGAAGGTGCAATAGTCCGAATGTTCGATAGTCCGAGTGCGCAAATATGCCATAAGAGGGGGTTCATTAGTCCGAAATTGTAATAGGGTTCGTTAATCCAAACATTTGATGCGATAGTCCGAAGGTTCATTAGTCCGAAGGTTCATCGATCCAAAGGTTTACTGGTCCGAAGGTTCGGTAGTCCGAATTTAGAATAAGGTTAGTTGGTCCGAAGGTTCGATAGTTCGAAACAGAAACGAGGTTCAACAGTCCGAAGGTTCATTATTCCGAATCGACGATAAGGTTCGAAAGTCCGAATTGACAATAAGGTTTGATAGTCCGAATTTACAATACGGTTCGATAGTCTGAATTTACAATTCGGTTTGATAGTCCGAATTGACAATAAGGTTCGATAGTCCGAATTGACAATAAGGTTCGAAAGTCCGAATCGACAATAAGGTTTGATAGTCCGAATCGACAATAAGGTTCGATAGTCCGAATCGACAATAAGGTTCGATAGTCCGAATCGACACTAACGTTCGATGTAGTCCGAATTTACATGAAAAGTCCAAACTAAAGATTTATTTCGAGAAAAACAACATTCTATGGATCTTGATTTCAAATCAAAAGTTGCTGAATCTTTTTTATTATTGTTTTGATTTGCAGCTATAAGCCCGGTTCATTCTTCCTGCGAATGCGAATGCGAAGCGAATTTGACGTGACTTTGACGCAGCAATATTCGCAGGTGAGTCGAGCAGAGTTCAACTGCTGCGAATTATTCGTTGCGAATTTGTGACGCCAACATTCCTCGTAGCAGGCGCACCTTGGTGTTCTCCGAGAAACTGAGTATAGTGACTATCACAACTTTTTTCCTAGAAATTGTTGACATTGTTGACCCCAACATTAAGTACTAATAGGAAATACTATTGATAGGAAAAGCTATTTAGTTTTCTTGTATTTTCTTTTTGTACACTTATAAACTAGTATATCGACTGTGTAACTGTCACACGAATTCTTATTACCTGTAAAAAGTACTATGATATTGACACTAATATAAACTTAATTTACAATTGTATTGATACAATGCTGCGGCAGCTGTGACCGATTAGTGATTAAAAACGGAGAAGTCAAAGACACACTGGTGTCAGTTCAGCTACATAGTTATAGAAATATGTCCTCAAAACTACATTTGACCAGGTTCTTATATATAGAAGAATAACTTCAGAACATACCTCGGAAACAATTTTTGAGTATGTCTGGCCACTGGAGTACAAATGTGGCAATTTCTTGTCAAGGTTGGGGGACGAGGAACTAATAACTAAGAAGCGCTATCACTATTATGTGAACCACCATCGCTACCATCGAACCGTATTGTAAATTCGGACTATCGAACCTTATTGTCAATTCGGACTATCGAACCTTATTGTCAATTCGGACTATCGAACCTTATTATTGTCAATTCGGACTATCAAACCAAATTGTAAATTCGGACTATCGAACCTTATTGTCAATTCAGACTATCGAACCTTATCGTCGATTCGGACTATCGAACCTTATTGTCAATTCGGACTATCGAACCTTATTATTGTCAATTCGGACTATCAAACCTAATTGTAAATTCGGACTATCGAACCTTATTGTCAATTCAGACTATCGAACCTTATCGTCGATTCGGACTATCGAACCTTACTGTCAATTCGGACTATCGAACCTTAATGTCAATTCGGACTATCGAACCTTATCGTCGATTCGGAATAATGAACCTTCGGACTGTTGAACCTCGTTTTTGTTTTGAACCATCGAACCTTCGGACCATCTAACCTTATTCTAAATTCGGACTACCGAACCTTCGGACCAGTAAACCTTCGGATTTGTCCGCCGTGTCACGATCTTCGTGTTTTTGTCCTTAATCCACCTCTCAATAAAAGCAAAAATGGCCCAAGAACAGATCCATGAGGAAGACCATATTGAAGAGATGTATTTCAGAGTGTGCTCCATGTATACCAACATAAATTCCGCTATGGTACAAATTTAAAATTTAAAACGCACAAATTAAAAGTTGATACAAAAATAAGTGCATCGAAAACGGGAGAATCCTTCCTTTCACTGCCATTTTGAGGATTACTGCAAACCGGAAATCAAACGTTTAGATAAAATGCAAGTCGACATTACTTTTGCTTTCAATTTGTGGTTAACCTTGTGAACTTGTTTGTTCTTCTTTTGCTCCTGTGCTAGCAAAATAAGAAACTAAAAGCTTGAAAACACTACTGTTTTAGGAGCGGCTTTGTTGTGTATGTAAAACATAAAAAGACAGTTATAAAACCATTATGATCACAAAAGAATAACGACTGTCGGCCAATCACTAGAAAACGAGTGCGCGTGGGGGTTATTATTTGTTAGTAATTTACCAGTAAATTCCATGTGAAACATACATGTAAAAAAAAACGTTGACTAAAGTTGTTCGTGAACTGTGATGTAGATTACTAGTTGAATCAGATGTCTCATAACCATTCAGAGTGATATACTTTGTGCGTTGTTTAAAAGCAAAAACTTGCACAACACAATTTGTGCTATCGTTATTCGCCATCATATTCGTGTTGAGCATACATTCAAACAATGGACGGAGGAACTACCAAGAAGCAGACTGCCAAGAAGTTCATGTTCTTGTTAATTGTTGGATATATTTCTCAAGGTAAGTCAACTTAAGAACCAAACTTGCGGTGTCACAGTGCCACAAGTAAGATATTATATGATACGATTTATCACTTGAGGCGTATACACGAATTGTAAGTACAGAAGTATAAGTTTTCTTTTGAATTAGTTTAAAAGGTCAAACTAAAAAGTGCCTAAGACAAGCTGAAAACAACCACACTACATTATAGTATTCTATTAAATTTCATTTGATAAGAAACAACTTTGCAGTATTGTTATAGTTCCTGTCTCCGTATTCTGCACAGATGTCATCTCTTCTGAGACCATCACGATAGACATGCCACCAGTCGTCTCAGTTTTTGAAGGTGAAGACGTAGAATTAGAATGCAAGGCTCGGTATGCGAATGGTACATTGATTCCAGCTTGTGATGACCCATCATTCCAATGGTCTGTTGTGTTGGAAAACGCAGAAATTGGTTATATTGCAGGATGTGGTAGAGTGGTGTCGTTCAAGAACAAGACTGTGGAGTTTAATGAAGACTATGGCAATCTAACAATATTGGATATAGGCCTTGCAGATGATGCCGTGGTTGGGTGTACAGTGTTTGGAACAATCGGCAGTTACTCAAACATGACACATCTTAAAGTGAAAAAGGGTAAGTGTTTACCTCAAAAAGTCATTTTACTATCAAAGTGGCATCTTCGAGTTGAATGCAGTACCTTCCCTTCAATTCCTTGGTACAACTTTTAACCCAAATCAATAATATTGTAATTATTTTGTGACCTTTCAAAACTGTTGGTGATAAACAAAATTACATTTGCTATAATTTACCCTTTAAAATATTGACGGTTATACATAGTTTAAGGAATTGTAGTTAAAATGCATAATTTTACGCTACATGTTACTGTTTTTGAAGTCAAGTAGCGTCTCAGACTTTCAGTAGGCCCCTGTAATGAAAACGAAAATGATTTCCATTATTTTAAAATCCATTTGCTGTTTGTTCATAACGAAATGCTTAAATTGTAAACTTACTACATTAAACATTACATTTGCCATAATTTACCCTTTTAAATATTGATGGTTATAGGCCTACATAGTTCAAGGTAATGTCATTAAAAGGCATGTTCTCTTGATGTTTCGTCACCATGGTGCTCCATGCTTAAACTATTATACACGTCACATGTTACCCTTCTTGAAAGCAAGCAGCGTTTCAGTAATAATAAAAACGAGAAAAAAAATCATTATTTTAAAATCTGTCTACTGTTTGTTCATAAATAATGAAATGCTCACACTATAAACTTACCACATCAGTAACGGTTACATTGAAACTTTGTGTTACATTCTAACAAAGGTCAGAAAGGGAATTATCATATTCATTGTTTATAGTGTTTTCTTAAAGCCAACTTTGGTGTTCAGACTGATGTAAAACTTACGCCAGGAGAAGGGGAGAGTGCTACCTTACCGTGCTCTGTGATCGACAGCGGCACAACTGACAAGAGAAACTTTACCTTCGAGTGGTCACTGTTCAACAACACCACACTGCAGTCTCGCAATCTATCAAGCGAGGTCCTTCATTCCGACCAGGCGGGAAAGTACACGCTTCATCACGGCAAGACAAGCTGTAATCTTACGATTCTAAACTTGAACTTGACGGACGAAGGAAGATACCAATGTGACGTTCATGACTCCTTCTACAACCAGTCCAACTACAATTCGACAGAAATTGTCCTCGGGGGTAAGCTTGCAAAGTAATGATTTCATGTCATCTTAAACAAGAAAGCCGGGTCAGCTACTTGTCACGTGACAATAAGTTTGCAAGATGTGCAACAAGTTAAATATTTTGCCGAAAACAAATATTACTTATAATGTCTGTAATGAAGAGATAATATGATTCTGTTGTAATTCAAACTGAACCAGCATGTGCCATCTCAAAGAAAGTAATAATGTTGTATTAAGGAACTTGCCATTTTTCTTTGTCCAAAATCAAACTTGGGATATCGGATCGAACGTTTGTTTGAGATGGTACTTCAACAAAGTAAAGAGTTTAATTGGCATCTTCTTAGAAATGCTTCGTATTTTGTATTAATTAGCCCACATTTCATTTTCCCTTAAAGTCACCTGGAAGTGGTATTTTGTCAAAATAAAGCTTTTGTCACTAAAATATGTGTTTTGATGAGTGGAATATGAATAAACAACTAAATAAGGTTGACATAAATTAGTTTCCATGTTATTTACAAATTGGAAAAAAGCCCGACCCGAGAGGGCGCTGTTCGTGACGTCAATCGAGGCGCGATGAATCGCTTGCAGTGCCAACACAGCATAGTGACGCTTGGCGCAAGCTAAAAACATGCCCTCAAAGTTGAAACAATACCTGATTTTTTTCACGTTAGGCAAACGCTCATTTAGGTTCGTTACGTCTTTCAGGTACCTTCTTCAACTTCCCCACTAGCTGGACAAATTATTGGGATGGCGTCATGTTTTAGAAAAGAATTTTTCTCCTCATGTCAAAATGTGTAGTGTATTCCGGATTCTCGAAGCACGACGGCTCGAAGTGTTTGCCGCACAGCGCTGGAAAAGACGTCGGACCGGACAACATGGCAAACTGACACCAACAATTTAGTTGTTTTGCTGCATCCAGCAGCAATACACCTGGTTGACATTGCCGGAAAAAATGCAAGAAAAAACTTTTTCAAACGTACAAACTCACGTCAAGGACTTGAATGTACTTGCACGTACGTGTGTTCGATGTTCGATCGAGGCAAAGTCTTCCTCGATTGACGTCACAAAAGGGGTAGGCGGAGTCACCCCCACACAACTTTATTTAATTTGTTAAACATATAAATCGTCAAAAACAATTAGTAAAAAAAATATGTTATTGTTCAGGAACATATATACTCTAATGTTTGAAAAAAATATATATTTCCAGGTGCCTTTAAAGATGATTCATTATCAACGGCAGCAACGAACTACGTGAGTGATGTAGGATTGGCGGAATTGCAAACCTTAACCACGAAAACAGCAAAAGGTAAAATTGCCAAATTGTATTATTTTTTTCTTTCCAATCCTATCTTGGTTGTATAATACATTTTCAAAGGTTTGAGTGTGTAGCTCCAAGACCTAATTTAAGCCCCAACCAGGAAATGCACAGCAGTCTAATTTGAGTTGTGTTTGGGACTCCAACATTAACGTCCTAAAACTAGATTAAGGGTTGGGCTGGGCTTAGTACTGGGCTACACTAAAGATAAAGTTCGATTTATGCTACAATAAATCACACTATAAACAGTCATCGCGTGGTTGAATGTAACTGAGCAACAATGTGAACCTTGTATTAAAGCTATGAAAAAACTGATCCATCTAATTAACTGTCAGGAGAGTGTTTCAAGAAAGCTCTTGCAATCCAATCATTGTACTGACCGGTTTCATTACTTTAAAAAAAAACTCCCCAGCCCGAATGGTCTGCGCAGCCAGCAAGCCAGCTCAATAACGGAACAGGCAGGGAAAAAACATCTGACTTAGGTATTTTATGGGAAGATTGCTGTACAAAATGAATTTTCAATTAATTCAAGACGATGCTTGTCAATGATGGTTGAATTCTAAAAATTCATCGAGAACAACAGATTGAATATGGATCGGTCGAGTTGGTCCATGATTGAGTAGCGTTAGAAACCGTATGTTATAAACTAAGTAAGATTATAAGAAAGATGTTTTTAAAGTAGAATAATATGATCCACTTGAACATGCCTCGACATTGCATGGTTTTCCTTTTATTTCGCACACTAACAAGGTCGGCCATTTTTATTTATTTTTTATTTTATTTTTTATTATTGGTTTATTAAAACACATTCAAACATCGCAGCTACAAGCTGAATTAAGTTTAAAATACAGAGATTCATAGAAAAAAAAATGAATTATTAAAAATAAAATAAAAAAATAAAAACATATTTGTTTTTGTCATGTCAAGGGTTAGCGACTACTGCATCTGTTCCTGTTGCACCTGTTCCTACTACTATAAATGGCCTTGTTTTGATCGTAGCCGCATCATCAGCTGGACTGTTGGCAATGGTGATCGTAATCAGCCTGATAGTGGTTGCATTAAGGCTACACAAAAAACGTAAGATTTTTACTTTCAAGTTGGAAATTTGGGGAATCGCGTATACTTTCTGACGAAACCTTTGTTTAGATAGTTTAGAGCTACCACAAACGGAACACTATAAGCCATTTTGAGGTATGGTGGCCACAGTGCTGTAGTAGGTTTGGGTAAATCTGGTCATATTTAAACCAAATCGAACAGTGCAATGCCACAGTGTCCACCATTGTTCAAAAAGGCTATTGTTGCATAAACTACTTTAGCATTGTCGCTAATAGCCAATCTAACCGTCATCATTCTTGTTGTTTATTTCACACTTCCAATGCAAAATTATGTGTTTACCGTGGTGAACAAAATCATGAAGCAGATTGCAATTGCTACACTTCGCGTATTAATTTTGTTTTAATTTTAGTAATTAAAGATCACAAACAATAGAGTGTAGTAAATGGCTTTGTTATATATTAGGGTTATTAGAAAAACAAACGTGTGGGACACTTCTTGGTCGGTCCCGAGGAGTGTAAAAAATCGAGTAAAGTTAAGAAATGTGGAAACAAAGTTCCAACTCTCACGTCATCAAGACACTTAAGAAAGAGTTATTATTCATGTTAATAACGTCCTCAACCTCTACTGCAATTTTTGTTTTGCCCTTTTCCTACTAGCAGTCTCAATGACATATAATACTGCTCATGATGAGTGACTTGTTATTTATAAAAGTATAGAGATATTGTCACATCTACTGCTTTTATTTGAAATTATGCTATTTCAGGGGCCGATATTTTGTGCATGATATGTTTATTCAATACTTCGATAGTGTTAGAAAGATACAAGTCTAATTGCATGACTTTATTTTTGTTTAGGTTATTCAGCGATCCCCGCAAGTCAAACGTAAGTAACGATGCTCAGGAAAACATGCATATTTGATGGCTCATTTCAAGTTTTCCCTCTTGTGTTGGGGTGTTCTTACAAAGTCAATAACTAAATATTCCTGTATTGTGTGTTCCCAACCAACATTATTGCCAAGTTATATTATTTGAAGTATACAATTTATTATATAGTAGCTCCTTTTGATGATTCGTTTGTTTCGTTATCGAAAAGAAATGAAAGAAAAGTTAACTAAAACAAACATAGGATGAAAGCAAAATCAATGGTCCTCATTTGGGTCTTGGGTTCAAATCACAAATGAAAAACCAATTGATTTGTCTCCCATCCCATGTTTGGTTATTTCACTTCGATTGTGATTGTAGGCATGCACCATACATAATAATGTGTTTGGGAACTAAAACAATAATTAAGTGAAACTAAATAAACTGGTAAAAGGTGGTGTGTTTTTTCTCACGCAGAAATGTTGCGAGCACAGCTTCTGTTACTTTCAGAGCAGGCCACTCACAAGGAAACGCGCACACAATCTCACTGATTCAACCGAACGGAGGAGAGCAAGGTAAACATTTTGGTTTCAAATGAAACGAGGTCTATTTCTACCTTCATGATTAAAGGCACTTGGGTCGATTTCTAAAGGCACTGGGGTCGATTTCACAAAGAGTTAGGAGTCATAACTTAGAACTTGTCCTAAGAGATATCATAACTCGAGATAAGACTATAGTCTTAACTCTTTGTGAAATCCAACCCTGGACACCTTTGGTAATGGTCAAAGACAAGTCTTCTTACTCTTTGTATTCCAACATAATATGCATATAATAACAAACCTGTGAAAATTTGAACTCAATTGGTCGTCTTTGGTAATTGTCAAAGACCAGTCTTCTCACTTGGTGTATCCCAACATAATTATGCATAAAAAAATAAAAAAATGTGAGCAATTGAACTCAGTTGGTCGTCGAAGTTGCGAGAGAATAATGAAAGAAAACAAAACACCCTCGAGGTATCTTGATCAATTCAAATGTTTTAGTGAGAAATTACTTCTCTGAAAAAAACTACGTTACTTCAGAGGGAGCCATTTCTCACATTTAGTTTATTCTGTCAAAATTTGTATAATTATTATAACTGGCTTCAATAATGGCTCTCTTGTTTTTGGCAGATGCGAGATCGTTCCATGCAGACACCGCAGCTAGTGTAGACCTTAATCTATCTGCGTCACCGCCTGCGTCACTAATCGACAACCACAAGGTTATACAACATTACGATAGTGGTAAGTATGTACATTGGATGCAACACTATAAGTTTTATGCAGTTATATTTCTTGGTCTTAAAGACAGTGGACACTATTAGTAATTGTCAAAGACCAGTCTTCCCACTTGGTGTATCTCAACATAATATGAAAATATTAAATTGGTCGTCGAAGTTGCGAGATAATAATGGCAGAAAAAAACATTTTCATACGAAGTTGTGTGCTTTCAGATGCTTGATTTCGGGACCTCAACAATCTCTAATTCTGAGGTCTAGAAACAAAATTCAAATATTATTATTAGTGAAAAATTACTTGTTTCTCGAAAACTGCGTTTCTTCAGAGGGAGCCGTTTCTCATAATGTTTTATACTATCAACAGCTCTCTGTTGTTACCAAGTAAGTTTGTTTAATAACCATTATTTTGAGTAATTAACAATAGTGTCCATTGCCTTTAACTCTACAATTCCAAACTGGAAAAAAAAAACGAAAATGTGTTACTAATATTAAGGTCTAGTCGGTTGTCATTTCTCTCTCGAGGAAGTTGTAATTTAGCCTTTGGTTTCGCAACTAGTTCTAGCAAAAAGAATTGCGTGCAAGGATAAAGGTACAAACAACAGTCTTGTTGCTTACATTTAAATCAGATCTATGTTTCGTTGTTTTGTCTTTCACTTTTAAAACAAAAAGAAGGCCAGTGGCAGTTTCGGTAGCTTTTTTTTGAACTCTCAATTTAAAAATACATTAATACATAAAAGAGTAATCTGAGAAGATGTATGCGAAAGTTCAAAATCCTTACACAGGAAACAGAATTTGTGACGTCTTTCATAAGTTTGCATTCTTAATATATTTTGCAGAATAAATAGTTCATGGCATGGGTTTCGAACCAGAAGAGTAGTTCTTCATTGTCTTATTGAGTATAGCACTGCTAGGGTCAAAACTTCATCCAATTCACCGTATGCATTTATTAAGTAGGCCTATAGTCATGTAACACTTTCTTTCTTTCTTTTTGGTGGGGGGGGGGGGGAGGTACGTAAACTGAAACAAACACGGCGCACTGCATATAAACGTGCGCTAAAAAGACATGATTACTGTTGCAATTTTTTGCTCAAAAAGACTTAATTCTAGAGATCACAATGTCACAATATTCAACTTTTTAAAAAGAGCTCCATTAATTAGCGTATTTTGTTGAGAATACAGCCAATTATGGTCCATCTGTACGAGTCTTCCCATGCCTTTACGTTGTAGCTGTGTTTTTCTCCACCACTATAGGTCACGTGATCACATTATCCAAAAAAAATCCAAATCCCACGGGACAGACAGCGAACATTCATTGAAATCACCCATTTTGCAAGCCTCGGCGGGAAACTTTACATGCAACTTGCATAGCACCACCAAGAGTACCATTGGAAAGCAAATGTATAGAGGTGTCTAAATATAGCCACCCAAAACACGTGTAAACACTGAAAGGGGTTCAAAGGTCACCAAAGGCAAACCCTGTTTTATCAGTCGATGACATCTCTCATTCATAAATCCGCGTTGCGAGATTTAGTATGGCCATGGTATGGCTCACAGTACGAGGAGTCTGTTTATCCATGCAGCGTGAGAGTCCGATCACCCGACCCGGTCTTGTTGCCATAGCTAGCTGGTATACGACACGCACCATGTACCATACGACGACAGTGAGCCATACTAAATCTCGCAACGCGGATTTATTATGAATGAGAGATGTCATCGACTGATAAAACAGGGTTTGCCTTTGGTGACCTTTGAACCCCTTTCAGTGTTTACACGTGTTTTGGGTGGCTATATTTAGACACGACATATCGCGGGTACAACCACCAACTATGACACACGTTTGGAACAGTGGAATGTTTATCGAAAGTTGGATAAACAGTGTCTAATTTTCATCATTGTTTCGTGGTTTTTCAAAGTTGAATTATTTCAAACCCAAATAATTCTATTGGACCCTTTCGGTAAACAGTATTGTCCAAGGCCCACACTTCGTGTATCACAACTTCTATACAAAATAACACACCTGTGAAAATTTAGGCTCACGTCGGTCATCGGAGTCGGGAGAAAATGACGGGGAAAACCCACCCTTGTATCCGCACGTTTCGCCGTGTCATGACATGTGTTTAAAATAAATCCGTAACTCTCGATATCGAGAAAAGAGTAAAGCATTTCGTGGAATAATAATTCAAGAGAAGTCTTTCACCACTACCTTCTGTAAACCCTGTAAGTTATTTGTAAATCTGTGAACTTTGTTTTTTCTGTACCGAAAGGGTCCAATGGCTTTAAGGAATAATCTTTCAGTTAAACTTCATGTTGGGCAACTAATATCGCTAAAATCATGAGAAACATGCACGGGATAATTGCGAATGTTCCATGGTCTTCAAGCTTAGTATACCCGTGGGGGTGCTAACGCTGAGTGACAGGCTGCAGTGACAGCTGTATTTACTCTATGTTTTGACTTGACGGAACAAAACTCGCATTTCAAGTTGGAAATATCAACGCAAAGCTCTAAAATTTCAGGTAAAGATTGTCAAATTTATTGCTGAAATTGGCTACACATTATAATCTAACTTCTCGTTGAGTTGTTTGGAGATTTTTGTAATTTTGTTTGTCTGACTAAGGGGGGTTAACAATAGATGTTTTCATATCGTAAACAAAATTTATTTTAATGAGTGTGTGAGACGTTGCCTTTTTAAAAAAATTCTGACGTTCATGTTTTCCAAAACTAAAATTAAGCGTGAAGGTCGTCGAAAATTCCACATTATTTCAGACAGTAAGGTCGTATGATCTTGATTTTTATTTTATTGCAAATGTTAAGATTTGCTTGTTGGCATTATTATGATAAACGCAAAAATGAAATTTACTCGACATTCCTCAGAATGACCCGCTCTAACGAAATGAGGAATGTCTAGTAAAGTCTCATTTCGTGTAATTTGACACCGAACATAATCATAACAAACAATTATTGAAAATTATTGAATTTTTACAATTTTTATTTCTACACTTTTAGGTTGCCTAAATCTTGATTAAACTTACTATGGTCTTACCTTTTCGTCAAAAGATTAATAAAAATGTAAAAACAGACGATTTCTGAGCCATGTTTCTTGCCGTAACTGTAAACATTGGTAGCGCAATCGGTCTATTGCAACCGGTGTGTCCAGCATGTAACTGTTTTCCTGTAATAATTGACACTGCAGTCGGGTAACAATGATTTCAACAGTAGATGTTATAAAACCGTTTAAATTTGGTTATCTGTCTCTTCATCATCTGACTTATTTTTTGATTATTTAATTACTTCATGACACAGGGAATGGGGTTATGTACACTTCAGTGAACCGCGAAAAGCGTCCTCAAGCGTCAGCAGCTCCCTACACCGGTGTGACGCGGGGTGCAACAGCCATCAAGTACCAACCCAAAAAGGTATCGCGTTAAAAAAATAGTTTTAATGTTCAGCAGGAGGAAAACTTAACCAACAAAATTGAAAGTCATAAATCCTGCGTTCAATTTGCTTCTTTGTATTCATTTTATACACATTATTTGCTCAGTTTAATATGTTGATTAACATTTTATTTTTTTCTGTCTTTCTTTTACTTTCGTTTGCTAATTTTGTTATACAGTACATAGTAAACCATTGGTGCATACATAATTTCCGATCCCTAAATTGACTCGCTTGTGAAAAAAACAAACAAACAAACAATTGCACTGTGGTTCACTAACAATGGTAATTGTGTTTTCCCGGTTTGTTAGGTTGCCCGTCCAGGCGAACTGGTCTATGCTGATTTGCAGCACACACGACATCACCCTCCGAACGCACCACCAATAAGAACCGAACCTCCTACGCAGTACGCTGCAATAAGCCACAACATGACTCGAGCCCTTCACAGGGATATTTCAACCCCAGCTGGCCACTACTTTGACAGCGACGAGGAAGTGGAACAATTTATGGTGGGGTTAGAGGACGAAGCGCCACCCCCACCGCCTCGCGGCATTTTTGTTCCACCTGTCTTTTATTAACGGGGGACTTTTGTGCGCTTGGTGGGACTCCATGGACTTACCAAGGCCCAATTTCATGGATCTACTTTAATACCGTACTGGGGGTCACCATGCAGAAAAGACAGACTTCGCAAGCACTTCACTACTATAAAGATCTTCAAACTTCAATTAGGAAAACAAAACTCAAGTATGTAGGGCATGTGAATAGAGTGGGCAGTGGCCGATACCCCAAAATTCTCTTAGAAGGCCACATTGCAGGTAACAGACCCAGAGGAAGAGCAGGGAAACGTTGGCTGGAAGATATCAAGCACTTCTATGAAGAGGCTGACATACCATCTGTGGCAGCAGCAGGACACCTAGCAAGGATCAGAAACCTATGGAGACTCTTAGTTGGAAAGCCAGCTCCGTGACCTACCTCCGACGGGAGGACGGCTATGATGATGATGATGAGGACTTATCGTAAGCACCGGAATCGGCGCTTACGGAAGCAGGGAATTTTAGCTTCGTTTAGCTTCCCTGGGTCGACCCCGATGTTGCGTATTTTATTTTTATCCAGGACGAATGTGGGCACACAATTACCCCACGTTCGTCCTCGAATCAGAAAAAAAAAACAATCACGTCACCACGTGAGCCTTCCCGTGGTGACGTCAGTGCACCTCGGGACAGCCCCAAGAGCCCCACTTGTGGATAGGGTCTAGCGTTTTTTGTTTTTTTTTCTCACTTTCATGGAACTCCCTTGGAGGTTGGCCTTTAGTTTCGTATCGTATTTTATTTCAAAACTTGTGAAGGGTTAACTGGAAGCGAAATAGGTGTTTGGTGTTGACACAACAACAAAGTCACAAATTTTAAACTATTTGGGATTGCAAATTAATGATAAAAGGGTCATTTAAATGATCCATCGAAATTACTTTATTATTATAGGAAACACTAGTTACAGGCTTTTCTTTCAGTGCTTTATAAGAAATTATTTCATCTTTTGACTAACAAATTTGTAAAGCTCAATCTTTCTTAATCCCAAATTGGCGTTTATATTTCAGCTGAAAGTATAAATTTGTACTGCTGTTAAATATGTGTATATTTGACCATTGTTAAAGACGCTGGACACTATTGGTAATTGTCAAAGACTAGTCCTCACAGTTGGTGTATTTCATCATATGCATAAACCAACAAACCTGTGAAAATTTGAGCTCAATCGGTCGTCGAAGTTGCGAGATATTAATGAAAGAAAAAACACCCGTCGCACGAAGTTGTGTGCTTTCAGATGCTTGATTTCCAGACCTCAAATTCTAATTTTATGAGGTCTCGAAATCAAATTCGTGGACAGCAAACAACTAAGGGCAGAAAAGGTATCTAGCTAATGATCTTACATTGTTTTTAAGACTTTGGTGATTCGTTTTTACCCTAAAAACACACATTTTCTGTCGTCATCTCTTCACTCGCCCATTGCTTTACACGTGTTTTCGCTTGCTGTTTTCACAGATTTTGCCCACGGTTTGGGGTAAAGTCTGGTGCCGTCACAATTACGGTATCTGGACGTTGATTTCCATAGGTGCTGTCCGTCTATAGGTTATTATTTTATGTCTGTGGTACATACATGTAAATACAGGTTTTACACGGCACGCGTAGAGAGCCAAGCTACAACGATCGTTGCCACTCCACCATGTTTTATCCAGTGGAATGTTTTGAATTACTAGTCCCAACCCAAATAATTCTGAATGCTTAAGGAATAATCTGTCAGTTAAACTTGGTGTTGGGTGAGAAGTATCAATAAAATCATGAGAATTCTCATGATTTTAGTGATACTTCTCACCCAACACCAAGCACGGAAAAATTGCGAATAAAATCAGTTCCCTGGTCTTGAGTCAATGTACGACCGGACGCGACGAGGGTGATGTAGCTGTATAGCCCCGGGGAATACGTGATGCGTTGCACCCTGCCCTGACGGAACGAACTCGCATTTCAAGTTGGAAATAACAACGCAAATCGCTCTAATATTTCAGGTAAAAAATTTCAAATTTATTGTTGAAATTGTCTACAATTATAATTTCACTTATCATTGGGTTGTTTGTACATTTTGATCCTACTGTTGGTCCGACTTCGCCGGGGTTAAAAATCTTTCGTTTTCATTTCGTAAACAATATTATTTTAATGAGTGTGTGAGACGTCGCGTTTTTTTAAATTAATTTTTCTGTCCTTTATGTTTTCCAAGACGGGTCGTAAAATTAAGCGTCAAGGTCGTCGGAAATTCCACATTATTTCAGACAGGAAGGTCGTATGATCTTGATTTTTATTTCATTTAAAATGTTAAGATTTGCTTGTTTGGATTAGGATGATAACGCAAAAATTAAATTTACTTGATATTCCTCATTACGACAGAGCGGGTCTTATTATTCGAAAACTACGTCACTTCAGAGGGAGATGTTTCTCACAATGTGTTATACTGTCAACCTCTCCCCATTACTTGTAATCAAGAAAGGAACAATAATTATTTTGAGTAATTACAAATAGTGTCCACTTTTAATGCGGCAAGTCAAGGCTGGAAAAAACTCTGGCTGCTCTGAGATTATTTGTGTCTTTGTATATAGCTAGCTTGACACTTTACCGCGTTTATTGTAATGATATTAATTAAATTAGTATGGTATTATATACTAACGATGACCAGAGCAAGCTAGTCGAAACGTTGAGACCAATCCAAGAACTGACTCCGCGGTAGTACAGTTAATTACGATCCTATAAGCTAAAGTAGTAGTCATAGCCTATTTCTATACCATCCGCCCGGGTAATAGTTAATCAGCAGGACAGTTCTTTTTAGAACTGAGAAGTCTCCCGAACCCCCGAACAATCTACTCCGCGGTAGTAGAATTAAGCAAGACAGTTCTCGAAGAACAAACTCTACCTGGCAAGTAGATACATACATGGTGTTACCGCAAACCAAATATATATTGATACCTCACCATGCAATGCCTCAAATCCTATAAATTAGTATTGTGTTAAAATTATTAATGGTACATGTACACTATTTAAAGATAGGGAATAGCTGAATCACTCCAAATATGAAGCAAATAGCGGAGAAAAGAAGTATAAACCCACAGAGGACAGATGAATTGTGAATTTTGTTGAATTTGACTAATTACATTGTGTTTTAATTAACTTTAAAAAAATTGGGAGCAGTATTTGTATTATTAAAGTTATTTCTTTGAAACTGTGTAACATGCTTTGGTGGGACTTCATGAAAATATAAGATCGTTATACACTAACTATAGCAGGTTAATTGCTGAGACAGCTACAGTTTTTGATCGATTTAACCTTCAACCAGTGTTTGATGTCTAAGAGTCAAACTGAAATGAAAAAATGTCATGACTGTTTGAACTTGCTGGTGTTGTTCATAACCTTTGCCTAAACGGAAGTATCGTATAAATGTCTTTGTTATTGGATGCGCACTTTTCTTTTTGAATGCATGTGTAATTTATTGACTTGTTTGTTTTAATAGTGCATGTTTATAGGCTATGTAGAGCTTTTCAACTAAAAAAAACAATAATCGAAAAAAAAAAACTTTCATAAGAATTCACCTGTACAAACACATGTAGTGGCAACATATTTTAGACGAGACAATGAGTATGGTAATTTTAATATAAAATTTACTTGTAACTTATAGTTACACATTAGTTATTTACCTTATGTGTTATTTGCTTTATTTCTAATTGGTTGTCCCTTTTTGTTCTTTATTGTTCTATACTTTTTTTTACTCTATTTTTTTTTTTTTTTGGTCAAATAAATAGTCAAAATAATAATACATTTCGTCCGGAAAAATTATTCATAAACCAAAATGAAGATCCACTCAGTAGAAGTACCACAATTTACTGTTACGTCTAATACCCTGATCGCGTTCGCACTCCACTTTTCGGGACTAGGTTATCTGGTTTTGTTTTTTAAGGAAACCAAAAGTAGATCTAGCAAGCTTATTTAAAGCCATTGGACCCTTTCGGTAAACAGTATTGTCCAAGGCCCACACTTCGTGTATCACAACTTTTATATCAAATAACAAACCTGTGAAAATTTGGGCTTAATCGGTCATCGGAGTCGGGAGAAAATAACGGGAAAACCCACCCTTGTATCCGCGCATTTCGCCGTGTCATGACATGTGTTTAAAATAAATCCGTAATTCTCGTTAACGAGAATTGATATTGTTTTACTGTTTTCTCAAAAAGTAAAGCATTTAATGGAATAATATTTCAAGAGAAGTATTTCACCGCTACCTTCTGTAAACCCTGTAAGTTATTTGTAAATCTGTGATTTTTTTTTTTTTTTTTTTAAATCTTTAAATCTTATTTTTTCCCCGTTTTACCAACCGTGAGAACCTTTGTTTCTTAACTCCTAAGTTTGAAATAGGGAAGGAAACAAACATACTTTCCATGAGCTTTAAATCGATATTGCGTTAGTGTAAACTTACAATAGTTGAAATAATATGGTGAGTGTCCCAGGGAAATCTGTCTGCCGGAGATTCGGTCACCCAATGGGAAAATAGGGACTTTTCGTTTTCGACGACGGATGGTTCTGCGACGGTTGTTCACCTAAACGTTGTCGTTTTCAGCACAACGAAGAATCATCCAAAGTACTGTCGTAGAAATTGAGGGACGACCGTCCTCAAAGCCGACGCATGCGCAGATGACGCCAAATGTCATCTTACCCGTCGCAGAACCATCCGTCGTCGAAAACGAAAAGTCCCTATTAACATGAGCTGAGGAGGATTCAAAAGAGGGCGCTATCAGAAGAAGTTTGTTCACAGTTTGCCATAATTATAATGGAGGGGGGGGGGGGGCAGAATCTCCTGCCACACTGACCAACATTTAATTATTTATTTACTTGTTTATATATAACTTCCTATAGTTACACAGGGTGATCCAAATCAGTATATTATAAAAAACTGGTTTCAATTTGGGTTCTGCATTTTTAGTATGAATGTGACACGTGGAAGAAAACGCATCCGGGATGTTATAATTATTCATCTCTTATACGCCGTTCACACAGCACTAGGACCTTACGAAGATCAATCCAATCACCCCGATCTCAAAAAATTATCAAGTCCTGTATGATCGCCGTCAAAATAAATCCAGCAATCCAGCGCTAATTACGTGCTAATTAATGTCATTCTTAATTACCTTTGTCCGACCGTTTTGTGTTCTTAAGTTATATTATTACTATCAGGAGGTCGATCGTAACACTTTATCCTCAAAACGGTGCTTGTGCTCAAATTGTTAATTAAACTCAATTTGTTGACCTTTTAACGAGGTCACATGACCCCAGTCAGACCAGGGGAACTTAAGAATTGCCATTTCAGCACCACCCCACAACAGACAATGACTTCGGTACCAACAAACCTTTTGTGGTTGAATTGTTATCGTAATGTCACCAGGCTCTCAGTCTAATTGTTCAGTAGGCCTATACACACACACACACACAAGCAACATCATGGCCGCTGGCTGTCAAAAATACTCTTCGAGATTGGGGAATGGAGTGCTTCTCTGAAACGTTATATAGGTAAGATGCTAACAACAACCAATATTTAAAGGTTACTCCATAAAATATACTGACTCATGTGTAGTGACACACAGTTTAGTTTTCAGCAAATAAAGTCAGTAAAGTAGGACGAAGCCCACGGTGCATAGTTTGATGAAAGTGATTTGTGAGTGTGCACAATGCTCCCGTGTTGGAAATGGCTGAACAGTCCGTACAGTCGTTAACGATCGATACAAGGCAATGGTTAGGTTGAATACGTTGTGTTCCAGACTTTTTGATCGGGATCAGTTTTCTCGACAACATTATATAGACCCAATATAATTCGGAAATGGTAATTTTTAAAATGCGAAGAAAAAAAAAAAATCCGATGAACACTGTGGATTGCTGACTCTTTTACCAGGTTACTTCTGACATGATATGTTGATTTACCTCATCAGATTGAAAAATACTATGCTGCCCAGTTTCCAGCAGATACAACTAAGCAGAAGTTGAAGCAGAAGTGGAGAGGAATGGCTAGCTGAAAACATTTTATACTGCACACATCAGATGAATCCAGTGTGGAAAGAGTACCGCAAATTAGATGCCCTTGAATTGAAGTTATTGTTGCATCATATCTTACGTTTGGAAAAAAGAAAATCATCTTCCTCTTTTTGGAAAAATCCGAACGATCAACTGGAATTTTTTTTGTTTGGCCTAACCAACAATTGTATAAAGGAGTAACCAACAAATAATCAATCATTGCTACTTTTGTTGGGTAGCAACCTTCGCCCAACACGGTTGCCCAACGTTGGTTCGAATATCAACTGACTACATTATTGGATAACATTTTTACCAACACAATGGTAAACAAACTTGCCAAACCATTGGTCAAAAGTTATTACCCAACAGTTGGGTAAAATGATTTGACCAACTTGTTTAGTCAAACTGTTTGCCCAACTATTGGATAAATGTTATTGCCCAACCACTGTTGGTTAAGTTATGCCCAATAATATGTAGTCAGTTAATATTTGAACCAACGTTGGGCAAAAAAGTTGGGGAATTTTTGACCAACGGTATTTGCAGTGTATAAAATGATCGTGGTGTTCGTTTCATTTCAAAGAAGAGGAACAAATCGATTTAAAAACATGTTGTCTTCTTTTTGTGTCTGTTCCAACTATGATTTCCAAAAAGATGCAATTGTTTTGTGTTCACTTTTTAAGATGCTGTTGTTTGTTACAAAAAAAAAGTTACGTTAAGAATTGTTTTCTGCGTGTGTCCATTGAACCTATGGAAACCATTTTTTTTTTTATACCGTTTGCATATTGCTTAGATGCAGAAACGGCTTACGAAGAAGTCAGGGAGATTGGCGACCATGCAATATCGACAGCCGATAATCGCAACGTCATAGCCCATACATATGCTGAGACGAGGCTGTCTTTGGCTGAAAGGAAAGATGAAGCCAAAAGCCCGCTCCCACCGCCTCGTGGGATTTTTAACCAACCACTAGTCTGGCCCCCTGATCAAGGATTCCTTGACGTCTCTTGTTAAAAATCTTAGGTCAGGTATCACCCAGGGTCAAAAATAGAGCATGACGCAACTTGTCAGGGTCGGGGGTCATCTCCAGGGAAACCATGTCTGCACTAGTTGCGACAAAGTAATCCTCCTCCCGACGTCCGCCAGGCCGGAGGGTCACGATATTATTTTGATCGGCAATTAATGACAATCTGGTTCAACACGTATAATTTCGACAGCTAGTCACCAGATTTGCCCCATTTTTACCACTTTCAAAAACCATGAAACTTAATCCTCAATCAATGTCTAATGAACACTCATAACAAAACACCTTTGAAAAAAATATTTTTGAAGAAAAAGGACAAAAAGCGATTTCCCAGGTTTATATATTTTGAACTTATCGCATCGCTTTGCAAACGCTTTATTTAGGCACAACGCCTGCATGGCAATAACTGGCATAAAAACTCCAGGATCTACGGCCGATAGGACTGACATTACGATTCCATACCAAACATCAATGATACTGTCCGCAAGTTTTTAATATATCCTTTAGTCCTAAGTTATGACTACCCTTAACTCGAGTTAAAAAATTCCTCCCATATTCTCCTAACAAAACCCTATCCCGGTAACATAACAACTTCCCGGATCTTCCCAAACAAATTCTCCCCTGAAACAGTATTTTGTAGAGTCAACATTGGTACATATCGCCCAAGTCAAGTCATAAACGTGCTCATGGATGTGTGTATCCGTATGGACTGCTTTATTTGCAATTCACATGACGTCCACATAAATAAAATGAAATAGAAACTATTCATATTCAGTAATAATATTCCTTATCCTTGTCAATTATTATTGCATTATCCAAAATCAACAATGAAAGCTGTACTGCAGTAAGTTCATCTGCCATCCTTTGCTGTGTGAGCTGACGTTTTTGTTTGATCCAACTTACGATCCAGTTGGTTTTATACACACGCAAACAATTTGCTTTAAAAAGGCACTGGACACTATTGGTAACAACTCAAAATAATTGTAAGCATAAAAACTTACTTGGTAACAAGCAGTGGCGAGCTGTTGGAGTATAAAACATTGTGAGAAACGGCTCCCTTTGTACTGGAGTAACGTAGTTTTTGAGATAGAAGTAACTTCTCACTAAAATGTTATTTGAATTGAATTCGAGACCTCGGCTGAGGTCTCGAAAACAAGGCACCTGAAAGCACACAACTTGTGCAACAAAGGTGTTTTTTCTTGACAAGTAATGGGGAGAGGTTGATGGTGTAAAACATTGTAAGAAACGGCTCCCTCTGAAGTGCCATGGTTTTTGAGAAAGAAGTAACTTTCCACGAATTTGATTTCGGGACCTCAGATTTAGAATTTTGAGGTTTCGAAATCAACCATCTAAACAAACACAACTTCGTGTGACAAGGGTGTTTTTTCTTTCACTTTTATCTCGCAGATTCGATGACCGATAGAGCTCAAATAGTGTCTACTGTCTTTAAAGACTATTGGTAATTGTCAAAGACCAGTCTTCTCACTTGGTGTATCTCAACACATGCATAAAATAACAAACCTGTGAAAATTTGAGCTCAATAGGTCGTCGAAGTTGCGAGATAACTATGAAAGAAAACACCCTTGTCACACGAAGTTGTGCGCTTTCAGATGCTTGATTTTGAGAGCTCAAATTCTAAATCTCGAAAATTCGTGAAAAATTGCTTCTTTCTCGAACACTACATAACTTCAGAAGGAGCCGTTTCTCACAATGTTTTATACCATCAACCTCTCCCCATTACTCGTCACCAAGAAAGGTAACTTACATAGGAAACATTGTAAAATCTACACACAAAAATGAAAACAATACTTTGGATTGAGATTTTCTGGACGAATTAGGTAGATTTAAACAAATGAGAGCGTTATGCACTAACTATATATCGACTGTTGAAACAGCTATACAGTGTACTTGCTTTTGATCGAATTAACTTTCAACCGAAATATTTATCCAAGAGTCAAACTAATGTCATGACTGTTTGAACTTTCTGGTGCTGTTCATTCTTGGTGTAAACGCAAGTATCGAATGTCTTTGTTATTGGAGGCTACCTTTTCGTTTTGAAGGCAGGTATAATTGATTGACTTGTTTGAAGAGATAAAATAGTACATGTATGTGTAGAATTATCAACTATAAAAAAGATAAAGGACAAATCAACTTTCATTATGATTATGTTAAAGGAACACGTTGCCTTGGATCGGACGAGTTGGTCTATAAAAAGCGTTTGTAACCGTTTTTTATAAAATGCATATGGTTGGAAAGATGTTTTAAAAGTAGAATACAATGATCCACACAAGTTTGCCTCGAGATTGCGTGGTTTTCCGTTTCCTGTGCGAACTTACACGGTCGGCCAAATGGCCGACCGTGTTAGTCGACGAGGTAAAAGGAGAACCGTGTAATTTCGAGGCATGTTTGTGTGGATCATTGTATTCTACTTTTACAACATCTTTCTACCCATATGCATTTTAAACCAAACGGTTACAGACGCTTTACAAAGACCAACTCGACCGATCCAAGGCAATGTGTTCCTTTAACGAGAATGAACAAGAGAAAGTGTAGATTTGTACGTACAACATCAGTTTGCTCAGCAAACAATAAATTGTGTAACTAAAGTGATTTTTTTCTAAACAGAAAAATGTTATTGTAAATTGAAAGATTATTTTATACCGTGTGGTATCCTTTTTCTCCAACTGTTGCGATGACGCAGTTTGAAAATGGCGTTCAGCACTGAGAACAAAGATAGACAATTAATCATTGTTTCTAGTTTTAATCCGCGAATAAAGAAAATTGTTTAAAAAAAATATACATAGTGTTTGTGAACCAAGCAAGACAATTCTTAGGCGTATAATATTGTAGTGAAAATGCCCCCTTTTTACTACCATATTAGTGGTCAACTGTATTGTCCAGTGCTCAGCTACCTCCCCTGTGGTACACTTGATTTCAAGTGAGACTGCGGTTATTTCTCTGCATCAACCACGCAGATTTGCTATCACACGCTCAGGGGCCAAATTCATAGAGCTGCTTAAGCAAAAAATTTGCTTAAGCACAAAAATAGCTTGCTTATTTTACACATGTTACTGGCCAAAATTTCATGCCATATACATTGCTTATGACTAGTATTTAGCTGTTGTTTACTTAGCATAACAATTGATTGGAGTCTTGGCCGGTAATCTGATTTTACTAAGCAATGAATTTTTTGCTTAAGCAAAATGTTGTGCTTAAGCAGCTCTATGAAATTGGGCCCTGACTGTGATCGTAGGCCAATAATAATGACGGAGGTTAATCCGCAAGAGGGCGCTATTTCAGGCAGTAATGTGTTGGCTATCAGGTAGACTATTATAAAATCCATGTGGAGGATGTGGACTAGTCCTGGTCAGTGACTGTTGAGATTGACAGCTTGTTTCTTTTCAATGTGTGCTCCTTTATCAACACAATAATGCATCCCCGGTATACTTTGTTGGTAAAACCCACTGAAACAGTTCCTTTTGTTCAGATACCAATATGACAATTGTAACGAGTATTTAGTACATTCTTTCTCATTAATCCGCAAGAGGGCGCTATTTCAGGCAGTAATGTGTTGTCTATCAGGTAGACTATTATAAAATCCATGTGTGGACTAGTCCAGGTGTAAAACTGTTGAGATTGACAGCTTGTTTCTTTTCAATTTGTGTTCCTTTATCAACACATTAATGCATCCCATGTATATACTTTGTTGGTATTAAATCCACTGAACCAGTTCCTTTTGTTCAGATACCCGATTGACATTTGTATTGACTATTTAGTACATTCTTGTTCATGAATGACATTCCTTTAGTATTTAATTTCACAACCCTGGTCAGAGAACACAAGACTGGGTTGAGTTGGCTTTTTGGGTGTAGCCAGGCAACATCTTGTGTGTGGAGGGCTGAGGCTTGGCATACTCGGTTGATGATTGTATCGGTGCACTGTATGCTAGTTCCGATTTCATGTAAGTTTTCTTGATTATTTAGAGGGTATTTCTAAAGTTTCAGCATGGCCATTGCATTTAATATTAGTTCTGTACCAGCCACAGCTTCTCTACATTTAGTTTGTCCCACAATATTCTGTTTTTATACTTGCATTTTTAGTAGAACTTTCAATGCATAATTTTCTGTTGTATCGCCACCTCGTAGTTTAAGTAATTTTGTTGTAAGCTTTTCAGATCAGTAATTAAATTGCTATTTTGTGGCTGGAAATGAAAGCCACCCAAAAACTGTGGTTGGTTCTGTAAGAATGCACCATTTTCATTCATGGGTTCGCAGATCTTCTTCTAAAACAAATTAAAGTAATACATCATCTTACCAAACGAACAGATCCCAAATATTAGTTTCCTGACGCTTTCGGTTTTGGCGTTTGAATGAACTTGGTGCGTTCTTACAGAACCAACCCTTGTCACACGAAGCTGTGTGCGTTTAGATGGTTGATTTCGAGACCTCAAAATTCTAAATCTGAGGTCTCGAAATCTTAAAATCTGCTTAGGCTCGTCTGAAGCCCTGAGCGCATACTCAAGCATGCACAATATTATCAAAGCAGGGCCAAGCTAACACGAGCCGAATCCAAAGCCGAAGCCGTGGTTTCGAAAAGGGCCTCTGACGTAGTGCTCATTGCCACATCCAATGAGGTGGTTGGTTAAAAATCCCACGAGGCGGTGGGGGATGGCTTGGGGCTTCATCTTCCCTTTCAGCCAAAGACAGTCTAGTCTCAGCATATGTATGGGCTATGACGTTGCGATTATCGGCTGTCGAGGATGCATGGTCGCCAATCTCCCTGACTTCTTCGTAAGCCGTTTCTGCATCTAAGCAAACGGTATACAAAATAAAGGTTTCCATAGTTTCAACGGATACACGCAGAAAACAATTTTGAACTAAACTTTATGTTTTTTGGGGTAACAAACAGTAACATTCTTAAAAAGTGAACACAAAACAACTGCATCTTTTTAGTTAAAACAGACACACAAAGAAGACGTGTTTTAAATCGATTTTTTCTTCTTCCTTAAACGGATATCATGACCTTTTAAATGGTTTTTACATTGTCTTAACCTTTCTATATCGTGTTTACTCCATGCAAATATTTTTAAAATCCTACCAACTCCTTTTAAATTGATCGCGTAGTTTGTTATTTGTGGCTGTTTTGCAAAAAATGAAGGCCAGTACATTCAGAAAATAAATTATAACTTGAGCAGTATTATTGATTTCATTATGTATAAATTTTTGTTTACCTTGGACTTCAAATCTGCTTAACAGATTGGGTCCAATTCGAATGCTTCCTGGTGAAGGAGCTTGTCTGAAGGTCACAGTAGCTCTGTTCGCATCATTGCTGTTTAAACAAGATTAAGAAGTAACTATAAATACTAAATAGTAAACTTGCGGATGTAATCTCCTTTGAGGGAGTGGTGGCTCTGATAAGAGCCGGTGTGGTTTAATTAGGTGGTTGTGTTGTTTAATATACAGTTTGCTCAGTATATTTAATGGAGAATGATTTCTGATTTTTGAAATTTGTTTTACTGAAGTTTCTCTTTTGCCCCATGTGCAATTTCCTCCTTGATTTTGAACTTCCTCGATTTGCTTTATCTTCACCAAACAAACAACAAACAAGCAACTTCATAATAATAATCATATTATAATAATAAAACTTCAAAAATTAAATATAAATTAATGCAATAAACAAATCAATGGATGTTGTACTAATTTTAGAGTTACTTACGTTTGGTTGATCTGGACAGCAGAATGACCTGGGGGAAAGCAGAAACATTTGATAAAAGTGTTTTAATGTTGTGATAATAACCATGTTTCCATCTCTCTGAACCAGAGATGTAACAAGGAAAGCTATGCCCACCAGACATGCTTAAAGACACTATACACTATTGGTAATTACTCAAAACAATTATCAGCATAAAACCTCACTTGGTAACGAGTAATGGGGAGAGGTTGATAGTATAAAACATTGTGAGAAAAGGCTCCCTCTGAAGTGACGTAATTTTCGAGAAAGGAGTAGTTTCTTATGTTGAGATAAGCCTACACCTAGTGAGAAGACTGGTCTTTGACAATTACCAATAGTGTACACACTGCTTTAAAGACACTATACACAATTGGTAATTGCCAAAGACCAGTCTTCTCTTGCACTTGGTGTATAAAAACATACGCACAAAATAACAAACCTGCGAATTTGTCGTCGAAATGCGAGAGAGTAATGGAAGAAAAAAACACTCTTGTCACACGAGTTGTGTGTTTTCAGATGCCTTGAACTCAAGACCTTAGCTGAGTTACCGAATTCAGTTCAAATACTTTAGAGAGAAATTACTTCTTACTCGAAAACGACGTTACATCAGATGAAGCCATTTTTTTTTCAATGCGTTATACTATCAACAGCTCTCCTTTGCTCGTTACCAAAATAAGTTTTTATGCTATTTATCATTTTTAGTAATTATTAATAGTGTCCAGTGCCTTTAAGAATCCTCACAGTATACCTATGAATTCCTATTAACTTCAATTTATTGACTGAAACAAAACTGAAACAAAACAAAACCAAAATCATGTCTACCCTGAATTTAGATGAATGCATTTAACAGCATAAAGAAACCATAGTTAGAGTGAGTAAGTACTACATACATTACTTCAAATGCGCGTTATAGACTTTTAAGGATTTTCTGAAACTTGTTTGAAAAACTATACTTTCCTAATTCTGAGATCCCTAAATCAACTATAAATATGATAGGTAGCCTTACGGTCTTTACGAAGCCTCGATGCGACAACCAGCAGGCTTATTGCAATCAGGAACCCGGATGACAACACCGCTGTGATCAAAACAATGTCTTTCCGAGCAATGGTATCCAACGGAGTAGCTCCAGACCCTTGAAACACGAGTTCAAAACAAACGTTGCTTTCATTGTTTTCTCTGATAATCAAAAATATACTGTGTTGACGGCTCACTATAAGCCCAAGACTTTAAGATGAACGTATAACGAATCTTTTTCTGGTTCATTCGCTAAACTTCAAAAGGGCGAATATACATAAGGAACAGAACGATAAACTTAAAGGATTTGGGTACTCTTTAAACACAGAACATACAGTCCACAGATTTACATCAAACTTACCAATTAAGTTTTTATGCTAACAATTATTTTGAGTAATTACCAATAGTGTCAACTGCCTTAAAAACAAAGTTAAATTTGATTCACCTTGTCCCGTTTTCAGTGTCAAACTGCTTGTAACCGTTACCGTTGATTCCACACTTTCATTCAAGTCTGTTGTTGCTGGCAATGTTGTGATCGATGCCGGCTGATCTGTAAATTTCCAAACATAGATTTCATAAAAATAAAATTAGGCAGTGTTTGAACTAACATGACAACCCTAATTCGAAAAGTAAACATGCATTTTAACGACACTGCCTTAATAACACTGCATTGATAAGCCGATATAAGTAACTTAGTGACTTTGAAAACTTTCAATAAATGGTCGCATTCATTACTGAACAGGGAACATGACCAAGATGGTGACAGCGTGATAATGGTCTATTGGAGTGTCATGAGACAATAACCGACCCGGAATTCCAGATTGATAAGCCGACATAAGTAACTTAGTGACTTTGAAAACTTACATGGAATGACGATTGTTGTAGAATTGTAGTTGGACTGGTTGTAGAAGGCGTCATGAACGTCACATTGGTATCTTCCTTCGTCCTTCAAGTTCAAGTTTAGAATCGTAATATTACAGCTTGTCTTGCCGTGATGAAGCGCGTACTTTCCCGTCTGGCCGACGGAATAATGGACCTCACCCGATGTATCGCAAGACTGCAGGACGGTGTTGTTGAGTGACCAAACAAAGGTGAAACTTCTTTGATCAGTTGTGCCGCTGTCGACCACAGAGCACGACAATGAAACGTCCCCCCCTTCTCCAGGAGTAAGAATGTTTTCTGCCTCAACACCAAAATTAGCTTTAAGATAAAAAGGTTTATAGTTAAAAACGACGTTCCCAATGATAGACCAAACTCTTTGGCAATAATTTCCATTGATCATAATGATCGGTTTGAAATAAGAAAATCACGTGAAATACTTCTACAACCCAACCTTCAAATTGACAAATTGGTAGCAGTTTTAGAAAACACAAAATAAATGGGTAGACTTACACTTCTGAAGTGTAATCAAAACTATAAAGACAATTCGAACGTTTTTTGTTGGGAAAATTTTTGCCGTATTTTATATGCTAATTTAGTCGGTGAACTTGTTTACCAGACAAAGGTCCGTTTTATTGGTTTGCCCCATTCAACAATAAAAATGTGACCCCGCCGTACATTTTATTTGAAGGTTCCGTTGTCGTAAATTTCAATAATTTAGAGGTAACACTTACCCTTTTTTACTTCGACTCTTGTTTCATTATTATTTCTGAAGTTATGTCCATAAACTTCACACTTAACCACGGCATCATCTCCAAGGCCTATATTCAATATTATTAGATTGCCATTGTCTGGATTAACTTCCACAGTCTTGTTCTTGAACGATGCCACTCCACCACATCTAGCTGTTACTCCATCTGACATGTTTTCCACCCTATTTACTAACGTCCATTTCAGTATAATGCCATGTAGCCCATCACAGGATGGAATCAATGTACCATTGGCATACCGAGCCTTGCATTCTAATTCTACGTCTTCACCTTCAAAAACTGAGACGACTGGTGGCATGTCTATCATGATGTTCCCAGAAGATATGACGCCTAATAATACAAAGACAAATAATTGAAACCAAGAACTGAACAAAGATTCAATTTATGTTTTCTACCAGGTGAAAATTGATTAGAATACATTTGTTTTATAATGGGTTTTTCGACACTCCATTAATTGATTTTTAGGTAGCTATCTAAAATTAAAATGTTTAACAATATTCATTTCTCCATGCGCGATATCTCAGTTTATCTTGAAACCACTACTCTTCTAGTCTTATCCTAGGCCCTTTACGCAATCAACGGCCCGTTCAGAATTCATGAGCTGCATACATACACGGTACATAACAGTACTCGAAGCATGTTTTTCCGAGATTTTTGTACCCCTAGCAAACGAAGCCCGATGCGGCCTCTTTGTACGAGGTTGAAACCTCGAAAAAACATTCTTCGACCCCACGGTATCAAGTACTGTTGTGTACCGTGCAGTATACGCAGTTCGTGAATTCAGAGCGGGCCGGTGCTTGCGTAAAGAGCCTTAGACAAGGCTACTAGTACTACGCTTGACGAGTTTTACTTCTGTCGACTTACCTTGAAAAATGTTTCCAATAATTAACAAGATTGCGAACCTCTGGGTAAGGCTTCCTTCCATCTTTTGAACAATATATTAGTACGTGTGAAGATGTTGGCGAATAATAGTTTATTAGATAAAGACGCTGCACTTTGAATCAAGCAAAGCTCTATCGCTGGAACTGTGACGGGGTCGGAATGATTATAACCAGTAGTGCAACTTCCTATACCGTATATTTTTCTCAAATCAGATGTTGGTGATTTCTGGTCGATTGCAAACAATGAATTGGCGTGTGTTGTTTATAGCAAGCACTGATACAGTTTTTACGTTTTGCAACCAAGTACACTTTCTTTTTAACTTTTAAACAATTACTCCTGCCCATAAATCAACAGTTTTTTCAGGCGCGATGGAGAAAGAAAGTTTCGCTTTCTTTCCTGTTAAACACTGGATATACAGAAAAAGGGTAACACCTCCTTGTTATTGTAAAAACGTTTGATATCCGGTTTGATATTACAATGTTCTGTTATTGTGAACAACTGTACTTGACATGACACTTATGAGCCGATGGTAAATCTATTTAATACAAGGATGTAAATACTTAATTTTGTTCGTGTCATTCAACATTTTACATATTGTTTGCTAAAGGGATGATCACAATTATTGACCTCAAAATATTTTAACGATAAAAAAACAGCTATTTGTAATAAAAGTATTATGCTTACGTATAGTCAGGTGGCTTAGCGAAATTACAGTTACACGGCGGACAAAAGCACAATTTTTGGCACAGAGCTCCCTATATATTAAGGGTCTTTTAATTAATATTAGCCGAGGAGCCCTCCGGAATTGTTGTTATTATTTATGTAAATCAAAAAATTTCAAAATGGCCGCCAAATATGACAAAATATCATTTTTCTTGAGTCCTGGGAGTCATAAAAACCTCAGGGTGGTTGCTAAAAGTGACTTACAGGTAGTTGGACAATAAAGGAGTACTAAAACATTTTCTTTTTAAATATCGCAGATACTCAACTTTCAATCACCACCCCTCCCCCCCCCCCCCCCCCCAGTTCAACCCGATCAAATCTCACTCTCTTAGCGGGGGCGGATCCAAACATTCTGAAGACAGGGGGTTTCTGGCCTATCAACCCCCATTTACAGGATATAAAATAATTGTTTTTCATAATAATAGTAATAACAACAACTGTGTGTAAAGCGCCAAATTACCAACTATGTAGTTGTAACAATGTTTTATTTTATTTATATTTATTGTTTTCTTCTGGTTTTGTGGTGGAGCGGGAGGTCGATCATCCCCCGATCATGGACATTAGTGGTTGCGCACATCATTCATACTTGAGAAAGTTTTCTTTCTCTGCATGTATCCGAGCCCACAAGGTGCACAATTTGGCTACCATATCATCTATGGACATGCGACCTGAGAAATAATCCAAGGAGGATTGCCCATTCATCTGATGGCATTTGAGATGCTGACAATCTCTGGCTGGGAGATCTCCTCTGTTGGGAGGCCCTGATCATTCTGCTGGAAGTTCTCCAGGATATCTCTAACATTAATTTCGATAAGGCATTCTTCTTGAAGTTGCTTCAGCAACCAGTATCTGGTCCTGAGAGCATCCATCACTAATAATAAACAAAATTTTTTCTGTGAGCCCAAACGTTCCACCTGAATCTTTCACAATCTTGTTATTCTACTCATGAGCTTGATCATAGGGATCACAAAGAATTAATTGTGAGTTGTCTTGGAAAGGACCAAATGAAAAACTTATCATTGATAAGGCAAGGAGTTCATCTCTGATGCGGACAGCAGGCATCCTCCGTGAGTAGTTTACATGGTTCAAGACAAAGAACAGCAGTGTGAGTTCCTGCAAGACAATCAACATACAGAAAGAGGGGAGTATTCTCTCTGTGAGCCCCGATGAAGATGAGAATGAGGTTTTTGTCTCATGATCAGGTCCAAGTACATGAAAGTAGGATTTCTCCTCTGCATATTAATGTTTCTTCAAGCTGTGGCAGACTCTTTATCTTTGGTGCCCTCACTGAGCATGAAACCCTCACTCATGGAGATGTGCAGAGACAAGAGAGTGATCTTGAGGGCTTGCCTATCGAGTTAGTGTGTGGGATGCCTTCAGATACAAGTCAACCACACCAGATAATGCTACCTCGTAGAAAAGTGTTGTCCGTCCGGCCAGAAACTTCAAGCAGAGACATCCCCAATATTATTCCAGAGTGCCTTTTCTGTTAGCAGACCACCTACATGTAGCACATGCTTACTGTCGCAGTGAGAATCTGGTAATTTCTACTGTACAGACTTTACCAGGGTGAACTCAAGTTGGTCAAAGCAATGACTGGATTTGTCATGGACTAAGACATTTTACAGCTTGTCTCTCAACATCCATTGCATGCTTGTTCATAGCAGGAGTGGGGACTTCTCAAAGAAAAGGAGAGTTTTTTTTTTTTTTTTTTTTTTTTTAATGCTCTACCCATCTAAGCACCTCTCGACTGGAAACATAACACGTATACAATCTGGCACCGCCTTTAAAGTTATGGCTGGTACATTATAGGCGTAGCAGCTGTCGGGAAAGAATGTGTTTTTTCTTTCCAGAAAGGTGGTAAAACTGTGTACACCGTAAGTTTTTATTAGACTTAACAATCCCCTAGACTTCGAAAAATGAGAACTCATTGAAAGTGTCTTTTTCACTGGTCTAAAGTCTCCGTGGTATGAGATGTGTGTACCGTTTGTTTGCTTAAAAATTGTGTTTTATCTAGATATTCAGGTGATTCATGATTGTTTTATATTCACATTTAACCTGCAACCATGAGGTCTTCCCCCAAACAATTTTTTTTTTTAATAAAAATAAAAATATAACAAATACAATTAAAAAGGTGATATTATTTTGTTATGTAGGCGGCCATTTTGAAATTTTGTGATTTACATTAAAACAATTACAAATTCCGGAGAGCTCCTCGGCTAATATTAATTAATAGACCCTTAGGAAGCCCTGTGCCAAAAATGGTGCTTTTGTCCGCCGTGTAACGGTAACCTTGATATTTTACGCTAAGCCACCTGACTAGTAGAGTCACATGTAGAATGCTTAGCATTCTTTTTCAACTTTTTTTTAAATGAGCATTAACAATAATACACAAACAGCTGATTCCATTTTATGTTATGAAACAAAATTATAATCTCGTATTTATAATGGTTTTAACTGGTAGCAACAGTCGAGGTTTAAAACAAAAACCATAAGAAACCAAAATAAAGTTGTATATAAAACGCCCTCGTGGCTGCACCCCTCGGTGCGTGTCCTCCATATCCAATCGCTTGGTATAATCGTTTACTGCCAGAGATCAGTTAAGAGGTGTTTTCAGTTAAAAAAATGCAGTGTGGTTTAATTGGTTGCATCTTTAGCAGAATGTTCATGGTTTTAAGATCGTGTAACTTTATCCGTCCTCAATTAGAATAAAAGGGCTGCTCAAGCTAAAGTGTTTCAATTTGATCATTGACTTCCCGAGGTCAATGAGGCCAGGTAACAATAAGATCGGTCACCCGTGGGCACGGGGTTGTTTGCATATACTTTAACTGTCCGAAATGGAGGACATGTTAAACATTTCCAAGCTGGACATCTCTATCTCGTATAGACCTTTCTTTATCAACGTCTTAGCCCGAGATTTTGCCAACCCAGCTTGGAAAGATATGGAAAGTCATAAATTCAAATCAAAAACAGACCGCTACTGTTTGTAATTATGTTATACAAACATTGTGTCGACTGTGTTGAAAAAACAACTAATTTTGGGAGGTGTTTTAAGTTATTGAATATTTGCAGAAATCGTGAATTTGGTTTTAACATATTATGTTAATACGATTGAGTGTTTTACAATCATTCGGACGCCGGCCATGCCAACCAAGTCGGTTTGTTTATCAACAAAAGGAGTTTTGAGACTCTCGTACGATATCCCATAACCATACAGAGGGAGTGGTGTTTTTTTTTTTTTTCATTTTTTTTTTTTTTTTTACTTTTAGACTGGTCCCCTGTTTTCAGAACCAGTGATTTCATTTGAATAGATACAATTATGTAACTGGAATACCACGCAGTGACGTAAGCTTTACATATCTTTGCTTTAATTGGTCTGAGGTGATTTGGGTGGATTGTTGAAAGTTTGTAAGAAAACTCATCAAGGGTCAGATATGACTGATTTGGGGTATATATGTTTTATAAATCCAATCCAAGTATGGCTTTGGCGGTGTGCTGCTCAATATATAAATTATTTGTTGAATGAAGGCCAACTGTATGGGCGGCCAAAAGGGCCAAAAGCTAAATAAAATAAAAACTAACTATATTTTTTAAAACTAACATAAAAAACGAAAATTAAAGAACAATTACAATTAATTAAAGATAAACAATAATACCAATAATAAACAAACGAAATTTATGTGTAAATCGTAAATACAGAGCACAAAAAGTTTAAAATGAACAAAATAATAATAAAATAAAAAACAGCATATTGTTAATTTAGATTATAAAGGGAAAAGATGACCAATTAGTCAAAACTTGAAATAATATGAAAAATATTAATCCACTAGAAAAAAATATTACACTAAATATAAAAAAAGGTTATAATAAAAACATGTTTGTCCCTTTAAAAATAAATACACGAAATGTTTTTAAATTAACAGTAAAAGAAAACTATAAAAAAAAAATGCATTAGAAAAAAAAAGACACTAAATTAAAAAAAATCACTAATAATAAAAGAAATGTTTGTCCCTTAAAATTAATTACACGAAATGTTTTTAAATTAACAAGAAAAAAAACTATCCAAAAAAATCATCCTTAAGAAAAAAAATTCACTCAATAAAAAATAAAGTTAATTATAAAAATTGTTTGCCCTGAAAAATAATTATACGAAATGTTTTTAAATAACAAATTAAAAAATTATCCTTAAAAAAAATTACACCTCATATATTTTTTTAATTCTTACCTAAAATCCACCAAGGTAAACTAAAATTGCACAAGCTACGTTAAAAAAACCGAAACAAACATTGAGGGCGTCAAACTAAAGACAAATTGTGTAAAGGACAAATTTTGTAAAGGACAAATTTTGTAAAGGACAAATTTTGTAAAGGACAAAATATTTCAGAATCAACGAACAAAAGTTTTGACGAACTGACCATAATGATCATAGAGGGCGCGGATGATGGCGAGTCGCGAATTTTTCTCTTTTATTTTAGTGGGTTTTTTTATAGGCCAAGATTTTCCCATTCGCTGCAAAAAGCGAATTTTTCATCATACATCTGGTCTCAGATGCTGGCCATGCATTTGCAAGACGACTTAAAACTAAAAAGTTAAAAACCATTGGTGTACGTGTATAAGACCATATTGAGCATTGCCATAAGCAGCTGAAAGCTGGCCTACTGCGACTGGTGGCTTACGATCAGGGATAACATGAAAATAAAATAAAGTCAGTGATACAATTTGCTCTGAAAACCAAATGAAGAGAAATTGTTGACTTATGACTGGTGCCCGACTAAATTTGTTGATAGTGAAGAAATTTTGTTATCAGTATTTTGCTAACAAATGAAGGTGGGCCCTGTTAGTATTCACAGTAAAAGATTTTTTAATCTTGGGGGAAGGGAATCTTGAGGGATTCAAAAGTGTCCATAGACCTTTTTTAGATCGTTTTTTGAAACGTAAGTGATGCTGCAAACCTTGAATCGTGAGCCTATCGACTCGGATTGAAAGCGTACCTGTTGATATTGTAGCGTAACTTGGAACCTAAATGTGTCTTGGAATGTAAAGCGTAGCTGCGTGCTTGGAACGTAACCATATCTTTTGGAACGTAAGCATATCTTGGAACGTAAGCGTAGCTGTCTTGGAAAGTAAACATAGCTGCATATGGAATGTAAGCGTAGCTTGACTCGGGCTATGTACACCGTTTTTATATTATAGCGTAACTTGAAGGAAAGTAAGCGTATCTTGAAACCTAAGCGTATCTGAGTAGCTGCGTAGCTTGGAACAACCATTGTTATAAGGTTGGAGACTTTTTGTTAAGTTGAAACACATGAGCAACTGTAGATCTGGGCCCACTTTCATGGCTCTGCTTACCGCCGAATTCTGCACTTACGATCTCGATTCCCCGCTTACTTGCACGTCGAATTTCTGCGCTAGCCTTGGTAGCATAGAATGCCTAGTAACGTGGAGTACGCATGGTTAGAAGCAAAAATTCGCCGCTAACCTGTGAAATAGGCTTGCCGTAAGCACAGAATTCCCTGCTTCCGCAAGCGCCGATTCTGTGCTTACAGAAAGCAGAGCCATGAAATTGGGTCCTGGTTGTGTGACATACAATGGGCTTACTTAAGCATAATATTAAAAGCATGAGTGTAGACTTGTACAAGTCCTTCGTAAGTATTATCACAACACCATAGGAACGTAGTCGTAACCATATCTTTTTGAACAACTCATGGGAAATTGCGGATTTTGATTGCTTAGTCGAGTCGCGCCTTCTGCTTTTCAACCCACTTGGTTTATAGTGCGACTAAAGCTACGTACTATGAAAGTGTCGCGATGAAATTCCCCTTGGTTAACTCATGGTTATAACCACTTCTGTCGCTCATGATTACAAGACTACAAAACACAAGACATCAGTGACACAATCTTTCAATCCTTTCAGCACGAGTTTTACTTAATTGCACCTTCATAGACCCTAAATGCTCAACGTGAAGTGCACATGGGCACAAACCAAAAGCCCCGCTAACCTGTGAAAATGCTTGACAAAAGCAAATAATTTCGTATTTTCCAAAGCGTTGATTCTTTGAGCTGCTAACGCGTAGAGTACGAATGCGCACGTGCCGAAATTCCCCACTATCTTGTTAACATGCTTGAATGACATAAGCGCAGAAGAGACCCTTCCCATGAAATAATGTAAACTGCACGTAGCGCGTGCGCACTAACGTTTTGATTGGCAAAATGAGGGGAACATCGCGCTGTTTTGTACACGGTTAATGGGTGCGTGACGGAGACGCGATTGCGCGTCTGCTTATAGTGCACAACTCTATGGCGTTTGCCAACCAACAGGGTCTGTACGCATGCGTGAATGTAATTAGCATATTTCATGGGAAGGGTCCACCATAGATATAGAATTAAAATAACTAGATCGGCCGCGCGTACATACGCGCCATTGCCTGTGTAGAAAAAGTTTTTGTTCGCTATGGACGCGGTAAAAATTTCACGTTCGAAAGGCGACGCGCAAAAATGAACACGGGAGATAGGCCTTGACGCGCTAAATGTCACGTGCTGACGGCCAAAAGTCACGTGCTGACGGCAACGCACAGAAAATGTACACGGGAGATAGGCAATGGCGGCCCCCATGCCAGAACCCGCGTATGTACGCGCGGCCGATCTAGTTATTCTATTCTATATGGGGTCCATTCCCTGCTTCCACAAGCGTCGATACGCACAGTAAACAGAGCCATGAAATTGGGGGCTCCAGTGCAGGCTGGGCTGTGTGTACTTTAAAAAAAAAACATTCCTGGGGAATTCCCGAATTTACAAGAGCTTTTCTCACACACATGATCAGCCTTGAAAGCACAGGTTTTTATCAATGATCGTACGATCTTTGGTTTTTATTGCACCACCATACATGGACTGTACATGAATATGTACACCTACCCATGTAAAATAAAAGTTTTTATTTTATTTTAATTATGGCTCCATGAAATCACATGTTTCAACCCATAGAGCTATTCTAATAACATGATAAAAGCTTTAATAATAGGGGAACACTGGCCCGGCGAGTACGATGAATGATGCTGTCTTGCAGCCAATGGGAAAATCTTGGACAAAGTCATTGGGAAAAGAAATTCGCGACTTGCCACAATGTGCGCCCTCTATCATCATTAATGGTCAGTTCATAAAAATTTTTGTTCGTTGATTCTGAAATTTGTCCTTTACAAAATTTGTCCTTTACAAAAAATTTGTCCTTTACACAATTTGTCTTTAGTTTGACGCCCTCAATATTTGTTTCGTTTTTTTTACGTTGGTGGTTTTTAGGTAAGAATTAAAAAAATATATAAAGAGTAGTTTTTTTTAAGGATAATTAATTTTGTATTTTTTATTTAAAAACATTTCGTGTAATTATTTTTCAGGGCAAACAATTTTTATAATTAACTTTTTTTTATATTTAGTGAATTTTTTTTCTTATTGATTATTTTTTTTGATAGTTTTCTTTTACTGTTAATTTAAAAACATTTCGTGTATTTATTTTTAAAGGGACAAACATGTTTTTATTATAACCTTTTTTTATATTTAGTGTAATATTTTTTTCTAGTGGATTAATAGTTTTTCATTTTATTTCAAGTTTTGACTAATTGCTCATCTTTTCCCTTTAATCTAAATTAACAATATAATGCTGTTTTTTATTTTATTTTTATTTTATTCATTTTAAACTTTTGGTGCTCTGTATTTACGATCAACACATAAATTTCGTTTGTTTATTATTGGTATTATTGGTATTATTGTTGATCTTTAATTAACTGTAATTGTTCTTTAATTTTCGTTTTTTATGTTAGTTTTAAAAAATATAGTTAGTTTTTATTTTATTTAGCTTTTGGCCCTTTTGGCCGCCCATAGGCCTATGCCCATCTAGCTGTTTTTGGACTGCATCGTCAAAATTTCATCATCACTCCATCGGTCACTTCTACCCATCGTTACAAATTGAGCAACAAACTGAACTAAAATATTTACTGTTAGGTGGTCGACAGCAATGTCGATCGAAGAACTCCAATCTGACTCTGGACAACAAAAGTCCACCAACGGCCAAGTACATGTAAATAAGAAATACCATACACACATGGCGTGTGTACGAGTAGGAAGTTTGTTCACGCTAACTATTTTTATTCTATTCCTATTCCATTCACGTGGTAATTTTTTTTAATTCATATATTTATTTGTAAATTACTGATGTAATTCACTTTTATTTTCGTACCTAAACGTAAACACTTTCAGAAGGAGAAAACAAAAAAGGGCGAATTATTTGGCGCGCTATTTTTGACGTCTGTGACCTTTCGAGATCAATGACGTCTCAACACAGTGGAAGCAAATGGTGGGGTAAGTTAAACCATGGAGGAAGGAATGGAAGGAGCTCCAACGACCCGCAAAACCGCAGAACAAAAGAATACCCTGACAATGCCCGTCTGGCCAGTGGAAAAAGATAGGAGACCTCCAGCTGTACGGCTGGATTAGATTTCTCTGTAAAGAACGTGCGGTACCGCCGCTCTGCACCGTTGCATTCGTGTAAAGTTGAATCATTGGAGACAAGAATTGTGAATATACACGTTTTCATTTACCGTTTGTGGTGTTTCACTGAAACATCATGACATATTTTTTTTTTTTTTTTTTTTTTACTTTCCGGTCACTAGCGGTGGTTCAAAATTTGGGTATTATGGGTATTTGGGTGTTATGTCCATACGACATACGACACCATGGTTGAGTGAAGAACCAAGTGCGCACGCGCAAACTCACATACGCCTGGGGTGCGTTCCACTCGCGCAAACGTTGCCAACAGTTGCGCACGTTCGCCAACAATTTCAAGTGGAACGAGTTGTTCGCCGTCACTGTTGGCGAACGTTGGCAACTTTAGGCGAACATACTTCTGAGGTGTTGGCGAGTGGTTTTTAAAATGGCGGACAAGCATACGGTATTATTTCTTTGTCACAAACATAATTACGTTGTATTTTCGGTGGATGTTAATGCAGATTTGGAATAACAAAGTTAATTAGTTGATGTAATGTCAAAAAGAGGGCTATTATAGCAAAAACAAAGTAAAACAAAAACTACGTATGGTGCGCGCCATCTTCATTTCAGGGCGCCGCCATATTGACATCGCGTATACGCACCAATCGTTCAAAAGATAAAAAAACGTTTGCGCGAACAGTTGCGAGTCGTTTGCGCGAGTGGAACGCACCCCAGAGGTCGCTCATTGTCTGGACATGTATAAGGTATGTCGGTGATTACGAGGTGTTGTTAAACGACCACGGTACCGCAGGTTCGACTTTTGAAGTCCCTTCGTTCGAGCTCCTTCTATTCCTTCCTCCATGGTTAAACCCGCTTTCGTTCTCACTAGCTGCTTTTCCCGGGAAAAACGTGTTTCCCCGGGGTTAACTCTTTTAACCCTATACCCCTTAACTGGGTAAATTATTTCCCGGGAAAATGTCATTTCCCGGGAAATGTTTTGTAGTGTGAACAGATCGACTAACATTTCCCGGGAACTTCCCGGGAAATACCTGTAGTGTGAAAAGGGCTTATGTGTGAACGGGGTATAACCCTGTTATGCTGACTGTCCCACGCACCCTTAACAAGGCTGGTGATAGAACATTTACAGTCACTGCAGCAAAGGAGTGGAACAGTCTACCACGCTCAATTCAAAATGCAAAATGACTCAGGAAAATTTAAAAAACAATCAATTTATTGAATTACATTACAGGTGGCTTCCATTTCATAGATACAAAAACAGATCCAAGTACAAAATAACGTATTATTGTATAAAATGTTATTTCAGAAGTAAAATTTTTTAAATAATACAAATGTGTCTATATAATAAATGTTCCAATGGGCAATTCCACGGTAACTCGTGCTACAGTTTATGGTGTCCTTTTTTATTCTCCAGGCTCCAGTTAATAAACAATATTTGATTTGAATCTTAATGTTTTGTATTTTATAACCCAACATCCAAGGCGAGATCCTCATAGTTATTTGACGAGAAAAAAAATAATTGTTGTATGCATGGGACAGCTCTGAATATCGGTAACTCGTGCTACGAGCAGAGAACATGCTAAAAAATTACCCATTTTTATTTTGATCGTGTCCTAAAACAAAAACCAATCAAGTCATAATAATAATAAGAAATGCTTATATAGCGCAATTCAGTACTGCAAGTACTCTCAATGCGCTTTACAAAACAAATAAACAAATTAATTTATACAAGAGAAAGCAACAATTTAACGAAACAATACAATATTACAAAAAAGATTTAGTTAATAAGTGAGTTTTGAGATGGGATTTGAAGAGATCCGGGTTTATCTGGGAACGGAGAGTAGCAGGAAGAGAGTTCCAAAGTGTGGGTGCGCTGAAAGCAAAGGTTCTTTTACCGTACGTTTTTGTTTTGTATGGGGGAACTTGTAGGAGAAGCTGTGAAGAGGATCTAAGTGACCTTGTTGGGGTGTATGGCGTTATCAGTTCAGAAATGTAATGAGGGGAGAGACCATGGACAGCATTGAACGTGAGGAGCAGGACTTTGTACTGTATGCGAGCATTGACAGGAAGCCAGTGGAGTTCTTGTAGAATGGGGGTGATGTGGTTCTGCTTCTTTGATCTAGCGATGAGCCGTGCTGCTGAATTCTGAATTCTTTGGAGTTTAGAGAGGTCTTTATCAGGAATGCCGTACAGGAGACTGTTGCAGTTATCTAGAAGAGATGAGACAAAGGCGTGAATCAAGGTTTCAGTAGTCTAATTGATTATATGATGAGTAACTACTATGCCCAAGTTGATTATGATATACCTTAAAAAGATGTGCTCTTCTTAATTTCACAATGACATGCAAAAAAAATGGTAACTCGTGCTACAGTTTGTCCGACCATTAACGAAGTACTATTATTTCACAAAATGTAAAAGTTTCTAAAATAGAATTCCTCGGCAACTTGTAAAATGATCAAATAAATCTTTTTTAAGTAAAAATCAACAATTTATAACACAATAACTGTGTATTTGTGAATATCGGTAACTCGTGCTACGAGCAGAGGACATGCTAAAAAAATTACCCATTTGTATTTTGATCATGTCCTAAAACAGAAACCAATCAAGTCTAATTGATTATATGATGAGTAACTACTATGCCTAAGTTTATTATTGTCTACCTTAGAAAGATGTGCTCTTCTTAATTTCATATTGACATGCAAAAACAGGGTAACTCGTGCTACGGTAACTCGTGCTACAGTTTGTCCGGCCATTAACAACTTACTATTAATTCACAAACTAACCATCTTTAACTGCCTTGGTCATCCTGTGTACTGACTCGCGAATGTATCATTTTCCGACTGTGTAGCAACGCTTACATATGAAAATGCCGATTGCCATTAACTGAAAACAAAGATTGACATTATTATTTTAGATTTAATCCATGAATAAATAAAACAAAATAAAAACAACTATACTTTAGGTTTTTATAAGGGCCATGTCACACGAGGCATTTTACAGGCAACCGATTCCAGGCAATCTCCAAGAAGAAAAGCCATTCATATTTCATTGTCACTTGTTTTTCGTTTGGATAAAAAGAAAAATGTTTGAAAAAGGACTGATGTGCTACCAAAGTGGTCATATGGCATGCACTACAGTTGGTTGCCTCCAAGTTGCTGTAAAAGTTGCCCGTGTGGACAAGGTCTTAAAGGCAGTGGACACTATTGGTAATTACTCAAAATAATTATTGGCATAAAACCTTACTTGGTAACGAGTAATGGGGAGCTGTTGGTAGTACGAAACACTGTGAGAAATGACCCCATCGGAAGTAACGTAGTTTTCGAGAAAGAAGTTATTTTACATGAATTTGATTTCGAGACCTTAGAATTAGATTTTGAGTGTCAGGAAATCAAGCATCTCAAAGCACCTAACTTCGTGTGACAAGGGTGTTTTTTCTTTCATTATTATATCACAACATCGATGACTGATTGAGTTCAAATTTTCACAGGTTTGTTATTTTGTGCATATGTTACGATACAAGTGAGAAGACTGGTCTTTGACAATTACCAATAGTGTCCAGTGTCTTTAAAGCTTTAACATAATTATACAATTTAAATGGAATTTTGTCCTTGAAAATAAACAGGTATATTGTGTAGTCTGCTGGCAACAAATTTGAAAACATGTATACAAAAAAAAAAGGGTAAAACCCACCCATCCCCTCCCTCAAAAAACCCAAATAGAATACGACTAATAAAAATATTTAAAAAAAAAGGAAAAAAAAGGGAGAAACCAAATTCGCCAAAAATAAGAGGCAAGTTGGCTACCAGGCCGAGACTCTTGATAAAAACGAACATTGGGACGAAAACAAAACCTGATCCGACAGTAAAGTAAGTCAGATCAGCTTAAAACTTGTTGTCAAACTTACCACGAATAATATAACCACGATGAGTACAACCAGCCATGTGGTTGAGGCATTATGAGTTGAAGGCGTTGATGGTGGTTCAACCGAACCGGGTACGGTAGTAACTTTTGGATGAGCTGAAACAAACAACAATATTATTCTTGAGATAACTGGAATCAATGCATAAAGAAGGATTTAAAATAGAGGGGCAATTTTAATAATATTAAGTAATTGATTTATATTGTGGTCATGTATCCATAATAAACACAAGCGCATTAGGACGATGGTTCAATGCTAAAACCTTACAACCACAAAATAAGTGCAAAGAAAGCGGTTAAAGGCGAGGAAATGCCACAGGATTTCCCGTACAGTAAAAAGCTCTAACATTAAAGACACTGGACACTATTGGTAATTGTCGAAGACCAGTCTTCTCACTTAGTGTATCTCAACATATGCATAAAATAACAAACCTGTTATATTTGAGCTCAATTGGTCGCTGAAGTTGTAAGATAACTATGAAAGAAAAAACACCCTTGTCACAATAAGTTGTAAGCTTTCAGATGCTTGATTTCAAGACCTCAAAATCTAATTCTGAGGTCTCGAAATCAAATTCGTCGAAAACTACTTCTTTCTCAAAAACTTACGTCACTTCACAGAGGCAGCCGTTTCTCACAATGTTTTATACTATCAACCTCTCCCTATTACCCGTTACCAAGTAAGGTTTTATGCTAATAATTATTTTGAGTAATTACCAATAGTGTCCACTGCCTTTAAGACACTAGATACAAACATGTACTGTGGGGAGCAACAATTATGACACAAAATAAGTTCAGTCAAAATATTTTGCTATGCAAAAGTGCTCGATGAAATCGTTCTCTGTTCACAATAAAATAGCTTCAGAACAGATTTATAAACATCCATGTTAACAGGGTCCTAATAATATAAATCGAGGACGTTTATTCCAGAAATGCGGTACAATATGCTCACAGACTCAATTTAAAAGAGCAGCCTTATCTTCCACCTACAGGGTAGATAAGAAAAATACCTCCACCAGAACTGTGAAGGCAGTGACAAGAAATCATGATGTTTACAGCCATGTAGCTAAGGCCAGTTGCGTTTACACGAGAAAAACACACTGCTAAATTCCTTATCTGCAGACAAAGTATCAAGTTTTGACACTAAGTTGAGTTACCAGCGGAAGTTTTCGCTGCTAATGCTTTTGGAGTTAGCAGCAAAGTTAGCTACTCATGTGAACTTACCCGAAGACGTTTATTTTCCAGCCCCAGGAATACCACTGAATCTTCATTCAATCCTCAACACGACACCCTAGGCCTTTAAGTTCTTGGTGGGTTTCAACCAATGTTTGTTTGAGAGTTGGATGTCACCATCTTGGCATTTAAATCAATCTGTGGATGCTTACTGAGTTGCCTTTGTTGGGATTACTGAACCCTTTTTCACTGGCATATTAGCCCACAAAGCTTGAACACACTACATCTTATTGTCTTACGATGCTTCAAAATACCTACCAGTCACAATATCATTATTAGTTTTGATGATCGTCACCTTGACGTCTTCAAGCCTACTGTTCTTTGCGACACACTTAAATGTAGAGTTATTTCTTTCCAATGATGTCTTTACTGTCACCTTGGAGTTAACTGTGTTGCTCACAAAGAAGCAATCTAAGAGTGGATACAAGTATTATTTAAAAAAATAAAATTTCAATTTTAACAATACTTTGAAACCTGCTTGGTTACAAAAGGATTTGGGTACTTTTTGTGGCACAAAACATCATGTCCACAGATTTAGATTAAACTTACACCGTTTGAAGATAGTGATAGTAGCAAGCGTACCTTAAAATATAAGTTGCTGAGGTGCTGTAGTTTTTGAGAAATGAGTACAATAATGTCATGAAAATACGTTTTTACATGCTTAAAATAATTTTCGTCTCATGATCTGTGAGGCGAAAATTATTTTCATAACATTGTTTTACTCATTTCCTAAAAACTACAGCACCTCAGCAAGTAATATTTTCAGGGAAGCTTTCTACTATCATTATCTGCAAACTGTGTAAGTTAAGTGTAAACCTGTGGACATTGTGTTTTTTGTCCTACAAAAAGTACATAGACCCTTTAAAACACCATAAGGCTGTTAAAAATGTTTTGGATACTGAAAAGAAACTTACGGGAGTCATGAGACACTGGCGTGGCAGGAAATTCTGTCCCCCCCCTCCCCACCCCCCCCCCCCCCCCCCCGGTGATTCTGTCCCCCAATATGGCGCACTGTGTACTAACTTCTTCTGATAGCGCCCTCTTTTGAATCATCCTCCTCCAGCCCATGTTATTTTCACGTATGGAGACCGATTCTCCGGCGGAAAGAATTCCCTGGGACGCCAGCAATAAGTGTACCTTAGTTTTTTTCATAGCAGAATCTGGGGTTTTCAAACGACACCAGAGCACGAAGGATGCGTTTCTCCTACTTAAACTTTTTTATTGTTACTATTATGCGTCAAACCAGCCTGAATAAAAAAAAAAACCATTTCATTTCAACTTCTCATTTCTTAAAAAAAAGAATTACAAAACAGACTGTTTTCTGTACTTAGGTCTGGTCAACAGCTGAAAATGTATCATGGAAAGACTCACCTGTTGCAGATGAATTGCAGAAAGCATTTTCAAACTTGGTTTGAGCCTGCATTTCAAACCATCTGTTCATAATTGGAAACCAGGCGAACCAACTGATGTTCACAGCCGGCTTAGCATGTTCTACACTGCATGTCAGTTTGAGTTCAGCTGATGTGTTGGATGGCACTTCAACTGTGTTGGATGACTCTGTACCTTCCCATGATAGAAGATTGTCTCTAGACAGAGAAACCTTAGGCCATTTTAAATTGATGGAAACTGCAAGAACAATGTTGTTGAAATTAATGTAATCAGGTAATTTTGTTTTAAGTTTTAGTTTGAAGAATAAACCCAGCAAGCCTCAGGCGATTGCAGGCTGTCAATACTTTACGCAAAAAGATGCACTTTAAATTTTGATTATGGCATGTATGGTGTAGGCCTACCACATGGTTCAGTTTGTATCTGGTGTTGCCGTGGGAGACAAACGCCCACTTCCTCATTGAAACAAACCAGTTTTTAAACAACAACAGAAACTATTGGTACATTCCTGACTTTCCATAAACAGTTTATTAATTCTGTGTGTTAAAATTAGCTTTGTCACCACTCATGTCAATTGTAGGAAGTTGCACCTGACAAGGGAAACTGACTGGGTTAATTTTAAAATATTTTTGGGGGTTGAACAAAGAAATGACTAGAGTGGGATTTGAACCAACGACCTCCGGATTAACGTGCCGGCGCTCTACCAACTGAAAGTTAGTTATCCTGAGGTTGTTGGTTCGAATCCCACTCTCGCATCTGCACAATCATACAACGTACAAGCAATTAAGTGAAAGGATGCATTTACTCACCTTTTTCAGAAACTTCAACTGATCCTTCTTCGCGAGGTTTATCCCACAGAACAAGCCTGTAGCTATATGTGCCTTCTGCTGACACAGTTACATTGGTGATCACCAACGAAGTATTTTTGAGTTCATACCGCTCGGGATGACCACTATGATGAGTAGTACCTCCCTGGAAGTAAAATAATATACTTTCTCGGGGCTCCGAGCTTCCCTTCGGTGTAAAATACCAGTAAATCGCTTCAGTGTCACTTGCTGAATAGCCTCTATCCACCATAGCAGGACAAGGTACAATCCCTCGACTGCCTCTCTCAAATTCAAAGTGCGTCGGAGAGATGCCACTGGTGCATGCAGCACAGAGAGTGACGACGACTACTACTATCCCAATCATGATTGACGATAAAATATCCTGTAAAAAAAAAAAAAATAAATAAAGAGCTGCAAAACATTTTTAAATGCTTATTTTCAGAGTTCTCTACTTGGTTTTGTCTGGGCGCTGCGCCTGTTCAAAAAATGTGGCGCCCGGGCAAAACATTTCGAAAAATACTTCACGTTACACACAAAAAAACACTGTTTCAATGAGCTAGTAGCTTTTTGTATAAATAAGTGTGCAGCTACTGGTGGTACCCAGAAGTCGGCATTTCGCATGCATTTTTCTCTGTGTTGCAAGCAGCGCATCCTGACAAAATTTGTAGTCGATGAACGGAACCTTGTATCCAAGACTCAATGATTGAGTCGACACCGCGCTATCACGAGAGATATCATTAATTATTGTACACTGTCCATGACGGCCCCGAATTTGACAATTCATGGTAGGAGACCGATCAGAGATGCAAATCTGAAAATCGTATTCCAAGTAGTTCGCTATCGAGCGATTGGCACATTGAGTAGATTTTGAGCTCAGGATCAGTGGTTTTGTTTGTGCTGATCGTGCAGTAATCGTTTGTGCAATCGACTTAAAGACACTGGACGCTATTGGTAATTGTCAAAGACCAGTCTTCTCACTTGGTGTATCTCAACATAGGCATAAAATAACAAACCTGTGAAAATTTGAGCTCGATTGGTCGTCGGAGTTGCGAGATAACTACGAAAGAAAAAGAAAAAAACCTTGTCACACGAAGTTGTGTGCTTTCAGATGCTTGATTTCGAGACCTCAAATTCTAAACTTGAGGTCTCGAAATCAAATCCGTGGAAAATTACTTCTTTCTCGAAAACTACTCCACTTTAGAGGGAGCTGTTTCTCACAATGTTTTACACTACCAACCTCTCCACATTACTCTTTACCAAGTAATGTTTTATGCTAATAATTTTTTTTAGTAATTACCAATAGTGTCCACTGCCTTTAACTATAGTGCAGGAGTAGTGTTTTTTAGTGTGTGCTATATGCCGACAGTGCAGGAAAAGTCTGCAAAATTTTGCAATCGTGCTGGAATGGTTTGCGCAATTTGAAGATAGTGCAGGATTGTTTAGTGTACGGTTGGAGAAATGGCACGTAAACCACACGTACCTATGTACTGTATTAAAAGGGGCTGTTCATAATATCAACATTTTCACAAGCGTAGGCGTATAAACCAAACAGAAGGTTGGGTGGTTAACTAAGGGTTGGGTATTAGGTTTAGGGGCATTCTTTGTGGCAGGACGGCTTTGAAGAAGTGCTGGTCACCTGTTCCTCCTTGCCACTTGTGGGAGCTCCATGTACAGTACAAAATATAATGCCAACCAGTTATTGAGACTTAACAGCTTGTACAGTTCAGGTATTTTATTCAGCTTGTACATGTACTTCTCATGTGGGTCACAACTCTTCTAACTGTCTACATCTACATGTATGTACTTGTCAAAGCCTTTTCAGCATTCAGGACAAAACACAAGGTGAGAAGACAATTGAAGAAGCTTCAGTGTTAGAAGTGGAAGGAAAACCCAAGAGAATTGTTCCAGGGAAACCCATGAAGTCAAGGAGGAACTGAAAGTGAAAAACCCAATCCACAGTGCCCCCTGTCCCGGTAGGATTCGGACCAGGGTCCCCGAGGTGGAAGGCAGGGCAAGACACCATTCCGCGAACCTGACTTCCAACCTGTCCAAGTTATCTAGTCATGCTATGTAGGTAGTACTAGTAGGTAGTGACTGAACACAATGCGGACGCAACGGTAAATTTCCTGAGGGCCCAAATTTTCTCGAGAGTTCGGAATTCTTATCAACTCCCATAACTAGTAATTTTGCCATTAACAGCATACAAAGCTTTACTAACTATCAAACCATTTAGTTATTGCGTAAGTACATACGTTACTTTATTTTTTACCACTTGACTCTTCCGAGGTGATTTTTACTTGGTGCCGAGTTTGTCAGTCAATTAAAGGCCGGTGCCGAGTTTGTATGGTGCCAACATTCTTGGTGCCGAGTGGGTGCTGAGTTTGCAGGTGCCGAAGTGTCCGGTATTCATACTACTAGTCTAGTGGTGTTCAGACAACTCGTTCGTCGGACAACTCGACCGTTCGGACAACTCGACAGTTGAGACAGCTCGATCGTTCGGACAACTCGACGGACGTTTTTTTCAACTGTCAGACTCGACTTAGGATCAAGACAAGTCACTGGATGGCCGTGACGGGGGCCTCAGCGCGGGGCGCGCACAGGGCCGGGAAGAGCGGCCGTGAAGGGGGGGGGGGGGGGGTAGGGTAGGGTTAGGGTTACAGTTGGGGTTAGGATTTACAGGAAATTCGTGTAAACATGTCAGTAACGGAGGTCGACCGTTCAACCATCGACTTGTCTTGGTTGGCCATCCATCGAGTTGTCTCAAAGTCAAAGTTGTCTGAACCGTCGAGTTGTCCGAATGGTCGAGCTGTCTCAACCGTTGAGTTGTCCGAACCGTTGAGTTGTCCGATGGACGAGTTGTCCGGCATCCAGTCTAGTCACTACACTACCACTAGTACGTCGTAGTACTGTAGTAGTGTCTGTGTGTGATACTGGTGATAGTCAGATAGTAGTACTAATTGTGGTAGTCGGACTCGTAGTTCAGTAGGTTCAACGACAATAGGTTTACTTCTAAGTTCACTGAATTCACTAGGTTCACTCTAGGTTCACTATGGGTTCACGTAAAAACTGCAATACAAACACTAAGTTACTAAACTAAAAGTGACCAAATTATCACTAAATAGATACTGCATAACACATGCGCTTTTAACTCCCTTTTTTGTTACCTCTCAAAAACGTGAGAACTTCATAAATAAGTCTTTAAAAAACACTTCTTTTTTATAATCCAAAACACCAAAATATTACTCCAATATGGAACTATAAATAAGTGAAGATGGATCTACCTTTTTCCAATGAGATGTCTGTGGGTTGGTGGAAAATCAACAACTCCTCTCATATTTTATAGCGAAATTCGGGAGAATCTTTGACTTTCTTCGGTGGTATGTCTACTAGAACTATTTCGGTTTCGTCCGGCTATCGTCGTATCCCCCGTAACCTCACATAGGTTTAAATCTCAACTTATTAAAAAAGTTAAATGTATTTTCTAAGAAACACATCCAAATACTCACGTCGCCACCAATTTATCCGCCGTTAATTAACTCCAAAACCACTGAATTTTGGAATCACAATCTCTCTTTTTTTTCACCCTCAGCTCAGTCTAAACCGCCATGTCCATACCATGGGTCATAGCATGGAGCAAGTTTATTGCGCAATCTACATGTAGTTAATGTTTATTGCTCCATAGAAACTTTTTTTTATGAAGCATTCATTGCTTTTCATTGCTTACGATCTGAGGCTAGAGCGGATATTTGGTGACTATTTATACTCATGTTATCAGAGAAATGGTGACCTCTAGCGACCTCCATACATGTTGTGTGTGCAGAATTCTATAAATTAACAGAGCAAGGACACTGGGCCCATACACATGTACATGATTGATGGTTAACCTGGAGAAAGAAATAGCCCCCCATGGCGTTTCACAGATAAAATGTACCAGGCAATTAAGTTCCAATGTTGCTTTATTTCATTGACACAGTCAGTAAATATAGATTTGCCGCATTACATATACGTACCCCCGAAGTGATATTAATTTAGGTAAGTATAGGGCATGGGTCTACAAACTGTGGTCACACCTCATTTCAAAGGGGTTGGGGGGGGTCTTGTCTGAGTCAGGGTATATCTGTCTGCAACTGTTCCAAAATAATATATATTCTTTTACAGGATAATGTTAGAACAACCTTAAAAACTAACTAGCAAAAGGTGGAAGGGTCACTGAGGAAATGATTTACAAGAAAAATGAAAACAACAGTAACCATGACACACAACTGCGTTTTAATGAGAAATTAAATTTTAAAAAGATTCAAATTTTCAACCTGGGACATTTTTTACTCTTTCGCTGGGGGATCTGGTAAGTTTTTGTCTTTTTTCTTCAAATTATGGATAACTTTCCGTATGGCGCCACCACTTTTTCACTCATTTTTACAAAAAGGGATATATCAATCAGGTTAATAAGTTCCTATATTATTTTATATCGAATGAAAAAGTGGTGGCGCCATACGGAAACTTTTCCCAAATTATTTCCTCAATGGCGTTTTGAGTGATATTGTAGGATTCATGAGACATTGAGGATCAAGTTCTTGTTTCTAGAATTTGTGTCATGATTTTCAAAAGTGGTAAATGTGGAGCAAATCTGCTGACTAGCTGTCGAAATTGTACGTTTTTAACCATTTCGCCCTGCACACATTGCGTTAGCTTCGTAACCCTGCCGTCGACAGGAGGGTTACGTTATCGCAACTAGGATTTAAGTTTCCGTATGGCGCCACCACTTTTTCATCCGATATGAAATAATATAGTATCTAATTTACCTCAATGAGATATCCTTTTTTGTAAAAAATTAGTGAAAAAGTGGTGGCGCCATACGGAATGTTGTCCCTCAACTATTCTGTGTAATGCTTCTTCTTCTACACATGTTTTGGATAATTCTTATTCTTAAATAGACCTTATGCATTGACGTCATCCAGCCGCCATCTTTGAGGTCAAACGGTGACGAAACAAACGAAACGCATATAGATTGGCCAATGAACAACCTCCTTTTGACCTCAATGCGGGGGCGCCGTACTGAAATTACGTCATGTGCATAAGGACTATTCTTTATTCTGACCACTAAACAATTACAAATACAAGCAGACAGTATGTAAAATAAATAGTATACAAAAGGTAATACAAAGCAAGAAGAACAACCCTATAAAATAATGTAAATGAGAACGCCAGGATCAACAAAAGTATAATAAACACTGTAGCTCAAAGCCCGTTGATCCAGTCACATACAATACATTTACATAGGGAGGCAAACATAATACTATAATTTTTAAATGAATGTATTAAAAGGATCCACAGAAACCCTAATGACGCTCTGCAGGTAGGAAAGTCCATACAGGAATAATATGGAAAATCAAACTGCTATGCCACGCCGGACACTGCCACGACGAGGCTTGGTTCCCCATCCACAGTTCTCTCTTTTCTTTTTTTTTAAGAAAACTAGTACTAGTGGTTGGGTTCGACTCTATGGTGCGGCACTCCTCTTTTAGTCTTAATCTTATGACTAAAAATGTTTCGTAAATAAATATGCCTACCTTTTCTCGCTCAAATGGAAGCACGCTTTGCACAGATGAAACAGTGAACATTATAACTGTTTTTCGATTTAAACAGCAGTCATTTTCAACGAGAAAACTTTCAGAGATTTGGCCAGTGTTGTTGCAAGATTGTCTTCAATGTCGACGAGACGTGTTATTGCATGCACTCCCCATTTGTACACAAGCATCGAGAAGAGTGCGTACTGCATGCTGTACATGAATGGTGAGGTAATGGCTACCCAGGTAAATGTGCATATCAACGTGCGTGTGTGTAGCTAGTCTTGGTGCAAGACGTTTCTCGTTTCCTTATCACGCACACCGCGGCCAATTCACCGACAGCGCGCGCAACGACTCACCTGACTTATAGTCCACTCACCGCCGCGGCTCCGGCGGTGAGTGGACTTATAAGTCAGGTGAGTCGTTGCGCGCGCTGTCAGTGAATTGGCCGCGGTGTGTGTGAAAAGGAAACGAGAAACGTCTTGCACCAAGACTAGTGTGTAGCATGTTGTGATAATAATTATGCGGCATGCCAAAGGTCATCCAGGGGTGCCCTACCGCCGCGCCAACCCCGACCCCACGACCATAGACCTTATCGCAGATAGCGACTTTGAACAACTGCGCATGTGCGCGCAAAGGACTGTGGGAAAAATTTGGCACCTCGCTCAAAAAAGTAAACAACGTTCAACGTTCGTACACGATCGATCGGTTTGCAAAATGGATGTGGCAGGAGTGAACGAGAAAGAGCTGATTGATAGAATAAATAGTTCTGGCATAGACGAAGTAAGGTAATCTTTAGCTAGAGTGAATGTGCCAAGACACAGTAGTTAAAGACAAACTCCAAAGGCGACATTTTTTCGTGATAAAATTACTGTTTTTAGGTTTGCCCGTCTACGTCTGTAGGGCGTCGGAAGACTGACATTGACAAGGTCAATGGCGAAAAGTTGCAACACGGATCAGTGACCCTCCCGCAACCATCAGTCACCCTCGAAGGATCGGAAATAACAACCAAAACTTCCCACCAGTGACTCCGATTTGTGCTGATAAATACTTCGACAAAAGCATGGACGACCTCCATGACAAAAGTAAAAGACATTTTGTTCTGTTACAAAACAGAGAAACATTGCCAAGGTCATGATGATCGAGGACTGTCATGACTGTTTTACAAAAAATAAAAACATTTCTTATTCCTGGTCTAGATAGAGTCTAGATATAGCTCTATGGATAAAGCCCATCAATGGTTACATTGTCTTGATTCGATTGTATCTGTAATTGTATGCCACTAATCAGCAATGACGTGGACGTAAATAGAATAGCTTGGTAGTTGTACATTTTTAAAACTTTATGTGGCAGATGATACTTTTTCCTTATTTCTCACACCATCAACTTTTTAGGTCTACCACTGATATGGTTCAAAATTACAGTGACCAAAAGTGACTAAGTAATTGTGGTTTATACTTATATTTATTAATATAAATCTATTTCTACCTCCATGGTTATACCGTAGATCATGACATGACAAGTACAAGGTTCTGGTGTAGGTCCTAGCATACTTCTAGTTTCTAGAACTTAGAAGTAGTCCTAGCATAAACATTTTTTATTCAAGGGTTCAGTTTATACAAGTTTGATGTACACGTATTGTACGAACATGATTCTGTGCATAAAATAATTACATACTTTGTGCTTTGTTTTGTGCATGTATTACAAAAATGATACTTTTAGTGCACTGTACCATAAAGCATCAAGTTGTAAGCTTTATTGTTAGACCCTACTGGTACTGTAATAATGGTATGTTTGTTATGTCTATAATTTTATCATATGATATGAGACTATGAGTTTTTGTAGGTTTGTAATTTGAAAAGCAAGGACTAGGTCACATGAGCGAAACCCTTCTTAAGGTAGGAATTTGAAAAAAGAATATACCTTCTTTTAAATTTTTGTTTTCAAATAAGTTTGATTTATTCAATAAAAAAAATAGATTCTGCATTGGGCATACTCAAAAAATAAATCCTTTTAGTTTTACTTGGAAATTGTCACCATTTAACTTTATTATTTTGGGGGCAACTATCCCAATTAATACATTTTTGGTTATGATAGACTAATAAAAAGCCATATTGAGAAGACTATTTATACAGTAACTCACTTTTATATTCTTTATAAATAATCTATATTTGTACATCTGTTAAACCTGATTCTAAACTTATATACTGATAGGTCTCATTTTGTAGTTTCAGTGGGTGAAAAGTCATTTCAAACCTTGCCATCAAAGAAGAAGTATTGTGAGCACTTAAATGTGATTCTCTGCAAACTCTGCATCTTCAAAATTTGGATTTAAATTAACAAGTAAGTAGACTGGCACTGTGGTCAGGTGGTTCAGGGCCCACTAATAATGGGTTTAGTACTGCCAGAGGCAATTTGTTATGTATTAAGCTGTCTCATGACTTCACAAAGCCATGATTAAAACAATTGATATTTATTAAGCTGCAGCCACCTTTGGCAAACACGTCATGCATGTCAGAGTCCTTGTTCACAAAAAGACTCTAGAAGAGGGGTCAGACTATCTGCTACACCCACAGGTTGGAATGGAATCTAAAGGTGACTGTGCCATGATAAAACTGCAGCTATGTATAAAACCTATGACAAACTCTAGTTTGTGAATGCTACATCATGCATGTTGTGAATTTAACTCCTGGGGTTGGTGTGAAAACAATTGTTCACAATCTAACAAGCATCTGTAATTATTTGACCCATTTTATGGTGAGAGTTTAAAGGTTTCATTGATAACTGTGGGTACACATAATTTAACTCTTGCTGAAAATAAATCCAAACCTGTCACACTTTTTGTTCCATATATTTGTTTACAAACAATTTTTTATTTACAATTTCCATCCTTTAATTTTTTTTCTTCAAATATTTAAATTGGTAATATTAACTTTATAACACACTTGGTATTTTCATGGCCCCTTAAAAACACTTACATTGCAGTTTACTTTACTCAATTATTATCTACCCTTGTTTGCCTCAGGTATTGTTCATGTTGACTGTACTGAGGCGGTTAACTACAACCCTCTAGATCTTTGCAATTGCAACCCTTGGTATTATTTAAATCTTTGCATTATGAAGTATTATTGTATGATTTAAGTAACCAGAATAAATGAAGCTTTAAACTCTTCAAGACAGTGGAAATGGACGTTTGGACAATGTTATTGTTTGTATTGTATTGTATTATTCTACTTTCTCTGAGAATTGTAGCCTACAACCGCAGGACGCCACGCACAGGCATATTAAGAAGCACTTGCGATACCTTTAGGTGTTTTCAAAGCCCAACAGCCGACAGAACGCTTGCGTCACAGTTCACTCTGCAATTAACATTTATCTTTTCATCGCCAATTTACGTGTCATCAGTCAAAAATGGCCTTAAGAGCATGAAGACACACATACACACACACACACAGCCTTTAGTCAATTCAGAAGATGGTCAATGAGCTCTCCTGCAGCAAAAGAAGTAGGATGTGGTTGGTCGAGTCCACAAAACAACAGTACAGATCACATCTTTGGAGTGAACACAGAACTGCGAGAATAACTGCTTCCAATATGAGTGCTGTCACGAAGCATGTTGATGCACAAGTAATTATCTGAAAGATAAAGCAGACAAAAACTAAGGGAATAAATGAGTGGTTACAAGTTCTTAAAAAGGCATTTAAAACAGGCAGGGTCATGGTCGTTCAGCCCTTGTTCCTCTTTTACCTATCTTACTTGATGACCTGACATGTGTTGCATTTTAATGACTGAGACAATTTGCGGATGCACTGTGTGGTGTGTGCGTAGTTAGTCTTGGTGCAAGACGTTTCTTGTTTTGCTTTCATACCCAGCGCGGCCAACTCACAAACATCGCCCGTATCGGTGAAACATCTAGCACCAAGACCAGCACATATTATGCATAAACATATCCGAAAACAACCGGTTATAAACAGCTCCAGCTGGTCTTTATCACTCGTTAACTTTAAACACCCTGACCCCACGTGAAGCGCTTTCCACCACAACAGGAATGCAGATAGCGAAACTGATTGAGGCATTTATGAATGATCTTTTGCCTTGTAAATCATAACCAAACACTCTGCCCTGAAAGTCAGTCATGACTAATATGACTATGAGCTAATTAATGAGCAGTATCATTATCAGAATATTGATATTATATTCTGAATATAATATCAATATCTGTTATCTCTAAAAAATGTCGAGGAATATATAATTGAATAGAATAGGCCTATGTTTCTTTTTTAGTTTCTACCACCAATCACACATAAATCTAGCCTATACAATGCTCAAATTGTAGCCTACAGCTTGTTGGGTTTGACATGCTTGATGATTTAATCATGACCCGGTCATGATTAAATCATCAACAAGCTTTATTGATATTTTATTAAACTATTTTGTGTTCATTCAAAGTCAAAAGAACATGCATGGACCTACCTACGTATGTACGTACATGTACACTCCCTCGTTCTTCCGTTGAGTCGCAAAGCACACACACTGGTCCGATGGCATTATTGTCGTAGTTTTTTATATTAATAATACACATCTGACATGGCTAAATAAAGCATGGAGGTACACCCATTCGTGGGTGAAACTGTCTTCCGCCACAGAAGCATGACCGTCCACCACAAACAATGTCAATGTTTACAAACTTATTGTTTACAAAAAAACTTTGTAGAACACGTTACGTGACGACCGTATAAACTGGAGGTGCCAAATATCTCCCACAATCCTTTGCGGGACGTCGGATTTTTGCTATCTGCAATAAGGCCGTGTCCGAAACGACGACTTCGGCTACAGCTACGTCTAGATCAGCGCGTCTACCAGTGTTGAAGAATAGGCAGACGCGCGCGATCTAGCCGTAGCTGTAGCCGAAGTCGCCGTTTCGGACACGGCCTAATTAGGTCTATGCAGCACGCACACACGTGACCTCTGACGTCACTCACAAACCATAACATGATGCGCGCGCATACCGCCGGGCAAAACATCTGTGTGTGTCGTAGAGCTATATAGACGTTTCTTTTGACACGTCACGAGTCACGTGACAAAACAATTCCGCCATCTTGGTTGGCAAAAGTTTGTTTCCTTGTGTGTAAATGCATACAGATACGAACTTTACAGTCGAATAATCATGGTTCTTAGCTGCTGTTGTTGCAAAAATCGGTTCAGATCAAAAGAAGGGTTAAAGTTCTTTCGCTTCCCTGACATTCGGTCCTACCAAAAGCCGACCCCTGACATTGACAACAATCCGGTCCAAAATAAAGCGTGGACAGATGCTGTAAGTCGACGCCAGCGCAACAACAGGCATTGGAAACCTTCAAGACACGACAGGATATGCAGCGACCACTTTGTTTCTGGTAATTCATTCAGTTTTTTACTATACATGTATTATTTTTTTTTAGTTAGCGTTTTCCTCGATAGTTGGATTATTCATATTGGAAATATTGTCAAACAGAACCGCCAGTTGTCGCTTAATAAATTTGTGACTGAAAACAAAGTGAGAAATAGGCCTATAACTTATACTCAGCACAGTCAGTGACACTGACAGTCAGTGTGATCAGTCGGAGATGGTCGGTAGTACAAGTGGGGCTAGGTAGTACTATCAGTATTCACAGTCACACATTTTCTTTGGCCTGTGATCGGTGTGTTCTACACCTCAATGATGATGGTAAGTGCATTTCTTCGAACATTTGGTTCCACACCTTGTCATGCTTGTGGACACAACAAACATTTGTTTGAAGTTTTGATCTGTCTCATATCAACAGGAAATTACTCCAAACATGTGAATCACGTAGACAACACGCCATCAGTCTTCAGTAGCTCCACTGTTGCGCAGACAAGTAAAGGGGTTCAGGATCTGAACCGCTATCTCAGATTGAAAAAACGATCAGCTCTGAAGAGAAGACTGGATCATGATGATGATGTACAACTACAAGATGAGCCATCCACCAACTCATCAACCCCGGCCCCGATGTTGGAACCTGACCCTGTTAATAAGTATGCTTACACAATACTCTCATTACATTCAGCAATTTTATCTTCAAGTACGTGCTAATCTTTCAATCAGATTCGCAGAATGGAGTGGTGATAAAAACCTATATGTTGCCGGCTAATATCACTACCTGCGTCGTGTGTGTTCTATGTCACGCGCCAAGTTTGCTTGAAGATAAATACGTTATCACACGCGCTCTTGTGGAAATATGAAAAATATAGCGCTTCTGCGTCCCATATCCAACTTGGCCTTCCGGGGACGCAGAAGCGCTATGTTTTTCCGTATTCCACTCGCGCTTGTGTGATAACTTATAATATAGAAAGAGTTGGGGTGGTTCTGAAAACATTCGTTGGTTTCAACTCGGCGTTTAGATCAATATGCTCTGATCGTCTTCTGGAGAAAGCTGTGATAATTATTGTGGATAAGATTAATGTATGGATATATCGTGAATAAAATAAATCGACATCGCCCAAGATAGGCAGTACCACTTTTCCACCCATTTTTACAAAAAGGGATACTATATTATTTCATATGAAAAAGTGGTGGCGCCTTACGGAAACTTTTCCATTATTGTACCATATTGCCTTTGCAAGGTCCATATCACACCCTGTGTTTTGCATTGTTCTGAACACTGTTTAGTGTGCAATTAAAAAAAACTTTGCATCAAGTTTGCTTTAAGAAAAGACAAGAAAAATCATTAATATCAAACGAGTCCTTGAATGATGACTAATCTAACATAAGGGATCTGTATGCTGCCCTGTATTGAGGCAACAGTCTTTGTTCATCCAAAGTTATTATTTTTGTTTTACTTTCTTTTCAGCAGCATACCTATGCCGTCTACCCCAAAGAGGCTTAAAGAAAAGACAAGAGAATCGTCAAGCCAAACCACTCAGACTACGGAAGACAAAGACCCACATGATATGTACCGTAATGAAATAGTAAGTCTTAAGTCTCATATTAACTCACTACAGTCGCAAGTTGATAAGCTAAAATGGTCCAATGATAAAATTAAGTCTAATTCAAAATGCAAATTTTATACTGGTCTCCCAACTTATTTAGTTTTTTTGTGGTTGTTTCAGCAGCTTGTCAAGGGTGTATCTCCCTCGTATTGCAAGTGCCTTAATTTAAAAGATCAATTGTTGCTAGTTCTTATGAAGCTTAGACTCGATTTAGCTTTTAACGATATTGCAGGCAGATTTCAAATTTCAAGATCAAGTGCATCAAAAATATTTCATTTATGGATGAAGCACATGTCTGTTCAGCTTAAACCATTAATCAACTGGCCAGATAGACAAACTCTGAGACGAACACTTCCCAAAACTTTCAAGAAGTCTAAGAAATACCGAAAAACAACAGTTATCATTGACTGCTTTGAAATATTTATGCAACGGCCTTCAGACCTCAAACTAAGAGCACACACTTACAGTCACTACAAGCACCACAATACTATTAAAGTTTTAATTGGAATTTCACCTACTGGTGCAGTTATGTTTTTGTCTAAATGTTTTGGAGGTAGAGTTTCTGATAAAAAAATTACTCAGAAAAGTGGGTTTTATGAGAAGCTGTTGCCTGGTGACCTGATCTTAGCTGACAGGGGGTTCACCATTTCTGATGAACTTGCGATTCACAATGCCATCCTTGCCATTCCTGCGTTTACAAAAGGGAAAAACCAACTATCCGGACAGGAAGTTGCAGGTGCACGTAGTCTGTCAAATGTCCGCATACATGTAGAAAGAGCAATTGGACGTCTAAAGGAATTTCATATTCTGCAGCATGTTGTTCCCATAACGTTGGTCAAAAGTATTGACGAAATAGTTACAGTGTGTGCTGCATTGACTAACCTACTTCCAGATCTAGTCAAGTAGTTTGATCTTAGCCGAGTAGCGTATAGACCAGTTTAAGAACTGACTCCGCAGTATTCCAGTTTATTATGATCCTATAGACCATGTGTGACCTTGTGCATTCTTTTCTTTGGGTATTCTGGCAGGCAAAATACTGCACAGGTCCTAGTGGAAAGTTGACATTTTTTTGTGTCACAATTTCCACATGAATCCAAGAATTATGAAAGTAAAAGCTGGACAAGTTTTGAGATGTGCCCCCTCTTATCTTATCAAAAGTTGATAGGAATTAGACATTGCAATCTCCATAAAAAATAAGATTTTATGTTTTATTCCATTAGGCCGTGTAAAAAACGGTGCCTGCAGGAAGTCCGGGCTCAGTGGCTCTTTTGTAAATATGTGATGTCATAGGTCACATCGTCTATAAGCTAAATTAATAAATACCTTGGACGATTTCAAGTCTCTGATTGGTCAAAACCCGGTCGCGTGTGGAAGTGTTAACGGTGGTATAAAGACCGGCTTTGGAAAATAGCGAATAAGTGGCCACTAAATCAGCATACATTGTGTAAACCTTGCGCGTTGCACTGTATCGCATGCTTATTTATATCCATGTAGTTCCGTAGCAACTTCGCGCACTTGCGCATACGCATGCTGAAAATGTATAAATTTTGAGTGGGCGCGTGTAACAGGTGTGCGCGTATTAACTGACGCTGAGCTCAGGCTTGCGTTTTAATGCACAAAGAACAGCTATCGTCCAATCATTTGCCTCCTTTACCCCAGTGAAGGCGCGGTTATGACCACGCAGTGAAGACCGGGTACTCGCACTGTTATTCCCTAAGTAGTAGTCCATGCCACTTTTTTAATATCAATTCTGCTCGGGTAGTAGTTAAAAGCAGGACAGTTCTTCAGAACTAAGAAGTCTCCCCAACATCTGATCACAAACCAAATCAAATCAGGATACAAACACGGTTGTATTCGTTTTTAATTATATATTCATATTCTCAAAATTTATTCAACGTATATAATATGTACATTTTATTATAATCTTGTAAAATATAATTTGTTCAAATTTCACATATTTAGACTTTAACATTAAAGGTATAATAAATTATCTGTTTTAAAAAATATGTCTATAATAATTTCCAATTTACGGTCACAATTAAAACGGGGCTATTTCATCTGTCCTGCGGCTGTGCATGGTGAGATAAATAACAAATCTGTGAAAATAAGCACTCAATTGGTAATCAAATTTGCAAGAAAATAGTGGAAGAAATAACACCCTTGTCGCACAAGTTGTGTGCTTTCAGATTCCTCGAATTCATTCAAAAAATTTAGTGAGAAAATACTTCTTTCTCAAAAATTATATTACTTCAGAGGGAGTCAATTCTCACAATGTTTTACACTATCAACAGCCCTTCATTGCTTGTTACCAAGTAAGTTTTTATGCTAACAATTTATTTTGAGTGACTACAAATAGTGTCCAGTGTTTTTAACCTCTCCAAAGAGCATTTTTTTAAATATATTAATATCATATTATATTTTTATAAAAGGAACTGTACATTTATTCGAATTAAAATGTTTCAACAAATTCAATTAATCTTTCTGTGCACTTCGCCTGATATCTTGTTGTTGGCCTTTTTTTCTTTTCCTTGAACACTACTTACACTACAAATTACTTGTACGCCACAAGCACAGCTAACATCTGGGGATGCACCATGAATTTGTGAATCTGGATCTATAAACTCTACACTCCACATTTAAAAAAACTGAGCATAGTGCAGCACAGCGAAACAGCTCTTGTTTTTGTTAAAGTTTTGTTTTTATTTTTGTTATTCGTCGGGTTTAGACTACCGAAAGTCGTTCAAATAATGCACGATTCATTCTTTTGGTCACTTGCATAGTTCCTAAAGAGCAATTGCAATGAAACTTTCACTGATGGGCAATGGGGCAATGGTGCAATGATGATCCTCAAACAATGACCACACTGTGATGACATCATCACCTGTCACATGACGTCATCTTAAAGGTTTCTTTTTTAAATATTTGAAAATCTATATCAATTCAGCCACAATTCTGTCAATAGTGGAGCAGCAAAGTGTATTTTGGGAAACCGATGTGCGCAGAGCACCAAATCGATGTTCTGCTAAATGAACTGGTAGGAAAAAATCATTTACATTCTCAAAATGTTTGGATTCATGGTTTTGGAGTTAAGGTTGGCCACACCATCGATTAACATGGTCAAAATGACACTCACTCACAGAAAATCAGTGAAAATTATTTTTAAATGACAGTTTTTTACAAAAATATTTTGTAAGATTTTGGTGTAAATTTCATGTTTGTTATTTTCCAAAAATACAACATTGACAGATAGCTTTAATTGAAATCTTTGCAATTGCATGCGTGTGCGTCTTTATGAACCAGGGTGAAGTGTACTCGACAGCACGACTGCGTATGGGATGAGGTTCGAACTTCTTTTGTGGTCCTTTCTCTATGGTATAATCACGTTGTACTACATAAATTGATAAATGTATCATCAGGGTTGTTTGTAGTTTTGACTCCTAGTAAGATCAGTGACACTCATTATGTAATTTTACTTCCTACAACTCTGGCTTATGTATTTCTCTAACAATTGCAGGCTGAAGATACTGTGTAAAAAATTTCTTACAGTAATCTTTAACCTGTTTCCATAGGTCTTCATTATGGTATATCTTTTGGACAAAAAGTCCTCTGAGAGTCCAAACTACAAATAACCCTGACGATACATTCATCAATGTATGAAGTACACCGATTTGACACACCACCTGAAAAAAGTAATCGTGTCTTTCCTTCAGATGAACTTGATGTTGTGTTTCATTTCCAAGTACTTTCAAGCAATCAACAGCTTTTGCTCCTAGAAAAGTATTTGGATCAAGGTTGTTCGCATTTGCTTTATTGTTTGGACATTTTACTTCCACAGATTGTAATCCACAACAAGCACAACTAACTAAAGCATCTGGGGATGCACCAATAAATGGTGAATCGGGATCTATATACAATCCCACACTCCTCATCTGGACATCCTGGTGTCCCTCAAACTCCAAATGCTTTTTAAGGGCATCCAAAGCTACCGATTCATGATCAATTCCCCAGTTCATGGCTTTTGTTGGACAAAATGAATTTTTCCCAAGCATTTTAGCACATAGAGAAGACACATCTCGTTTCGAGGATCCATCCATAACTTTGACTACTGATCCCAAAACTGAAGCTGTAACTCGATCCGAAACGATACAAGGGCCACAAATTTGACTCTCTTTGGCCAGTTGTGCAAGAAGCAATCAAATGTGCTTGCTCTGATGTAATCGACTGATGTTCAGGAATTTCATTTATATTGAGATCACAAAATGGCTTTCGCAACTTGGGTTCCCACCTAATTTTCACATTATTCTCGTTTTCTGAAGCTGTGTCTGTTTCCTCCTCATCTTCTTTTGGAAGGAGAGAAAATATACCAGCATCTGGATTAATTTGTCGAAGTGTGGATGTACCCATTTTCCGGGTTACATGGACAGATCAAGACTTTCTAGAGTTGCTTTTGAAGTGACATCCACATTAGATTTTACTGACCTGATCTGTCCACACTTGTCATAACGTGGTTTAACAAAATGAAGGTCTTGGATAGTACATGGTTGGAGCTCTGCTCCCTTGAGAACATCGCGGTTCCATGTGCATGCCTTCTCAGTGCAGGCCTGGGTCGTGTACTCCAGCCGATTTGCCGCCTCCAACTTGAATAGTATCGCTGCAATATGACTGCACGCTTCTCCAAGCCTGAATAAAGAACAAAAGAAAAAGCAAGACTTGTTATTTATTTGGTAGCCTATAGATTACATGCCCAAATCTAGACTAAGGAAACAATACCCCCCCCCCCCAAAAAAAAAAACAATAAATAAAAATGCTTTCAACGGAGGTGCCCCCTGCTGGCAAGCTCGCCCCCTAACATTGGAACCCCGGCAAAGACGACCCTGGCTTGGATATTACAATGCTGTAAATTATTTCTCTAGTCGCCATAGTCAGTTTGTAATTCAACTGCAATTGTATTTCATAAAAACCGCAATGGCTCTTGAACCTTATTTAAAAAAAAATAACAATTAACAAACTACCTTGGTCCGGTATACATGTGCATGTTAGAAATATGTGTAGGCCCCATGTATTTTTCATGCTGTCCCCCAAACCATGGAGGAAAACTTTGCTAGTTTATCCTCCATGCCCAAACCAAGATCACACAAACTATATACCACACAGAGATTTAGCCTATTTTGAAATTGAAAGTAACTATTATTGAAAATAAAAATGCACACTTATTTAAGAATGTCAACAGAAAGGCTTACCCTGCCATGCACATACAGTGAGCAGCAACCACAGATCCAGTTAGTTTGTTTATCACCACCCAAGCACTCACTGGTGGTTTTGTAACACTCTGGGAATGCACCACTCGACCTCGGAGGACGCATACCGGGCTGTCATCGCTCACTGCGGAGTATAGTATCGCTTGAACAAACCCCTTCAAAAAATAACTATAAGATTCCAGCGACTTGTAGGCCTTCAGATTCTCCTGAGTATAGGGTCCGGGAGAGTTGATTAAATATTGATATAAATCACCGTATTCAAAGCAGGTCGGCCATAATTTAGGATTGTTTACATACTTTAAACCTCCGCCGAACGGGTCTGGCAAAATGATTGTTCCCTTGGGAAAATTAACAGTTAATTTGTAATTGTACCTCCTTTTTGTAAGAACGTCGAGTTGATTAACATATGCTGAGGTTAAACTTGAAGAATGGGCTTTTAAAGATGGATATGTATGCTCCTCCTCGATTTGATTAATAGCAAAAAGTGTAGGTTTCCTGGCTGCGTAATTGTGATCATCCATTTTCTGCAGCAGACGACATTTTGCAAAGTAACTTGCCAACCAGAAACTGCGCATGCGCTGGTTTCGCCCCAATGTTTGTAAACAAAAGAAAGGTCTATATATTGACTAGAGCGCTAACTTGCTCTACGTTTTGAAGCCACCCTGGGCTCAGACATGTTTGATGTGTTGCGTGAACTCGGAATTTTAAGAGAACACACATTGCCGCGATTATTTTTAGATTCGGCGTGTGCGTATACGTACGCAGCTGTCCACTCGCGTACGTCCGCGCTATGAAAACCCGCAACTTCGACTTGATTGCCGTACTAAAAAAAGTAAGCGCGCCTTTTAATCATGACGCACATGGTGCTCACAGTTTGTGCGCTGATCAGCAGATTGTGCGTTCACATTTACTGCATTTTTTGCTTCGATGGCACATAAAAAAGAACAGACGCACGATCATGCAAATAGCCGTACAATTGCCGTACAAAATTTCATGCTTTTGTATTGGTTTGTACATAAACATGGATGCGCCCACATGGCTTCAAAACTTTAGTGCGTGTATAACGGGGTGTTAGCGCTCTAGTCAATATATGTAGCTCTATGGTGTGTGTACTTTTTTGCCAGTTCACACTACAATGTACAGTGCTAGTTCAGTACATGTGAGTGTCATTCCGAATTCCATTTTGTGATTTATTCCTGTTTAAGTTTGGCATAATGATACCTAAACCTAACATAGTTCTGTCTATGACTGACGAGAATCGGAAACTGTATCTGAACCGTTTGGTTCTAAATTCGGGAGAACATTTACCTGATCCGTACAGCGTTGATCAGCTTGGATGGTTTGACAGCACCGACAAATGGCCACCGCTACAATTTGCAGACATCTACCATTATCTGATTCACACTCCAAGTGAGTTCACACATGAATCTCTGAAAGCATTTCGTTCACTAGAGGCTTACAACTACTTCGTGTCTGGTCATGTTCAGAAGTGTTTTTATCATAAGGTAGAAGGATCCAAGTACTGTTACATCATACGAAGTTTAGTCTTGCCAGGTCAACGCCAAAATCCACGCACAGACGGAGATCTGTATGATGCCTGGATATGTTTACATGACTTAGGAACGATTAATAATGGATCGTGTACATGTATGGCAGGGTTAGTACAAATCAAATTGTTATGTTATAATTTGCAAAGACAAGCCCTGTAACCATTGTGACAAACATTTATTTGGCTCTACCTGTGATTATAAATTACTATTTAAATCGGAGATCTTTAATTACATTCAGCATTTTTACACTTGTTTCGTATTGACAGAATATCATTATTAGAAACAAAGAGAACTGTTTTTTTTTAATTCAATTTATTCTTTTAGAATGGCAATTTTCAAGTGCAAATATCTTAATTGTTTCCTTGTTGAGAATTGACAGACAAGACTATGACAAAATATAGCGTCAGTACTAGTACTCCTAGATCTATTTCGGTGTTGTCCGCTATTGTCTCCCGTAACGATAGCGGACAAAACCGAAGAGAACTATTTAGGTTTCCTCGGCTATCGTCTCCCGTAACGGGAGACGATAGCGAACGAAACCGAAATACGTTCTAGGAGTAAACGACTAGTACATGTAACTGGGGTACTGTACTCGATGTTGGACATTTTTAATTTTGTGGTCTCACAATGATGAGCAGGCGTCAACATTTTGAGAGAAAAAAAACAAAAAACGAGTACAGTGCCTCGGGTCTATTATTTTTATAAAAGACAAACTTCGACGTAACAAGTGCATGAGCATCATTTACTTTCTGTGTATTTTACATCGAGTACATTTTTAATGATTGTCATTCCTAGTTTTTACATTGCAGGCTGTACATGAGAGTGAGTGACCATACTTTTGCACAGTGTACACTGTTAAGCTATTCAGCACTTGCTGCCCTCGTTTTCAAGTCCATAGAGTGTTTTAATATGACCAACATGGTGGCAGCATGAAAAAGGTCTATAAATATCCAGTGCATAAAATAACACAAACAGCTGACTAGAGCAGAGCACACAATAATTCACACCGTAGGCTATTTATTAGAGCAGCGCAAGACCCCCCCACCCCTGCAGATTTCCACAAATCATTATTTGCCCATGCCAGTATGCAAAATTTAGTCACTCAATGTGTTGTAAGTACAAAATGGACTAATTAAGAATGTTGATGATCAAAGTTTTGATAGTTAAATAAACTAAATCTCCTGTTGATATTAAAGGAAAGGTTTCAAAGACTGATTTTATATTGCTGTTTTAGTTGTCAGTTGTGAAGTAAAGTCCTTGTTCCTTCCCCGTCCTTTTGATTATTAACTTTAAAATGATGCCCCTCTAGTTTCCATATTTTTATCACTAGGACTTGTGGCACGAGTCAACTTTAGACTTAGAGGCGATCAACTGCAAGTGCATGCTAATGAAACTCTTCGGTAGCACAGGAGTACTTTGTCAAGTGTCTTATGATGCCCTATAAAGATATGTCAACATTCAAATGTGAATGGGGTTTCTTCTGAAAGATTGCCTGGATTTGGTTGCCTTTAAGTCTTGTGTACCATGGCCCTTAGGTCACTGTTTTCTAGTAGACAATAGTCACCCCATCCACCCTCCCTCCAGAAGACCACCCTCCCTCTGCCTACATGTACCTCCCACCCCCTCATAGTTCACCCCTCCTCCCAGTTCCCAACCAGCAGTTGCAGATCAACTATTACCCGGGTCCCCTTCAGCCCAATCAACCCCTAGCAGACATCTTCAGTTGCAGAGAGGATCCAGTGTGAAGCTCGCCCTTGATTGATGTCATCAAGCATCACTCTAAATATAGAGAGGAGCTGAGATGCGACATTTGTTACAATTTTAATCTATGCCTTTTAAACAAAAATTATTTTTATTTATAGGCCTGGTCTATGCCCATCTATTTAAGATTTTTGCCAAAATCATTAAATTTCGCCACAATGTTCATAAGAGTAACCTACATGTAATCATAAATTTTGAGGAAGCTAATTGTACGCCCAAAGCCCATCAATCCTTTAGCAAAGTGTATAACAAACGTGAGGGACACGACAAAACTTATTCCATGTATTAATGTTTTTGCTTGGTTTATTTCAGAAACAGAAATTTCACAGCCCATTTTTAAGGCTGAATGGATACCATTATTTAAAAAAGAATTTTGTTATTTTAAATATAGACCTTAAAATAGATAAAAGCTAGATAGTTAAAATTGTGTAACCAAAATCACATGAATGAGTTAAAGGATACACATGTGGTAATTACTCCATAATTAATAATCATTAAAACTTACTTGGTAATAAGCACTTGGGAGCTGTTTATATAATTAAACATTGCTAGAAACAACACCCTTTGTTGAAGTGATGTGGTTTTAGAGATAGGGGTCAATTGTAACCACAGAATTGAATCTGAGGAGAAGGGCATCAAGTGTTTCTCAGGGATCTTTATCCATGCAATTCTATGCAACAAGGATGATTTTTCTTTCATTATTTTCTGCAACTTCAAGGACCAATGGAGCCCACATGTTTGTCTATTTGTTGGGATACACCAAGTGAGGATGTTGGACTTTGACAGTTACCAAAACTTAACTCTGCATTAAAAAATCAAAAGTAAAAATACAGCTTTACTCATAAATGGAAACTACAATGACAGTACCTCAGACACGGACAACAGTGACAGCAACTCGGACATGGATACTAACATTCTAACAATCATGATAAAAACAACTTTTAAATAAGACAAAATAGGTATTACTACTCTCAGTTTTAAAAAGGGAAGCTAGATAAACAATTTAAAACAATTTTAACTGTTTCAAAGGTTGGTTTTGCATGACCACGATGCGAGTGCATGACTGAAAAATCTATACTTGGCAAATTGAACTTAAAAGAAAATGCATTTTTGTTTCTTTTCTGAAGACTTGGAACAGCATGCTCACATGTTGCAGCACTGATGTATTTTGTTGAGGCCACTGTGCGACGACTAGACAATCCGTCTGTTACAAGTCTACCGTGTACTTGGAAGGCTCCAAAACGAAAAGTCAACCCAAAGAGATTGTCAGCCATCAATTTTAGAAGGCCTAAAGCTACACAAGAAACTCTACCTGCAAAGAAGCATACATTTGTAGGACTCAAGAGCTGAGAGGTGCTTCCTTTATATCTGCAGCTGATTTTCAAGAGCTGAAGGAATTCTCTCCAGGTTCTGCTGTGTTTACACTGCAAGAAAACAGTGACAGTGATGCAACAGACACTGCATCCAAAGATGAGACAAACCCATGCGACGATGACCTTCCTGAACCCATCACTCTTCACTTTGATGCAAGCAGCATACCATTTAATTCAACACAACTAGAATTGAGGGTTGTACAGGTTGCAAAGGAACTCAAGTCAGAGTTCACACCAGAAGCCATTCTGGCACTTGAACGAGCAACTGTAGGGCAGGGAGATAATCCATTGTGGCAAGAACACCGTGCTGGAAGAGTAACAGCCAGCAGAGCAAAGAAGCTCTTCACCCTTCGGCCAACAGCTGATCCCAAAAGAATTGTTGGAGAGATCACGAGTTATAGCAAAGCACCCAAGACCTTCCAGCTCTGCAGTGGGGGCGCTCTAAAGAATCCACTCCAGTACTCAAGTACACAGAAGTAAACAGAGTTAAACATGAGAACTTTAATGTTCATCCCTGTGGTCCGCTTGTTCATACCAAGAAGCCATGGATGGGTGCCACCCCAGACGGCCAAGTGGGTTGCAGCTGTTGTGGTATGGGCATATTAGAAGTCAAGTGTCCTTTCCGTCTTAAGACATCCAGCATTGCAGAAGGCATATTGCAGTCCAACTTTTACCTAGATGAGGATCGCAAACTGAAACGAAACCATGAATACTTCTTCCAGGTGCAATTCCAGATGCTATGTTTAGGTTTAGACAGTGTGTACTGTGACTTTATGGTTTGGACACCTATTAAGGACTATTGCATTGAGCGTATTTACAAGAATAATGACTTTTGCAAAGAAATTGAAGACAAAATATCGGTAAACTACATGAAATATGTCCTCCCTGAGATTGTGACGAGAAAGAATGATCCTCTAACGTCTGATGATGAAAGAAACATGTGTTTCTGTAACAGGCCACCTTTTGGCAAGGTGGTGGTTTGTGGTGGGCCAAGCTGCAATACAAAGAGGTTCCATTTAGGTTGTGTGCAGTTGAACAGAATGCCAAGAAGATTATGGTTTTGTAATCGCTGTCGTGGTAGGCTATATTAATGAGATATTATGTTAACCCCTTCATGCACATTTGCAGTAAGCATTGAGGATCAGCAAATATTACCATTTTCTTTAAGTTTATCATAATTCAAAGAGGATAAGCATGCCAGAAGATCACTGAGTCTAGGCTAAAATTTGTAAATGTAATTCAGGCCAACCTCTGAAACCACTAGTTGCATGTGTAACTTTCAGTGCATAAACAGTCACATTTAATTCTGTGGTACAACACTTGCATTTAAATTTGTAAGTCCAGCACATGGTTACTATTTCATCAAGAATATCTACCTGTGTGATAGGAATATTTGTTTGTAGTACATTGAATGACTTCAAACGTCCAATGACTCTTTCAACGTGTATGCGAATACGAGAGAGCCTCCTGGATTTGTCAACATCTTCTTTTGAAAGTTGTATTTTGCCCTTTGTGTAGGCTGAAACAAGAAGTCTACAACTTTTAATGGCCATGTCTTCCTTAACATTAAAACCCCTATCAGCCAAAACCACATCACCATGATATAATTTGTCCATTATTCCGCATTCAAGAGTTAATTCCTTGTCCGAAACTCTTCCACCCCATCCAGGGGAAACAAAACTAACAGCACCACTTGGTGTAATGCAAATTAAATATTTTATTGTGTTGTGGGTTTTATAATGTGAGTATGTCTCAGCGCGAGCAGTTAAATTTAAGGGTCGATCAATAAAAATCTCTGTACAATCAATAATTGCCACTGTTTGCTTAAAACGTTTTTTTAAAGCACCAAGGTAAGTGCTGCCTCACTGAAAGGTCTACTTGGCCATGAAATGGTCTCCTTCAGTATTACATCAATTTTTGGGATCCATGTTCTCATTGAATCCCAAATCTGTATGCAGTGTCCTTGTCTTTCAGTCCCAGGCGCATCTTCACTATGCAGTATGTTTAACCTTTTTACATGGAATTTTGGAGGAAACATTCAATTTAAAAATAGATTTGAATCTTCCTAAAATTGGATTGGAATTTGCAAAACGCAGATGAAACATTGAGATAAACCATAACATAACAACAAGCTTTTCAACTGACCACTGACTCAGCATGCTCAGAGACCGTGTACGTGTACAAACACAACCCGAACTTGTTCTTTTGACTTTTGTGCTGTGTAGAAAAAAATAAGCTAGTTGTAGTACCACTAGACTACAGTACAACTTTGTCTCCACAATGCGGTGTTGTTATTTCACCGTGAGCGTTATGCTTGTGTTTCAGAATTTGTAGTCAACATCTGGTAATTTTATGAACGATGAATGGTCCCAAAAATCAACAAACCTGACATAAAATGTGCACTGCATAGCCTTTCGTGACGTGTAGCCGCTTCACCCCAGTGTTTTCGTTTTCGCTGACAGCCACAGGCGACGCTTCTCTTTCCTCAACGCAGTCGTTGCTCTGGGTATTTTGAGCTGAGCTCGTTTTCCTCTTCCTGTTTCCTTCGGTTTGTACATCCGATTGCGCAGCAGCTCTGTGGCATTGTGGTTAAGAGTTATTAATTAACAACTCGTGAAAAAATACAAATTTATCCACGTAAATTTACTAATGAAATTGAAGAGCACAAATATCAGTCATTGAAGTACGCGCAATTTTAACAGGAGTACGCGTCTTCTTGCCCGGCGGAAGTTACAGTCACGTGACTTGGACAGTGTTTTATCAACAGAGGGCGCTTTGAATATAAACAGAGGGCATATAAATTATCGTCTCACATAACAGTACTTAAGAGTCAGTTCAGTTTTTTTATACTTTATGGGTGGAAGTGCCTTGGGGTGCAAGTAAACAAAATTGCATTTTCAATTCTATATATAGCCCGTTGCCATGGTTACGGCTCATTTTGTTATTTGGCCATTTTAGGCCGATTTGGGGGTCTGAAAAACTGGTTTTTAGCTCATATTATTTACAACTCCACCCCAACAAAATGCAACATTATTTCAAAAAAACTTTTATATCACTACAAAGTATCATCCTTGGCCTTCCTTGAGAAAAAAAATTATTGCTTTAAATATCACCCTTGTGCTATTTTTGCATCATGCATTACAGTATGTTTTTAGAACTTGCAAAATCGACATTTTTACCCTATTTTTGGACCCCAAAATCTCAACTTGCCAGGGGTCTCAGAAAATGTTCCTTTCGGCTGTGATTAGGGCCAACATTGGTCTTTCCATATCTGGTGTCAAAAACTTGGGCAATTGTATCCTGTTGTGACAGTACTGCCTCAAAACTAGACTGTTTTCCCTAACGTGAAAAATGCATTGTTAAGGGTCTTTTCACGTAATATCGACATACGTGTCCACGGTAAAAAAAAAAGGAATATTTTTTCTTATACTTTGTGGATTGTAGGCACTTGGGGTCCAAATAAACAGCATTTTCATTTCAAATCATAATAAAACACGTTGCCATGGTAACAGTTCATTTGTGTTTAGGCAACTAAACTGTTTTTTAGTTAATATTTACAACACCACCCTACCAAAAAAACAAAATTATTTCATAAAACCTTTTCCATCACTACAAATAATCATCCTTTGCTTTACTTGAGACAAAAAATTATTGCTATAAATTTCACCCTTGTGCTATTTTAAGAACGTGCATTAGAGTATGTTTTTAGAACTTGCAAAATCAAAATTTTTACCATATTTTTTGCCCTCAAAATTTCATTTTTTCAGGGGTCTCAGAATATTTTCCTTTCGGTTTTGATCAGGGCCAAAATTTGTCATTTTTTTCTGGTAAGAAAAACTCGGGCAATTGTATCCTGATGTAACAGAACTGTCTCAAAAATAAACCCTTTGCCCCGAAAACATAGAGAAATGCATTCTGAAATATTTGCTTCATTTTGAATTTATAACATTAAGAAGTTAGTAATAATTCCATCAATCTGGCAGCTTTTCATAAGCAGTCTGTAGGCTTAGTGCGTTACCAAACATTGCTCAGGACTTGTTGATGACCTAAATCTTAGAATTTGCCCCGCAGAGACATAATATATAATAATTATGAACTAGTAAGATAGTGAATGGAAAAAATAATCAAACGCGCCTGAATAAACTTTTGTCACTGCAAATGCATCTTACTTATTTATGTTGAGCAGGTGCAAGTATTTACAACTTCTTTCAATGTTGTTTCATTAAAGGAACACGTTGCCTTGGATCGGTCGAGTTGGTCTTTGAAAAGCGTTTGTAGACGTTTATTACAAAATGCATATGATTAGAAAGATATTTTAAAAGTAGAATATAATGATCCACATCACAAGTATCACTCAAAAACATCTTTCTAACCATGCATTTTATAACAAGCGGTTACAAACGCGTTTCAAAGACCAACTTGACCGATCCCAGGCAACGTCCTCCATGCTCTGACTCACACACGCATACTGGGATCGAAGGTGTGTGTCGCCCCCGTAGCTACACCGCGCTGTAACTACACACCGCACTTAACAATTTAGGCCTAAAAAAAAATGTTGGATTGCCCTTTCACCCGATTTTTTGCTTGGGTCGGTCGGTCGGTATTTTTCTTTTTTTTTTTTTTTTTTAGATGTCAAAGAACAAAGAACGCTCAAACATTTCATGAAAGATCAAGTTGTCAAGCAAGCAAGGTATTAATCATCTTATACATCTCGCTTCAATCGCTCTTTTTGCATCTTTGTTTTGGCAAATTCCTTCAAGAACAATTTCCAAGAGTCTTTTCATTCACCGTGTTTTTCGTACGTTCAATAAACGAGAGATACCATTATGGGCATTACTGGCAACAGCGCCCTCTGGTGTTCAATGGAGTGTTCGACGGGAAAGCATGACGTTGGATAAACAGGCGTGTGAAATCGATCTACATTTTGTACGTTGCGTTTTTGTTAACGTTGAAACCACGACTGTTGCACTGGATAATTATTACTCTCGACCGTAAGTAGTCGGCCAACAACTAATTTTCGTGTCAAATCTACCATTTTGAAAGCATAAAATATTCATGAAATCAAAATTCGGAAGTAAAAGAGGGGGAAGAAAAAAAACTATAATCAAAATAAAAAAATAAACACGACCGAGATTTTGCTACTTTTACGGTCGGTCGGGATAGGGCAATCCAATATTTTTTTTTTTTTTTAGACCTTACCGTCTTGACGTTCCGTGCTGCATGGACATTATTATTTCGCTCGGCCCCAGCGGCCAGTCTATCCAGGACCGCTGAGATGGGCCAATCGCTTGCACAGATTCTTGTTCAGGAAGTACGTCATGCGTACAGTGCATAGAAACATGGTGCAGTGCGAGTGTGATGCATGATGGGATTGCGCATTATTAAACCCGTTTGCTCGTCCCCAGCGACTTGCTTAAACCACTGCACGTTTATCAAAAGGATATAATTATATCCAATGTAATCACTGGATCCAGCGGCCGCGGCAGGGACCTGTCTTTATCCTTACAGATAGTAATACTGGGTGCGTTCGTTTAGCTTCCCTGGGTCGACCCAGGTGTGTGGCGTTTTCTTTTTTCCTAGGACGACCGTGGGTTATTATCTGCACATGGTCGTCCTTAAAAAAAAAAAATACACACCGGGGTCGACCCAGGGATCCGAAGCTAAACGAACGCACCCTAAAAGTAAAAGCCTGGCTGCAAACAGCGCCCTCAAGAGGCAATAATCGAAGAAAGCAAATAACAACATACGGAAGTTTGAGTTAGCACGAACATCCTGACGTCGCACTTCGAGGCTCGTGAATAACACCAGAGACCTGCCTCCAAACCGGCGTATACTTTCACATTTGACCCCATTTATTTCGCATTGGGTGCGTTCGTTTAGCTTCCCTAGGTCGACCCGGTATGCCCCCGGTACGTTCGAATAGCTTTGACGGGCTCACCTGGGTCAGCCCCCAGTGCCCTGCTTGTGGAGTGGGTCACTTAAGGGTGACCTGATGTGCATGCCGTCACCACGAGAGGGCGAGTGTGATCGTTCGATTAGCTCTTGTTCAGGGGCTCACCCGAGTGAGCACCGCGGGGTACACCCAGGGAAGCTTAACGAACGCACCCATAACAGAGATACGCAGTCAAGTTCTATTGCGGATGTGACAGCAATGTATTGTTTGGGCATCTATGGAAAGTTCATTCCACTACACATTATCATTGTACCCAATGGAATCACTGGATCTGACAGCAGGGGGACCTACCTGTCTCATTATCATTGCGTATAACGACAGGGGCCCAGTTTAATTAGTGTGCACTATTAAAAACAAGAAAGGAGGAAAAGAAAACGTTGAAATGAAATGAAAGCAAACACAACTGCACTATCTGCTTCTAATATTCATCACTAAGATCAACTTCTTCTACACATTTTATATTAACAGCTTTGTTTAAATTTGTTTTTGAATCGGCCCCTCTCTCTAAAAAAAACACATTCCTTGAAAGGTAATTGTTTCTCATAAATGTCACTTTACATTGTCAACAGCTGCAGTGCTTCTTCCCAAGTACACACAAAACTCATGGTAACAACAACTTTTTTAACAAAATTTATGTACTAAATTACCATACTCAAATACACGACTGATCCATTGTAAAGTTTCAGTTGCATTTTATACACTTTTGCACAACTTTCGTCAAGTTTTGCATTGATCGATCGTGAACGTTTTGACAAGATACCATCATATTTTTATGAGTAATAAATGGTAATACCATGGAGGAAGGAAGAGAAGGAGCTCGAATGACCCGCAAAACCGCAGAGTAACAAAAGAATACTCTGACAATGCCCCTGTCTGGCCAGTGGAAAAAGATAGGAGACCTCCAGCTGGACGGCCGATTAACGAGCGGGATTAAATACAGAACGTGTGGTACCGCCAGTCTGCGCTCTTGCCTGCGTGTAAAGTTGAATCATTGGAGACAAGAATTGTGAATAATACACGTTTTCATTTACCGTTTGTTGTGTTTCACGGAAACATCATGGCATATTTTTACATTTGTTGTGACTTTCCGGTCACTAGCGGTGGTTCAAAATTTGGGTATTAGCACACGAGGGTGGTTGGTATTCAATTGTGTTTTTCGAATTGTTTTTTTCTGTATTATATCCATACGTCATACGACACCATAGTTGAGTGAAGAACCAAGTGCGCACGCGCAAACTCACATACGCCAGGTCGCTCATTGTCTGTGGAGGTATGTGGATGATTACGAGGTGTCGTTAAACGACCACGGTACCGCAGGTTCGACTTTTGAAGTCCCTTCGTTCGAGCTCCTTCTCTTCCTTCCTCCATGGTAATACAAAGACTCCCTTGAGCTTCACTATTTTTTCTCTCAGATGGAATTATCATCTTGAAAACGGTGACCTCATGGTACATAATTGTCGACTATGATTTAGGTTGAGAATGTTTTGTTGTGCCTTGTGTTTCACGGTTTTATTATGTTTGTTTACGCACGTCCCAGGTGCGTTTCCTGTGTTACTTTCCCGTTACTCGTTCACAATAACCATTGAACTAGTTATTTCCACCATGCATTAGGAAAACGTAACAATAACACGAAACAAGTGTTTGTGTGTGTTTTTTAACCAAAAATTGCGAAACAGTCGGACAAAAATACATGGAAAATCAATTGCTGTTGAAATAACAAACAATTTCTCAATGGCACAAGGAACAGTTTCGTATAATCGATCACGCTGAGCTGCGAATACCGTAATTCTCTGTTGGGCACACTGCCAAATAAACATGGTGTGACTTTTAGTTTAGGAATTGGTAACCAGGTGAAAGTATAGAAGATTATAAATGACACAACATAAAGACACTAGACACTTTTTAAAGACCAGTCTTCTCACTTGGTGTATCTCAACATTTTATTTTGCACAAAATAACAAACCTGTGAAGATTTGAGCTCAATTGGTCATCGAAGTGCGAGATAACTATGAAGAAAAAAAACACCCTTGTCACACGAAGTTGTGTGCTTTCAGACACTTGTTTTCATGACCGCAAAATCTAAACCTGAAGTTTTGAAGTCAAATTCGTGGAAAATTACGTTACCTCAGGGGAGCCGTTTCTCACAATGTTTTATATTATCAACAGCTCTCCATTGCTTGTTAACAAGTAAGTTTTTATGCTAACAATTATTTTGAGTATTACCAATAGTGTCAGTGTCTTTAAAGCTGTCGTAGGGATTAAAAATCGCTTCCAGTGCTGACCGTTGTCAGCTTGTTTCTCCACTGTCTTAAAAGTTTATTCTAGTTTGAGGGGCATCAAGAAAAAGAAAAGAAAAATTCTGCCAGAATTGTGTGTGTAAACCAGTATGCCATTGTTAATGGTAATTTTTTTTTTAAATGAAACTTCCTTAACACATAGGCCTAAATTAAATATTAAACACATGATAATTTACTAAAAAATTATTGTTAGCATAACAACTTACTTGGTAACGGGCAATGGAGAGCTGTTATTAGTATAAAACATTGTGAGAAACGGCTCCCACTGAAGTAACGTCGTTTTTCGGAAAGAAGCAATTTCTCACTACAATTATTTGAATTTGTAATTCGAGACCTTAGCTGAATTCAAGCATCTGAAAGCACACAACTTGTGCGACAAGGGTGTTTTTCTGTCATTATTCTCTCACAACTTCGATGACCAATTTAGTTCAAATTCTCACTTATTTGTTATTTTTATGCATAGGCCTAATTATGTCGAGTAGCCTACACCAAGTGGGAAGACTGGTGTTTGACAATTAAGGTGCAGTGCCTTTGAGGGGCTCATTGGAATTGTTATTGTTAACATAATTGTTAAAGGCAGTGGACACTATTGGTTTACTCAAAATAATTATAAGCATAAAACCTTACTTGATGAGTAATGGGGAGAGGTTGATAGTATAAAACATTTTGAGGAAACGGCTCTCTCTGAAGTTACGTTTTCAGATTTGGAATTTGAGGTCACGAAATCAAGCATCTGAAAGCACACAACTTCGTTTGACAAGGGTGTTTTTTCATTAATATATCGCAACTTCGACGACCAATTGAGCTCAAATTTTCACAGGTTTGTTATTTTGGGATATGTTGAGATACACCAAGGGAGAAGACTGCTCTTTGACAATTACTAATAGTATCCAGTGTCTTTAAATTGATCGCGTAGTTTATTGTTTGTTGCTGTTTCGCTATGCAAGCTAATGTTCCTTATTACTCATTGCCACAGCCAATGTGGTGGTGGATACAAAATTCCACGAGGCGGTGGGGGCGGGCTTGGGGCTTCATCCTCTTCAGACAAATTCAGCCTCGACTCAGCATATGTATGTGCTATGACATTGCGATTATCGGTTGTCGATGTTGCATGGTCGCCAATCTCTCTAACTTCTGCATAGGCTGTTTCTGCATCTTATAAAAATGCAAAAAGAACACTTCTAAAAGAAATTATGGCTACATATGACAAGGTTTCCTTTAAAGACAGTGGACACTATTGGTAATTACTCAAACAAATTATTAGCATAAAACCTTACTCGATAACGAGTAATGGGAAGAGGTTGGTAGTATAAAACATTGTGAGAAACGGCTCATTGGCTTTTGTTCCAAAATTATAAAGATAATAAAAATATATAACAAAATATTTAAAAAAAATTGGTTATTTATTGAGATTTGTTTACCTTGTTGTTCAAATCTGCTTGACAGATTGGGTCCAATTCGAATGCTTCCTGGTGAAGGGGCTCGTCTGAAAGTCACAGTAGCTCTGTTCGCATCATTGCTGTTTTTAAAAAACACTGTGTTGTTTAATTTAAGTTTGCCCAGTAAAAATGAAGGGAGAATACTATCTAAACACTCTGTCGTTAATTATGTTTTTCTTCCCCCCACCCATGTGTAACCTCTTCCTTAATTTTAAACTTCCTTCTCTTGCTTTATCTTCACCAAACAAACAATCAAACAGTCAAACGTTTCAGTCGGATGATATGCCACCCCCCCCCCCCCAATGATTTTTTTGTTAACATAGTAATTAATAAATAAATAAATAAATACATAAATGGATGTTGCACTAAATGTAGAGTTACTTACGTTTGGTTGATCTGGACAGCAGAATGACCTGCGGGAAAACAGAGACATTGGGGTAAAAGTGTTTGTAAAGTTGTGATAATAACCATGTTTTCCCTCTCCCTGAACCAGAGATAACCATTTAATATCAAGGACGGCTTATAGAATAAGCCAACGAGATATGCTTTAAACTAAACGGTTATAGGGGCTCCAGCACCTGAACCCCGCCAAAGGGCCTTGCCCTGAACCCCATCAGGGGCCCTTGAGCGAGACCTTGACCCCATGCCATAAATTTTAATGTTAAACTCCTTATGAATTGTTGCTCAATGTATGGATTTTAATGCGTGTTAAAGACTTTTAATGATTTTCTGCTGACATTTCTTTTTAAACTATACTTTCCTAATTGTCGAGTTCCCTAAATCACTAAACATGAAAGGTCCTTACGGTCTTTACGAAGCCTCGATGCGACAACCAGCAGGCTTATTGCGACCAGGAAAAGTCCGGATGACACAGCTGTGATCAAAACAGCATCTTTCCGAGCAGATTCCAACGGAGTATCTCCAGACCCTTAATAATAACAATTAATAATATCAACTTTTTATGGCGCCTTTCACTTTAACTGTCTCAATGCGCTTTACATTTAATAGTGCCCTGGTCGTTGGACCAACAATCCGTTAAACTTTCTCAGCTCCCTGGAAGTATACAACCTATTGTGTGCAACCATAGCAATACAATTACTTATTCATTCACAATATCAACCTCTACCCTCGCAGGTACCCAATTATACCCCTTGGTGAAGAGAAGTAATTATAGTAAAGTATCTTGGTATAGGACACAAGCGCCGTGACGGGATTCGAACCCACACTCCGGTGACTTAACCACAAGAACTTGAATTCGATGCTCTTAACCAGCACACCACACAAGTACAAACAAGATAAATTACAAATATCAGCGTAAAGTACAATGTAAACCAGTTTTAGTTAGGTCACAAATCACATCGTGATCTGAGATTACTGCTGGTATGATGACAAGGAGATTGACAAAACTTGTGGGGTTTTCTCGATCTTCTTAAACAAATACTTATTAATAATAATAATAATAATAATAAGACTTGTAATGCGCACATATCCACCCTGCTGGGTGTTCAAGGCGCAGTACTTCAAAGTCATTCAAAGTTGACCCACCTTGTCCCGTTTTCAGTGTTACGATTTTAGGTTTCACAGCTCCATTAAAGTTTGTTTCTGCTGGCAATGTTGTGGTTAATGACGGTTCAGCTGTAACTGCCGAAGAAAAAAAATAAAAAGTTACTAGTCATCATTAAAAAAAATCGTTCTTGAAAACTAGCAGTTTGTAATACTTTACATCTTTCTTATAAGAAAAGTTATTGACCCGAAATCCCAACTATTTTGATACTAAAATGAGATTTTTTGTTCTTCTTTTTTCTGTAGACTTATGACTGTTTACATTGTAAATGCAGCTTGCTCAGCATTATCCCCTGCCAGGAAATCTGTATAATTATGGGGGGCGGGGGGTGCCCTGACTTGCCTTACTGAGAGAAAAAATAAGAATTAAATAGTTTTTTAGACTATGTTTTGTTTAGAATCATCCTCGTATTCTTTACAGATTATTCCTTTATTCATCCCATGTTATCATTGATAGAGATTGAATTTGGTAAAGATAACTTTAAGTTAATTTTCGATTGCGCCACCAACAAATGTTTTAAAGGCAGTGAACAGTATTGGTAATTACTCAAAATAATTGTTAGCATAACAACTTACTTGGTAACAAGCCTTGGAAAGAAGTTGATAGTACAAAAGTTACTTCAGAGAAACGGCTCCCTCTGAAGTAACGTAGTTTTTGAGAAGGAAGTTATTTCTCAGTAAAATAATTTAATTGATTTCGAGACCTCTGGCGTGAGGTCTCGAAATCAAGCATTCTGAAAGCACACACCTTCGTGTGACAAGGGTATATATGTTTTCTTTCATTATTATCTCGCAACTTCGACGACCCATTAAACTAAAATTTTCACAGGTTTGTTAATTTATGCATAATTATGTTGAGATACAACTAGTGAAAATACTGGTCTTTGACAATTACCAATAGTGTCTCGTGTTCCTTCAAAGTAGACTGGTGCCACCGATACAAGTCCGGGCTCCCTATGTTATAGGCTACCATTGGCGTTACGACTATTATATATTTATGTTGGCGTAATGGTTGGGGCAATTAATTTTGGTCTTGGGGCTATGCACTCGATCTTCTTACACAATGTTACTCAAACAAAGGCCATTAATGTAGCAGTTTCACTCACTCTGTGTTGTTTTGAACTTAGTCGTTCCAACATCTCTCATGTAGTTTGTTGCTGTCATTGATAATGGTTCAGCTTTAATTGTAAAATAAGTTTAAACAAATTTAAAATCAATCATCATAAAGAACTTATTCATTAATTTAAACACTTAATAGTATGCAAATTCACCTTCTTAAAACTGTACATCATCTCAAATTCTGTACGAATCAAATTGCATTGAAATTGTACTTACAAGCAAGAACAATTTCCGTTGATGTGATTGTTGCTGGTTCGTTGTAAATTACAAAGGAGAAAGACAAGAAAAAAAAACAAGATTAATATAAACAGATGTTCTTGTAAATTGTCTACTTTGCGTCATGATACAGATTCGACCCGGTATTACCACTTGTTTTACATGACATTCAATAAACACTTTGTAAACTTACACGCAACGACAATTGTTGTAGAATTGTAGTTGGACTGGTTGTAGAAGGAGTCATGAACGTCACATTGGTGTCTTCCTTCGTCCTTCAAGTTCAAGTTTAGAATCGTAAGATTACAGCTTGTCTTGCCGTGATGAAGCGCGTACTTTCCCGTCTGGTCGACGGAATAAATGACCTCGTCTGATGGATTGCAAGACTGCAGTATGGTGCCGTTGAGTGACCACTCAAAAGTGAAACTTCTTTGATCAGTTGTGCCGCTGTCGACCACAGAGCACGGCAATGAAACGTCCTCCCCTTCTCCAGAAGTAAGAATGTTTTCTGCCTGAACACCAAAATTAGCTTTAAAATAAAAAGGTTTATAGTTAAAAACGACGTTCCCAATGATGGACCAAACTCTTTGGCAACAATTTCCTTTTGTCATAACAATCAGCTTGAAATAAGAAAATCGTTTGAAATACTACTACAACCCAACCTTCAAAATGACAAATTGGTAGCAGTTTTAGAAAATTCGAACATTCTTTGTTGAGAAAATTGTTGCCCTATTTTATATCCTAATTTAGTTGGTGAACTTGTTTTCCAGACAAAGGTCCGTTTTATTGGTTTGCCGCCATTCAACAATAAAAATGTGACCCCGCCGTACATTTTATTTGAAGGTTCCATTGTCGTAAATTTCAATAATTTAGAGGTAACACTTACCCTTTTTTACGTCGACTCTTGTTGTGTTTGTATGACTGATGTATTGTCCATACACGAAACATTCAAACACGGCTTCATCTGCAAGGCCTATATCCAATATTGTTAGATTGCCATTGTCTTGATTAAATATCACAGTCTTGTTCTTGAACGACGCCACTCCGCTACCACACCGAGCAATTTCATCACCTGGCATGTTTCCCAACCTATTTACTATTGACCATCGGAATAACCCATGTCGCGTATCACACGCTGGAATCAATGTACCATCCGCATACCGAGCCTTGCATTCTAATTCAACGTCTTCACCTTCAAAAACTGAGACGACTGGTGGCATGTCTATAGTGATGGCCCCAGAAGAGATGACACCTGTTCAACAAACAAAGAAATACAATAAATTGAACCCAAGGATTGAACAATGCTTCAAAGTTAGTATTGTTTGAAGCTTTGCATGGTGTGGAGAGATAAGAAGAAACTATAAAATAAATAGTCAACTTGCAGGTACAACCATGTGTAAATCTCTTAGGGTGAGTGTTGGCTCTGAGAAGAGCCGGTTTTCTCCTGAAGAGGAGCAGAGTATACTGTTCGAAACGTCTAAACCCAACCGGCTCTTCTCAGAGCCAACACTCACCCTATGAGATTTACACATGGTTGTACCTGCAAGTTTGCTATTTATTTATAGTTTATTCTTATGCTTTAAAGTTGTTTCCCACAGGTGAAGATCATAAGAATGCTCTTGTTTTATAGTGGTGTTTTTCGACACTACAACGAAAAATCTTTATTTTTAGGGTATTTTTATGTGCAATATCTCAATATATCTTGACACCGGCCCCGTGTCGACCTTGCGTCAACAAAAAACAGTTGGTGACTGACTTTTCAGGATCGGATCAAAGACCATCGGGTGCTTTTCAGTCGGCGATTTTTTTACGACCTGAGCGTAACTGGCGATGATTTTTTAGACAATTTAAAACAGTCGCCGCTAGAAAAAATTAACAGTCACAAGAGTAGAACAAGTTCAACTTGTGCGACGTATTCCCGACGGTCGGGAACCAATGGCAGGCGCACGATTTCTCAGTTGTTGGAACTGAGCATAATTATTTTTGTCTGCGCGTTACCGACGGTTTGTTGTGGACGCATGGAAATCGTAGGTCGACCTGAGGCCGGCTATAAGCTTGACGAGTTCTACTTATGTCGACTTACCTTGAAATATGTTTCCAATAACAAGCAAGACTGAGAACTTCAGAGTAACTCCTCTCTCCATTTTGTGATTAGTTATACTGTCATTGTGAACATTTTGGCGAATAACAGTTAGAACCTACAATATTAGCCTACATGATTTAATCTGCTTTTAAATCACATCTTTAACAACATCAAGTCTCTCCTGTAAATCAAACACAGATTGATTGCTGGAAATTACGATTTGGATTTCACAGTAAGGGTAGGCATGAAAGTGTTTAGAGAGAAAATGGCCTACGTCGAGACTACCCTTTAAAAAACACTGCGTTTTTCAAAGTAAATGTGACCAGAAGCAGTATATATAAATGGCAAATCAGCTGAGTTTGTGAGTTACTGGTCGATTGCAAAAGAATGTACGTGTGTTTTGTCAGCCAGAATTTGTGATCAAGTTCTTGTTTTGCAACTATGCGCACTCCTTGTAAAAAAAACGACTGTCAATCTTCTTTCGAAAGTAGAAATTTCTAGTTTCCATTTCTGTTTTACTCTTAAAATAATTACTCCTGCTCCTAAATCAACGGTTTTCTGGTGTCAAGGGAAAGGAAAGTTTCGTTGTTTTCCTTTCAAAGCAAGGGATTATAATATACAGAAAAATGTACTTTCCTTTGTAATAATGCAAACGATTGATATCCGTTAAAGTGTGTCCTATCAAAATTTGCATAGTGTAAGCTGTTCCCGTTGCAAATCAAACAACCATACAAAATGTTGTTTATTAAAATGGTCAGTTGCGGGTAGGGGAAACATGGGCTGCAAACCACAGCATTTCTTGCTTGTAAAATTCCGTTTTCAAGTTTCATTTGAAGCCCTTTTCGATAAGTGTAATTACACCCATCCATTTGCTCACTTATAGCGTTTTTATTATACTGACAGGGTGTGGGAACGACTGTCCACGTTTCCCCCTCATGTAACTGGCTTGAAACGTGCTCAAAAAAGAATCTTTGAAATCAGGCAAAAAATTACCTTTCTTGTGCCAGAACGTGTTCCATTGTTGACAGTGATTCTGGAAACGGCTAGACAAAAAATCACCGGTCGTTTCCTATGGGTACATTGGATTAGCTACCCAGGTGTGGCGGTTTCAGTCTTCCGCCGTGTTCAGTTTTCCGGGTGACGTAGCCGGACATTTCAGCACGTTGTTCGAGCGGTTTTAGCTTTCCGGCGTGTTCAGTTTTCCGGGTGACGTAGTCAGACAAAAATACCGCCGCGAGTACCCTGGCGAGTACTGTAGACTAGTGTAGTGTAGTTCTCTGAGTGACCCCAAATTGTTTCTACTACGATTCTTTTCTGTTTAGTCACATATTCTCTAGCCCCATCTTAACACGTATTCATGTGTACAACACTGCTTGTGCCACTGGTTTAATACAGGATATTTTGCTTGGTTTTCACACCAAGTTCTCTCATACGATCCACGCGTTCGCCGCTCGTTGTACTCGTGGACGCCGCCATGACAGCTACCGGAGAGTGTAACACGGATGACTCAATACGGCACTATAAATGGACTACTTTCGCTTGCTGTGCGCGGGCATCGCATGACGTAATGTTACCGTATATGGTCATTTGGAAAACTGAACACGGCGGAAAGTTGAAACCGCCACACCGGGTCAAACCCCGATCTGCCCCCAGTACGTTCGAATAGCTTTGACGTCATTCCAGGGGCTCACCCGGGTCAGCCTCAAGTACCCTGCTTGTGGAACGGGTCACTAATTTGGGGCTGGCCTGAGGTGCATGACGTCCCACGAGAGGGTGAGTGATCAATTTTGATTAGCTCTTGTCAGGGGCTCACCTGAATAATGAGCACCACGGGTCGACCCGGGGAAGCAATTGAACGCATCCTATGCTTACCACGGCCTGGAAAAATGTGATAATTATGTGTAAAATGGACTGAGAAAATTTTGTGTAGAAAGACAATGGTGGTGCATGATATGAGCCATCAGTGTAACAATAAGCCATTATTGCGAGTTAGATTTGAATAATGATTGGTACAATGACTTACTTAGTCATACAATGCTGTTGTTCAGAATCCTGTTGTATGGGTGTTCACTGTCTCTTACGTAACTACGCAAACAAGCTTGTCACAATCATGTGACATAACAACTGTGTCTCACTAGTCTGAGGAATTCAAATTATAAGTGGTAACATGTGATCAAGCACGTTATTGTAACAATTTTAAAATCTCACTTATTGTCAAACGTCCTATAGCAGGGTCCGAGTAAGCAACAAAAAGAACATCAGTCGTATAACGGTAATTGTAAGCCAATGATTCTCAACGTGATGAAAGTTTTGCTTGAAGGTTTGTGTCTTTCTTTTTTGTTTTTTGACAACCGTGTGGATCCTTTTGTTCTACTTTCTGTGTTTTAAAAAATATAAGAAAGAAAAGCGAAACCTTTTACTGCCCTTGAGCCTGAAAACAGTTGGTTGCTGAGCTGTTTTGTTTAATAAGGGGAGAATATAAAGATAGTGGAACCAATACTCACAGAAGGAGATTGACAGTTGTTTCTCTTTTATAAGGTAAATATTCCGCATGTTTCCAAAAGGAAGAACTTCACCACTTCTGGCTCGAAGAGATGTCCGTTTTTGTCGATCGACCAGTTTTGCTCAGTTGCGTTTTTTTTCAGTGTAGGCCTACTGTTGAGTTATACGAGATGTTTTTGATTGTCATGAATTTAAACACCTTTTTACGTAACACCGAAGTGACCTGTTATCCAACAACGTTTTCACAGTGTCAATAATCATTCCAAAAATGGGAGGCGCATTTACAGTCTTGATAGTTGTTGGAATTATGTTTCAAGGTAAGTCGTCAAGCTTAAGTGTCGATAAAACATTAAAAATAGTATTAGTTTTTATTTGAGAAGCAACCTGAAAATAAATACATTTTGATGCAGTGTCGAAGACAAAAACGTACACAAAAAAAACGAAAGTAGTGGCGTGTCATGGCATATAGCGGTTAAGAGCACCGGATTCAAGCTCTGGTGTTTGCTCAGAAGAGTGTTGGGTCGAGTCCCGGTCGTGACACTTGGGTCCTTAAACATGACACTTAAACATGATTGCTTTGTAAAGTTGGGGAGGTAGTGCTTTCTGCTCTACCAGCCAGGCTTCTGATGGATGATACCCAAGCCTTCATCTGTATGGACTGTAAATGGGGCAACCCTGTTTCAGCCCCAGGAGTAGGTGCCAACGGCCTCTGGAATAAAATAATTGTAGCACACACCTTGAAGTGGCCTTAAGGCCTTGTGTGTCTGGCGACTTGCAGAAAAAAAAATGTTATCAATGCTAACCTCGCGTGAAATTACTTTGAAGAGTTGTTCAGTGATTGAATCAGTTTAAATTTATTTCTATTATGCATATAGATGCTATTTCTTCTGGGACCATCATGATAGACATGCCACCAGTCGTCTCAGTTTTTGAAGGTGAAGACGTAGAGTTAGAATGCAAGGTTCGGTATGCCAATGGTACATTAATTCCACCCTGTTATTGGCTACATGGCTTTATACTGAAATGGACATTAGTTAATAGGGTGGAAAACATGCCAAGTGATGAAATTGCACGATGTGGTAGAGTGGCATCGTTCAAGAACAAGACTGTGGAGTTTAATCAAGACAATGGTAATCTAATAATATTGGATATAGGCCTTGCAGATGAAGCCGTGGTTCGGTGTGAAGTGGTGGGAGAAATCGGCCATTAAGTAAGAGTGAGAAAGGGTAAGTGCTGCAACAATTTAGTTTTGTTTTGTACAAAAAGGACCTACATTCCTCCATTATATACGTAACCTTTTCTACGTGTTGTACTTATTGTTACGCTTGAGTCACCATGGTATATACGCATGCCCTCTGGCCAACGCCCTTCAGGCTTAATACGCACATGGGTGCTGGTTCGCTGTTCACTCGGTTTGCTCTTATTTACTAACGTATCCCAAGTTTTCGACGAATATCGAACAGTTCGAGTTCTGCGGGTAAAAGCAGAAATAGATTTAGAGAAGGCCAAGCTGGCCTTGATTAACAGGGTTGATGGTCAAGATTCAGCAATAGAAGCGCTTCTGGAGGCTGAAGAGTTAGTTGCCGAGCGAAAGAAGAAAATAGAATCGCCGACGAATTAGGCCGGCTGGGTGACAGTGTCTAAGCTTCAGAAGGGGGGCTCAGTGCACCTATCAGCAGAGCAGCAGAAAAGTGTTTAAAATAGCTGAAGAAGAGGCTTTGATGGAACTCAAGACCCGAAAACGAAAGAGGCGTGATTTAAATGGCTCTGAGACGTCCTCTCCTGCTTACCGTCGTATTTTTCGAGGTAGACCTATATTTTGCATTATACTTTGTTATTTCAGCTTGCATCTCCGTGCATGCAAGCCTACACCCCATGCTGTCTGATTAATATATAATTAATAAATTCAATGCATCAGAATATTTATTGTACATTGTATAATACCATAACTGGTTAATGGGATTTTACATGCTAAAATACTTTTCGTCTCATGTGAGACGAAATTATGTTGTGACTTCTTTTACTAATTTCTCAAAAACTACAGAACCTCAGTAAGTAATATTTGAAAGGAAGCTTTCTACTATCATTATCTTCAAACCCTGTAAGTTTAGTTTAAATCTGTGGACATTTTGAAAAAGTACCCAAATCCTTTAAAGGACGATACTTCAACTAGACTTGTTGACAAGTCGTTAATGGTCCCACGCGGTGAGATAGTCGAGTTGTGGCGGTGCTCTCGCGAGATCACTCTGTTTGCGCGCGAACTGCTGGTTGCCCGACTTTCTACTCCCCATAATGGGACCGTAGTCGAGAGCAGTAGTCTCGCGGGGCCAGCCGTCTCGCGAGAATATCGCGGAAATCGCGGGGAGAAATGAACGCAAGATCTAGCCATAGCCGTAGCTGTTGCCGCCTATTTGGACACGGCCTTAGTTACATTTTTTTGGTAAAAGGGGATTTCTTTTATATGAGAGCTTATAAATCGAAGAAACAGGTTACGGGATCTGGTTTTGCAAACATGAATTTCATGAACCGACGTAGACGGTAATTGTAACCAAATTATTTTCATTGTGATAAGAGTTTTCTTCTTAAATCGCTAAATCGTTCCAAAAGACGTGGACCAGTGTATCGAAGGGTATCGAAGGGTGTTGCTAGAGTACAGGGTGTGGGTGAAAGAAAGAAACATTTTATTACGGGATCTGGTTGAGTAACATGAATTTCATGATACGACGTAAACGGTAATTATTGTAACCAAATTATTATTATTTATTTTTTTTGCCAAACGTGTGCCCTTTTTTCTGCATTTTGTGTTCTAATAAAGAAAAGCGAAACCTTTAACTAGCCTTGAGCCTGAAAGCAGTTGTTTTCGCAGCCGTTTTGTTTGATAGGTAGAGAAGAAAATGATAGTGGAACCAACCCTCACGAATTGACAGTTGTTTCTCTTTTAAGGTAAATAGTGCGCATGTTTGTAAAAGGTAAGAACTTCATAACTTCTTGCTTTACATTGTTTTCAATCGACCAGCAATTCCCTCACTAAGCCGATGGAACTGGTACAGGTTAAGGTTTCGCTGCAGTTTCTTAACATGGTTTGAGAAGAACATGTCACATTATATCATAGTGTAACGATGATCGCCTTAACACAATGGAGTTCGCAGTCTTCTTAATTATCGGAATTATGTTTCAAGGTAAGTCGACAAAAAAAAAGAACTCGTCAAGCCTATAGCGTAAATATATAGATAAGTTGTGCATAAAAACATTACTAATAGTTTGAGTCTTTATTTGAAAAGCTACCTTAAAGACATGGACACTATTAGTGATTGTCAAAAACCGGTCTTCTCACTTGGTGTATCTAGAAATGAAATAACAAACCTGTGAAAAAATTAGCTCAAGCGGTCATCAAAGTTGCGAGATAATAATGAAAGAAAAAACACCCTTGTCACACGAAGTTGTGTGCTTTCAGATGCTTGATTTCGAAACCTCAAAATCTAATTTTGTAATCTCGAAATCAAATTCGTGGAAAACTACTTCTTTCTCGAAAACTATTACTTCAGTGGGAGCCGTTTCTCACAATGTTTATACTAACAACAGCTATCTATTACTCATAACCAAGTAAGGTTTTATGCGAATAACAATTTTAAGTAGGATTACCAACAGTGTCCACTGCCTTTAATAGCTACCTGAAAATAAATACATATGATGCGGTGTCAAAAACAAAAACATGCAAACGAAAGTAATGTTATTGGAATTATGTTTCAAGATAAGTCGACAAAAAGACCAATTTGTCAAGTGTCAATACAGAGAGATACCGTGCATAAAGACATTAATACTAGTATTGGTCTTTTTTTGAAAAGCACCCTAAAAATAAATAAACTTTTATGCAGTGTCAAAAAAAACATTCAACGAACGAAAGTAAAGTTATTAATGCTAACCTCGTGTGAATTATCTTTGACGAATGGTTCAACTTTAAGGTAATTTTATTACTTCTTTGTGTTTTGAATAGGTGGCGTCTCTTTTGGGACCATCATGATAGACATGCCACCAGTCGTCACAGTTTTTGAAGGTGAAGACGTAGAGTTAGAATGCAAGGCTCGGTTTGCAAATGGTCCATTGATCCCACCGTGTGATGAGCGAGATTACGTCACATTTAAATGGATATTTCTTAAAGACAACATGGAAGGTGTTTACATTGCTGGATGTAATGTTGTTACGTCGTTCAGGAACAAGACTGTGGGTTTTAATCCAGACAATGGCAATCTTAAAATAATGGATATAGGCCTTGCAGATGAAGCCGTGTTTCGGTGTGAAGTGTTTGGAATAGTTGGCAGTCACTCAAACATGACAAATCTTCAAGTTAAAAAAGGTGAGTGTTTACCTCAAAAAGAATGGAATCTTCAAGTTGAATTTATCACCTTTTCTTACATACCAATATTACTAAAAATTGTCTGACAAAAATTACCAACAATTTATGTTGCTAAAATAAGGACACACTCGTACGAAAAAAATGTGCAAAATTATGTTGTAAAACATTGGTTATAGATAGTTTAAGGAAATTTCGTTACGTGTTTACCTTGTTGATTTAGGGTTTGTTCTTAACGAAAACCTCAAACTGTAAACGTACTTTATATTTGCCATAATTTACCCTGTTTAATATTGAGGGTTTACAGTTTAAGGCAGTGCCGTTAAAATGCATGTTTCCTTTTCGATTTAGGGTTGTCATGTTAGTTCAGTTACAATGATCTAAATTGGTGTAAGCCAACTTTATCAATTGTGGGTTTATATATACTATTAAACATGCTACATGATACCGTTGTTTAAACGTCTCGGACTCTAATTTGTATAGCAGTAAAACGAAACGAAACCTGTTTCAATTTTCTCGAAACCAGTGCCGTATGTTCATAACGAAACGCTCACACTGTAAACTTACTCTATCGACACCGTATAACATTCTGTCACATTTCCGACCATATTTTTTATACATAAAAAATAATGATAAAATTTTATGTTAAAATGTGGGGACTTTTTGTGCGTTTTTTTTTTTTTTTTTTTTTTTTTTTTACAGTCTTAAAATGAAATCGAATAACCCTTTTCAGTAGCATTCGATTTCGTGTGAAATAGAATAGGCTGTAGGTTAAACTGGCTGATCATTTTACCGAAATTGACCGAGAAAAGCAGTAGTTTGCAAGGAAAACGTACGTCGTGATCATTGTAAAAATTGTACAAGACCATTTTGGTGACCAGAAGGAAAACTTAACCCGGGGGAAGGGGATGCTCCCTTTTATCATCCTACAAGATCGACAGCGGCACAACTGACCTAAGAAGTTTCACCTGTGATACCACATCATGCTGCAGTGACGCATTATACATCTGTAAACTTACCACATCCGTTTTACATTGAAACTTTGTGCTGTATATTTCAAAAACATGTCAGAAAAGAGAAATATAATTATTCATTTTTGTTTTAATCGTTGTATTGGTAAAAAAAACAAAATTAAAATTCGTTATCCCCGATGCAAATTTTACATCTCTTATATCATTATTCATTGTGTTTAATGTTTCGTTAATGCCAACTTTCTCAAAGCGTTCAATGTGTTTTCTTAAAGCCAACTTTGGTGTTCAGACTGATGGAAAAGTTACTCCAGTAGAAGGGGAGAGTGCTACCTTACCGTGCTCTGTGATCGACAGCGGCACAACTGACAAGAGGAACTTCACCTTTGAGTGGTCACTCAACGACACCATACTGCAGTCTTGCAATCCATCAAGCGAGGTCTTTCATTCCATCGACCAGACGGGAAAGTACGGGCTTCATCACGGCAAGACAAGCTGTAATCTTACGATTCTAAACTTGAGCTTGAAGGACGAAGGAAGATACCAATGTGACGTTCATGACTCCTCCTGAATTGGCTTCGGGGGTAAGTTTGCAAAGTAATAATTGTTCATTTAAAACAAGTTGTAATGCCGGATGTCACCAAAGTATTCACGTTGCAGGAATCCTTGATGATGATAATCTTTTTCTTCTATTAGTTTTGGTTTAAACCCTTACACCTACAGTATGTCAGGCTTATAATGGGGTTTAAAATGTGGCATAATCTCTACCAAAGATCCCTGCGGGCTGGATAAAGGGAAGCATGCTTGGCTTCAATCACTGCCTTTTGTTGGACCTACTCGTTAAGATAGTGTATCAAGAAAAGCAATTATTATTCTCAAAGATTTTGTTGTTGTTCTTGTCTCTTCCTAATACAAGACACAGCACAAGTTTCAACAAGACAAACCTTGTGACAGTGGAGAAATACTGAACATGCTACTCACACAATGGATACAGTCAAAGGCCTATATTGAGACACCGCCTAATTTTATTGTAATATGAAATTTATGTTTGGATATCATTAACAGATCAGCCGGCATCGATCACAACATTGCCAGCAACAACAGACTTGAACGAAGGTCAATCCACGGCCATAAGCAGTTTGACACTGAAAACGGGACAAGGTTAGTCAATTTCAAATAATGCAAAGGTCGTGGGTTCGTAGTTTCTTGCATTGTTTTACTCCTTTCGCAAAAACTACAGCACATCATGGTTTTTGAGAAAGGAGTCAAACAAATCACGAAAATAAGTTTCGTCTTTGGAGACTCGGGTGGGATTCGAACCAACGACCTTTGCATTATCAAGCAAGTACACTCTGAGAAAAAAATACCCAATGTTGCGTAAAATTTTACTCTTTGTGGTGTTCAAGAGGGAACATGGTCGTTTGGAGGGTAAAACGCTACGCAACAGAGGTTGCGTCGTAATTTACTCAATTTACTCGACGGCTACCCAACTACGCGTCAAATTGCTTACCCAACTTTGTTGTGTCAAAATGTACCCAACATTCGACTACCCATTTACTCAGTATATGAGCACCATAACCCCTAGTGTTAAGTAAAAAAAGAAGTAATGCATTTTTGCAGCAAACACGGACACTAATAAAACATTTTAAAAAAGCCATATACATTGAATTTGACTGCACAGTATAATTTCCGATTAATCTATGGTGATCATAACCTAATAATCACCTTGCATAAAACAACCGGAGAGTTTGTGTACATTCAGGGGGTGAAACACGAACACAAAAGTCTTGCGAGCAGACTACATGTAACAATCTCTTTTTAGAAGCGGTGGTGGCTCTGAAAAGAGCCGGTTGGTTTTGCCAGACCTGTTATTGACGAAGTTGTTGAAGCTACTATCCGCGTATTTCCTGGTGATGCATTTCTCCCTTCAACCATGGAGGAAGCCTCCATGCTCAAACCGACTAACTACCATAAAGCCAAAATTCTCTCTTGACAACCGTGGTTAAATGAACATCAGACATCAACGACCTGCAACATTAGAATTATGTCCACCCCATCCATCTTTGATTATGACTTGTGCCATGCGACTTGTACGATACGTCCGTGTGTGTGTGTGTGTAATGTGCACTTTGCATTATGGGTAAAATGGTTTCCACGAGGAGCAGTTTACCCAATTACGTGCAACATTTTACCACAAAAAAAGAGCATTTTGTAGTACGTTGCAAGGTAAACTTGACCCTGTGGCGAGGAAAATGTGTTTTTGTACACATAAGTTGCTTTCACTGGCTAATTTTTTTATGCAACTTAAAAAGGTACAAGTTACCTTCTCGAGGGCACTAGCCAAATCGCCTCGTTGCCCAACATTGCGTAAGAAGGTACTCAATTTTGGTACCCAGCACATTTACTCAGCAAGTTGTTACACTTCTGTTTTAGAGTGTAATATTTTAAAGACCCTGGACACTATTGGTAACTGTCAAAGACCAGTCTTCTTACTTGGTGAATCTAACATATGCATACAATAACAAGCCTGTGAAAATTTGAGCTCAATAAAAAAATTGGTCATCGAAGTTGTGAGATAATAATGAAAGAAAAAACACTCTTGTCACACGAAGTTGTGTGCTTTCAGAGGCTTGATTTCATGACCTCAAATTCTAAATCTGGGGTCTCGAAATCAAATTCTTTGAAAATTACTTCTTACATCTTTCTCGAAAACTGCTTCACTTCAGACTGAGCCGTTTGTCACAATGTTTTATACTACCCACCTTTCCCTATTACTCGTTACCAAGTGAGGTTTTATGCTAACAATTATTTTGAGTAATTGCCAATAGTGTCAACTGCCTTTAAGGGAAGCTTTTTTATCATCATAATCTTCAAACCGTGTAAGTTTAATTCAAATCTGTGGACATTGTGTTTTGTGTCCTACAAAAAAGGTACTTAAAGACCATTTAAAGGGTCTATGTATTTTTTGTAGGACAAAAACACTTTGTCCACAGATTTAAATTAAACTTACACAGTTTGAAGATAATGATGGTAGAAAGCTTCCCTGAATATTATATTACTTGCCAAGGTGCTGTAGTATTTTGGAAATGAGTAAAACAATGTCATGAAAATAATTTTTGTCTCAGTGATCATGAGACGAAAATAATTTTAACATGTAGAAAACGTAATTTCACGACATTGTTTTACTCATTTCTCAAAAACACCAGCACCTCAGCAACACATATTTTAAGGGAAGCTTTCTAACATCATAATCTTCAAGTTTAATTCAAATATGTAGACATTATGTTTTGTATCCTACAAAAAAAAGTACCTAAAGCCCCTTAAAAGCAATGTGTGTTTTGAACTCGTAATTATGTGTTTCAAGGGTCTGGAGCTACTCCGTTGGATACCATTTCTCGGAAAGACATTGTTTTGATCACAGCGGTGTCATCCGGACTTGTACTGGTCGCAATAAGCCTGCTGGTTGTCGCATCCAGGCTTCGTAAAGATCGTAAGGACCTGTCATATTTAGTGATTTAGAGATCTCGAAAATTATGGCAGTATATTTTTTTCAAACAAGTTTCAGCAAAAAAATCATTACAAGTCTGAAAAGCTCATTTGAATTTATATATTTAGCACTTATTCACTATGGTTTTTTGTTTATGTTAAAGACACTGGACACTATTGGTAGTTGTCTAAGACCGGTCTTCTCACTAACTTGATGTATCTCAACATATGCATAAAATAACAAACCTGTGAAAATTTGAGCTCAATCGGTCGTCGAAGTTGCGAGATATTATTGAAAGAAAAACCACCCTTGTCACACAAAGTTGTGTGCTTTCAGATGCTTGATTTCGAAACCTCAAATTCTAAATCTGAGGTTACTTTTTTCTCGAAAACTACTCCACCTCAGAGGGAGCCGTTCCTGACAATGTTTTATACTACCAACCTCCCCCCATTACTAGTTACCACGCAAGTAAGGTTTTATGCTAATAAATATTTTGAGTAATTACCAATAGTGTCCATTGCCTTTAAATGCATTCATTTTAATTCAGGGTAGACATGATTTTGTTTTTGTTTTTATTCAGTTTTGTTTCAGTCAATAAAATGAATTTAATAGGCGTTCAAGAGTATTTGTGGGGATTCTTAAAGGCAGTGGACACTATTAATAATTACTCAAGATGATCAATAGCATAAAAACTTACTTGGTAACTAGCAAAGGAGAGTTGTTGATAGTATAAAACATTGTAAGAAACGGCTTCATCTGAAGTAACGTCGTTTTCGAGAAAGAAGGTGTTTCTCCCTAAAATATTTGAAGATCTGACTTCGGGAGCTCAGCTGAGGTCTCGAATTCAAGGCATCTGAAAGCACACAACATCTTGAGCGACAAGAGTGTTTTTTCTTCTATTATTCTCTCGCAACTTCGACGACAATTTAGCTCAAATTTTCTCAGGTTTGTTTTTTTGTGCATAATGTTTATATACACCAAGTGAGAAGACTGGTCTTTAACAATTACCAATAGTGTCCAGTGTCTTTGAAGGGATGCTGCAGTGAATTAAAATAAAACAGTTAAATTTGCTGTCATTTATTTTTGATATATGTATTGAACATCAATACAATGTGTTTTGTTTTTTCCCCGACATGTCTCACTTGCGTAATTAGCGAATAAGTCATGCCCCCCTTTTGTGGATTGTTACCGCCCCCCTACCATCGACGTCACGTCGGGAATTCAAACATATCGTCGGCAAAAAGAGTCTGGTTCCTAACAACACGCGCCTAGGTACCAGGCCACACAATGCACACGTCTCTATATGCACACAGCCAGGGGACCCGACGGCTCGGGTTCCCGACATGACGTCACATGAAGGCTCCCTTTTAGGGGCGGGGTGGGTTCCCCTAATCTCTTGAAAACCACCTTTAAAATACTTGCGCATTAAATAAAAAAAAGTATTTCAGGTTTAAAAAGTCATGTTTAATTGTTTAAAAAAAAATAAAAAAACTGCAGCCACCCTTTAAGCATGTCTGGTTGGCATAGCTCTCCTTGTTACATCTCTGGTTCAGAGAGATGGAAACATGGTTATTATCAAAACATTAAAAATCTTTTACCCAAATGTTTCTGTTTTTCCCAGGTCATTCTGCTGTCCAGATCAACCAAACGTAAGTAACGCTACATTTAGTGCAGGATCCATTTATTTGTTTATTTTATTTTGTATTAATTTATTTTGGTTATTATTTTTTATTATTTTAACATCATCAATTTTTATGGCACACCATCCGACTGATACGTCTGTTGGTTTGGTGAAGACAAAGCAAAACAAGGAAGTTAAAAATCAAGAGGAGGTTATTTGAGCAAACTGAAAATTAAAGAGCACAATCTGTTAATTAAACCACACCGGCTCTTATCAGAGCCAACACTCCCTCAACGGAGATTACATGATTGTACCCGCAAGTTTACTATTTAGTATTTATAGTTACTTCTTAATCTTGTTTAAACAGCAATGATGCGAACAGAGCTACTGTGACCTTCAGACAAGCTCCCTCACCAGGAAGCATTCAAATTGGACCCAATCTGTTAAGCAGATTTGAACAACAAGGTAAGCAAAAATCAATACGTAAGAAAGTAAATAACATTCATTTTGCGTAAAAAAGTTGTGTTTTAGGAACTACAATTGTTTAAAGTTTGGTAGAAAACTCATCAAGGGTCAGATATGACTGATTTGGGGTATATATGTTTCATAAATTCATTACAAGTATGGCTTTGGCGGTGTACTGCTCAATATATAAATTGCGGTGGCCTTAACTTTCTGCGAAACAGCAACAAATAATAAACTACACTGATATATTTAAAAGGTATGAGTAGGATTTTTTTTTTAATTGGAAGATGGAAATACGATATAGAAATGTTAAAACAATGTTAAACCATTTAAATTGCCATGATGTTCGTTTCAAGGAGGAAGAAAAAAATCGATTAGAAAACACGTTGTCTTCTTTGTGTGTCTGTTTCAACTAAATCTGTCTGATTTCTAAAAAGATGCAGTTGTTTTGTATTCACTTTTTAAGAATGTTGCTGTTTGTTACAAAAAAAGTAAAGTTAAAAGTTTTTTCTACGTGTATCTGTTGAAACTATGGAAATCTTAAGATGCGCGGTTTATTTTGTAAACCGTTTGCATATTGCTTAGATGCAGAAACGGCTTACGAAGAAGTCAGGGAGATTGGCGAACATGCAACATCGACAGCCGATAATCGCAACGTCATAGCCCATACATATGCTGAGGCGAGGCTGTCTTTGGCTGAAGGGGAAGATGAAGCCCAAAGCCCGCCCCCACCGCCTCGTGGGATTTTTAACCAACCACCTCATTGGATTTAGACTGGGCCCCTTTTGCTGAATTTTACTAATTAAATTTGTTTAAATAACTTACATAAACGAAAAAACTGGTATTTACGTATGAAAACGATATTAAATGTACAAACAAAAATAAGAGCAATATTTTATAAGATAATTCTTTGAAATGATAGCTTTGGATTGAGATTTTCTCGACTAATTAGGTAGATTTAAACAGAAGATAGCGTTATGCACTATCTATCGATTGTTGAAACAGCTACAGTGTACTTGCTTTTGATCGATTTAACTTTCAACCGAAATATTTATCTACTGAGTCAAACTAAAATGAAATGTCATGACTGTTTGAACTTTCTGCTGCTGTTCATTCTTGGTCTAAAACAGAAGTGTCGTATAAACGTCTTTGTTATTGGAGGCTCACTTTTCTTTTTGAAGGCATGTATAATTGATTGACTTGTTTGAAGAGATAAAATAGTGCATGTATGTGTAGAATTAACAACTATGAAAAAAGATAATGGACAAAATCAACTTTCATTATTATGATTATGTTAAAGAGAATGGACGACGAGAGAAAGTGAAGATTCGTGAACACAACATCAGTTTGCTCAGCAAACAATGAATTTTGTAACTGAAGTGATTTTTTCTAAACTAAATGTTATTGTAAATTGAAAGATTATTTTATGCCGTATGGTATCCTTTTTCTCCAACTGTTGCGATGACGCAGTTTGAAAATGACGTTCAGCACTGAAAACCAAAATAGACAAATAATCATTAATTTAGTTTTAATCCAAGAATAAAGAAATTTGTTTAAAAAAATAGACATTGTGTTTGTGAACCAAGCAAGACAATTCTTAGGCCTATATATTGTAGTGAAAATGCCCGCTTTTTACTGTAGTGGTACAACTGTATTGTTCAGTGCTCAGCTTCCTCCCCTTTGGTAGACTTGATTTCAAGTCTGAGACTGCGGTTATTAATCTCTGCATCGGCCACGCACGATTTCCCCCGGGTAGGCCATTATATGACGGAGATTAATCTGCGTGTTCCTTAACAGATTTGTAGTGAAAAATAATTGGGATCATGCTGGCGCGCAAAAATAACAAAGGTCAAGAGTCATAATTCATACCCAACTACACTCACGATTATTTCGGGCGATTTGTGTCGTCATGAAACTACGCGCGCCAATATGATCCCGACAAATAATTGTCTGCATTTTATGCTTTCAAGTCAATATTTCAAGTCAATTAGTTTAAAAAAAATTACATGATGTACATGTTATCCTTTTATGCATTGCTGTGGCAACCGAAACTGGGAAGTATCCCACAATTTCAAAAGGTTGCCACACCATGAGGGGGGGGGGGGGGGGGTGGTGTGTCTCCAATTTTGGTCTATATAGAAAGGGCTTTTATCAACAAATGGTGCTAGTTTTATGACAGGAACCAGCTTCGGAGCCTATTCAAAATTGTATTAAAGAACAAGGGCTCTATCCTTTAAGTTAGGGACAGTGCATCTGTTAAAAACAATGCAGGACTGTCTCCACTCACGTTGGCTGTTTTTTAGTTCTTTGTTTCACAGGTATGTCACAAGCACACAGTTTACTCATTCGCCTTCGAATAGCGCGGGTAAGCTTGCCAGGTGTTTCGTCATCGCAGAGGCCGATGCATGAATATTCACCCTGCTGCAATGAATCACAATAAAGGAACCTTGTGCAACGTTCGTCGTGTATGTAAATTGTGGGTGTAACTACCCAGGGAGAGCTGTTTATTGGCTCTGACGTGGTCGACCGGCCGACGTACCTCCAAAACCTATGAACACTAGTAAGCAACAAAAAGGACATCGGTAGTCTAACGGTAATGGTAACAATGATTCTCAACGTGATAAAAGTTTTGCCTTGAAGATTTGTGTCTTTCTATTTTGTTTTTTGACAACCGTGCGAACCTTTTTGTTCTGCCTTTTGTGTTTCAAAAACATAAGAAAGAAAAGCGAAACCCTTTACTACCCTTAAAGGGGCTATGTACTTTTTGTAGGAAAAAACAAAATGTCAACATATTTACATTAAACTTCACAGTTTGAAGATAACGATGGTAGAAAGCTTCCCTGAAAATATTATTTGCAGAGGTGCTGTAGTTTTTAAGAAATTAGTAAAACAATGTAATGAAATAGTTTTCATCTCAGTGATCATGACACGAAAATTATTTTAGCTTGTAAAAACGTATTTTCATGACATTGTTTTACTCATTTCTCAAAAAGTACAGCGCCACAGCAACTATTATTTCCAGGGAAGCTTTCTACTATCATTATCTTCAAACTGTGTAAGTTTAAAGTAAATCTGTGGACATTGTGTTTTGTGTTACAAAAAGTACCCAAATCCTTTAAACCTGTAAAATAGTTGTTTTCGTAGCCATTTTGTTTGTTAAGTAAGAAAGAAAACGATAGTGGAACCAATACTCACTCTTTTATAAGGTAAATGCATGTTTGCATGTTTGCAAAATGTAAGAACTTCACCTTTTCTGGCTTGAACAGATGTCAATTTTTGTTTCGAACCATCAGTTTTGCTCAGTTGTGTTTTCTCAGTGTACTGTTGAGTGACGAGATGTTTTTGATTGTCATGAATTAAAACAACCTTTTACAAAATACCTAAGTGAGCTGTGATCCAACAACGTTTTCACAGTGTCAATATTATTCAAAAAAATGGGAGGCGCAATTACCGAGAAGTTCGCAGTCTTGATAGTTGTTGGAATTATGTTTCAAGGTAAGTCGTCAAGCTTAAGTGTCGATAAAACATTCAAAATATTATTAGTTTATATTTGAAAAGCAACCTCAAAATAAATACTTGTTGATGCAGTGTCAAAGACAAAAACGTGCACTAAAAAACGGAAGTAGAGGCGTGGCATGGCATAGCGGTTAAGAGCACCTGATTCAAGGTCTGGTGTTTGATCGGCAGAGTGTGGGTTCGAGTTCCTGTCGCGACAGTCTTTAAAGCAAGAAATTTAACCATAATTGCTTCGTAAAGTTTTGGAGGTAGTGTTTTCTGCTCTACCAGCCAGGCTTCTGATGGATGATCCCAAGCATATCATCTGTATGGACTGTAAAGGGGCAACCCTGTTTCAGCCCCAGGAGTAGGTGGCAACCGCCTCTGGAACAAACAAATTGTAGCCCTCACCTTGAAGTGGGCTTCAGGCCTTGTGTGTCTGGCGACTTGCAGAAAAAAAAATGTTATCAATGCTAACCTCGCGTGAAATTACTTTGAAGAGTTGTTCAGTGATTGAATAAGTTTAAATTTATTTCTATTTTGCATATAGATGCTATTTCTTCTGGGACCATCATGATAGACATGCCACCAGTCGTCTCAGTTTTTGAAGGTGAAGACGTAGCATTAGAATGCAAGGCTCGGTATGCCAATGGTACATTGATTCCATTCTGTGATGGGCTACATGGCTTTATACTGAAATGGACATTAGTTTATAGGGTGGAAAACATGCCAGGTGATGAAATTGCACGATGTGGTAGAGTGGCATCGTTCAAGAACAAGACTGTGGAGTTTAATCAAGACAATGGTAATCTAATAATATTGAATATAGGCCTTGCAGATGAAGCCGTGGTTCGGTGTGAAGTGGTGGGAGAAATCGGCCATTATTCAAAAGAGACACAAGTAAGAGTGAGAAAGGGTAAGTGCTGCAACAATTTAGTTTTGTTTTGCACAAAAAGGACCTACTTTCCTCCATTATATACGTAACCTTTTCTACGCGTTGTACTTATTGTTACGCTTGAGTCACCATGGTATATACGCATGCCCTCTGGCCAACGCCCTTCAGGCTTAATACGCACATGGGTGCTGGTTCGCTGTTCACTCGGTTTGCTCTTATTTACTAACGTATCCCAAGTTTTCGACGAATATCGAACAGTTCGAGTTCTGCGGGTAAAAACAGAAATAGATTTAGAGAAGGCCAAGCTTGCCTTGATTAACAGGGTTGATGGTCAAGATTCAGCAATAGAAGCGCTTCTGGAGGCTGAAGAGTTAGTTGCCGAGCGAAAGAAGAAAATGGAATCGCCGACGAATTAGGCCGGCTGGGTGACAGTGTCTAAGCTTCAGAAAGGGGGCTCAGTGCACCTATCAGCAGAGCAGCAGAAAAGTGTTTAAAATAGCTGAAGAAGAGGCTTTGATGGAACTCAAGACCCGAAAACGAAAGAGGCGTGATTTAAATGGCTCTGAGACGTCCTCTCCTGCTTACCGTCGTATTTTTCGAGGTAGACCTATATTTTGCATTATACTTTGTTATTTCAGCTTGCATCTCCGTGCATGCAAGCCTACACCCCATGTTGTCTGATTAATATATAATTAATAAATTCAATGCATCAGAATATTTATTGTACATTGTATAATACCATAACTGGTTAATGGGATTTTACATGCTAAAATACTTTTCGTCTCATGTGAGACGAAATTATGTTGTGACTTGTTTTACTAATTTCTCAAAAACTACAGAACCTCAGTAAGTAATATTTGAAGGGAAGCTTTCTACTATCATTATCTTCAAACCCTGTAAGTTTAGTTTAAATCTGTGGACATTTTGAAAAAGTACCCAAATCCTTTAAAGGACGATACTTCAACTAGACTTGTTGACAAGTCGTTAATGGTCCCACGCGGTGAGATAGTCGAGTTGTGGCGGTGCTCTCGCGAGATCACTCTGTTCGCGCGCGAACTGCTGGTTGCCCGACTTTCTACTCCCCATAATGGGACCGTAGTCGAGAGCAGTAGTCTCGCGGGGCCAGCCGTCTCGCGAGAATATCGCGGAAATCGCGGGGAGAAATGAACGCAAGATCTAGCCATAGCCGTAGCTGTTGCCGCCTATTTGGACACGGCCTTAGTTACATTTTTTTGGTAAAAGGGGATTTCTTTTATATGAGAGCTTATAAATCGAAGAAACAGGTTACGGGATCTGGTTTTGCAAACATGAATTTCATGAACCGACGTAGACGGTAATTGTAACCAAATTATTTTCATTGTGATTAAAGTTTTCTTCTTAACTCGCTAAATCGTTCCAAAAGACGTGGACCAGTGTATCGAAGGGTATCGAAGGGTGTTGCTAGAGTACAGGGTGTGGGTGAAAGGAAGAAACATTTTATTACGGGATCTGGTTGAGTAACATGAATTTCATGATACGACGTAAACGGTAATTATTGTAACCAAATTATTATTATTATTTTTTTTTTTGCCAAACGTGTGCCCTTTTTTCTGCATTCTGTGTTCTAATAAAGAAAAGCGAAACCTTTAACTAGCCTTGAGCCTGAAAGCAGTTGTTTTCGCAGCCGTTTTGTTTGATAGGTAGAGAAGAAAATGATAGTGGAACCAACCCTCACGAAAGAAGATTGACAGTTGTTTCTCTTTTAAGGTAAATAGTGCGCATGTTTGTAAAAGGTAAGAACTTCATTACTTCTTGCTTTACATTGTTTTCAATCGACCAGCATTTCCCTCACTAAGCCGATGGAACTGGTACAGGTTAAGGTTTCGCTGCAGTTTCTTAACATGGTTTGAGAAAAACATGTCACATTATATCATAGTGTAACGATGATCGCCTTAACACAATGGAGTTCGCAGTCTTCTTAATTATCGGAATTATGTTTCAAGGTAAGTCGAAAAAAAAAAGAACTCGTCAAGCCTATAGCGTAAATATATAGATAAGTTGTGCATAAAAACATTACTAATAGTTTGAGTCTTTATTTGAAAAGCTACCTTAAAGACATGGACACTATTAGTGTTTGTCAAAAACCGGTCTTCTCACTTGGTGTATCTAGAAATGAAATAACAAACCTGTGAAAAATTTAGCTCAAGCGGTCATCAAAGTTGCGAGATAATAATGAAAGAAAAAACACCCTTGTCACACGAAGTTGTGTGCTTTCAGATGCTTGATTTCGAAGCCTCAAAATCTAATTTTGTAATCTCGAAATCAAATTCGTGGAAAACTACTTCTTTCTCGAAAACTATTACTTCAGTGGGAGCCGTTTCTCACAATGTTTATACTAACAACAGCTATCCATTACTCATAACCAAGTAAGGTTTTATGCGAATAACAATTTTAAGTAGGATTACCAACAGTGTCCACTGCCTTAGCTACCTGAAAATAAATACATATGATGCGGTGTCAAAAACAAAAACATACAAACGAAAGTAATGTTATTGGAATTATGTTTCAAGATAAGTCGACAAAAAGACCAATTTGTCAAGTGTCAATACAGAGAGATACCGTGCATAAAGACATTAATACTAGTATTGGTCTTTATTTGAAAAGCACCCTAAAAATAAATAAACTTTTATGCAGTGTCAAAAAAAACATTCAACGAACGAAAGTAAAGTTATTAATGCTAACCTCGTGTGAACTATCTTTGACGAATGGTTCAACTTTAAGGTAATTTTATTTATACTTCTTTGTGTTTTGAATAGGTGGCGTCTCTTTTGGAACCATCATGATAGACATGCCACCAGTCGTCTCAGTTTTTGAAGGTGAAGACGTAGAGTTAGAATGCAAGGCTCGGTTTGCAAATGGTACATTGATTCCACCGTGTGATGAGCGATATTACTTCTTATTTCAATTGATATTTCTTAAAGAAAACATGGAAGGTAATTACATTGCTAGATGTGATGTTGTTACGTCGTTCAGGAACAAGACTGTGGAATTTAATCAAGACAATGGCAATCTTAAAATAATGGATACAGGCCTTTCAGATGAAGCCGTGTTTCGGTGTACAGCATATGATCACACCAACAGTTATTCAAATGAGACAAATCTTAAAGTCAAAAAAGGTAAGTCTTGCCACCTGAAATTGACTATAATGGAACCTATAGAAAGCTTAAAGACACTGGACACTATTGGTAACTGTCAAAGAACAGTCTTCTCACTTGCTGCATCTCAACATCCGATAAAATAACAAACTTGTGAAAATTTGAGCTCAATTGGTCATCGAAGTTGCGAGATAATAATGAAAGAAAAAACACCCTTGTCACACGAAGTTGTGTGCTTTCAGATGCTTGATTTCGAGACCTCAAATTCTAAATCTGAGGTCTCGAAATCAAATTCGTGGAAAACTACTTCTTTCTCGAAAACTACATCACTTCAGAGGGAGCCGTTTCTCACAATGTTTTATATCATCAACCTCTCCCCATTACTCGTCACCAAGTAAGTTGTTATGCTAATAATTATTTTGAGTAATTACCAATAGTGTCCACTGCCTTTAAACATGTCCTTGTTTTCCTTGTTGAATTTAACTTTGAAGTATATCTCACAAAATCACCAACATTTTAAGTGACCTTTATTGTGACCTTTGAAGTCACCTGGAAGTGGTATTTTTTCAAAATAAAGCTTTTGTCACTAAGATATGTGTTTTGATGAGTGGCATGTGAATAAACAGTTATTAACTAAGGTTCTAAAAAAATTAGTTTTCGTTTTATTTACAAATTTAAGAGTAGGCCCCGACCCGAGAGGGCGCTATACGTGACGTCAATCGATGCGCGATATTGAAGAGAAAATGTGTAGTCTGGCCCGTACACTACGTCTGGGTAACTGGGCCCGATTTCATGGCTCTGCTTACCGCCGAATTCTGGGCTTACGATGACGATTCCTCGCTTATATGCAAGCGCCTAATTTCTGCGCTAGCCTTGTAAGCGTAGAATGCCTAGTAACGTGGAGTACGCACGCGCAGAATCCAAAATTCGCCGCTAACCCTTGAAATACGCTTGCCGTAAGCACACAATTCCTTGCTTCCGTAAGCGCCGGTTCTGTGCTTACGGTAAGCAGAGCCATGACATTGGGCCCTGATCGGTATGATGCCTACGTACGGAGCAGTCCCGCACTACGGCTGTTGTGCGGACGGTCCACTCAGATTACCCTGCACGATGAATCGCAAGCTAAAAACATGCCCTCAACGTTCGAACTTACCCGAATTTTGCACGTTCCGCATACGCTCCTCTAAGTTTGTTGTCACGTCTTTGACTTCCCACCTTGGAAAAGTTGTTGTGATTGCGTCAAGTTTAAGAACAACTTTTCTCTTCAAGTCAAATGTGTGTTGTATTCCGGATTCGAAGCACAACGGCTCGAAATGTTCGCTGCACAGCGCTGAACAGACGTCGGATCGGACCACTATTGCTCTTGTGAGTCTGACTTTCGCGGCACACAACCGCCTATACTTGGAATCTGCAGGAAACACATGCCCATCTTTAGTTGTTTGTCTGCATCCAGCAGCAATACACCTGGTCGGCATTGCCGGAAAAATGAAGAAAACAAAACTGTTTTCGAAACGTACAAACTCACGACTTGAACCGTACATGTACTTTGCACGTGTGTTTACTCTACGCGTTGCAGGCAAAGTCTGCCTCGATTGACGTAACAAAAGGGGTAGGCGGCGTCAGCCCCCCAAACAACTGTATCTATTTTTAAACATATAAATCGTGACAAACAATTACTAACAAAAATTACTTTATTGTTCAGAAGAAAAAAAATTATTTCCAAGCTGTTGGTGATTGCTAACACATATTAATAAAGTGTTATTGTCCATGCATTTGCTTGTTGCTTTAAGATTGTCATGTCAGTTTAATTTAAACATCCTATCCAAGTGTATATCAGTGATTTAATCTAAAACTATAAACTGCCACTTGTTCCCGTTCTTTAAGGTAAGTAGCCCTTCAGTAATAATACAAAACGAACTGTCCTGAAGAGTAAGACAGTTCCTTTCAGAACTGAGAAGTGTCCCGAGAAAACCTACTCCGCTTTAGTAGAATATAAAGCAGTTGGAAGTTCTTTAAAGAAAAATATAATCTACCCAGCAAGTAGATATTGGTGTTGCCACAAACCAAATAACATTGATACCTTGCAATGCCTCAAATCCCTCGTACTGTAAGCTTACCACATCAATACCGTTTACACTTCAACATTTCCGAACACAAGTCGGGAAATGAAAACACATCACTCATTGTAATAATAATAATTTGTCCGATAGTCAACTTTGCTGTTCAGACTGATGGAAAACTTACTCCGGGAGCAGGGGAGAACGCCACTTTACCGTGCTCTGTGATCGACAGCGGCACAACTGAAAAGAGGAACTTCACCTTTGAGTGGTCACTCAACGGCACCATACTGCAGTCTTGCGATCCATCAGGCGAGGTATTTTATTCCGTCGACCAGACGGGAAAGTACGGGCTTCATCACGGCAAGACAAGCTGTAATCTTACGATTCTAAACTTGAGCTTGAAGGACGAAGGAAGATACCAATGTGACGTTCATGACTCCTCCTACAACCAGTCCAGCTACAATTATACAACAATTGGCTTCGGGGGTAAGTTTGCAAAGTAAAAATTGTTCATTTAAAACAAGTTGTAATGCCGGATGTCACCAAAGTATTCACGTTGCAGGAATCCTTGATGATGATAATCTTTTTCTTCTATTAGTTTTGGTTTAAACCCTTACACCTACAGTATGTCAGGCTTATAATGGGGTTTAAAATGTGGCATAATCTCTACCAAAGATCCCTGCGGGCTGGATAAAGGGAAGCATGCTTGGCTTCAATCACTGCCTTTTGTTGGACCTACTCGTTAAGATAGTGTATCAAGAAAAGCAATTATTATTCTCAAAGATTTTGTTGTTGTTCTTGTCTCTTCCTAAAGCAAGACACAGCACAACTTTCAACAAGACAAACCTTGTGACAGTGGAGAAATACTGAACATGCTACTCACACAATGGATACAGTCAAAGGCCTATATTGAGACACCGCCTAATTTTATTGTAATATGAAATTTATGTTTGGATATCATTAACAGATCAGCCGGCATCGATCACAACATTGCCAGCAACAACAGACTTGAACAAAGGTCAATCCACGGCCATAAGCAGTTTGACACTGAAAACGGGACAAGGTTAGTCAATTTCAAATAATGCAAAGGTCGTGGGTTCGTAGTTTCTTGCATTGTTTTACTCCTTTCTCAAAAACTACAGCACATCATGGTTTTTGAGAAAGGAGTCAAACGAATCACGAAAATAAGTTTCGTCTTTGGAGACTCGGGTGGGATTCGAACCCACGACCTTTGCATTATCAAGCAAGTACACTCTGAGAAAAAAATACCCAATGTTGCGTAAAATTTTACTCTTTGTGGTGTTCAAGAGGGAACATGGTCGTTTGGAGGGTAAAACGCTACGCAACAGAGGTTGCGTCGTAATTTACTCAATTTACTCGACGGCTACCCAACTACGCGTCAAATTGCTTACCCAACTTTGTTGTGTCAAAATGTACCCAACATTCGACTACCCATTTACTCAGTATATGAGCACCATAACCCCTAGTGTTAAGTAAAAAAAGAAGTAATGCATTTTTGCAGCAAACACGGACACTAATAAAACATTTTTAAAAAGCCATATACATTGAATTTGACTGCACAGTATAATTTCCGATTAATCTATGGTGATCATAACCTAATAATCACCTTGCATAAAACAACCGGAGAGTTTGTGTACATTCAGGGGGTGAAACACGAACACAAAAGTCTTGCGAGCAGACTACATGTAACAATCTCTTTTTAGAAGCGGTGGTGGCTCTGAAAAGAGCCGGTTGGTTTTGCCAGACCTGTTATTGACGAAGTTGTTGAAGCTACTCATCCGCGTATTTCCTGGTGATGCATTTCTCCCTTCAACCATGGAGGAAGCCTCCATGCTCAAACAGACTAACTACCATAAAGCCAAAATTCTCTCTTGACAACCGTGGTTAAATGAACATCAGACATCAACGACCTGCAACATTAGAATTATGTCCACCCCATCCATCTTTGATTATGACTTGTGCCATGCGACTTGTACGATACGTCCGTGTGTGTGTGTGTGTAATGTGCACTTTGCATTATGGGTAAAATAGTTTCCACGAGGAGCAGTTTACCCAATTACGTGCAACATTTTACCACAAAAAAAGAGCATTTTGTAGTACGTTGCAAGGTAAACTTGACCCTGTGGCGAGGAAAATGTGTTTTTGTACACATAAGTTGCTTTCACTGGCTAATTTTTTTATGCAACTTAAAAAGGTACAAGTTACCTTCTCGAGGGCACTAGCCAAATCGCCTCGTTGCCCAACATTGCGTAAGAAGGTACTCAATTTTGGTACCCAGAACATTTACTCAGCAAGTTGTTACACTTCTTTTTTAGAGTGTAATATTTTAAAGACCCTGGACACTATTGGTAATTGTCAAAGACCAGTCTTCGTACTTGGTGAATCTAACATATGCATACAATAACAAGCCTGTGAAAATTTGAGCTCAATAAAAAAATTGGTCATCGAAGTTGTGAGATAATAATGAAAGAAAAAACACTCTTGTCACACGAAGTTGTGTGCTTTCAGAGGCTTGATTTCATGACCTCAAATTCTAAATCTGGGGTCTCGAAATCAAATTCTTTTAAAATTACTTCTTACTTCTTTCTCGAAAACTGCTTCACTTCAGACTGAGCCGTTTGTCACAATGTTTTATACTACCCACCTTTCCCTATTACTAAGTGAGGTTTTATGCTAACAATTATTTTGAGTAATTGCCAATAGTGTCAACTGCCTTTAAGGGAAGCTTTTTTATCATCATAATCTTCAAACCGTGTAAGTTTAATTCAAATCTGTGGACATTGTGTTTTGTGTCCTACAAAAAAGGTACTTAAAGACCATTTAAAGGGTCTATGTATTTTTTGTAGGACAAAAACACTATGTCTACAGATTTAAATTAAACTTACACAGTTTGAAGATAATGATGGTAGAAAGCTTCCCTGAAAATATTACTTGCCAAGGTGCTGTAGTATTTTGGAAATGAGTAAAACAATGTCATGAAAATAATTTTTGTCTCAGTGATCATGAGACGAAAATAATTTTAACATGTAGAAAACGTAATTTCACGACATTGTTTTACTCATTTCTCAAAAACACCAGCACCTCAGCAACACATATTTTAAGGGAAGCTTTCTAACATCATAATCTTCAAGTTTAATTCAAATATGTAGACATTATGTTTTGTATCCTACAAAAAAAAGTACCTAAAGCCCCTTAAAAGCAATGTGTGTTTTGAACTCGTAATTATGTGTTTCAAGGGTCTGGAGCTACTCCGTTGGATACCATTTCTCGGAAAGACATTGTTTTGATCACAGCGGTGTCATCCGGACTTGTACTGGTCGCAATAAGCCTGCTGGTTGTCGCATCCAGGCTTCGTAAAGATCGTAAGGACCTGTCATATTTAGTGATTTAGAGATCTCGAAAATTATGGCAGTATATTTTTTTCAAACAAGTTTCAGCAAAAAAATCATTACAAGTCTGAAAAGCTCATTTGAATTTATATATTTAGCACTTATTCACTATGGTTTTTTGTTTATGTTAAAGACACTGGACACTATTGGTAGTTGTCTAAGACCGGTCTTCTCACTAACTTGATGTATCTCAACATATGCATAAAATAACAAACCTGTGAAAATTTGAGCTCAATCGGTCGTCGAAGTTGCGAGATATTATTGAAAGAAAAACCACCCTTGTCACACAAAGTTGTGTGCTTTCAGATGCTTGATTTCGAAACCTCAAATTCTAAATCTGAGGTTACTTTTTTCTCGAAAACTACTCCACCTCAGAGGGAGCCGTTCCTGACAATGTTTTATACTACCAACCTCCCCCCATTACTAGTTACCACGCAAGTAAGGTTTTATGCTAATAAATATTTTGAGTAATTACCAATAGTGTCCATTGCCTTTAAATGCATTCATTTTAATTCAGGGTAGACATGATTTTGTTTTTGTTTTTATTCAGTTTTGTTTCAGTCAATAAAATGAATTTAATAGGCGTTCAAGAGTATTTGTGGGGATTCTTAAAGGCAGTGGACACTATTAATAATTACTCAAGATGATCAATAGCATAAAAACTTACTTGGTAACTAGCAAAGGAGAGTTGTTGATAGTATAAAACATTGTAAGAAACGGCTTCATCTGAAGTAACGTCGTTTTCGAGAAAGAAGGTGTTTCTCCCTAAAATATTTGAAGATCTGACTTCGGGAGCTCAGCTGAGGTCTCGAATTCAAGGCATCTGAAAGCACACAACATCTTGAGCGACAAAAGTGTTTTTTCTTCTATTATTCTCTCGCAACTTCGACGACAATTTAGCTCAAATTTTCTCAGGTTTGTTTTTTTGTGCATAATGTTTATATACACCAAGTGAGAAGACTGGTCTTTAACAATTACCAATAGTGTCCAGTGTCTTTGAAGGGATGCTGCAGTGAATTAAAATAAAACAGTTAAATTTGCTGTCATTTATTTTTGATATATGTATTGAACATCAATACAATGTGTTTTGTTTTTTCCCCGACATGTCTCACTTGCGTAATTAGCGAATAAGTCATGCCCCCCTTTTGTGGATTGTTACCGCCCCCCTACCATCGACGTCACGTCGGGAATTCAAACATATCGTCGGCAAAAAGAGTCTGGTTCCTAACAACACGCGCCTAGGTACCAGGCCACACAATGCACACGTCTCTATATGCACACAGCCAGGGGACCCGACGGCTCGGGTTCCCGACATGACGTCACATGAAGGCTCCCTTTTAGGGGCGGGGTGGGTTCCCCTAATCTCTTGAAAACCACCTTTAAAATACTTGCGCATTAAATAAAAAAAAGTATTTCAGGTTTAAAAAGTCATGTTTAATTGTTTAAAAAAAAATAAAAAACTGCAGCCACCCTTTAAGCATGTCTGGTTGGCATAGCTCTCCTTGTTACATCTCTGGTTCAGAGAGATGGAAACATGGTTATTATCAAAACATTAAAAATCTTTTACCCAAATGTTTCTGTTTTTCCCAGGTCATTCTGCTGTCCAGATCAACCAAACGTAAGTAACGCTACATTTAGTGCAGGATCCATTTATTTGTTTATTTTATTTTGTATTAATTTATTTTGGTTATTATTTTTTATTATTTTAACATCATCAATTTTTATGGCACACCATCCGACTGATACGTCTGTTGGTTTGGTGAAGACAAAGCAAAACAAGGAAGTTAAAAATCAAGAGGAGGTTATTTGAGCAAACTGAAAATTAAAGAGCACAATCTGTTAATTAAACCACACCGGCTCTTATCAGAGCCAACACTCCCTCAACGGAGATTACATGATTGTACCCGCAAGTTTACTATTTAGTATTTATAGTTACTTCTTAATCTTGTTTAAACAGCAATGATGCGAACAGAGCTACTGTGACCTTCAGACAAGCTCCCTCACCAGGAAGCATTCAAATTGGACCCAATCTGTTAAGCAGATTTGAACAACAAGGTAAGCAAAAATCAATACGTAAGAAAGTAAATAACATTCATTTTGCGTAAAAAAGTTGTGTTTTAGGAACTACAATTGTTTAAAGTTTGGTAGAAAACTCATCAAGGGTCAGATATGACTGATTTGGGGTATATATGTTTCATAAATTCATTACAAGTATGGCTTTGGCGGTGTACTGCTCAATATATAAATTGCGGTGGCCTTAACTTTCTGCGAAACAGCAACAAATAATAAACTACACTGATATATTTAAAAGGTATGAGTAGGATTTTTTTTTTAATTGGAAGATGGAAATACGATATAGAAAGGTTAAAACAATGTTAAACCATTTAAATTGCCATGATGTTCGTTTCAAGGAGGAAGAAAAAAATCGATTAGAAAACACGTTGTCTTCTTTGTGTGTCTGTTTCAACTAAATCTGTCTGATTTCTAAAAAGATGCAGTTGTTTTGTATTCACTTTTTAAGAATGTTGCTGTTTGTTACAAAAAAAGTAAAGTTAAAAGTTTTTTCTACGTGTATCTGTTGAAACTATGGAAATCTTAAGATGCGCGGTTTATTTTGTATACCGTTTGCATATTGCTTAGATGCAGAAACGGCTTACGAAGAAGTCAGGGAGATTGGCGAACATGCAACATCGACAGCCGATAATCGCAACGTCATAGCCCATACATATGCTGAGGCGAGGCTGTCTTTGGCTGAAGGGGAAGATGAAGCCCAAAGCCCGCCCCCACCGCCTCGTGGGATTTTTAACCAACCACCTCATTGGATTTAGACTGGGCCCCTTTTGCTGAATTTTACTAATTAAATTTGTTTAAATAACTTACATAAACGAAAAAACTGGTATTTACGTATGAAAACGATATTAAATGTACAAACAAAAATAAGAGCAATATTTTATAAGATAATTCTTTGAAATGATAGCTTTGGATTGAGATTTTCTCGACTAATTAGGTAGATTTAAACAGAAGATAGCGTTATGCACTATCTATCGATTGTTGAAACAGCTACAGTGTACTTGCTTTTGATCGATTTAACTTTCAACCGAAATATTTATCTACTGAGTCAAACTAAAATGAAATGTCATGACTGTTTGAACTTTCTGCTGCTGTTCATTCTTGGTCTAAAACAGAAGTGTCGTATAAACGTCTTTGTTATTGGAGGCTCACTTTTCTTTTTGAAGGCATGTATAATTGATTGACTTGTTTGAAGAGATAAAATAGTGCATGTATGTGTAGAATTAACAACTATGAAAAAAGATAATGGACAAAATCAACTTTCATTATTATGATTATGTTAAAGAGAATGGACGACGAGAGAAAGTGAAGATTCGTGAACACAACATCAGTTTGCTCAGCAAACAATGAATTTTGTAACTGAAGTGATTTTTTCTAAACTAAATGTTATTGTAAATTGAAAGATTATTTTATGCCGTATGGTATCCTTTTTCTCCAACTGTTGCGATGACGCAGTTTGAAAATGACGTTCAGCACTGAAAACCAAAATAGACAAATAATCATTAATTTAGTTTTAATCCAAGAATAAAGAAATTTGTTTAAAAAAATAGACATTGTGTTTGTGAACCAAGCAAGACAATTCTTAGGCCTATATATTGTAGTGAAAATGCCCGCTTTTTACTGTAGTGGTACAACTGTATTGTTCAGTGCTCAGCTTCCTCCCCTTTGGTAGACTTGATTTCAAGTCTGAGACTGCGGTTATTAATCTCTGCATCGGCCACGCACGATTTCCCCCGGGTAGGCCATTATATGACGGAGATTAATCTGCGTGTTCCTTAACAGATTTGTAGTGAAAAATAATTGGGATCATGCTGGCGCGCAAAAATAACAAAGGTCAAGAGTCATAATTCATACCCAACTACACTCACGATTATTTCGGGCGATTTGTGTCGTCATGAAACTACGCGCGCCAATATGATCCCGACAAATAATTGTCTGCATTTTATGCTTTCAAGTCAATATTTCAAGTCAATTAGTTTAAAAAAAATTACATGATGTACATGTTATCCTTTTATGCATTGCTGTGGCAACCGAAACTGGGAAGTATCCCACAATTTCAAAAGGTTGCCACACCATGAGGGGGGGGGGGGTGGTGTGTCTCCAATTTTGGTCTATATAGAAAGGGCTTTTATCAACAAATGGTGCTAGTTTTATGACAGGAACCAGCTTCGGAGCCTATTCAAAATTGTATTAAAGAACAAGGGCTCTATCCTTTAAGTTAGGGACAGTGCATAAAGGTTCCTTTATTACAGCAGGGTGAATATTCATGCATCGGCCTCTGCGATGACGAAACACCTTGCAAGCTTACCCGCGCTATTCAAAGGCGAATGAATAGAATCTGTTAAAAACAATGCAGGACTGTCTCCACTCACGTTGGCTGTTTTTTAGTTCTTTGTTTCACAGGTATGTCACAAGCACACAGTTTACTCATTCGCCTTCGAATAGCGCGGGTAAGCTTGCCAGGTGTTTCGTCATCGCAGAGGCCGATGCATGAATATTCACCCTGCTGCAATGAATCACAATAAAGGAACCTTGTGCAACGTTCGTCGTGTATGTAAATTGTGGGTGTAACTACCCAGGGAGAGCTGTTTATTGGCTCTGACGTGGTCGACCGGCCGACGTACCTCCAAAACCTATGAACACTAGTAAGCAACAAAAAGGACATCGGTAGTCTAACGGTAATGGTAACAATGATTCTCAACGTGATAAAAGTTTTGCCTTGAAGATTTGTGTCTTTCTATTTTGTTTTTTGACAACCGTGCGAACCTTTTTGTTCTGCCTTTTGTGTTTCAAAAACATAAGAAAGAAAAGCGAAACCCTTTACTACCCTTAAAGGGGCTATGTACTTTTTGTAGGAAAAAACAAAATGTCAACATATTTACATTAAACTTCACAGTTTGAAGATAACGATGGTAGAAAGCTTCCCTGAAAATATTATTTGCAGAGGTGCTGTAGTTTTTAAGAAATTAGTAAAACAATGTAATGAAATAGTTTTCATCTCAGTGATCATGACACGAAAATTATTTTAGCTTGTAAAAACGTATTTTCATGACATTGTTTTACTCATTTCTCAAAAAGTACAGCGCCACAGCAACTATTATTTCCAGGGAAGCTTTCTACTATCATTATCTTCAAACTGTGTAAGTTTAAAGTAAATCTGTGGACATTGTGTTTTGTGTTACAAAAAGTACCCAAATCCTTTAAACCTGTAAAATAGTTGTTTTCGTAGCCATTTTGTTTGTTAAGTAAGAAAGAAAACGATAGTGGAACCAATACTCACTCTTTTATAAGGTAAATGCATGTTTGCATGTTTGCAAAATGTAAGAACTTCACCTTTTCTGGCTTGAACAGATGTCAATTTTTGTTTCGAACCATCAGTTTTGCTCAGTTGTGTTTTCTCAGTGTACTGTTGAGTGACGAGATGTTTTTGATTGTCATGAATTAAAACAACCTTTTACAAAATACCTAAGTGAGCTGTGATCCAACAACGTTTTCACAGTGTCAATATTATTCAAAAAAATGGGAGGCGCAATTACCGAGAAGTTCGCAGTCTTGATAGTTGTTGGAATTATGTTTCAAGGTAAGTCGTCAAGCTTAAGTGTCGATAAAACATTCAAAATATTATTAGTTTATATTTGAAAAGCAACCTCAAAATAAATACTTGTTGATGCAGTGTCAAAGACAAAAACGTGCACTAAAAAACGGAAGTAGAGGCGTGGCATGGCATAGCGGTTAAGAGCACCTGATTCAAGGTCTGGTGTTTGATCGGCAGAGTGTGGGTTCGAGTTCCTGTCGCGACAGTCTTTAAAGCAAGAAATTTAACCATAATTGCTTCGTAAAGTTTTGGAGGTAGTGTTTTCTGCTCTACCAGCCAGGCTTCTGATGGATGATCCCAAGCATATCATCTGTATGGACTGTAAAGGGGCAACCCTGTTTCAGCCCCAGGAGTAGGTGGCAACCGCCTCTGGAACAAACAAATTGTAGCCCTCACCTTGAAGTGGGCTTCAGGCCTTGTGTGTCTGGCGACTTGCAGAAAAAAAAATGTTATCAATGCTAACCTCGCGTGAAATTACTTTGAAGAGTTGTTCAGTGATTGAATAAGTTTAAATTTATTTCTATTTTGCATATAGATGCTATTTCTTCTGGGACCATCATGATAGACATGCCACCAGTCGTCTCAGTTTTTGAAGGTGAAGACGTAGCATTAGAATGCAAGGCTCGGTATGCCAATGGTACATTGATTCCATTCTGTGATGGGCTACATGGCTTTATACTGAAATGGACATTAGTTTATAGGGTGGAAAACATGCCAGGTGATGAAATTGCACGATGTGGTAGAGTGGCATCGTTCAAGAACAAGACTGTGGAGTTTAATCAAGACAATGGTAATCTAATAATATTGAATATAGGCCTTGCAGATGAAGCCGTGGTTCGGTGTGAAGTGGTGGGAGAAATCGGCCATTATTCAAAAGAGACACAAGTAAGAGTGAGAAAGGGTAAGTGCTGCAACAATTTAGTTTTGTTTTGCACAAAAAGGACCTACTTTCCTCCATTATATACGTAACCTTTTCTACGTGTTGTACTTATTGTTACGCTTGAGTCACCATGGTATATACGCATGCCCTCTGGCCAACGCCCTTCAGGCTTACGCACATGGGTGCTGGTTCGCTGTTCACTCGGTTTGCTCTTATTTACTGAAGTATCCCAAGTTTTGGACGAATATCGAACAGTTCGAGTTCTGCGGGTAAAAACAGAAATAGATTTAGAGAAGGCCAAGCTTGCCTTGATTAACAGGGTTGATGGTCAAGATTCAGCAATAGAAGCGCTTCTGGAGGCTGAAGAGTTAGTTGCCGAGCGAAAGAAGAAAATGGAATCGCCGACGAATTAGGCCGGCTGGGTGACAGTGTCTAAGCTTCAGAAAGGGGGCTCAGTGCACCTATCAGTAGAGCAGCAGAAAAGTGTTAAGATAGCTGAAGAAGAGGCTTTGATGGAACTCAAGACCCGAAAACGAAAAAAGACGTGATTTAAATGGCTCTGAGACGTCCTCTCCTGCTTACCGTCGTATTTTTTGAGGTAGACCTATATTTTGCATTATACTTTGTTATTCCAGCTTGCATCTCCGTGCATGCAAGCCTACACCCCATGCTGTCTGATTAATATATAATTAATAAATTCAATGCATCAGAATATTTATTGTACATTGTGTCATTTAGTGTCTCTTGCGTATTAAACCAAACTGTTTTTTCATGCGTATGAGCGCAGCGAAGTAGCATGAAAATTGCCGAAATTTACGATAATGGAACCTTCCAATGCCGTTGTGTTTAAACGTTTCTACGTTTCTACTCGGAAAACCAATGGTACGGAAGTTTGTACTGTAAGAGATTACCACCTAGTTGTTCAATAACACAAACCTTGGAGAAACACTGAAACCCTAAAATAAAAATGTTACTTTTTTTTCGATTCAGTGGTAGTAAACCATTTAAAATCCGTTTGTTAATTTATTTCGGGTTTTTCCCCTAAAGAAAATACAATTTCCACACTGTAAAGTTACGACACCAGTACCATTCGTTAACAGATTTCCAATTTTGTACGAAATAATAAAAATACAAGTCAAATCTATAATATGACATTTATTCTATACTCCTTTGAGAAAATAGTACAATATGAGATTGTATCAGCACATAGAAAGGTAACAAAATCAAAAGTGCAAAATAAGTAGACCTATAAAAAATAAATATAATTATTGTGAAAGCAAATAATAAATAAGTAACTCCGAATTAACTATGTACACGAGAGGAGCAAGAGCATGGGGCTGGTAGAGTAAGCCGAGGCTTGTAGACAACAGCCTTTATACAGACAGACAAACAAACAAACAGCGAAGACGAAACAAAGACAAGCCTGAAAACAAACAACATCACAAAATACTGACGACAAAATACAAAGAATACAAGTACCAGGCTAACTGTATACGATAAAAGTAAATAGATAGTGAAGGCGAGAAAAAGCTATGTCTAAATTAGCGGCTACAGCTAAGGTTTCTGCTTAAAGGGTCTATGTACCTTTTTTTCTTAACACAAAACACAATGCCCACAGATTTACATTATACTTACACAGTTTGAAGATTATGATAGTAAAACGCTTCCCTTGAAGTTTTACTTACTGGGGGGCTGTAGTTTTTGAGAAATGCTAGAGTAAAACAAATAGTTTTCGCCTCAGTTTTAGCATTTAAAAACGTATAAACCAGTTATGCTATGAGTAAGGCATAATACCATAATGGGATTTTACATGCTAAAATACTTTTCGTCTCATGTGAGACGAAATTATGTTGTGCCTTGTTTTACTCATTTCTCAAAAACTACAGAACCTCAGTGAGTAATATTTGAAGGGAAGCTTTCTACTATCATTATCTTCAAACCCTGTAAGTTTAATTTAAATCTGTGGACTTTTTGAAAAAGTACCCAAATCCTTCAACTAGACTTGTTGACAAGTCGTTAATGGTCCCACGCGGTGAGATAGTCGAGATCACTCTGCTCGCGCGCGAACTGCTGGTTGCCCGACTTCTACTCCCCATAATGGGACCGTTGTCGAGAGCAGTAGTCTCGCGGGGCCAGCAGTCTCGCGGGAATATCGCGGAAATCGCGGGGAGAGTCGGAAGGTTATCACCGCGGCAGACATTTTTTAACACTTGTCTCAAGTCGTTAAATGAACGCAAGATCTAGCCATAGCCGTAGCTGTTGCCGCCTATTTGGACACGGCCTTAGTTACATTTTTTGGTGAGAGGAGATTTCTTTTATATGAGAGCTTATTAATCGACCCACGGACGGCATTGTTCTTAAATCGCTAGGAATTAGAGTTCCAAAGTCATGGACCAAAGAATCGAATGATGCAGCGGATAAATGGAAGAAACAGGTTACGATATCTGGTTTTGCAAACATGAATTTCATGAACCGACGTAGACGGTAATTGTAACCAAACTATTTTCATTGTGATAAGAGTTTTCTTCGTTCCAAAAGACGTGGACCAGTGAATCGAAGGGTGTTGCTAGAGTACAGGGTGCGGGTGAAAGGAAGAAACGGGTTATTACGGGATCTGGTTGAGTAACATGAATTTCATGATACGACGTAAACGGTAATTATTGTAACCAAATTATTATTATTTTTTTTTTTTTTTGCCAAACGTGTGAACCTTTTTTCTGCATTCTGTGTTCTAATAGAGAAAAACGAAACCTTTTACTAGCCTTGAGCCTGAAAGCTGTTGTTTTCGCAGCCGTTTTGTTTGATAGGTAGAGAAGAAAATGATAGTGGAACCAACCCTCACGAAAGAAGATTGACAGTAGTTTCTCTTTTAAGGTAAATAGTGTGCATGTTTGCAAAAAGTAAAAGTTTCATCACTTCTTGCTTTACATTGTTTCCAATCGACCAGCAATACCCTCACTAAGCCGATGGAACTGGTACTAGTTAAGGTTTCGCTGCAGTTTCTTAACATGGTTTAAGAAGAACTTATCACGTTAAATCTTAGTGTAATGGATGGTCGCCTTAACACAATGGAGTTCGCAGTCTCGTTAATTATCGGAATAATGTTTCAAGGTAAGTCGACAAAAAGAAGAACTCGTCAAGCCTATAGCGTAAATATATAGATAAGTTGTGCATAAAAACATTACTAATAGTTTGAGTCTTTATTTGAAAAGCTACCTTAAAGACATGGACACTATTAGTAATTGTCAAAAACCGGTCTTCTCACTTGGTGTATCTAGACATGAAATAACAACCTGTGAAAAATTTAGCTCAAGCGGTCATCAAAGTTGCGAGATAATAATGAATGAAAAAACACCATTGTCACACGAAGTTGTGTGCTTAAAGATGCTTAATTTCGAGACCTCAAAATCTAATTCTGAGGTCTCGAAATTAAATTCGTGGAAAATTACTCGAAAACTATTACTTCAGAGGGAGCCGTTTCTCACAATGTTTATACTTACAACAGCTATCCATTACTCATAACCAAGTAAGGTTTTATGCGAATAACAATTTTAAGTAGGATTACCAACAGTGTCCACTGCCTTAGCTACCTGAAAATAAATACATATCATGCGGTGTCAAAAACAAAAACATACAAACGAATGTAATGTTATTGGAATTATGTTTCAAGATAAGTCGACAAAAAGACCAATTTGTCAAGTGTCAATATAGAGATACCGTGCATAAAGACATTAATACTAGTATTGGTCTTTATTTGAAAAGCAACCTAAAAATAAACAAACTTTTATGCAGTGTCAAAAAAAAAAAATCAACGAACGAAAGTAAAGTTACTAATGCTAACCTCGTGTGAATTATCTTTGCGAATGGTTCAACTATTGGGTAAATTTATACTTCTTTGTATTTTGAATAGGTGGCGTCTCTTTTGGGACCATCATGATAGACATGCCACCAGTCGTCTCAGTTTTTGAAGGTGAAGACGTAGAGTTAGAATGCAAGGCTCGGTTTGCAAATGGTCCATTGATCCCACCGTGTGATGAGCGAGATTACGTCACATTTAAATGGATATTTCTTAAAGACAACATGGAAGGTGTTTACATTGCTGGATGTAATGTTGTTACGTCGTTCAGGAACAAGACTGTGGAGTTTAATCAAGACAATGGCAATCTGAAAATATTGGAAGTTGGCCTTGCAGATGATGCCGTGGTTCTGTGTACAGTATTAGCAGTATTCGGCAGTTACTCAAACATGACATATCTTAAAGTTAAAAAAGGTAAGTGTTTACCTAAAAAAGAATGGAATCTTCAAGTTGAATTTATCACCTTTTCTTATATACCAATATTACTAAAAATTGTCTGACAAAAATTACCAACAATTTATGTTGCTAAAATAAGGACACACTCGTACGAAAAAAATGTGCAAAATTATGTTGTAAAACATTGGTTATAGATAGTTTAAGGAAATTTCGTTACGTGTTTACCTTGTTGATTTAGGGTTTGTTCTTAACGAAAACCTCAAACTGTAAACGTACTTTATATTTGCCATAATTTACCCTGTTTAACATTGAGGGTTACAGTTTAAGGCAGTGTCGTTAAAATGCATGTTTCCTTTTCGATTTAGGGTTGTCATGTTAGTTCAGTTGCAATGATCTAAATTGGTGTAAGCCTACTATATCAATTGTGGGTTTATATATACTATTAAACATGCTACATGATACCGTTGTTTAAACGTCTCGGACTCTAATTTGTATAGCAGTAAAAACGAAACGAAACCTGCTTCAATTTTCCCGAAACCAGTGCCGTATGTTCATAACGAAACGCTCACACTGTAAACTTACTCTATCGACACCGTATAACATTCTGTCACATTTCCGACCATATTTTTTATATATATATATATTTTTTTTTTACAGTCTTAAAATGAAATCGAATGACCCTTTTCAGTAGCATTCGATTTCGTGCGAAATAGAATAGGCTGTAGGTTAAACTGGCTGCTTATTTTCCGAAATTGACCAAGAAAAGCAGTAGTTTGCAAGGAAAACGTACGTCGTGATCATTGTAAAAATTGTACGAGACCATTTTGGTGACCAGAAGGCAAACTTAACCCGGGGGAAGGGGGTGCTCCCTTTTATCATCCTACAAGATCGACAGCGGCACAACTGACCTAAGAAGTTTCACCTGTGATACCACATCATGCTGCAGTGACGCATTATACATCTGTAAACTTACCATATCCGTTTTACATTGAAACTTTGTGCTGTATATTTCAAAAACATGTCAGAAAAGAGAAATATAATTATTCATTTTTGTTTTAATCGTTGTATGGGTAAAAAAAACAAAATTAAAATTCAGTATCCCCGATGCAAATTTTACATCTCTTATATCATTATTCATTGTGTTTAATGTTTCGTTAATGCCAACTTTCTTAAAGCGTTCATTGTGTTTTCTTAAAGCCAACTTTGCTGTTCAGACTGATGGAAAACTTACGCCAGGAGAAGGAGAGAGTGCTACCTTGCCGTGCTCTGTGATCGACAGCGGCACAACTGACAAGAGGAACTTCACCTTTGAGTGGTCACTCAACAACACCATACTGCAGTCGTGCAATCCATCAAACGAGGTCTTTCATTCCGACCAGAGGGAGAAGTACGCGCTTCATCACGGCAAGACAAGCTGTAATCTTACGATTCTAAACTTGAACTTGAAGGACGAAGGAAGATACCAATGTGACGTCCATGACTCCTTCTACAACCAGTCCAACTACAATTCTACAACAATTGGCTTCAGGAGTAAGTTTGCAAAATAACGATTATTCATTTAAACAAAGTTGTGATACCGTGACGCTATTAAAGTATTCAAGTTGCAACCATCCTGGACCATGCTAATCTTTTTCTTCTATTAGTTTTGGTTTAAACTCTTACACCTACAGTATGTCAGGCTTATAATGTGGTTTAACATGTGGCATAGTCTCTACCAACGATCCTTGCGGGCTGGGTAAAGGGAAGCATGCTTGAATTCAATCACTGCCTTTACCCGAAATAATGTTTGCTTGATCTACTCGTTAAGATAGTGTCAAGAAAAGCAATATTCTCAAAGACTATGTTGTTATTCTTGTCTCTCCCTGAAGCTAGACAACATTCAACAAGACAAATTTGTGGCAGTGGAGATTGCTGAACAAGCTACACACACAATGGAGACAGTCAAAGGCCTATATTAAAAACACTGCCTAATTTTAGTTTAATATGAAATTTATGTTTGGACATCATTTATAGATCAACCGGCATCCATCACAACATTGCCAGCAACAACAGACTTGAATGAAGGCCAATCAACGAGTATAAGCAGTTTGACGCTAAAAACGGGACCAGGTGAATCAACTTTAAATAATGCAAAGGTCGTGGGTTCGAATCCCACCCGAGTCTTCTGAGACGAAATTATGTTCGTGACTTGTTTGACTCCTTTCTCAAAAACTACAGCTGCACCTCGAGGTTTTTGAGAAAGGAGTAAAACAAATCACGAAAACAATTATCGTCTCAGGAGACTCGGGTGGGGTTCGACCCCACGACCTTTGTATTATCAAGCAAGTAATATTTTAAGAGAAGCTTTCTATCGTCATAATCTTCAAACCGTGTAAGTTTCATAAAAATCTGTGGACATTGTGTTTTGTGTCCTACAAAAAAGCACCCAGACCCTTTAAAGGCAGTGGACACTATTGGTAATTACTCAAAATAGTTATTAGCATAAAACCTTACTTGGTGACGAGTAATTAATGGGGAGAGGTTGTAGTATAAAACATTGTGAGAAACGGCTCCCTCTGAAGTGACATAGTTTTCGAGAAAGAAGTTATTTTCCACGAATTTGATTTCGAGAGCTCAGATTTAGAATTTGAGGTCTCAAAATCAAGCATTTGAAAGCACACAACTTCGAGTGACGGGGGTGTTTATTTCTTTCATTATTATCTCGCAAACTCGACGACCGCAACTGAGCTCAAATTTTCATAGGTTTGTTATTTTATGCAGTTGTTGAGATACACCAAATGAGAGGACTGGTCTTTGACAATTACCAATAGTGTCCAGTGTCTTTAAAGCAATATGTGTTTTGAACTCGTAATTATGTGTTTTAAGGGTCAGGAGCTACTTCGTTGGATACCATTGCTCGGAAAGACATTATTTTGATCACAGCGGTGTTGTCATCCGGACTTTTCCTGGTCGCAATTAGCCTGATGGTTGTCGCATCCAGGCTTCGTAAAGATCGTAAGGCTACCTGTCATATTTAGAGATTTAGGGATCTCGTAAAATTAGGGAAACAGGCCTATAGGTTTTCCAAACAAATTTCAGCAGAAAATCCTTAAAAAGGTCTATAACACACATTTGAATTGATGTATTTAGCCAGAATTAACTCAAACTAGAGTTTTTTTTTTGCCACTTGTGCAATTATTTAAATTCAGGGAAGACATGATTTTGGTTTTGTTCTTACTCAGATTCGTTTCAGTCAATAAATTGCATTGAATAGGAATGCAAGACTATAACACTGTGAGGATTCTTACCTTCTAATATTTAATTTCTACTTATGGGCGTCAATCTGTATGTAATTAATATTGGGGACATTAAGAGTAATAACATATATGGCCTGTGGTCAAGGGCCCCTGGTGGGGTCATGCCCTTTGCGGGGGTTCAGGGGTTGGAGCCCCCATCAAGCTGTTTAGTTTAAGCTGTTTGGCCTAGTCTATTAGCTCTCCTTGCTATAAATGGTTACATCTCTGAGTCAGAGAGAGGGAGAAACATGTTATTTATCCCAACCTTAAGACACTTTACCCCAAAGTCTATGTTTTTTCCCAGGTCATTCTGCTGTCCAGATCAACCAAACGTAAGTAGCTCTACATTTAGTGCAACATCCATTTATTTGTTTATTTGTATTTGTTCATTTGTTTTGTTTTTATTGTTATTATTTTGTTTTCCATTTTGGGGGAAGGCTGGAAGGCATTATCATCCGACTGATACGTTTGATTGTTTGTTCGATTTTTGGTGGTTTGGTGAAGAAAAAGTAAAACGAGGAAGCTCAAAATCAAGGAGGAGGTACGTTGCACATGGGGCAAAAGAGAAACTTCAGTAAAACAAATTTAAAAACTCAGATATCATTCTCCATTAAATATACTGAGCAAACTGTATATTAAACAACACAACCACCTAATTAAACCACATCGGCTCTTTTTAGAGCCACCACTCCCTCAAAGGAGATTACATCCTCAAGTTTACTATTTAGTATTTATAGTTACTTCTTAACAAAATCTTGTTTAAACAGCAATGATGCGAACAGAGCTACTGTGGCCTTCAGACGAGCCCCTTTACCAGGAAGCATTCGATTTGGACCCAATCTGTCAAGCAGATTTGAAGTCCAAGGTAAACAAAAATCAATACATAATAAAATCAATAATCTTTTTAACAATACTGGTTTGCGTAAGTTTTGTTAGAACTACAACTGTTTAAAGCCAGTGGCTTTCTGAACAGAACAAAAATTAAAAGTTCACAGATTTACTAATAACTTACAGGGTTTACAGAAGGTAATGGCGAAAGACTTCCCTTGAAATATTATTCCATGAAATGCTTTATTTTAAGAGAAAACATTAAAACAACTATCAATTCTCGATATCGAGAATAGCGGATTAATTGTAAACACATGTCATGACACGGCGAAACATGCGGAAACAAGGGTGGGTTTTTCCGTTATTTTCTCCCGACTCCGATGACCGATTGAGCCTAAATTTCCACAGGTTTGTCATTTTATATAAGTTGTGATACACAAAGTGTGGGCCTTTGGAAAATACTGTTTACCGATGTTGTGCGATTGCTTTAAAGTTTGGAAGAAAACTCATCAAGAGGGCAGATATGATGCTTTTGGGGATGTTTCATCCATCCGTTACAAATATCGCTTTTGCGGTGTGCTGCTCCAGCTATTTTTTATTTCATGTACTGGCCTTCATTTTCTGCGAAACAGCAACAAATAATAAACTACGCGATCATTAAAAGGTATATGTAGGATTTTAAGATGTGCGTGGTGGAAATACGATATAGAAATGTTTGCGGTAACCCCATGTAAAACTATTTAAAAGGTGTAAAATGATCGCGGTGTTCGTTTCATTTCAAAGAAGAGGAACAAATCGATTTAAAAACATGTTGTCTTCTTTGTGTGTCTGTTTCAACTATGATTTCCAAAAAGATGCAATTGTTTTGTGTTCACTTTTTAAGAATGTTGCTGTTTGTTACACGAAAAAAGTTTAGTTAAAAGTTGTTTTCTGCATGTATCCGTTGAACATATGGAAACTTTTTTTGTATACCGTTTGCATATTGCCTAGATGCAGAAACGGCTTATGAAGAAGTCAGGGAGATTGGCGAACATTCAATATCGACAGCCGATAATCGCAACGTCATAGCCCATACATATGCCGAGGCGAGGCTGTCTTTGGCTGAAGGGGAAGATGAAGCCCCAAGCCCGCCCCCACCGCCTCGTGGGATTTTTAACCAACCACCTCATTGGATGTGGTAATGAGCACTACGTCAGAGGCCCTTTTCGAAACCACGGCTTCGGCTTTGGATTCGGCTCGTGCTAGCTTGGCCCTGCTTTGATAATTGTGCGTGCTTGAGTATGCGCTCCTCTGAAGCCCTGAAGGGCTTCGGACGAGCCTAAGCAGTGGTTTCGAAAAGGGCCATTATAGTTGCTTACAGTGCGACAACAGGGACGTCTTTTTGCATAACTCATTTCTAAGTACTAGAAGACTATCATTTTTAAACCAGTGGTGGGTTTCACAAAGAATTAAGACTAGTCTTATCTCGAGTAAGGACGAGTTACTCGTCCTAACTTAATAGGACTCGCCTTAAAGTTTTTAATATATCCTTTAGTCCTAAGTTAGGACTACCCTTAACTCGAGTCGTAAAATTCCTCCAATATTCTCCCAACAAAACTCTTCCCCGGAAACAACCACCCGGGTCTCCCTCTATAAAATTCCTCCCTGAAACAGTATTTTGTAGAGTCAACATTGGTACATATCGCCCAAGTCAAGTCATATTGTGCTCATGGATGTGTGTATTCGTATGGACTGCTTTATTCGCAGTTCACATGATGTCCACATAAATAAAATGAAATAGAAACTATTCATATTCAGTAATAATATTCCTTATCCTTGTCAATAATTAATGCATTATCCAAAATCAACAAAGAAAGTTGTACCGAAGTGAATTCATTCTCCTTTGCGTAATGTGAACTTGCACTTTTGTTTGATCCAGTTTAGATCCAGTTGGTTTTATATACACGCAAACAATTTGCTTAAAGGCACTGGACACTATTGGTGATTACTTAAAATAGTTGTCAGCATAAATACTTACTTGGTAAAAGCAATGGAGAGCTGTTGATAGTATAAAACATTGTGATAAACAGCTCTCTCTCTCTCTCTCTCTGAATTAACGTAGTTTTTGATAAATAATTATTTTTCTCACCATAAAGATATTTGAATCGAATTCGAAACCTCGGTTGAGGTATCGAGTTCAATGCATCTGAAAGCGCACAACTTGTGCAACAAAGGTGTTTTTTCTTCAATAATTCTCTCGCAACTTGTACGAATGGAACGGCATTGTTGTGAAATGTGTAATAAACTAGTCATAGTAGGAAACCAATTTTTAGGTGGGGGGGGGGTTCGGGGATGGGCCAACTTCAAAAGACTGCAACTTAGACATGATTGTAGCATAGGATGTAATAACTTTAGAATAAGAAAGCATTGTAATTACTTAAATGTTTTTCAATTTCTTTATTATTAAATGTGTACATTTTTCTTTATATAGGATTATATTACATCGTCTGACATAAATCGTTTACTTCAAGTTGTATAAGAGAGATGTACTTTTGAATATAGTTTAAATGAAAAGTTGTGTTAAGTTTACCATGGACAATGGCTCACTGATTGTATACACACACATGATTATGGCAGAAGTCTTGTCTTTTGTGTTTTCTTCTTCTTTTTCTTCATATCTTTTGCATTCTTGCCCCGCTCTAACTAAATCACTGATAAGTATTAGGCCTACCAGTTTTGAGGGTTTTGTGGGCTTTTTTAATTATGGAGGTATACAAAATATTAAACGGCCCTCACTGCAGGAATTTTATAACCTTTAGGGCCATGTCACACGAGGCAATTAACAGACTACCAGTTCCAGGCAATCTCAATTGAATGTTCACATATTTCTCTTGTGGATCGCAAAACAATGTTTGAAAATTGACCCGTGTGCTACCAAATTGGTCATGTAGAATGCACTGCAGTTGGTTGCCTCCAAGTTGCCTGCAAAAGTTGCCTCGTGTGACAAGGCCCTGACACACGACTGTCAATTTTCTTCATTCTTGAATCTGCTTTCACTGGGTGTTTTCCCTTAAACAAAAAGTCACGCCACATTTATTTGGCATCGTGCCTAGAAATTTACGAAACTGCAAAATGTATAGTGTTGCTGAACACGCAAGTTACTGATTAACGAAACTGTTTCCTTTCATGGCATTGAAGGCTTGTAAATGTGCATTTCAACAACAATTGAATCCCTTATGTGTATTTTTTTCGACTGGTCGTTAACTGGGTTATTAAACACTGTACAAAACACTTTTTTCCTAAAAGCATTCCTTAGTATCTGTCGAAGAGAGTTCAGTGGGCAACCTTTTCCAATGATTACATTGACATATTTTAACATTGCCCCAGCATGTGCTTGCAGCTCTACTATATTTACAAGGATAACTTAACTTATTAATTAAGTGCTTAATTAAGCAATCAAGCAATTAGGGTTTAATTAACGCAGGTAGTGCCTTAACATTAATAATTTTAGGAAAGAATGCTAAACAAAACAATCTAATAACGAAGCAGCTTCGAACCATGTGCTGAGAAACGTACCATTGGATGTTGCAACTAAACATGTGCCCCGCCTGAGTTTTGTAGAGGGACACGTTGCCTTGGATCGGTCGAGTTGGTCCATGAATAGCGTTTGAAACCGTTTGTTATAAAATCAAAATGGTAAGAAAGATCCTACAAAAGTAAAAAATAATAATCCACACAAATATGCCTTTTTACAAACCCACGTGACGCGCTCTCCACCAATAGAAATAGCGAAACTGTCTGAGGTATTTATGAATGATTGTTTAAGTTATTGCTGCAGCAGCTTAGTTATTGTCACACACAGATTATACATTTACAAAAGCAAGTTTTAAATCTTAGCAGCTAAAGTCGTTTCGATACCTGCCGAAACAATGACTGTGGTTACTGACGTTATTATTTACATTAATTTTAAGCTTGCTAGTTTTATACAACTGTGTATTAACTACATGGATATGGATAGGGCTCTCTCTTAAATGTCTTTGGATTTAGTACACATCCTGGTACCAGTTTTGCCTGTCTCTTTTTTCAAGGCCTCAATAGGAGACTTTCCAACGCTAGGTGGCGGCAGACATACCGGGTAAATTTCCATTGTTTACGTAGTTCTGAACATGCGCATAATTCTGAGAACAATGGATTTACCCGGTAAGTCTGCTGCCCTCTATCGTCCCAGAAAGTCTCCCATTGACCTACGTAAAGTGTGCCATTGGCGGGCCATTCAAAGAGCCCTGTGTGCGAGTATATTCAGTGACAATAATCAGAAACCTGGGCCCAATTTCATAGAGCTACTAAGCACAACAATTTGCTTAGCATGACATTTCTTCCTTGATAAAAACAGGATTACAAACCAATTTCTATTTGTAGCATCATTGCTTGTTGCTGGTATTCAGCTGTTGTTTGCTTAATATCCTGAAAATCACGTGGACATTTGGTTGGTAGGCCTAATCCTGTTTTTATCAAGGGAAATATTTCATGCTTAGCAAATGTATGTGCTTAGCAGCTCTATGAAATTGGGCCCGGGCCCTGTTTCATGGAGCTGCGTAAGCGTACCCGGTGCAAATTGACATCTAACGCTGCCAAGACATAGGAACTGCCTCATAGCTCTACCGGGCAATCTCGGTAGTCTAGTTTGAAAGACACTGTTCTAGAATTGTAAGGGTCGTGGGTTCGAATCCCACCCGAGTAATATGCCTGTGATATATTTTTCACAGGACTCGGGGAAAGTACTGAGTATTAGTACTGAACACATCGGTGTATATTGGTAAAAACCAACATTAATATTCAGAAATACTGCTTAAAAAATCTCTCCTAGGCAAATTTTAGCAGGAAACAAGTCACAGATTGTGTATGTGACATGGTAATTTTGGATGCTAACCTAATTCTGATAAGCATAATTTTGTTTTGCTTAGCTTATTTTTGTGCTTAAGCAGCTCTATAAAATTGGGCCCTGTTGAACGATAATTTAAGAGCCTGGCAGTGCACCAGTTTCACTACATCAATACGATGGTTAATAAGATTGAAGCTGTGAGAATAGAAGTTTGTCTGAAAACAGTGAATAGAGCTGGTCCAGCGTTTGCCCATCTGAGCGATCCTGTTGAGAAAAAAACACAAACAACACTGTTAAATAAACATCAATGCTGTATCAGAAACGGTTAAACTGAGTGATGACAGTTGATATAGATAGTAGTTTTGCTTTCGTTGCTTTTCCCTTGTGTTTTTTTTTTTTTTTTTTTTTTTTTCCTTTCTTGTTTTACTGTTCAACTCGAGTATGTCCGAGATTGCGGCTCGAAACGCAATGGATTTAGTCGAGCTCTGTGGTTTGGGGGGTTCGAGTCACAGACCACTAGAAGTTATAGGCCGGCCTCAGGTTGACCTATACGATTTTCTTGCGCCCGCAACAAACCGTCGGCAAAATATGCTCAGATCACAAAAAAATGAGAAATCGTGCGCCAGCGATTGATTCCCGACGGCCGGGATCACGTTGTACAAGTTGAAATTGTTGTACAAGTTGAAATTTTTTCGAGCAGGCGACTGTTTCAGATTGTCTTAAAATCATCGCAGTTACGCTCAGGTCGTAAATAATCGCCGACTGAAAAGTTCCCGAAGGTCTTAGCTCAGGCGCAGTGTGATTCTGAAAAGTCAGTCGCTGACTGTTTTTTGTGTCGACCTGTGGCCAGCTTTAGACACTTTGACCGTTATTTCGAATGGGACGTAAAGCCGTCCTCTCTGTCGTATAACGCGCAAGAGAACATTAAGTTGTTTAGGTCACATGGTTACGTTCCTGCTGTATAGCCTTGCTAACAGCCGATTAACAAAAACAAATTAAACGAAAACTATTTTTGAAAAATGACAGATTTTGATTCAGAGTAGCTAGTCGATAATGTGAATGTGATGACTTACGTTGTGGCTTGACTGTTTTTCTTGTGACAGGATATGGCGTTGTTTCCCAAGAGTTGACTACAAAGAAATGATAAAAAGCTGTCAATTTCTCTTAGCTAGAAAAGTAGTCAGGTTCTATAATAAGTTACCAACATCATCCATTCCCTCAAATAATAGTTTATGTTTAAAGGTAACCATGAAATTGAAAACAATTGTGAAAATTTCGCAAAATAATTCTCGTATTTGTACTATTATTATCATTATTATTTTGAAATAATTCAGTTTTTCAACGGGAAACTGGACATTTTTTCCCCAAACTCTATTCCTGTGGAAATTAAACACCGTGCAAGCGGTACGCTGTTGAGCTACAATGGAACCAATTGCAACGCTATAGATGGCGGAATATTATACCAAATAGATTTGCATAGTTGACGTAGTTCTGAGCATGCACAGACTAGCTAGAACAATGGATTTCACCCGGTAATTATGCTAATTAGTTCATCAAAAAATGTAATAACATAATCAAATGACTCGAAAGGTATTACACATAACGAAGAAATTGAAAAAATACTCCAAGATACCTTAAATCTCTTGATCAAATAGGAACATAATTTCGTGCAACGTGCTCAGTGCAGTGTCACTTGACATTATACTTGTCTATATTCACAAACAACAACATAGCACACTCACATACTGAATGTCCGAAAATTTTGCAGAAACAACACTGGATCAATAGTCGATGGTTCTCAAGTTACCGCTGAGAGTAAATCGAGGCAGTGGTAATTACTCAACATAATTATTAACATAAAACCTTACTTGGTAACGAGTATTGGGGAGAGGTTGGTAGTATAAAATATTGTGAGAAACGGCTCCCTCTGAAGTCATGTAGTTTTCGAGAAAGAAGTACTTTTCCACGAATTTGATTTCAAGACCTTAGATTTAAAATTTGAGGTCTCGAAATCAAGCATCTGTAAAGCACACAACTTCGTGTGACAAGGGTGTTTTTTCTTTCATTATTATCTCGCAAATTCGATGACCGATTGAGCTCAATTTTTTTTTTGCATATGTTGAGATACAGCAAGTGAGAAGACTGGTCTTTGAAAATAACCAATAGTGTCCAATGTCTTTAACCCCTACTCGTGACGTTCGTCAACGTTGTTAATTTTCTTGACATCAATCTTATTACGTAAGTGTAAACACAAAATTATAAAACAAACATGATTAGGATGAATTTACTCATTCAACAAACGAAACGGTCATCATTTATGTGATCATCAAAACAAGCATGCAGACTTATTGTTAACAACCGTTCTGGTTGAAGATTAAACAAGTGTTTGAAGAATCAATTGATTTAAATCTGTTGACGTCATCAAATAAATAAATCTTGGTTTGGCAACTGTTTTTGACTAGTTGATCATTCTTGTATTTCTCTGCAATAGTCTACGCACTATTTAAGGCGACGCACCTAAGCCATACCTTAATATGAAGGATTAAACAATTGCAAAGGTTCCAAAAATCAAAAGTATACTTTGCCTTTGAAGGCAGTAGACACTATAATTACTCCAAATAGTTGTTAGCACAAAAACTTACTTGGCAATGGAGAGCTGTTGATAGTATAAGACATTGTGAGAAGCAGCTCCCTCTGAAGTAACACAGTTTTTGAGTAGGGAGTAATTTCTCATTAAAATATTTGAATTTGATTTCGAGATCTAAGCTGAGGTCTCGAACTCAAGCAAAAGCACACAACTTTGTTTTTTTGTCCACTATTCTCCCTGCAACTGAGTCAAAATTGTCACAGGTTTGTTATTTGTATACGTTGAGATACACCTAGACTTGATTCAAGTCCCATTCTTGTGTGAGAGGTCCCTAAGCATGTCACCCCAACTTACTATGAAACAACCCGGAGCATACAGTACAGTGCGCGCTCGCCGTCAAAATGTGGTCCCGAGAATGCGGAACAGGTTTGGGAATGCAGAGCATCACAAAACAATAGTTTCCTGGGGATGGCACGGGATTGGGACTTGATTCAAGTCTAAGATACACCAATTGACAAGACTGGTCTTTGACAATTACCAAACGTGTGTAGCGCCTTTAAGGTGACGCACCCCATGTCTTATATAGGACTAAAACAATTGAACGTTTCCAAAAACAAAGGTATATACTGCCTTTATACATCATTTTACCTTGTGCAGTGCTCGATGGCTTCTCTGTAAATAGGTGCAAAAGGTGAAATGAGTGCCGCAAACAAAAGTAACAAATGAAAATGTGTGGTCAATGAAAGATTGTGAGGTAAGCGCCGTCTTAATGTGTTATGTGTACTGTGTGCAACAGAAGAATAAAGAAACAACATACAGTGTGGGATATAGATTCTTGTGATTTAAAAGGTGGTGTACGATACAAAAAAGGGGGGCACACAACCAAAGTAAAATACCGTATTCAGGCTCATAAACTCTGCTTGGTGATGTAAACAATTTGGGACACCATGCTCAAAATGTGAGGAAAAAAAATATTCATGAATTCTGACACAAACTAACTGTGGGTGTTGACAAGAGCACGGACCTCCGTTTTTACGAAAGGTTACACAGTTAAGAGTTGTACACATTGGAGTGTGTTGCTTTGTGAAAACGAAAACTTTCTGTTTTAATCCGATTTCATTTTGGTGTCACGCGGAGTAGCAAGTTTATTTCGTAATGTATTGCTTATTAATTTAGGCTGTAACAATAGAAAAGGGATATTTATCAGATATAAGGATTCCAGTGCCTACTAAAAGAAGAATAATTGATATCTTGAAAAACTCTAGTGTTACAAAGGTATGTAGGTTTAGACGCCATTTTCTGTGATTTCTATTTTCAAAAGTTCAGTACTGCAAGCAATCTCCGGGATGTGCAGTTTGGGACTCTGCGCTCTACTTTTGATGTTTAACAAATTTAAGTTGTGTAGACTTTTTGACTTATCAGGTGAGGGAGCTTCTCTCACAGCAGCTGGGAGGAGGTTCCATTCTGCTGTAGTTTTCGGTAGGAACGAGTGTTTGTAGCAATCCTTGTTTGCTGGGACCCGTATGGATAGTGATTTTATTGAGCGAGTTTTTACTCGCTCAACATCAAGAGAATGGTAGAGAAGTGTCACCAGCCTGATGGTCTTACAAAGCAAACACTCAACATGAAATACCCACCCAATGACGTGTAAAACGTGAACGACGCATTGTCGCCATCTCCATATTTGTTGACTCCTTTAAGGGTAACTTCGTAAGTAACATTTGCCCTCAAGTCTCGAAGAATGTAAACTTGTCTGCTTAGATCCGGGTCGTGGGGTATAGCGACCTCTAGAGGCGAGTCTCTGCTATGAGAGAACACCTTTTCTGTCCCGCCATCTTCCCGCTCCTGTAACACAATGCAATTCCATGAAGACAACTTTTATATTTGCTGAGGTTTTTCAGAGTTTCACAAAAAGGATAAATTTCAAGATTTTTGTCTTAACTTACTGCGCTTCATGCAATCCAAGCCCTTCACGATTTAAAAACTAAGTGTTATAGGTTCCGAATTTTTTTGTTTTATCTGAATAATGCGAAAATCAATTCCAAAATATGAATTGTACATGTTTATGTTTAGTCCCGAAGCTGAAGTAAATATTTAATCATACTCGGGACAGTTATATAGTCCATTGTGATTGATCGAGAGGACATAACTGGGTCACTTTTAAACGTTCGATATACGAAAACAGTGTGGCGTGTTAAAACGTGGCACTGGGAACTTAGTCACAAGATCAAAAAGGTACGAGGGTTAACATCACACATGGTATTGAAGTTGTTGAAATTCATTCCGTCGTGCATATTGTTCAACAAAAAGAATAACTTTACCTGATACCACCAACCATAGTACGATAGTATGTAGTCGTCTATTGGTGTGAATCCCGCCATGCCTTGCTGCAAGCGATTACCCACAACCCATTGCAGTTTGTAAGAATGGCGCCTAACACCAACAGGACCACTCACAATTTTGGGCGCACGAAGCCGACCTAAAGTTAGTAAAAGGGAGGGGGAAATGAAACATTAACAGTTTTAGTGCTTTCCTTTCTTAAATAACTATAGTTTTAAAAGTGGGAGAGAATTAAACAAGTTGGAATGTGAGCCTGCATCATGCTTAAGGTTTCAATGGGAGTCGTTTGGAACGCTTGGTGGCAGCAGACTTACCAGGTAAAATCCATTGTTCTCGGTCATGTGCACACGCTCAGAACTACGTAAACAATTGAAATTTACCTGGTAAGTCTGCTGCCACCTAGCGTCCCAAAGTCTCCCATTGAACAAAACGTGAATGTTTTTTATACTAAGCATCAAAAACCAATAATTCTAAACTTAAGCACTTTTGTAAGCTTTGTCGTTCGTGAACATGTTATCAAGTTTGGCACGTGACACTTGCAGAAAACAAACAGATCTGAAAGGCATCAACTGTGTTTGTTGTTGTCGTTTTTGTTGTTATTGTCGTTGTCAATGTCGTTGTCGTTGTTGTTGTCAATATCGTTGTAATTTTCGTTTTGATGTTATTGTCACTGTCTAGTCGGTGTCATTATTATTTTCAATTATCATTGTCATTGTCATTGTACTTGTCATTGGGGTTGACGTTGTCGTTGTTGTCGGTGTTGTTTCTCCTGGTATTTGTGTTGTTGTTGTTGATGTTTACATTGTGACAATAAAGGATCTGTACTCACCACTGACTTCAATCACATCTTCTGTTGTGCCCAGAATGTTCGTAGCTTGGCATTTGTACACACCATAGTCCGTGTCAGGTTGAACACTGACAATCACAAGCCTACAAAGAAACATAATTACGGCACCTAATGAATTGATGTTTTGGTTAGGTTTGGGGGTTTTGCGGGTTCTTAGGTGAAGTCCAGAGTTAGGAAGCATACTTTATGTACATAAAATGCCAATACATAGGCATAGGCTCCGCAGAGTACATTTGAAAAACTGTAGAATGTAATTATTTGATTTTATAGAGCTGCTTTAGGCAAATTTCTATTATGTACTATTGTGTGACCCTTATTTTTATTGCTATTATTATAATACTATTATACAAGCTGCGCATCAACCAGTGAAAATGTATAGTATTGTTGGAATGGGGGCGCAAACAACTAACAAAGAGGCTTACAATTTTTGGTTTGTTCTAAAGCGAAAGAAGCCAAAAACAAAGCAGTTTAGTCGATATTGTGCGATTCAACGAACTAATATTATGTCAAACTGTCTGAAGACTTTTAATTCCGCTAAACAAAAAATTACATTGGTCATTTCTTAAAAGTTTTTAAGCTGAATCATGCTGCTGAATATCAGTTCTTATAAGTATAGTTTCAAGAGCACCTGTAACATGATGGGCCATTGCCGGGCACAGTATTTTCCTGAATTGTGTGTTATTTATAGTCCTACACTGGTAAACATCATAAGCAAATCAGTAAATAAACAAATAAGTAAATAATAACAATAATATTATACTATGTATGCACACATTCAATGTTTTTTTAAGGGGTTGATGGGTATTTCAGCGCACTTTAGGAACGTATATGGGAGACCTTTGACGTGAGCGACGGGTTGGAAGCCGAAGACAGAAAGGAAACAAACTTCAAAGGAAATCCGACATCACATAATTTCATGAAAACGTTTAGTTATACACATAGTAGCATGACTGGATAATGAGAGGAAAGCACGGGGATATGATCAGAATAGAGCATTGCATCAATGAGGGTGCTTTATGTCAGAATAACTTTGGCAACATGAAGGAGACAGACAGCAAATACCCAGCAAAGAATGAGCTTTGATTTGATGAATTAATTAACCTTTGAGATACACATTTTTTGAGAAACACATATTTTTTCCCAGCCTTGTGGACAATTTCGATTTGTTACAATGCAAACATTGACTGGCCACTATCGAAAGAAATAAAAATACAAACTTTTTTTGCGAGCCTACAGCAGCTTTCGATATTATAAAGCATTTTCACTTCGAAGTATGTGTTTGTAAAAAAAATATAACGGTTGTTGTGTCCCAACATTTGAATCTGATAAGCATTACTGCAGTATCGCTTTTCAGATTGTGTTTTCCTAGTAGGGATTAAATCTTCCTGCGTGGACATAGTTATTTGCTCCAGATTTCCGGTGATATCTAAAAAATGTGACCACCATTTGAAATTAAATTTTGACATGCCAGTTTCTAATGTTAACCATCTATTTTGTCGTTTTATTAATACACTCGAACGGTTCCACAAATAAAACGTACACTTTGCTTTTTACACCAAATTCCATGAATGTTCTTTTTAATATTGTTTAAAAGCTAAAGTGTGACCATTATTGACAATCACAGAGGAGGTATATGAACACAGATAGGTAATAAGTGCACACAAGGAGTGGAAGGTTGGCATGGTGGACTTGGGAGGAAACAAATAGTGATCGGGTCGGAGACTCGACACCAAACTTGCCTAGTTGTATTCCCTGGGCATTCAACTGGTACCCTGTGGGCAAGTATGAGAAGAAGAACAAAAGTGGCAGAAGTTATCGGTCGGAAAAACCAATGATACACACAGTTTTCTTTTGTAAAGAGAGGCTATATCCAAGCTTTACGGAAATCGAATGCTACTCAATGTGTAACAAAACAAAGACGAGCGAACTTTTGGTTAACAAATCGAAGGTTTGATAACCAAGCAACTCTAGAGACCTTCAAGGTAGTCTAGAATAAGTAGACTATTACACTACATACGTTGTCATGGAACGTTTTGTTATGCCGACTCCCTTCAAGATCTCATCATCTTTGATCCACGTGTTCGTCGCTTGAGGGCGGGCGTTCACGTTGCACTGGAGCTGACGATAGTCCCCCTCGCCACATCGTATGTCCCTTTCAACGGCTATGATTTCTGGTTTATCTGAAAAGGTAAATAATATAACTTCTTGGTCTATGGTTTAATAACAAACACATTTATTTCATACTGACTCGGGAAAATGATACAGATGTGTCGATGAGTTCAGGTAATTAATAAAACAATACAATTGGATTGTTCAAACTTTTTGTGTAGGAGTTTATGAAAATGGAGCCAGACTGGAACAGACAACCACGAGGACAATGTCACACAGTATTAAACATCACACAAAGAGATCAAAATTTAAAACCGAAAGTTTAGACCAGACAAAGATGGATTGAAATATATTAATGCCTTCCAAAATGAAGCCCAATGTACCACACATGTTATGCTGAACAGAATAGGTTTAATCCAGCCAAGTACTGTTTCACATGTTGTCCGTGTAGTTTGTGCTTACCAGAACATTTTCACATGGTATTTCTTTATTAGAATGGTAATTTTGTTTGAGAAAGAGGTAATTTCTTACTGAAATATTTTAATCTTATAAATACTTTATTATTTTCCCGCAACTTCGATGACCAATCGAGCCCGAATTTTGTTTGTTATTTTATAAGCATGTTGGAACTCACCAAGAGAGAATACTGGTCTTTGACAGTACCAAACATGTCCAGTGCCTTAAAGCCATTATATACTTTCGGAACAGACAAATAACTTACAGGGTTTACAAAAGGTAATGGTAAAATACTTCTCTTGAAATATTATTCCAAGAAATGCTTTACTTTTTGAGAAAACATTAAAACAATTATCAATTCTCGACAACAAGAAATACGGATCATAGTAAACACAATCATGACACGGCGAAACATGCGGACACAAAGGTGGGTTTTCCGTTATTTTCTCCCGACTCCGATGACTGGTTGAGCCTAAATTTTCACAGGTTTGTTACTTTATAAATCAGTTGTGATACACGAAGTGTGGGCCTTTGGACAATACCGTTTACCGAAAGTGTCCAATAGCTTTAAAAAGGATCATCCAAAGAACAACTTTGATTCTAGAGTCGTCAATCTCATTTTAGGAGAAAACAAATTATGTTTTTTAATATTTATTGTATACTTACATTGAACAATGATCTCAATCCACTTCTCCACAAGAGTTTCTGCATAGCCGTTATCTGCCACGCATTTGAAGAGACCTCCCTGGTCCCGCTGTACATTGAGAATCTTCAGCGTTGAATTGTACGATATCACCTGACGCGCTGTGAACGAGTACCAGGTGACACTGGGGGAAAAAAGCGGGAACAAACAAAAAGTTGAGTGGTATTCGCACGACGGCAATCTAACTGGTGTCCCTTGCTTAATTGTAGCCTGGTTGTAAAATGTAGCAATCTTTGACAAGATTGACAAAACAATAATGTCCTTTCACATGAGGTACATTTTGTAAATTTTAAAACAATGCTACAAGTTAGCATGGGACCCTTGCTAATTTGCTCTCGTGTGAAAGGGGCTTTAGAAGAAGAGAAGAGTTTTATAATTTTGCATGGTGGAGGCAAAATTGGTGAGGTTCACTGTACCACCAAGTGTAAATCTCTTTTGCTCTGAAAAGAACCGGTGGTTGACAAGTTAGATTTTCGATCAACATTGTCTGATTCTCTTGAGCAGACGTGTTATTAATGGTTGTAAGTGATGGGAAATTGCTTTTATTTTGTATTTCTATGGTGATTCTCATTTTAAAGGAATAGGTTGTCTTGGATCAGTCGAGTTGGTCTTTGAAAAGTTTGTAACCGTTTTTAATAAAATGCATATGGGTAGAAAGATGTTGTAAAAGAAGAATACAATGATCCACACAAACCTGCCTCGAAATTGCACGGTTTTCCTTTTACCTCGTCGACTAACACGGTCGGCCATTCATGGGTACCTCGTCGACTAACACGGTCGGCCATTTATGGAAGTCAAATTTTTGACTCCCATAAATGGCCAACCGTGTTAGTTCGCAAAGTAAAAGGAAAACCACGCAATTTCGAGGCATATTTGTGTGGATCAATGTATTCTTCTTTTAAAACATCTTTCCAACCATATGCATTTTATAACAAACGGTTATAAACGCTTTTTAAAGGCCAACTCGTCCGATCCAAGGCAACGTGTTCCTTTAAGCCTAACCAGAAACCAGATGAGGGTCTGGTCTGTGGTACTTCCAAATTTTATTTTTTTATTAACTTCACATCTCTATTAACTTTTACTTCCCTTTTGGTTTTCATCTCAAAACGCATAAAGACTTCTTTGTGATTGTGATATGCGGTCTACAAAAAGTGCTCATTATTAATAAGGCGGACACTTCGTTCTGGTTGTGCTGTTATTACTTACACACGTGCCAATTGATTTTGTGCAAGTAAAAAACGGTGCAGTGTGCAAATTGGGCTTTGCCCCGGTTGCCATGTTATAAAATGAGAGGCAAGCTAATTCCAAACTCGTTCATCAGGACCCACAGAGCCTGATGTCCAGATTTGTTTTGAATCGTGAATGTTTAGAATGCAATGGTCTGTTTTATTACATTCGGGAACATGTGAAATATAATTTATTGTGTAGAAATCCCAACGAAAGCCATTGAATCGAAAAGTAATGAATTGAAAAGGTAAATCCATACAATGGTTTCGGCGAGCCGTCTGTTTCGCAAGAAAGTATGACGTTGTCAGATTCGTTGTATGACAGTACTGCATTGTCAATAGAGGGCGGTGTACTCCCAAACTCCTGGGCTATCCCGAGAATGGTGGGTGCAACTGTTTAAAAAATCACAAAGTAGACTGATTAAACTTATTGATAATTGGATACGATGTGGTTTCTTTAAAGGCTTCGGGTACTTTTTCAAAATGTCCACAGATTTACATTAAACTTGCAGGGTTTGAAGATAATGATAGTGGAAAGCTTCCCTTCAAATATTACTGACTAAGCTTGTGTAGTTTTTGAGAAATGAGTAGAACAAGTCACAAAATAGTTTTGGTCTCATGAGACCAACATTATTTTAGCATGTAAAATCCCCTTAACCAGTTACGATATTATACCAAAACCATAGCATAACTGGTTAATACGTTTTTACATGCTAAAACTGAGACGAAAATTATGACTTTACTCATTTCTCAAAAACTACAGCACCTCAGTAGGTAAAATTTCCAGGGAAGCTTTCTACTATCATAATCTTCAACTGTGTAAGTTAAATATAAATCTGTGGACATTGTGTTTTTTGTTAGGAAAATGTACATAATACCCTTTAAAAGTCACAGCAAAAGATACAATGTTACATTTAAAACGTGACAAGGTTTGTATTATTGGAACTTCATAAATACCTCAGAAAGTTTCGCGTGTCTTGGTACAAGACGTTGCTTGTTACGGGCGATGCGGGCGCTGTCGGTGAGTTGGCCGCGCTGTGTGTTAAATGAAAACGAGAACGTCGTGCACCAAGTCTACAACGCGCACTAAAGGATCCGGAAACTGGGCGTCTCAGTCATAACAATGCAACACACGGACGCCGTACATCCAGAGCTGAAGCACGTCGGAAACGGGTAACTTTTACAGAGTTTCTTACTTTGTTACGCCTTTTAACCAAAAATGTATTTATGAATGGGAGTAAAAGGGTAGCTACTTGTTCTTTCACGGCCATTTGGCAATTCGACCCTGTTAGGTTTTAAACGGCCGTGAAAGAACTAGTAGCTACCCTTTATTCCCTTATTATCAACACAGAAACGGCTCTAATTAGCGAAGTGCCGGTAAGAGTCATAATGTTTACAACAAAACACCAAGAAGATTTTCGAATGCCGCATCCAGAAATAACGTTTTCTTCATAATGTGTATTTTTTTTGTGTTAATAGTCTAGTTTTATGGGGCCTATACAAATCATCATAACAAATAAAATAAAACTGTAATTCATGTGTGGCTTAGTCATGAAATGCCTATTGAAATGCCTAAAATTTATGTATTAGTTTGGCGAAGAAAGCTATCTACAAGTGTAGGTTCAAGAACAAGAAACCGAATATGACCTCCTTTTTGAACTTAGTTAAGTTTCACTACACATTGGGGAAAAAAAATAGCTTTGGACAACAACAACCTGTACAAATTTGATAATAAGTGGACTGCTCTTAGAAATGACCTTTTTTAAATAAGATGCCAGGTTACCGGATTGTCTGTTTTTTGTTTATTGTTTCCCCTCTTTATTTTCCTTGGTGTGTAATTTGTACTTGTATGTTGTATTGTTACATGTATGTGTAAACTTGAGTATTGCAAAAAAAAAATGCCTATACGTTTTGTCGTTTGGGTGTGTGTAGCTAAATGACTTGGAAGTACCTAGTCAATTATTGATTGCGTATAGTTATTTTCAATCATGTAAAGGCCTTCCTTTCTTTATAAGTACCCAACGCACAGATTCAACTTCAATTTATAAAGAATACTTGCAGTTCGCTGAGGCGTTAAGGGTGTGGCTATCCTGCATTGGCAGCGCTATATAATCCAATCATTCCTGCACAAGAAGCGACATCGGCAAGACATGTTTTGAGTATTTCGTTCTTCCTGTTATTTTGGTTAGCATTTTTTATTTATATATGTTCCGTCAATGAATCGAATGACACATAGCTCCACGCCACAGCCCGATGAAACCGGTTAGCATCATTCCAAGTTTCAGTAAGTTGCAAATTGTAATTATTATTTAAAGACACTGGAAACTATTGGTAAAGACCAGTCATCTCACTTGGTGTTTCTCAACATATGCATAAAATAACAAACCTGTGAAAATTTGAGCTCAATCGGTCATCGAAGTTATGAGATAATGATGAAAGTAAAAACCACCCTTGTCACACAAAGTTGTGTGCGTTCGGATGCTTGATTTCGAGACCTCAAATTCTAAATCTGAGGTCTCAAAATCAAATTCGTGGAAAATTACTTCTGTCTCGAAAACTATGTCACTTCATAGGGAGCCGTTTCAAGTAATGTTTTATACTATCTACCCCTCCCCATCCCATTACTCCTTACCAAACCAGGTTCTATGCTAATAACTATTTTGAGTAATTACCAATAGTGTCCACTGCCTTTAAAGCTTAGCCTTTGATTGCTTAGTTAATATTTAGACGAGTTCTTTTAGGCCTAAACAAATCATAAGAACACATCTACAGTTTCTCGACCGCGCCTCGAACTGGGGATGGACCAAACAACAATTATTTTGCAAATCGTTCTTTTTTTTGTTACAACTCCCTGATACATTTCTGTTTATCTATGAAGTTTGTCTTTATTAATGAAGAAGTCAGGTTTCTTGTGGTATTAAATATTTGTAAAAAGGAATCAGATCTTGAAACGGCAGTGTTTTATATTTGAACTGAAACTGCAATTTTTCCGAACATTTCGTTTTGGCTGCAGTGGAAGGACTGACGAGTTGTACCAAATTGAGTGAAAAAATAAAAAAATAAAAAAATTAAATAACAGAAAGACGCTTTTATAGTCTTACGGCGCAAATTACAAAATAATCTGTCGGAAAACAAAAATGTATTCATCGCATTTTTGTTTGATCAAGTCGCCCAAAACAAGGCTAAAAGCCACTCTCGGTAAAGGGCTACAAGGAAGAAAACATAGAAATGCAGAAACTCAGTGGATCTGAAGGTGAAATTGAACTGATTGATCCCTTTTGTACTCCTTTAAAAAATAAACAGCACAGGGGGAAAGGAAAAGAGGTGGACAGGGAAGAGGAAGAAGGGGAGATGACATAGGGAACAACATGGACCGGGTCCCTATTTCATAGAGCTGCTTAGTACAACAATTTGCTTAGCATTAAATTTCTTCCTTGACAAAAACAGGATTCCCCGACCTAATATCCACGTGATTTTCAGGATATTGCAAACAAGAGTTGAAAACAGTAACAATCAAAATGCAACAAGTGGATCTTGGTTAGTAATCCTGTTTTAATTAAGGAAGAAATTTCATGCTAAGCAATTTTTTGTGCTTAGCAGCTCTATGAAATTGGGGTCCAGAGCTGCAAGAAATAGGAAATGGCTGACGTCTACATGAGGAGGGCTACATCTTACACTGGATGAAAACAGCGTAAATGATGACGACGATGATGATGATGATGAGGGTGGTGAAGAATACAAACTATAAAGTCAGTTAAGAATCAAGGAACAAATTTTTTGCAATTTTCTTAAAACTGGTTCTTATCTCAAATAGTCCATGCTTTATATTATTTTGTGTTTTAGTTGCCAACTTTGATGCACATAGACATGTTTTGTTTAGTTAACTTTCCTATCCTTTTGTACATAAATTGCTTTATACATATTTTATTACTCGTTTTATTACTTGTATTACACCCAGATGTGGGGAGGCAGGTCTATGGACCACAGTAATTATTTTGCTTTTGTTTCTCCTAGCCCATCTGGAAGTATTTTTTTTTATTGTCATGTATTGTTGAAATGTCTGAATAAATAATAATAATAATTATAAAAGCCCTCTGGTGGCTCGTTAGTCTTGGTTCAAGACTCTCCTGGATTTGTAACAAGAGAGCGCGCTATCACCCCCAACGCGCTATCAACCACGAACCGCTATCACAGGAGAGTCTTGGCACATTCGTTAAATCTCCCCCCGAAATCGGGGGGAAACATAATGCGCGTGCGTAGGTTTCCCGCAGAGCCCGCCCCCTTTTTTTTGGGGGGGGAGGAGGTTTGACGAATGTGCCAAGACTCTCCTGTGTGATAGCGGTTCTCGAGTGATAGCGGTTCGTGGTTGATAGCGCGTTGGGGGTGATAGCGCGCCCTGTTGTGACAAATCCAGGAGAGTCTTGAACCAAGACTAGTGGCTCGTTAGAGGCATCCTTACCGACAACTTGGAGGGTGATATTGATATATGTAGGCGCGGGTAGAGTGTTGACTTGGCAAGCATAGACCCCTTCATCGTCTCGTGTTATTCTGGTGATCCTCAGATTGTACGTTGTGTTCGAATCGGTCTCAATACGAAATCTCTTGTCCATATGGACTCGCTGAGAGTTGAAAAAGAAAGCTAAAAGAAACAAAACACAGCTTATTGTTAGATTAAAGTTGTTTTTTGAAAAGAAAAAAATGTATAGGATAATGTCCGAGGTGCGCGCCAATCGATGGTAAGAATGTCCTGTGCTAAAAACCATTAAAAACAAAATAATATGGGATCCATGGCGTCAATGCCTTCATCTACTTTATTCCCTAACTCTTTTACATGCACTACAATAATAATGTAACTTATAGCCGTTTTCCATATAAATGTTCAAATGCTCTTGACAGAGAAATTGTTAACAGAACATGTGAGTTTGAGCAGTGTTGTGTATAGATGTACCCATCGCGCCATTCGTGCAAAATAATGGAGCGATTTAACAATAGCATGACGTCACAGGTGTGGGTTTAAATAATATAATAATATCAAAGTCTTATATAGCGCACGTATCTACCAAACAAGGTACTCCAGGCGCTTACAGTTTATACAGAAAGATTGGTTATTGAAGTGATGAATTATGAGACCCAATTATGTAGCACCTTGTGAGGGTTTACAATGTGCTACGGCGCATACAGCACCCACAGCCAGGAACACCGGGGCGAACCCATTCTCTTTACGACAGTGAACTCGGTTCGTTTACATGCGTTACACAACACCCGGGACCAACGGCTATACGTCCAATCTGAAGGACGACATTTTGAAAGGCTTACGCCTCTTTTAGATGTTTCTGACGAGTGATACAATGACATATTTTATAACACTCCTTGTAATTAACCTTCAAATTAACTATAGGTTTTCTCGGTCAATTTCGGCAAATGAGCAGCCGTCGATTTCACAAAACTCTTCCTAACTAAGACTAATCTTAGGACTTATAGGACGAGTCATATACCTGCACTGTAGCATGCAGACCTTAAGATCAATCCGAAGTTAGGACGAGTTACTCGTCCTAACTCGAGATAAGACGAGTCCTAACTCATTGTGTAATCGACCCCAGTCAATTTGACACCAAGCTATTCTATTTCGCGCGAAATCGAATGCTACTGAAAATGGTAATTCGATTTCGTTTTATGATTTAGTCAAATGTAATGTTGCGTCATTCAATTTAGCAAAATAATCATTCAATTTAAAATTCATCAAAGGAGCATTCAAATTCGCAGGCGCTTCTTGAGGCGGGTGTTTGACGAAAAGGAATGACGGTACGCTAAATTGAACAGAGTGCTAGTAGGGTCATATCTTTGGATTCCGTGACCATTTTTTTGCTACCTTTTTTTTTCGATGGATTTGACTTCAGGAACCATTTAAAATGAAAATTAGCTCCTATGAACCTCTGAAATGTGATAGGAACTTTTTTTATAGCGCATTATTCAAAATGGCCGCCGACGCCATCTTGAAAAACATAAATTGTAATAGCTCTGGCACCAGATGACCTAGACGGACAAAGGAGATGTCCTTTTCTACTATATCTGGCATGACAAATACACTGGAGTGGTAACTGTAAGGTTTGGGGACCATCTTGACCTCTAAATCCAATATGGCCGCCGACGCCATCTTGAAAAACATAAATTGTAATAGCTCTGACACTAGATGTCCTAGACGGACAAAAGAGATGTCCTTTTCCACTAAATCTGGCATGACAAATACACTGGAGTGGCAATTGTAAGGTTTGGGGACCATCTTGACCTCTAAATCCAATATGGCCGCCGACGCCATCTTGAAAAACATAAATTGTAATAGCTCTGACACTAGATGTCCTATATGGACAAAAGAGATGTCCTTTTCCACTACATCTGGCATGACAAATACACTGGAGTGGCAATTGTAAGGTTTGGGGACCATCTTGACCTCTAAATCCAATATGGCCGCCGACGCCATCTTGAAAAACATAAATTGTAATAAATGTGTCCGACCAGATGACCTTGACTGACAAAAGATATATTATTTTTCAATAAGATTGGCGTAAGAGTTATACTGGAATGGTTATTGTAGAGGGTGGGATCATCCTAAATCCCAAATCCAAGATGGCCGCCATCACCATCTTGAAATTCGTGTTGTACATGTATGTAATACCTTGGGCACAAACAGAGGTGTGTAATTTTCCACTATTTCTGGCATTAAAACTTATTATAACTTATTCGAGCAATCTCGATACATATGCTCAAAGAAGTCGTGGTTTAATCCACGCATTGGCCAGGGCAAAAGATGACCAAGTGAGACTAAAACCAGAAGAACAGACTGTGCCAGGGTTTTCAGGGGTTTTACGCCAACATGTCAAAACCAGACGAGGAGAGTCGAGCAATATATCATATGACATACTCAAACCCTCCAACTAAGACGATTTCTTTGATGTGATGTGTAAACTTGTAAAGTCAATCGATGAGAAAAAGATGCCTTTCGCAATAATTGTTAGTGTCCGTGGCCTACGTCGACCTGAAGGCTGCTTTCGACTCCGTCGATAGAACCGCACTCTGGAAAGCTCTCCAAGGCATAGGGGTTCCCGACCGTCTCCTCTCCTTATCCTCATTAAGGATCTTCACACCAATACCTCTGCCAAGGTACGCTAAGGAAGGAACACATCTGAATGCTTCCCCACAAGATCAGGTGTAAGACAGGGTTGCATCTTGGCTCCGTCCCTCTTCTGCCGTGCCATTGACTGGATCCTTGACAGAGCATCCACAGACACAGGGATCACCATCGGCCAATCGAGGTTCTCCAGCATGGACCTTTGCAAATGACGTTGCCTGGTCAGCAATAATGCCCATGATTTGAGCAACGCACTCCAGTCTTTTCAGAGCGAGGCTATAAACCTGGGCCTCAATATCTCCTGGCAGAAAACAAAAGTCCAAGTTCTGAACCACAGTGGCAATGGCACTCCCTCTCACTTCATGATAAACAGGCAGTCTGTCGACGTTGTGGAGGACTTCACCTCGGAAGTAAAATCTCCAGCTCCGGAAGATGCGAACCCGATGTCCTCAGACGGCTTGGACTAGTCTCATCTGCCATAGTCTGCGCAGAATCTGGAAGCTGAAAACTAACTACTAAACTGGCCATATACAGGACTTTAGTCATTACTGTCTTGTTGTATGGCTCAGAAACATGGACCCTCCTCAAATCCGACCTCAATCGACTAGAATCGTTCCACATGAGGTGTCAACGATCAATGCTCGGCATCCAGTGGTTCCACTTCGTCATCAACAACGAGGTCACCTAAAGAACATGCCTGCCCCCATCAACCATTTAATTCAACGTCGCCGCTCTGCCTTCTTTGGTCATGTCGCTCGCCTAGCTGACAACATCCCAGCTAAAAAAAAGTTCTAGGTATCGCCATCAACTCCAGGGGAGGCCTACATGTAGCAGCGGCTCCTGGCTGGAAGAGCCTCAGAGGCCGCCTTCGATCATCCTCGGCCTAACAACTTGGCCGGCCTAGCGAAATCGATCACATGTGGCGTGAGGCTGTAGGACGTGGACACAGGAGATCGGCACAACGGACCCTTGCTGTCTCTGCGGTCGATTGATTGATTGTTGGTGACCAACCTGTGTACGTGCTTTACCTAGAGTTGAAAAGTAGGATTGCAAAACTTTCCCAAAAATTGTACCTTTCATTGGACCTTTCCACATCAATATGTCATTCATCTACGCTATATTCTGGAGGTTCAAAGGATCTGGCATCTTAGCTGTTTTGGGTTGCAGCGGGTGTCATTGCAGATGGTTCTGTTGATCAGGCCCTTCGTTGGAATTATGTTAAGCGCGTGGTTTGAAGCCTGTGACTCTTCTACGAGACTGGTCCATCATGCCAAGCCAAAAACACATGACTTGAAGCGTATTCGCTATCTGAAGAAGTTGAGACTTTCAAACAGTGCTCAAGAACTTTCAGATTCACATGATGAACGAAGTATGTTGCTGATCTAAATGACCTAGTTGACACTCTCTTCATGACTTTGAGGGTTCCCAACAAGCACAATACTGGATTTCCTTCATGGAAATGGTGGAGGTTTGACTCAAAACACCCATGTCATCAGAGTTCAAGTCTTCAATCAACCTCATGCTTTCGAAAAGCAACTCCTTTAAAACACTCGGAATGTGAATCGTGTGAGAGCACTTCGATCCCTACAGTCAGGAATCCCAGCCTTTGAAGTTCTTGTTGCCGACTTGTTATCGGCAAAGGAGGATGGCAAAAGTGAAGTGAACATGTTCTTGAATGAGAGATTGTATTCACAGAACAAGTCTTTAAGTGACATAATTCCTCATAGCAAGCATAGATAGCATAGAATTATTTGCGTCAATGACAAGAGTCATAATATGATCAGAACTTCTCGATAAAAGACAGCGAGCACAGATTGCGGCAAAAAAAACTGCCAATCAGTAATGTTTTCATGAAATCAGAAGATAAATGTCCTTCATGTAAAGACTTCCGTGCTATCCGCCTCAAGCCTTCCATTAAGAAGCATTCCTGGGAACAGCAGAGTCAACCAGTATTGAGATCATCTACTGTAGTAGGCAGCACTGCTAAGAATCTCACCACAGGCAGTCTGATGCCAAAGCTTAATTTTGCCCATGAGGCAGACACGGCCATATTCACCATCTACAGTGTGCTTTGTTCTGAAGGCTACTCAGAAGCAGTCACTCTTGATACTGAGGACCCTGGCAACTAAGTACAAGTGGCATATGTTTCTCAGACTACAACGCGGCTGTGTATGAAATGCAAATACCAGTTAATAAGTGCCCGGTATTAGTGCGATGAGGCAATGGACACTTCCATCATACCAGTACGTGTTCTAACTCTGGGTTCTATGGACCAGTCGTGTGGAAAAGTCCAAAGAGGCACAAGGCCTGCTAGCAGTAGGTATGGTGAACAGCTCCCAGTGACAAAGGGGATAATCAGCAATTTGGAGCAATTAAAAGCAAGACCCTGGGAGAAGTCCTAGCTGGCAAGTGGAGAGCTCAGAAAAATATACCACTTTCGGCTTGTGCCTGACCTGGACAGTCTCCGTCCACACTTGGAACGTGCAAACTATCTTGCATATGTGCAACAACATTACCAGTTAAGAAGTCACCCCTCACCAGTAGGCCATAGATGGCATCTAGAAAATGACCTGTGTCTGACAATCCGTTATACTAAGCCCCCCATTCCCAAATCCATATCTCTACCAACAAACCCGCAGACAGATGACAACAGTGATAGTGGCAGCGAAAGTGTTGAAAGTGAGTCTGAAAGCTACAGTTCATACAGTGATTCAGCTGGTGATAGTGAAGCTGATATGTGAATCTTGGATCAAGAGGCAAGGATGGTACCAGAACTATGAAAAACATTTTAAAATTAGTTTGTAATGCCAGAAATAGCGGAAAATTACACCCTATTTGTTCTTATAGCTGTTCTTGAGCCAGAGCTTTCACATTTCATATTTTCAAGATGGCGGCAGCGGCCATCTTGAATTTGGAAGTCAGATGATCCCAACACTCTACAATTGCCATTCCAGTGGAATTGAAATGTCATGAATAGTGAAAATCTACACCCTACTTTTCCTTAAAGCTCTTTTGATGCCTAATAAGCTATACAACTCATCATTTTCAAGATGGCGACGGCGGCCACATTGGATTTAGAGGTCAAGATGGTCCCAAAACTTTACAATTGCCACTCCAGTGTATTTATCATGCCAGATATAGTGGAAAGGGACATCTCTTTTGTCCGTCTAGGACATCTGGTGCCAGAGCTATTACAATTTATGTTTTTCAAGATGGCGTCGTCGGCCATATTGGATTTAGAGGTCAAGATGGTCCCAAAACCTTACAATTACCACTCCAGTGTATTTGTCATGCCAGATATAGTGGAAAAGGACATCTCTTTTGTCCGTCTAGGTCATCTGGTGCCAGAGCTATTACAATTTATGTTTTTCAAGATGGCGTCGGCGGCCATTTTGAATAATGCGCTATAAAAAAAGTTCCTATCACATTTCAGAGGTTCATAGGAGTTAATTTTCATTTTAATTGGTTCCAGAAGTCAAATCCATCGAGAAAAAAAGGTAGCAAAAAAATGGTCACGGAATCCAAAGATATGACCCTACTAAAGGAATTTGACTCGACTCTAAAAGAAGTTGAATGGCCGAATTCTGAATTTGAAACGCAGAAACTACTGGAGAGGCAAAACAGCTTTAATTCGAATGCATGAAAATGAATTTGACTGCTCATTTGCCGAATTTGACCGAGAAAACCTATAATAAGCTACTTGATTTTATTGAAACTTACTCATGGTTCTTGGTCTGATACGAAGCCAGCTGACAATGGTCCCAGAGCCCCGATTCGTGACTGTACACGACAGAACAACTTCATCACCCTCATGTTTAGATATCAGCGCCGGTCCGGACGTTTCGACGGTCGGTGATCCAGGAACTAAAAGGATAGAACATTATCTGTATCACAGTGTAGCCGTGGTCCTTGCAGTTTAAACTTTTCAAGCGATGTGGCTGAGGCTTATTAGGGCCTTGTCACACGAGGCAACTTTTGCAGGCAACTTTGAGGCAACCAACTGCAGCACATACTACACGATCACTTTGGTAGCACAGGAGTCAATTTTATAGCATCGTCTTACGATCCACAAAAGAGAAATTTTAACATTCAAATGGAAATGCCTTTTCTTCTTGGAGATTGCCTGGAACTGGTTGCCCGTAAATTTCCTCGTGTGTCATGGCCCTTAGGGCATGTCCGAAACGGTGACTTTGGCCGCAGCTTCACGGCTAGATCAGTGCGTCAGCCAGTGTTGGAGAATAGCAGCTCGATCTAGCCGTAGCTGAAGCCGAAGTCACCATTTCGGACTCGCCTTTGACGTTATTATTAGTCTGGCACCAAAGTTATGCTCTGTTGGTTATTGTACGAGTGCAAAAGGGGACGCGAGTAAAACTGGACTTTAAGCTCAGCCTAACATGAGCTGAAACGGAGCTTAGTTATGTTCAATGTTATTGTCCACTATCAAAGCGTCCGTTGAAATTCAGAAGTTTGGTTTTAGCTCCGTGTACAGGCTGAGCAATCAGCTCATTTGTAGTCGCTTGTATTGATACTTTGATGTTGTTTTTGTGTCATTTTGGAAAGTAACTACAAATATCATGGAGCAACATTTCTCCATATATTTCTTTTTCAGATTCTAATCACAGCGAGACTGTTATTGAAGAAAGTGGTTAGTGCAAACGGTGATACCAGCTTGACAAGCGCATGTGCAGCCTAGAGCCCCATCAGAACTTTGGTCTTCGCAGAATAGTAAAGCCGAAAGCACTTCATGGGTGCGTTCGTTTAGCTTCCCTGGGTCGACCCCGGTCTGCCACCGGTGCGTTCGAATAGCTTTGACGTCATTCCGGGGGCTCACCCGGGTCAGCCCCCCAGTGCCCTGCTTGTGGAGTGGGTCACTAATTGGGGGCTGGCCCAGGTGCATGACGCCAGTACGAGAGCGGTGAGTGATCGTTCGTTTAGCTCTTGTCAGGGGCTCACCCGAGTGAGCACCGCTGGGTAGACACAGGGAAGCTAATCGAACGCACCCATTGGTAGCCAATAAAATGCAATGCAACTTAGTCTCACTTTCTATGCTATGACGTCCTAAAGTTGACAGCGTTCGATTCAAACCTGGCACCAGACTAATTTTAAAATCATATTGAATGTAACTACAAATGAAAATCAAGAAATAAGAAACAATCTTTACTTTTACATTGCGAGCATTAAAGCAGTCGTGAGTGTTAACATTAGTTTGTTCCACTACGGTGGTTGTAGTTTAGGGTTAATAGATGTTAGTCGGGTGCTATTTGAAGATTAACATGCTGCGGGTCAGTGCACAAGGAAACCAAACACACACATCTGATTAGTTTACGGAAGAAGTACACTTTGGCTGTGCAGACAAAAACTGTTGAACACGACCATCAAATAAATTGAACAGCGACACTTGTCAAAACAGAAAGGTTGAAAAAAACACAATCAAACCTGTTATCTGGCTGGAACCGTAACTTCAGATACTGTTTAAACCCGTAGACTTCTCACACAAAAATAATAACTTGCTGAACCGATGACGTCACTGCATGTAGATCGTATCTCATGACGTCAGTATTACCCACACAAATAATTATGTCCTCCGATGGAGATTTTGTCCCCCAATTGGGAAAATAGCATAGGCCGGAAGAGGTTGATTCTGAAAAGTGTATACACATTTTTGCCGTATGGGATACGGGATTTCCTGCCACAACGGTTTAAAACAACAGCTTTTTCAAAAGGCATAATATTTCTCTCAACTGATGACGTCATTTTGAATTCTCTCGTGACGTCAATATTACCCACATCATGGGTCCGTTCGTTTAGCTTCCCCGGGGCGACCCCGGTGTGTGGCGGGGTTTGTTTTCCAGGACGAACGTGTGCAGATAATTACCCACGTTCGTCCTGGAAAAAAAAACACACACACCAGGGTCGACCCAGGGAAGCTAAACGAACGCACCCCATATAAGGCCGTGGCCGAATTGGCGGCTACAGATACGGCTACGGCTGTTGCTAAGGGTGTTGCTAAGAACGTCCTATACCTCGTCGCATGATGACGCAGGACTCTAGCCGTAGCCGTGTAGCTGTAGCCGCTAATTCGGACCCGGCCTATAACGTCGTAATCAATCCTTTTCATCCTCTCAATTCACCATAATTTGTTTCCCTCACGAAATTTCTTATTCTCGCTTTAAAAAAGGGGCCCGTCCCAACTCATTAAATAATTACACAGAACGCATAGATTTAAAAGACGTGCCACCAAGACCTAAATGTTACAATTCCTCAGTGACAACGTTGTCAGATTTGCTCCGAATCACTTCATCTTTTAACCTACTCCTGTGCGATTGGTTTTACCTGTTTTTGCCTCAGGAAGCCCACGGGGCATATAAACACGGTAGGGTTTTTGTTTTGTCTCAAGCTAGCGTCGCCACCTCGTCTCTTACCGGTGACAAATACGTGGCCGGTAAATGATCGCGATGAATACGGATGAAGATTGGGAAAAGTGATGGCAGGGTGCTCGTAATTGGCTATTAAAGACGATCTCGCTGGGACAACTTCCATGGTCGTTGGCTATCACCGCAGAAGATGCCATCAATAATTCAGGTCCGAAATGGGCAATATTTTTACTACCTTAGGCCGAAGTCATCTTTCGAGTGTGGATTAAATGTCGATCTGCAGTTCTGAATATTTGAGGAGATACCCCGTTTGGATGGTGGTTTAAGGGAAAGTCCAAACGACTTGTGAACCGGTGTTTTTCCTCTATACGCCGTAGAAATTATTCATGAATTCATCTGGCGTTAAATGTACTGGGACGGGTCGTAATTTGAGATATTTGCCGCTGGCTTATTCATGGAGTAAAACAAAATCCTCTTTGTTTTTTTCGAGAGGAAGTGCCTCAAATTATAGCTTTCAAAATTAAAGAGAAGTTTCCCTTTCTGAAGAAGGAAAAGAAGTGTATAAATCTTACTTTTCAAAATCAACAGGAAAAGACCCATACTAATGTTTCAAGGTTTGGGGAGACTAGAATAATTTAACCCCCCCAAAAAAAACACAAATGCTGAAAATTTTAATATTTTCATATTTTCATGACACTGAAAGAAAACACTAAGTGTGAGCGGTTATAACAAATTATTCTTATGTACAGTCTACTTGCGTTTCTGACAAGATCACTGGGATTGACCATTGGTGATTGTGAAATATCAGTATTATCACTTTGTGTATATCAACATATATGCATAAAATAACAAACCTGTGAACATTTTAAGTCAAATGGTCGTCCAAGTTGAAGAAAAAACACCCTTGTCACACAAGTTGTGGGCTTTCAGGCTTGATTTCGAGACCTCAGCTGTGAATTCTCGAATTCAATTCAAATATTTTAGTGAGAAATTACTTCTTTTTTTTTTTCAAAACTCCGTTACTTCAGAGGGAGCCATTTCTCACAATGTTTTATACAATCAACAGCTCCCTGTTACTCGTAAGTAAGATGTTATGCTAACAGTTATTTTGAGTAATTACCAATAGTGTCCACTGCCTTTAAACGTGCTTTTTATATCGACGATTGACTGTATTGAACATGTTCTGTTTGTTTAATGTGGAAAGGACTTGACGAGACAAGAGGGTAATTTCGAATGAGCAGGTGGCTTGACGATCGGCTGGTGATTATCACAGCTCGTTAGCGGCAGGCGGGCAAACGACCAATTTACATTAATATTACACTGCAATAATAGCTATCGTCCATTACAATTGCATTAACTGATGACAACTGGTCATTCATTATAAGCCTTTATGAGATATGGTGGACACACAATGCTAAGACACTATATATTAGGTTTGGGTAAATTTGTCTGTATATTTTTAAGGCAAGTTCGCCAAAAAGAAGCCTTTAAACCACTATGGGACTACAAGAAGAATATTACAGCGGGAAAAACTCGGAGGAGCTGAAGGAAGGAAATATTATTGTAGGACGGGGGAAACATCCACCAGGCAAGGAGTTCCAAAGAGATGCAGTACGTTGAATAAAGGTGTACGAATGACTCCTTGTTCTACATGTCAACAAATCAAGAGTGTATAGGTTAGAAGAAGCAGAAAGTCAGGTCTCCAATCAGAAAGTTCGATTAGAATTTGGGTAATTTTATCAAGTATACTACAAGGGAAATTGAAAGGGATAATTTTGTTTCCAATGTGGTGTTTTTACTAGAATAAAGCTATTGGAATGGCTCCTTGTATTACATCTAAACAAATTAAGTGTGTATGGATGAGAAGAAGCAGGTATTTCGAACCAAACAATGCACCCCTATAATGTTCACCATATCTCAAAAGGGAAAACTGTTGCCGGTCGGTGGCTTTTTAATTTGACACAACATATAATGGAGAAGAAAGTAATAAAACTGCCAATGGATACTTTAAGGATGTTTGATGAGTCACTTGGAAATGACTTCATAGGAAAGATTTTGAACTTATGCGTTAAAGGCAGTGAGTGGACACTATTGGTAATTGTCAAAGACTAGCCTTCACAGTTGGTGTATCTCAACATATGCAGTTCTAAATCTGCGGTTTCGAAATCAAATTAGTTGATAATTATTCTTTCTCGAAAACTATGGCACTGGTTTGTTGTGCTCATAATTATTTTGAGTTATTACCAACAGTGTCCACTGCCTTTAAAAGCACAACTGCCCGATGCCCGATATACCAAAGAGCCGGCAGTTGTTGTTGCACGTCAGCAAGTTGTAATGCATACCCCGTGCCCAAACACCTCTTCTGGGTTTCAAATGAGATGCTCATAGCGTCACCTCACGACCACCGTCTGGCTGCATGACCCTCGTAAAAAAAAGGCGGGAAAATTCGTGAGGAAACTGAAGATGAGTGACCCGTTGTAGGTTGTTTTTCACGGGCCGTTGGTAAACGCTTCTCTCTTTTCTATTAGGTGTCGAGATGGTATCCGGTTCCGAACCATTTACGCTGATAAAGTATCTATTTTGTATAATTGATTTGACATAACCCTGTATTATGATCGAGAGGTTTATTCCTGGTCAGTTAGGTTGTGTTTATATGATAAGTCGAGCCTCAATGGTGGTCCCGTCTGCAATGATAGCAAATTAACTTTGACATGTACTAAACGATTACCATGAATATGAAACAGACGGCTTGAGATCTTCCTGTTTACCATGGAGAGCAGCTGTTGGTAGTATAACCCATTGTGAGAAAAGTAAAACCGTAGTTTTTGAGAAAGAAGTAATTTCTCACTAAAATAATAAAAGACTTCAGCTTAAAGGGAAGGTACACGTTTGGTAATTACTCAAAACAAAATTAACTTAAAAACTGACTTGGTAACGAGCATTGGAGAGCTGTTGATAGTATAAAACACTGTGGGAAACGACTCCGTCTGAAGTAACGTAGTTTTTGAGAAAGAGGTAATTTCTCACTAAAACAATAAAAGACTTCTAGTCAGAAGTATTTTATTCCTATCTAAAAGCACACAAATTCGTCCAACAAGGGTGTTTTTTCTTTCATATTTTTCTCGCAACTTCGGCGACCAATTGAACCCAAATTTTCACAAGCTTGTTATTTTAAGCTTATGATGGGATGTACCGAGTGAGAACACTGGTCTTTGGCAATTACCAAACGTGTACAGTGCCTTTAAGCATTTTATCATGCATCTGAAAGCACACCAATTTGTGCAACAAGGTTTTTTTCTTTCATTATTCTCTTGCAACTTCGATGACCGATTGAGCTCAAATTTGCATAAAATAACAAACCTGTGAAAATTTGAGCTCAATTGGTCATCGAAGTTGCGAGATAATAATGAAAGAAAAGTAACCCTTGTCACACGAAGTTGTGTGCGTTTAGATGGTTGATTTCGAGACCTCACGTTCTAAATCTGAGGTCTCGAAATCAAATACGTGGAAAATTGCTTCGTTCTCGAAAACTACGCCACTTCAGAGGGAGACGTTTCTCACAATGTTTTATACCGTCAACATCTCCTCATTACTCGTCATTAAAAAAGGCTTTATGCCAATAATTATTTTGAGTATTACCAATAGTGTCTACGGCCTACTCAGGCACTTACTTATACGAGCTCTGTTGTTCAACAAAATCACAAGCATATTACTCGGTTGGAATTCGAACCCACTACATTTGCAATTCTTGATCGGTGTCTTATTCAGCAGGGGAAAAAAATGCGAAGGTCTTCCCTTTGTCTCTGTTTTGGTTTATGCAAATTAGAACGGACATAACACCAAGTGCTGCTTATAATGCAAACCTATGCACATCACTTATTCTGTGATTATTTGGGTGTTATAGTCTAATGAGGAAACACATGAAGTTGTGACTTGAATTTCCAGTTCAATTAAAAAGCTGAGATAACTTTGCATATTTCGCAAACTGATTTACGTCCGTATGGCTGTCGATGAATGCAGGATTTTCATGGCTGAAAGATAATTGCATCCACTTAGAGTGTCTCAAACCACGAGTATAATATGTTAAAACTAAACAAGTATTCGTTCGAACCTGGTGAGGTCACACTACAACTACAGTTTGCAAAAATGTATAAATTAAATAAATCATAAATCCGAAAGTGTCAAAACACGTAATGTGCTTCTGCTCGATCAATAAACCGTGCCAACAGTTGCTGTTATGTCGTTGAGTTGGTCCGGTCGTGAAAATGTGGACTTTATTTTTCCGTCAAAGGAAATCGGCAAAATTAACGTTCGGGAAAATAAACACCAAGCTGGCAACAGCTAGTCTATGTCCTACAAACATTGGTTTATGGCCTACGATTATGAATTAAACAAACCAAGAATGTATTACTCAGCTTGTGAAATCAGCGGTTGACTTGGTAGGATTCGAACCCACAACCATGTGATTGAAAGCCCTGCAGTCTAACCACATGACCGCAGTGAAGTAGCTAACGGCAGGAGGTCTACTAGCTATTCTTTCATTTGTAAAAACCTTGAGGTCTTAGATGATCAAAAGTTACGAAAAAATCAAATTGGACAAAGTTATGATCAAATTTACAATTAAAATGAAACAGACACTTTATAAAGAAGTTTAAATAGCATTCCCTTTACAAAGCTTGCCCAAAGTAGTTGTTTAAAGTTAAAAACTATTTCATACTTACCGTAAAACGTCTGTGAGTTTTCACTTCGACGAAAATAAAAAAAAACACCAGAGTGAAGTGTTAGTACAACAATAAATGAGTGACCGTAAAACGAAGGCGGCCGTGAAGCGCGGTGTTAGTGCATTATTATTATTGCAGTGCAGTTAGTACATTGAGTTGAAAATTGTGGCAGAAGCATTCAGTGTTAGTAGTTTTTTTATAATAGCAGTGTTATAGAGGTCTTCATTGCAGAACCAGTTAAAGATGGTAATTTTGTTAAGTGATACGTTTTTAAATTTCAGCTATACTGAAGAGTAATTTAAAGAGATGTAGCAACCCAACGAGTACCCAACACGTGTATGATGTTTTGACTCGGTGTCCCACAACAAAATCCTGTTCTGGGGCCTAACCCATTTGAACTGGGTCAATTTGAACTTCCAGAAAGTGGTTATGAATTGAGTTTTAATTTGGATTCTGATCGAGACACCTCACTCACTCCTGACCAGAATCCAGGTATAGGATCCGGGTCAATCCTGACCCAGAAAGTGTTTTTTCTATAAATTTAGATTTTACTCTGAAAGAGGAACCGTTTGGCTCGCCTTCGTTGTTTGAGCAATAGGAAGACATATGAAATGCTGCTATAAAGTAAAAGTTGGAACCTTCCAAAACCATTTCATTAAGTTAAACATGAGTTATTCAATGAACATGTTAGTTGTAGTTATTCAATGAAAATGTTAGTTGTAGTTATTAATGTTGTATCTAAAAATGTTAATTAAAGCTATCAGTTTCATGGAAAATGTTTGTATTGTGTAAACAAACAAATGTGTTAACGATTAGATTGTTGCAATTTAAATTATGACGCAAAAGGTTAGTGATGTGAGAACATTCTTTTATAATGGAGGACTTTTAGGACAATAGGTGGCGGCAGACTTACCAGACTGCCGCCACCTACCGTTCAAAAGTCTCCCATTGGAATAACGCAGTGTTAGTGAAAAAGGCTGAGTTCCTAGATTGAATTACGGCAGGCTTGGTGTTAGTGTTTTTAGTTGAATTATCCACACTTTTAACTGTGTTTCCTAATGACAGACCAGGGGTGGCTTGACTCTAGCTCGTTGGTTTATCAACAACAACAGGGAACTTTTGGGACGCTTGGTGGCAGCATACTTCCGAGGATAATCCATTGTTCTCGGTGATGTACGCATGCTCAAAGATACGTAAACAATGGAAAATTACCTGGTGAGTCTGCTGCCACCTAGCGTTTCACAAGTAGTGAACTAGCACGGTCCACCATCTTGGCAGTCAAATATTTGGTTATACAAAATGGCGGGCCGTGATCACGAAGTCAAAGGGCAACCAGTAAACGATTTCTACGCATTACATCTGCAAAGCCAAAATCGAATTTAAGGTAATACAAAATGTGTCCCAAGTAATCTCAGGCAAGTAAAAAGCCAGCCCCAGTGTCTGCCATTGACCTTTAACCCCTACCTACAGCCGTCGTGGTTGTTTTCCGGCATTCGATCAGGAACCAGCCTGGCATGTGAGTGTTTGCCATTTCTGGTCGTGACATACACTTCTTTGTCAGGGTGTCGTCTGGGACCGAGACTGTTCCAACGACCACAGACTCCGGTGAGACTGTCAATTATAAATCAAGCATATCGTTACACTCGACAAAAATGCTCAAATAAAAGTATTCGGTGGTTTATTAGTCTGTAATAGTATTTTCTGTGTATCAGTGAAAAAAATAACTTTTCGTATTTTTACGGATAGATTATATAGGCCTCCTTAAATCTTCAAGAATATACAACGACAAAGATTTAGACTTTAGGCCTAATTAGTTTAAGGTCTTTTAAACAAAAACGCCAGTTCCGTTGAAAACCTCTATAACACCTAAAGCACAGCAGCAAGCTACAGACCCACAAGAAGCGGGGGACAACCATGGATGAAGAAACTTTCCTCCATGGGACAACCAAACAGCATTACAAGAGCCGGGAGGTTTACAAAGAGGTTTGAGAAGAAAAAGAAGACAAAACTTAAGGTGTTGCAAAACACCCTCTACCGTACCTAGAAGCGTGGTACTTGCGGATATACACTTATTCATGAATTTGCCAGGTTTAGCTTCGGAATTTGTGAGCTTCTTCACACATTTCTCGCTTCGCTTCCCCGCTGGGAACGAGGTTGTGCCAATGACGATGACTTCCCTGGACTCTATGGGGACTGGCAAAATCAAGGGAACAATTAAAGTCAATGTTACTGCAGCTAGAAATGTAAATGGCTTTCACAGACTATACTCATGGGAGCATCCTTATAACAAGGTATGCCCTCCCATTTATCTTTCTCCTTGAGACGATCATACTGACCAAAACGTTATAATAACCATAATAATCGGGTGTTTTGCGCTTAACTGCGCGTCTCAAAGCGCGTCCAATATCATTGCCCCTCTTCACTGGGTCCTTTATTTCGTTCTTTAAACCATCTCAGCTCCCCGGAGTATACAGCCTATGCAACAAATAATTTGCGCTACTAAGCTATATCAGTCACAAGAACCATCTTTGCCCTCACAGGTACCCATTTACTCCTGGGTGGAGAGAAGCAATTATAGTCAAGTGTCCTGCTCAGGGACACAAGTGTCATGACCACACTCTGCTGAACAGGAACATTAGGGCTTGTGAGTTCACCAGAGCTTGCTCGGGGACACAAGTGTCACGACCAGTACTCTGCTGAACAGAAACACCAGAGCTTGAGTTATCGGCACTCTCATCCGCTTGACCACGACACCCCGTATATGGTTCTACCGGACACCTCAGCTGAGTGATTATACTCACACCGTGCAAGTTTCAAATCTTACTCTCAATTATAGTTACCATCAACCTTACACCCTAACACCTCATCCTAAAAATGAGTATACTACTAATAGTAAATAATAACAACAGACAAATTGTACACGAATTTTCTTCGAAACGAACCGATATAGCAACCAGTTGAAACAGCGAAAAACGGATGGTCGCTAATACCGCAGAAAACAGTGGCAAGCAGCATATTGCCCTTGGGGGAAATACGCCAATATAGTACCATTCAATTTGCTTTAACAATATTTGGGAAACGAAAACATAGGACTCCTAAGTGAAATTATTACTTCCGTTCATAGAATAGTTCTGGCGTGTCAATTGGTCATCGAAGTTGCACGAGATTAATGAAAGCAAAAACACAATTGTTTGCACAAGTTAATTTGTGTGCTTTCAAATTCCAAAAAAGGGGCTTCAAGTCTTACACTTTTTAATATTTTGAGTGAGGAATAACTTCTTTCTCAAAAACTACGTTACTTCACAGGAAGTCGTTTCTCACAATGTTTCACACTCTCAACAGCTCTCCATTTGCTCCGCATCAATTAAAGGCAGTGGACACTATTGGTAACTACCTAAAATAATTATTAGCATAAGACCTTTCTTGGTGACGAGTAATGGGGAGAGGTTGATGGTATAAAACATTGTGCGAAACAGCTCCCTCTGAAGTGCCATAGTTTTCGAGAAAGAAGTAATTTTCCACTAATTTGATTTCGAGACCTCAAATTTAGAACTTGAGGTCTCGAAATCAACCATCTAAACGCACACAACTTCGTGTGACAAGGGTGTTTTTTCTTTCATTATTATCTCCCAAGTTCGATGACCGATTGAGCTCAAATTTTCACAGGTTTGTTATTTTATGCATATGTTGACATACACCAACTGTGAAGGTTAGTCTTTGGCAGTTACCAATAGTGTCCACTGCCTTTAAGTTGTTATGCTAACAAATTATTGTTTTGAGTAACTACCAATAGTGTCCAGTGCCTTCAACATTATCTTAGGTCGTCTCCACATGTTGACATGTGTGGGCGAAACACAATATACTCAGCCTGGCTAGTTTCTTAGACGGAGTCTTAGGTTTTTTTACAGCGCAGGCAGTTAGCACCTGATCTATGGTGCAAGATTTCCAGTACGTGTTACCCAAACACCTCTTACGCTCTTGCATTGCCAGGGGGTATTACCATTAATTTGGGTGATAGTTTACCAGAGGGAGCACGACAATTTAAAGGCTTGCGGGTGTATAATTTCTTGAGTTGTTGATCAGGTCATCGCGTTAATTTTAAGCTGCTGTAGCTATTGCTTCAAAATATCCATGGTCTATAAAAAGAAATATCGGGTTTGAAATTGTTGTCATTGTCTAATTAGTTTAATTCCTTTTTCTCTTCTTATTTTTCTTTCTTTTTATTTGGTTCGTCAATTGTTTTTTTTGTTTTTTTTTTTATTGTTCTCATTCGTATCTTGTTAATTATCTTGTAAATTAAGTGTTCTACCGATATTTATTTTGCCTTAAAGGACACTAACTAGTAACTAATATGAAGTAAGTTTTTAAGACGTACACATTTTGTAGATATATTTGTTTCTATTATATCCATTCAAATGAGGAAGTCAGAAAACAACTTCAAATAGATCTATTTATATCATTATCAGCCCGTTCTACTTCAAGGACTAAACCGGGTAGCAGATGTTATGCAAAATGCTCGTCGTACTTTTACTTCAAAGCAAACTCGGGAAAGGTATAATAAAACCATAAGGGTTTCTTTTATTATTCTCTTGAAACTTCGATGACCAATATTTGGTCAAAATTTTTCACAGATTTGTGTTTTTATGCATATGCATGGATTCACTAAGTTTGAGGTGGTCTTTAGTAATTACCAAAGTTGTCCTATGCTATTAAGAACACTCATAACATAAAACTAATATTGATGCAGTTATTTTTAAGACAAATTGTACAGATTTGTAGATTCACTTTTTGCATTACACATTTCAAGCTTAGATCAATATTAAATGCACTATTCAGTCAGTTTTACTTCAAGGACTGAATCGGGTAGCAGCTGAAAAAGGCTGGTGGCTCAAAAGTGAATACGGGAAAGAAGTTAAAACCATAAGGGTTGACACTGATTATTAAACATTTAAATACGAATCACCATTCCATGTGCTGACTGGTTGTAATGTGTCAAAAGCAACAAATTACTCATTCATTGACCTTTTCCAAGGCTTCAGTTCCGACTTTAACTACCCGCACATTGAATAAAAACATTCTCAGACGTGACTGCTGAAGCCAAGAACACGTCTAGACGCAGATTAAGCCATTTTAATTGAATGTTGTAATTTGTGCCACCTTTTTTTTAAGGGGGTGCTGGGTGAGGGTGTTTTACATGTTTGTCCATTTTGTGTATTTGTTTATTCGTTTGTTGGAATGTTTGGGTTGGGTATTGTTTGTTGGTCACTATTCTCGTGATTATCTCAAACAACAAACAGAATTGGTAGAAAGGCTGCATGCACCAAGTGAACATAACGAAGTCAAACAGTACAGTATCAAGTTTCTGAAAGATGATTTCATTAGACAAAATAGATCCATCATGATGTGTTTATTCCAGTCATTAATGGTTTAGGCGAGAACCCCCGTCACATAGTCTCCTAAATGTTTGCCGATTTTCTCGGAAGGCCAGAGAGTGCAGTTGTTAACGACTCTTTGGAGGCGAGGCACACAGCTGCACTGACAGACACATTAAAAACACTTCGGTATAGCACAAGAAACATTCGTCTAGCTGTATAAACCCACCAAAACAATTCCTTTGAAAATAGTCAAACAATTTCACTGTGACTAAGTTTTCGTTTTTGAGAATGCCTGGAATCTGTAAGTGGTCTAATGTGAAATGATTTTCAGTCTTCAGGGGCAGACGGATGCAATCATTCATAAAGTGTGATTTTTGTGTTCGGATGGAACGAGAAAAACAAATACTATTTTGCTAAAGTCGATCTGATGGTAAATCTGTCTTCGGTATTAGAGGTGTTCCCTTAAAGGCAAGGTATCGGCCTACGTTTGATTGTTTTAATTCTCTATAAATGTGTGTACATGTACTTGTTAATGTGTTTACCTAAATAAATATTATTATAATTATAGATGTATACAACTAAATGTTAGAAAAATTTAATTTCACAAGGTGGTAGTGCTTTTGAGACGTCGCTGATAATCCGGGGCGAATAATGTCCACGCAGGAAGAAAAATCCATAAGGAATACAATATCTGAGAAGCGTTATGCGGTAACGCTTTTACGGTTCACATTTTTAGGGCATAAAACCTGTTACCTTTTTACACATTATCGAAGTTGTTTCTCAAAAGGCTTTATATCATCGAAAGCTGCTGTAGGTGTCTAGACCAAATGTTTATTGTCATTATTTTAAAGGCACTGGACACTATTGGTCATCACTCAAAATGATTGTTAGTACAAAACAACTTATTTCGTAACGAGCAATGGAGAGCTATTGATGGTATAACATATTGCGAGAAACGGCTCCCTCTGAAGTAAACGTAGTTTTTTTGAGAAAGAGGTAATTTCTCACTCAAATAATAAAAAACTTTAGGCCTGAAGCCTTTTATAATAATATAGACATCGCAGAAAGCACACAAATTTGTGCAACAATGGTGGGTTTTTTTTCTTTTAGTTCTCTTGCAACTTCGATGACCAATTGTGTCAAAATGTTCACAGGTTTGTTATGTTATGCATGTTGAGATACACCAAGTGAGAATACTGGTCTTTGATAATTATCACACAAGTGCCTTTAAACTAGACTCTTGGTAAATCTGAGCTTCGTTTGCTATGCAGAGATCAGGTCTGATCGTTATGTCTTTTGGGACTATTCGGTAATAATGTTGGTGATGGCGATTGCCCCATGGTGCCAGCGACATTACACCATCAAAATGTCAAAATGGGCGCTTGTTAGCGAGGGGTCACACACTAGGTAACTCTTGCACGTGTGGGGGTCTTCCCATAGTCTTGCTTCAAAGCAATCATACCACCAAAACTGAAGACGCCTTTTGATAGTAGTAACTACTCCAAGCCATTATGTGGCCCGCAGAAGTGACAACAAACAAATACGGCTTGTAACCTAGACTCCTTTTTGTATGGGGATGTGAGGAAACACACGCTCACCCAAACCCAATCCAGTGCAACAAAATTGAAAAATTTGCACCAACAATGTTTTTCTCCTGCACTTACTGCCTGGCAAAACAGATTCTAACACAGGTTTGTTGTGTTATGCATTATGTTGAGCAAATGGGATGAAATCACTTTGTTCCTAAGTTAGATGTCCTTAGTTTGAAAGTATAAAAACAGTTGAGAGTATTATCTTTTGCAATGTATTGTCCGAATTATTCAAACTAGATCGTGAAAAATTTTGTAAATGCAAGCTGCCGAATCCTTCAAAAGGAAATCATCGAGCAGCAAAATGTTTTATAAGAATAATATGTAGCCTTGATGTTTATTTAATGCAAACAATCAAATGACACCTACAGATACAAACATTTTGATAGGAAAAGATAACCTGTCAAGCGACTGCAAAAAAAGAAAATGCAATGAACCACAACTCTCATCCCATGACAATTCGTCCTGAACCTGCTCGCAAAGCAACCCACTTAATATAAACTTTAACCCCACCGGAGTAAATTGTACCAGAGGGGACGGAAATGGGAGAAAAAGAAATCTCGAAAAAAAATGCATCACACTTTACAATGCAATGACGCAGTAAATAACCAGCTATGAAAAACCAGGGGGAGCTTCGCTTCAACGGTTCGAAAGGCCCTGGGGATGGTGCAGTAATTAGACACAATGCCAAGAGAGCGAGAGAAGAAAAAAACGTGGCTGGGAAAGAGCTTCGAGGTGTGATAAAATTCAACGTTCAGCTTTTGATATATGATTGAGATTTTGTAACATTACTGCTATGTAGATTTTTTATATAAGGCATGCTGGATTAGTTTAAGGGTTGTACACCTTTAATTATATTATTTATTTACAGAATTGTTTAAAGGCAGTGGACACTTTTGGTAATTACTCAAAATAATTATTATCATAAAACCTTACTTGATTACGAATAATGGAGAGAGGTTGATAGTATAAAACATAGTGAGAAGCGGCTCCCTCTGAAGTAATTTAGTTTTCGCGAAAGAAATAATTTTCCACGAATTTGATTTCGAGACCTCAAGTTTATAATTTGAGGTCTCGAAATCAAGCATCTGTGAAAGCACACAACTTCGTGTGACAAGGGTGTTTTGTTCTTTCATTATTATCTCGCAACTTCGACGACCGATTGAGCTCAAATTTTCACAGGTTTGTTATGTTATGCATATGTTAAGATACACCAACTGTCAATACTAATCTTTGACAATATTACCAATAGTGTCCACTGTCTTAAATTTATGTAATGATTAACGATGGGCACTATAAACCAAGTTGAAAACCATTGCTTAATATTGAGACACTTTGAGACAATGCTCGTCCGTGATGATTGGAATACAAATTGATTTCAATGTACTTTGTTACCGTTGGTAGTTGTATTATCAATCAATAGACCTTTGAGATAAGACAGATAAAGGCACCGGACACCTTTGGTGGCACCATTATGCAATAACAAGTCTGTGAAAATTTGGACTAAATCTGTCATCGAAGTTGCAAGATTGAAACAAGAGAATATTGAAGAAAAAAACACCCTTGTTGCAAAAACAAATGACTGTTTGCTTTCAGATGCCTTTTAGAAATTTAGTCAACATTTTCACAGATTTGTTTTTGATGCATTTTGGGAGACACAAATTGAGAAGTCTGGTACTTGCATACCAAAGGTGTCAGGTGCCGTTAAGGTGCTGTTTTTGCTACAATATTATCATGTCTGGGCAGTTCTTTGAAGTTTCCATAACGCTCTACACGGTGCCAGTCAAAATGATTTGAGTTTCCGCAAAAATGACGAATAAAGAAATGCATTTCATAAAAACATTAAAGTCACGTATACTTTAATACGATGAAGGTGTCATTATGATAACGAATTAGCAGTATTGGTATCTTTAGTTCCCCTTCATTTACTATGGCTCATCTACATTAAACCTCGCTTAATACTCACGACGCCAGAAGAAGAGTGTCATAGGGAATACACGATGCATGTAGAGGTATACAGGGGCTGTCGAGGCAAAGTCCCACTGGTTCATCTAAAACATTTTACTTGATCATTTTGAAGAGATATTCGGAAAGCCGACAAGACGACATTAAAGGAACACGTTGCCTTGGATCGGACGAGTTGGTCTTTGAAAACCGTTTGAAACCGTTTGTTATGAAATGCACGTGGTTGGAAATATATTTTAAAAGTAGAGTATAATGATCCACATAAATGTCAGTCGAAATTGCACGATTTTCCTTTTACTAACACGCGAACTAACACGGTCGGTCATTTTATGGAGTCAAAATGTTGACTCCACATCTGTGGCCGACCGTGTTTCTTTGCGACGTAAAAGGAAAACCGTGCAATTTCGAGGCATGTTTGTGTGGATCATGATAATATTATACTTTTAACCATCTAACCATTTGCATTTCATAACAAACGGCTTCAAACGCTTTTCAAAGACCAACTCGACCGATCCAAGGCAACATATTCCTTTAAAGTAAGCAAGCTATACTAACTTTCAGATCTTTAATTGTTTGTTCAAATAATGTTTTGTTTCTAAGCGTGTATTTACGCAAAACGTTCATTTAAACATCATTTACTTGTGGTTGAACCAAGACAAATGCAAGCGAAGTTTGAACCTGCGACTTCTGTATATCAACGTGCCGGCGACCGACCAACTGAGCAGTCTACCTCTATTGTTGGCGGTCTCCCTATATGAACACTGTAAGAAACTACAGTGAACTATAGGTGTAACACCAAACAGAAGTACCAGCCAGTCCCCTGCTCTGTTTCGTTTGTGCTATAACTTCTCTGATCAAAATGAGGGAATATTCGACACGAAATATCGGTTGGGCCCTTGCACGTTTTGAAAAGAATAACAAAATAAACATTTACTGGCTTAACAAGTGGTCAGCTGAAAGAGATTCCCCCTTCACAATCTGCCAAATCATGTGTGCATCATAATCGCAGGGAGTTATGTTATACTTCAACACTAGTTTACTTGAACTTTTTTATACTTTGATTTTAACTGCAAAGGACAAAGAAAAGACCATCGATGTTCCCAAGAGGTGTCGGTCCCCGAAATACCACTATACACAAAAAGGAATACACAAGTACCATCAGTGTTCCCAAAACCCATTGTGTGACCCAGCAAGACTCCAAAAGCACCAAAGTGTCCTCGCAATAGATTGTAATAACTTGGGGTTGAAAGAAAAAACATAATTAGAGCGGGATTTGAACCAACGACATCCGGATTAACGTGTCGGTGCTCGATCTACCAACTGAACTATATAGACATATGCCGGTGGTTTCCCTATTTATATATAATAACCGCTATAAAACCATACATTTTCTAATTATATAAGTTTTCTTCAAATTATTAAGGAATTTCCCCAACATAAATAAGCCAAATCAAGTATGCATCATATTCAGCTAAGGCGTCGGTGCGCGAAGTAGGTCAAATTACCCGTAAAACATATGGAACCTATCGTCCGTCCCGTCCAATCAACTCACAATTTATCACCCTATCTGTATAAAAAGCTAGGCCTATACCCGTACAAAGCTAATAGCAGACCCAACAAGAAAGACAAAAAGCAGACTATCTAGATGGTAGAATTCATAATTGGCATTTGCTCTAGTTTGAATAAAAATTAATACAGTTTGGTAATAAAACCAAGAATGCCTTCAATGAACATAAGCGCACATGACACCTCTGATAATTATTGTCAAAGACCAGTATTTTCACTTGGTTCATCCCAACATAATGCACAAAAATAACAGATCTGTGAAAATTTGGACTCAATATTGGTCCTCAAAGTTCCCAAAGAATATTGAAAGAAGAAAAAAACACTTGCTGCACTTAATGTGTGTTTTTTTAACTGCCTAAAAATGGCTTCAGGCCTGTATGGTGAAGTCTTTTATTTGAGTGAGAAATTACCTCTTTCTCAAAAACTACGTTACTCCAGAGGGATCCGTTGTTGCATGCAATTATGTCCTCTATGCAATACTATCCGGGGGACATTATTACATATGCAATAATGTCCGCTGGACGGTTTTGCATTATGCAATCGTGTCCGCCCGGACGCTGCTGCATAATGCAACTGTGTCCGCCAGGACACATTTGCGTATGCAGTTGTGTCCGCCACCGTGCAAAACCGTCCTTGCATTAAATTAAACGCCCTTGGTAGACGGAACACTTTCGCCATTTTTTTTTACAAGCTAAGTGCATGTCATAAATGACATAGAAAATGTTCGGCCGTTGGGTATTCGCTGCAATTATAAAATACGTGAATATTCATGCTGCATATTAGGTTCAGTGCGCATGCACGCTCGCTTACGCGCGCACATACATGTACACTCATGTACATGTCCACCGGAAGGTTTTTGCAAAGCCCTGGACACGATTGCATATGCAAAAGTGTCCGGAGCGGACAGTATTGCATGGCGGACACAATTGCATCTGACACCGTTTCTCACAATGTTTTATAATATCAACAGCTCTCCATTGCTCATTACACAAGTAAGTTTTTATGCTAACAATTATTTTGATGTATAATTACCAACAGTGTTCAGTGCCTTTAACAAGAACAAAACAATAGTGATATTAGTTAGCATTTTACCCCAGTTTGAGTAAACTACAGCTTTGTATTGAAACAAAGAATATCTGTGAACTTTATCATTGTAGTTTGCAAGCCTAATGTAGCTACTCAAAATGTATCACCCTACCTATATACAAAATGCTAGTCCTACTCGTCCACAGCAAATGAGACTTCTAAAAGGAAAAACCATATGCTATTTAAATGGTGGTGTATGGATGGTCATAATTAGCAAGTGGTCAGCTTGGAAATGGAACCAATGATGCCGTATCAGCGAACTTAATCAATGTAGCTTGCAAGCCTCTCACAATTTTTCACCCTATGAAATATGCTTTGACTACCTGTCAAATTACAATGACAGAATTTTAACAAAACAAAGGTTATTTGGATGATGGAATAGTTCTAACTATTCATAATTAGTCAAGCTTGGAAAACTCCAATTTGGTAACGAAACCAAGATTACCTAAAAGTGAACTAATTATCAATGTAACTCCAATAATCACCATACTTATATAAATGATTGGTCCACCGTTCAAAGCTAATGACATACTTAAAGGCACTGGACACCATTGGAAATTACTCAAAATAATTACTTACTTGGTAACGAGCAACGGAGAGCTGTTGATAGTTTTTGAGAAAGTAATTTCAAACTGAAAAGCCTACAAATTGTGTGCAACAATGGTGATTTTCTTTCATTAATACCTTGCTCCTTCGATGAATAATTGAGTCCAATTTATTTATTTTATGCATTAATTGTTTTAAAAGATATTCCAAGTGGTCTTTGACAATAAAGTTACCAGTGCCCAGTGCCTTTCAATAATATTATACAAAACCGATTAACAATTGTATACACAATAACTTTATTTCAACTGTTAGTCTATTCATTGCTGAGCCTGTATACTCTGGACGTTTCTGCCTGATTGCTAATTGGCACCACGTAGGCTGATCAATCAGATTGTGATTAATTGGTAGAATTTCAAGTCGATATTTCAGCCCAATTTCTAACGGATCAATGGTTCCGTAGATTATAAGGCAACCAGTCGGTGGTTTTTAGTTTATATAAGAACACTGCGATAACAATATGAAAACATGAAATTGAAAAAATTACATGTTTGTCAGTCATTTTCGACAAATAAGAGGTAATTTAAAAAAAAAACGAAAAAGTCCGCAAACCCTGGGCCTATTTGAACCTTTGGACCAGCGTATGTGATTCATATTAATGATGTGAGTGTGTTTCCTTCACGCTTTATAAACGCAATGCACGCGGAGACCAACGTGGCCCCATAAAAAATGGTCAACATACATTCGAGACTTGCAAGTTCGTTAACAAATCCTCAAAAAGCACACTAAGTTTTCCTTTCGAGCCGAGGTACGGACGGCTTACGAGTCATTTTCAATAAAGAACACATCCAGTGCAGATGCTGTTTTCTCTGGGGAGGTGCTTAGAAATAACGAAAAACGACGCAAAAGCAATGAATAGAAGAAAATTAGTGTGACCTAAATTTCACCCCATAAAAATAGATTAACGGTAAAAATAAATGACATAATCTCTTTTAAAAAGAGACGCTTAATTAAAAACAACTGCTTTAAGCTTCTACCGAAAAGTTGTTTGCCATTATTTGTAGAGTGATTACCAAACTTATACCTTCAATTTAAAAGCCAACTTAAGCAAAAAGGTCTACACATGGCTCTGCTCATTTCTGAATTTTGTGCTACGCCAGCCCATTTCAGAGTGCCGAAAAGAGCAATACCGCATTAAGCAGTGCCATAAAATTAATCTCCGAGCTTCTCAAAGAAAGCTTGAAATTATTGTGTCCTCATTAGTATCTGATAAGATTTGTATAACAGTATGAGTAGTAATTTACATAAGCTTTATTCCAACCCCTGTATAAAAAAAACATAGTAGCAGAATGCATTTAAAAACAAACTTTGCTTTTAAAAGTAAAAAAATAATGCTAAGCCATTATTTTCTAAACGTCATCATTATACGTTGTTATCAAAAATAAAGTTTTAAAAAAACTTACCAATGTTTGCTGTCCACAGAATTGTGCCAAAGAGAAACATTGCGATTCTTGATGTATCCATGACTGCGATATAAATTACCTCCTTTTTTGTAAGTGAGTGAACGAAATCAAGCAGATTTCTCTTACTTGCTTGCTTGACAAAAATCAGTTCCTCTTATTTCTTTTTCAAAACTTGTAAATGTTGTCCAACTTTTCTTCACACTAAATTTGTTTCATTTTTAGAATCGCGATAGAGTTCATACTATTGACAGCATTATTCTGGTCTTAAAATCAAGTATTATTAAGATTTTATCTGTTATTAAGATACGATTTGCATTATTAAAAATAGCAGATTAAATATCCAGGATTTTCATTTCACTGAGCAGCGTAATTAGTGTATGTAGCTTATTTTGAAGCCTCTGTCGCCATTCACACCTCCCCCAGAAAGATTTATACCTTCTCCGGCGTTGAATCAAAACAAAAAAAGTCTCGCTTGACAGAGACAAAAGGTTGAAGTCCCCCCGTACTCTGAGCGTCCAAGACGATATCGAACGTCAAGCAGTAGCATGCATAGCTTCCGGCACACAAGAAGTCATTGTTGTATGGGTATAGAGCGTAAAGTCGTCGCAATGAGTTTGTGGCTCGCCCACAAGATCAACTGACTATTTATAGGGAGTGCACGCTCCAATAATTCACACTTAATAATGCATGAACTTGGTTGTATTGTATCTCTTTGGTATTTTGTGTTGTGTGTCTCTCGATAGCTTATGAGCCTTTACACCTTTTTTTCATAACTTTAAAAAAATTCTTGACAATTCTCTTGTGGTTGAACTGGGTAAATCAAATTTACAATTAGGAACACGTTGCCTTGGATCGGTGGAGTTGGTCTTGAAAGGCATTTGTAAGCGTTTGTTATAAAATGCATGTGGTTGGAAAGATGTTATAAAAGTAGAATACAATGATCCATACAAACATGCCTCAAAATTGCACGGTTTTCCTTTTACCTCCTCGACTAACACGGTCGGCCGACCGCGTTAGTTCGCACAGTAAAAGGAAAACCACACAATTTCGAAGCATGTGTGGATCATTGTATTCTACTTAAAAAAAACATCTTTCCAACCATATGCATTTAAAAAATCAACGGTCTCAAACGCTTTTTATAGACCAACTCGACCGATCCAAGGCAACGTGTTCATTTAAAGGCGCTGAACACCTTTGGCAATTGTCAAAGACCAGTACTCTCACTTAGTGTGTCCCATTTTATGTGCATAACTTATACAAAATCTGTTGGTAAAAATTTGAATTCAATTGGTCAATCGAAGTTGCAAGAGAGTAATGAACGAAAAACACCCTGTTAGCACAATAATGTGTGCTTAGCACAATAATGTGTGCTTAGCACAATAATGTGTGCTTAGCACAATAATGTGTGCTTAGCACAATAATGTGTGCTTAGCACAATAATGTGTGCTTTCATAATGCCTAGAAAAGGCTTCTGGTGAGGCCTGAAGCTTTTCTCTATTTTGAGTGGGAGAGTCTTTCTCAAAAAGTACGTTACTTCAAACGGAAGCCGTTTCTCATAATTTTCTAGGGCTCCCTCCATTGCTCGTTACCATTATTGTTTATGCTTAAAATTATCTTGAGTAATATTTAACAGTGGTGTCCAGTGCCTTTAAATGGGGGAGATTATAGAAAGAAACTATATGTAAGTATGCGCACTCCACGTACGGTTTGGGGCATCACTTCTGAGTATCCCCTATGATTTTGCTACCTTATTAGGATTTCAAAATATTTCGATTCTCTCAAAACGTTCTACTTCCATGGTTCTTATTATAGCAAAATGGGAAGAGAGAAGACAATGCGAAGAAATCTCAGTTTTAGATGTGGGAGGAAAACCCCAGAGAATGGGAGACTTACAGGACGCTTGGTGGCAGCAGACTTACCAGGTCAAATTCATTGTTCTCGGTAATGTGCGCATGCTCAGAACTACGTAAACAATGGGAATTTACCTAGTAAGTCTGCTGCCACCTAGCGCATCAAAGTCTCCCATTAGAGAGCGTTGCATTCAGCGCACCAACCGTTTGGAACTCTCTTCCTGCTACCCTCCGTTCCCAGATAAAACCGGACCTCTTCAAATTACATCTCAAAACCCACCTGTTCACTCAATCTTTTTTGTTATCTTATTTAGTTTATTTGTTACTTTTTCTTGTTTAAATTTGTTTATTATTTTGTTTTGTAAAGCCATTGAGAGTACTTGCACTGTACTGAATTGCGCTCATAAGTATTTCTTATTATTAATATTATTATTATTAATTATTCCAGGGAAAACCCACGCAGTAAAGTAGAGGGACTGAAAAGCAAATCCCCATAATTATAATCTTGCCCACCACGGGACGTGTGATTCGATCCGGGGCAGAGATGGGATATGGAAGGCGGCAGGACCACACTGTATTACAAGTGTTGCGCCCTTTTCTTGTTGAGTTTGTCACAATAAGTTTCCCCACGAGAGGGCGCTATCATCCACATGTGCGTGTGTGTACTTTTCTGTGAATGGCGAAACACATGTCGGGCAGCTATGGCGATTCCTTACGCAGGTAAATCAAAACAAAAATTAAATACAAAACTACTTGTTGTATAACATGGTGCTTTTATGTCATAATATTATTTCCTCATTTCACAGTACTGTGCTGTAAAGTTGTAGGTTAAAATTAGCCAACACAGTACAGGTCTTTTTACTCATGTCATGCCCAATTTCCGGACACATGTCAACTTGCTCCGTTGTCTTGTTAATTTTAGTGTTAACTTTAAAGTGTTTGTTTTTTACAAAGGACAGAGTTCTCAGGTCTACACTGTGTACTGTTTTCAACAACAGAAAACCAGGCACCACGTTTTGATATCCACCAAATGATGGTCCAGTTCAGTGCCAGTTGTTATGTTTGTTAGATAGTTAGAATTTGGTTTATTTATTTGCAATTGTTCAGTTCTTTCAAAATAAAAATACATATTTTCTTTACGTCTACTTGGTCTGCATACTTTTAATGCAGTGTCAAGTGTTATTGTTATTATTATAATCCATTCCTCCATAATAATAACAATTACAGTGTCTAGACTAAAGTCTTACAGAGACTTAAGTCTGCAGACCTATACTAAGGGTAAATTATGTATTTTGATTTTCTTTGGAATTGAAGTTTGAACTGAACATTGCAAATTTTGCCCAAAATGGTGAATAGGATGGGTAGATCAGAAGGATCACCGGTCAGTAGGTGTAATGGTTCAGTACGTAAATTGTGGGGGAAATGTCCGTATCCGGCTACAGTACTTACTGACAACTTTTTCGTTCATAAACGTTTACATTATGATGTCAAATGGTATCTTGTATTCTTATTACAAAAGTTACATGTAGATTGCTGTGGTAAAAATTATGATGAGTGTATAAATGGTGGCGGATACAGAAATTTTCCAACTTGGAACTTGTAAACAGTGTAATTTCTACACATGATTTTTAATGGAGGTCGTTGCTTCACACTCAGTTAATTTTCTGTTTTATATCAGACCAGGGAATGATACCGACCAGCAAATTTTGCATTAGCAAGAAATTTATCCTGAACTTAATTTGTGCACACTGAATGCTAATATTGAGTATCGAATGATGATTTGTTTTCAGTCAGGCTGGCGCAGTGGTGTCTTGCCTTCTCTTCCACCTCTGGGACCCCGATTCAAATCCTACCAGGGGTGGATTTCACAAAGGCAGTCCTAACTTAGGACTAGTCCTAAGCAATGCTAAGAGATAGGACTGGTTCTAAGTTAGGACCAGTAACTCATCCTAACTTATGACTGGTCCTATCTTATAGCATTGCCTAGGACTAGTCCTAAGTTAGGACTACCTTTGTGAAATCCACCCATGGGGCACTATGTGGATTGGGTTTTCAGTCCCTACTTGACTGCCTGGGTTTTTCCCTGGTACAATTCTCTGGAGTTTTCCTCCCACTTCTAAAACTGAAATGTCTTCGTTGTCGTCTCACCTTGTCTGGATGCTGAAAAGGCTTTAATTGTCATAGGTGTACAGATGTAGCAATTGAAACACTTTGTGTAGCATTTTGCTCTGCTATACAAGGGAAATCGTTCACTACAGATAATGGTCTTTTTCTTTCACTTTCTAGGTGTCAATCGGCTACTGAAAGATGCATCTACCCCTTGGTTACAGAAAATACAACTGGCAAAGTTTGCTTGGATTTCTCCCAAATGCTTCCTTCCGAACAGGGAGCAAGTGCTGATTGACTGGTCTATAAACTCAATAGTAAACGCTTCCAAGTAAGTATTTCTCATAGAGTTATATATAAGAACTAGAGGGCGCACTGGCCTATATATGCGTCCCGGCATGCACGCAGACAGCCATTTTCTAAGTTGACAAAACAGGCAATGCTTAGCGTGTGTTTGTGCGGCCATTTTGTAAGTTGAAAAAACAGCATCGCGTCGGCGTTCAATAAACACAAATTCCCAAAGTGTACATTATATTTAGCGCGCGTGCAGAATGGCGCGCGTGTCTCCTTGCAGTCCCGTCGTGTTTGTGCAAGAAGCATCACCAGTGCGCCCTCTAGTTCTTATAAATAACTCTATAGTATTTCTCCATTGTGGTATGTCATGGCCAAGCGGTTATGGGCACTTGACTCAAGCTCGAGGCCCAGTTTCACGATTCTGCTTGCCACTGAAGCTCCCTCTGAAGTAATGTAGTTTTCGAGAAAGAAGTAATTTTCCACTAAAATATTTGAATTTGGTTTTGAGACCTCAGAATTAAATTTTGAGGTCCCGAAATCAAGCATCTGAAAGCACACAAGTTACTTCGTTTGACAAGGGTGTTTTTTCTTCCATTATTATCTCGCGACTTTGACGACCAATTGAGTTCAAATTTTCACAGGTTTGTTATTTTGTGCATAAAAATATGTTGAGATACAGCAAGTGAGAAGACTGGTCTTTGACAATCACCAAAGGTGTCTAATGTCTTAATGACTGTATTGTAATTCCAGTTTAGAGCTAAAAGCTGATAATTTGTGCATAATTTGATATCATTTCTTAGATTATTTTTGAGAAAATCGATAGACTACTTAAAGATGTGAAACAAACACAAGCAAAACCAAATATTGCATGAAACTTCTCACAACAACAATATGACTAACAATTTATGTTTTTTTTATTTTTTTTTTTTAGGTTCAGTATCCCAGACAATGTCATTCCCGCCCTGTGGCAATTTCTTCAAGATGTCCTCCAGAGCAAACAACTTCAGAGCATGGGGAGTCGACTTGAAAGACTTTCCATCAGACCAAGTTTATTTCCAGTAAGTCAGCATTACTGTGTACGCCCTCAATAAAATAGACACTTCCCAGGTCTTTGGGTGTTTTAAAGGCCCTGGACACTATTTAGTAATTACTCAAAGCGTTAGCATAAAAAACTTACCTAGTAATGAGCAACGTAGAGCTGTTGATAGTATAAAACATTGCGAAAAACGTCTCCCCCTAAGTTACATAGTTTTTGAGGAAGAGGTAAATGTAATTCATCACTCAAATATGTGAATCTGAAAAAGACTTCAGGCCTGAAGCCTTTCTCAGAGCCTTTCTGAAAGCACAACAGTTTGTGCAACAAGGGTGTTTTTTCTTTCACTATGCTCTTGCAACTTCAACGATTAATTGAGCTTGAATTCTTACAGGTTTGTTATTTTATGCATATGTGGGGATGCACCGAGTAAGAATACTGGTGTTTGGCAGTGTCCAGTGACTTTAAAGAGAAGGTATACTTTTGGTTAAAAAATAATGGCAATAGAAACCCATTGGTTAGAAGCCTGAAGCAGCTTTAAATAGTAAGAAAAAAAAAATTCAGTCTCATAACGATGGCTAGAGCAAGCTAGTCGAAATGATGAGACCAATTTAAGAACTGACTCCGCGGTAGTACAGTTAATTACGATCCTATAAGCTAAAGTAGTAGTCCCAGCCTATTTTCTATACCATCCGCCCGGGGAATAGTTAAAAAGCAGAACAGTTCTTTTCAGATCTGAGGAGTCCCCTGAACACCTGAACAATCTACTCCGCGGTAGTACAATAAAGAAAGACAGTTCGCTAAGAACAAACTCTACCTGGCAAGTAGGTACACACATGGTGTTACCGCAAACCAAATATATATTGATACCTCACCATGCAATGCCTCAAATCCTATACAAAAAAACCTCATGAGAAACATTTCACTTTGAAGTATTGCATATTTCTACATTTATATACGATTGCAACAATTAAAGGTTAAACAAAAAAGCATACTTTGCGTTTAACTAACGTTCATTTGAATCTTTTGCTCTCTCCTCCATCCAGGTGCTGATTTCATCCTTAGAACCTCATCATAAGTATGAGGAGCAAGCGATAGGATGTTGTCTTCATCTACTAGACTACGCTTCACTAGGGACTGTCATCACAGGGCAACTAGAAAATCAGGTAAAATGGTTCTAAATTATTTTACTTGATGCTATTTTTAAAATTCCTCATGTGAGCTTAAAATCTATTTATCTGAAGAAATAAAAAAAAAAATGTTTTTATTATAATTTTGAGACATGTCTCTCATAGAAATATAGTCCGATTGAAATCCAACACAAATTTGAGAATTGTTATCCAGCTACCTGTCTTGAATTATTTTTGACAAGATCCCCCTCAACTGAGCAATAGCATCAAATGCGCACCTTCCACAGGGTTCCGGTTGCACAGTTCAAGAATACCCCCCGGGGTTTACCGCTTACCCCTATTCCAAAAAGTCATTAGAGACATGTTTTTACTCCCTGAAAGGCACACAGTTCTCCAGTGCATGAAATACAAGCCCTGTGTGCCAATGCAACCTGCTGAGCACTCTGCAGTTTGACTGGCTGTGTAATTTTGTATAAACAAAGTTGCAGTTTTGGGTTGACTGGTCGTATGTTGGGTTCTTGCAGCCGTTTTGAGGCTGCCATGGCATTTGGTACAAGCCATTTGTGGCTGCTGTGGTCTCAACAGAACGTTTATTTATATTTTTAATCCACCGTAACTCTGGCGCACTTTCACACTGTGTCTCTATTCCACTGTGTTCCGGTTGCACATTTCAATAATACCCCAGGGTTGTACTGCTTACCCAGGTTTACTCCGGAGCAGGGGTGGCTACTGGCTATTCCCTGGGGTATGCCCATTTTGCCAGGGTAGACCGTGGGTTAAGCGATCATAATGTGAACAGGTGGGCTTTATTCCCTGGGGGAAAACCCGAAGAATAAACAGACATGATATTCTTCCTACTTAAAGTCACCTGGAAATAGAATTTTTTTTTCTTTCAAACATAAGAGTATATGCTTACGAACAATAAAACAATTTTTTTAGTAATTGTTTGTCACGATTTATATGTTTAAAAAATATATAAAGTTGTTTGGGGGCTGACTCCGCCTACCCCTTTTGTGACGTCAATCGAGGCAGACTTTGCCTGCAATGCGTATAGTAAACACACGTGCAAAGTACATGTACGTCCAAGTCGTGAGTTGGTACATTTCAAAAAGTGTTTTTCTGCATTCAGAAACGTACAAACTCACGACTTGGTCCGACATGTACTTTGCAATTGTGTTTACTCTACGCATTACAGGCAAAGTCTGCTTCGATTGACGTCACGAACAGCTCACTCTCGGGTCGGGGTCTACTCTTAAATTTGTAAATAACATAAGAACTGATTTTTTTAAACCTTAGCTAACTGTTTATTCACATTCCACTCATCAAAACACATATATTAGTGACAAAAGCTTTATTTTGAAAAAATACCACTTCCAGGTGACTTTAAGTCTGGTTTCCGAGGGCAGAGATGGTTCTTGTGATTGATTTAGCCAGGTAGCACATATTAATGTTGCACAGGCTGCATACTCTCCACCAGGGAGCTGAGATGGTTTAAGGAGTGATTTAAAGGGTATATGTACTATTTCCTAACAAAAAACACACTGTCCACAGATTTACATTAAACTTACACAGTTTGAAGATTATAATAGTAGAAAGCTTCCCTTGAAATTTTACGTACTGAGGTGCTGTAGTTTTTGAGAAATGAGTAAAAGTAATAATTTTCACCTCAGTTTGAGCATGTAAAAACGTATCAACCAGTTATGCTATGGTTTTGGTATAATATCATAACTGGTTAAGGGGATTTTTACATGCTAAAATAATTTTGGTCTCATGAGACAAAAATTATTTTGTGACTTGTTTTACTCATTTCTCAAAAACTACACAACCTTAGTTAGTGATATTTGAAGGGAAGCTTTCCACTATCATTATCTTCAAACCATGTAAGTTTAATGTAAATCTGTAGACATTTTGAAGAAGTACCCGAATCCTTTAATGCTTACACCATAGTATGTACAGCCCTCAAAATAACCCACTGCACCCACATCAATAGACCGATCCAGTAGGCTCCGCCCATGACGCACGTGTGAGCAAGAACACGTGGGGCTCTCCAATGCCTTTCCGCACAACTCTGCCGTGCACGCCATAATACGCGAACGCATGTCGGACCTTATTTGTCGGACCTTCGTCGCGTTGTGATTGGTCAATTAGCAATGGGGCGGAGCTTAGTGGATCGGTCTATTACCGTGGTGCCCTGTGCGTTTGCTGTGGTGCCCTGTGCAAGGTTCCTCACAGAGGGGCCTCTTACCAGAGGGAAATTCCTGCGCCCCTTCAAGAGGGAAGTTCAAGGCCTGCACATAGGAGCAAGTTCGAGTGTGCACAATGGTTAACTAAAGGTTGACCATTTTGACTCGAACCCCAGGCTGGTCGACCGTTGGTTGACTACTGTGATCGACCATTTGGAATCAGTCTCGAGCCCATGGTTTCTTCACTGGTCCCAACAGCATGTTCCATTCTAACATTGTGTTAAGCGCAGAGGGGAACCAGTGACACTTTAGCGAAAAGGGGGAAGGTTGACTAGACTACCAAACGAGTCGTTCGGGTGAGTACGTCACTGCGCATGTGCGTTGCTAGTCTGTGGTCGACCACTGGTGGACTAAATGTGCGCACTCGAACTTGCTCTAGGTCAGCCCTTGCATTTAAAGGGTCTAGGTACTTTTTGTAGGACAAAAACACAAAAAATCGTCTCAGTGATCATGAGACAAAAAAAATTCTAGCATGTTAAAATTTATTTTCATTACATTGTTTTTAGTCATTTCTCAAAAACTACAGCACCTCAGGAACTAATATTATAAGGGAAGCTTTTTAATATCATCATCTTCAAACGGTGTAAGTTTAATATAAATCTGTGGACATTGTGTTTTGTGTTACAAAAAGTACCCAAATCCTTTAGTGAAATGTTCCTACTTTTTTGCAAGGACCCAATATCATGTCTGAATAGAGTATTGTGAAAAGGCCTTCGGTCTCCACTTGATAATGATATTGGAGTATTTCTGTTTCCACCCAGGTCAAGTTTCTTAGTGCTGTACTGAATCTGTTGATATCATATCTGAAAGCTGACGATGGAAGGACTTGTAGCAAGTTGAATTCCTTGGTGCATAAAGCATTTGAGAGTTTTGCTTCACTACAGAGACAGCAGCCCAACCCAAGAAAGGTAAGCCAATAGACTTGTGCAAGTCTTGTGAGTATTCAAACTTCTGGGAACATTGTGGACCTAACGATATAGAGTTTTACGCGGGCGAGATTTCGTTTCATGAGTTTTTTTAGTTTAACGTAGTTTATGACCATGAAAATTATCTATGTTGTTGGGAATGTAACACTAAATGATGAACAAATATGAAAGGAAAACGATGCAACAAAATAAAGTAAATAAATAAGAGAATGAAAGGGTAGCGATGAGTTCTTAATCTGCTGTTTAAAACCGGCAGGGTTGTGGCCTTGCGATAAAAGCCCAAAGCCGAGGGCCTTTATCGCACGGCCACGACCCTGCAAGGTTTTAAACAGCAGTTTAAGAATGAGTCACTACTCTTTTATTACCATTCATAAATGCCATTTCGGTGAAAAGACATAATAAAGTAGGAAACTCTGTAAAAAGTTATCTGTTTCCCGATGTCTAGCTCTGTACGTGTGGTGCATTTTTATGAGACAGTTTTCAGATATGTATTTGTGCGCGTAATGCATCCTCGTATCCATGGCGTGGCGAGATCGATCACTCCTGCAAACAAGATTGTGGGCTAACCCGCACAACCGGTTATAAACAGCTCCAGCTGCTGGTCAATCTCAACCGTTTAAACACCCCCAGGTGACGCACTTTCCACCACTAGGAAACTGTCTGGGGTATTTATGAATTGAGAATTAAACTTGATCTCGCCTTCCTGTTACTTGCAATTTGTGCCAACCTCTATCACAAAACTTGTGTTAATGCTTGTTTTGGTTGAACTTGATATAAAGCCTATCATTGAGTTCATCTGCATCTTCTTTTGAACGACAGATTCTTGCAATTATCTTTGCGAAACTGCTCCAGCCATCGTTAATGTTACACTACACCATTACATCCTTGAGTCCCACTTCTGATGCTCTATACACAGATACACTAACGTGTATTCAGGATCTTATTGCAAATGGACTCTTTCAACGGTAAGTTACAAACTTCAATGTTCATTTATGGTAGCCAGGTTGGCGTAGTTGTATCTTTCCTCACCTTCCACCTCTAGGACCTCGGTTCGAATCCCATGGGGGGCACTGTCTCAATTGGGTTGTCGGTCCCTACCTGACTGCAAATCATACAAGATTAAAGCTTGCCAATTACAAATATTCAGATGATTTTAAATTTCGGCAGTCAAGTTGGCGTAGCTGTAACTCTCCTCACCTTCCACCTCTAGGACCTCGGTTCGAATCCCATGGGGGGGCACTGTCTCAATTGGGTTGTCGGTCCCTACCTGACTGCAAACCTTACAAGATTAAAAGCTTGCCAATTACAAATATTCTGATCATTTGAAATTTCGGCAGTCAAGTTGGCGTAGCTGTAACTCTCCTCACCTTCCACCTCTAGGACCTCGGTTCGAATCCCATGGGGGGCACTGTCTCAATTGGGTTGTCGGTCCCTACCTCTTTGCAAACCTTACAAGATTAAAAGCTTGCCAATTACAAATATTCTGATGATTTGAGATTTCGGCAGCCGAGTTGGCGTAGCTGTAACTCTCCTCACCTTCTACCTCTAGGACCCTGGTTCGAATCACATCGAGGGCACTATGTGGATTAGGGTTTTCAATCCGTGCCTGACGGCATGGGTTTTCCCTGGAATACTTCTCTAAAACATCTCAAACTTTCTTATCTTCTCTCAATTGGGTTCTTGGCTAGTATGATGAGTTTGTTCACCAAAAAAAACAAAAATCAATCTATATTTGGTCTGCGATGACACCATTTGTATAGCTACCTACTTGCTGGGTAGATAATGTTATTTTCAGTACTTGTCTTTCTATTATTTTATTCTACTGCCAAAGAGTAAATTTTGGTTTTTCAATATTGAGAAGGCCCCTGGATCCACAATGTGAAAGTAGTAGTCCTGGCCGAATTCCTAACTTCCGCCACGGTAGCAGGACAGTTGTCAGGACAAGTTATTAATAGCTCTATATTTTTGTGTTTTTTACAGAGACTTAGTTGATGGTCACATCAAATATCTGAGGTTATCACCGGGTGAAGTCAACACAGACAAACAGAAAGAGGTCAAGCTGTTACATGAAGCAATCATTGCCCTCTGGAAAAACATCTCCGGCAAAGTGTGGCACCAGCAAGAGGTAAACCAAAGCAGAATTACAGAGACTGGATTGGACCACAGTGACACTTAATTGGGTAACCAGCACCGGATAGAATGAATGGGGTTGGAAAAATAAGACGTTTAGATCGCGTTCCCACTGGATCCACAATTGCGTGATCGGAATCCCGCAACAGGAACAGTTGCAGGGGTGAAATCGTGGGCACGTTCCCACTTGAGTATGATCGCGCATTGATCCCCCCTTTGGGAACGGGAAGTGGATTCAAAGTTCACCAACGAAGGTAGTTCAAGTGTGAAGTGCGCAGGCAACTACCGGATATCCACCCTTAAAATTGCGGGGTCGGATCGCTCTTTGCGTTCCCACTTGACTTTTGATCGCCTATTCATCCATTTTGATCCCACTTTAATCCTACTCCCAAAGGAGGATCAAAATTGCATGGTCAGATCCTGACCGCCTTCACGTTCCCACTTAAGCTTATTTCTCTTTGATTGGGGTCTTGACTGCCCTTTTCTCGAATTGCGAGATCAATGCGGGGTCTAGTGGGAAACGGGGCTCTTAGATATGGATTGGCCAGGACGGGTCAGTGAAGATAGGGTGGCCAGAGGTCATTAACAAGACATAAATCTATCAAGTCACAAACAGCCAGTCTGGACACTGGTGTCTGGGGTAATTTGGTAGGGCTTGTGAGCCTAGGGTGGTGGAAGTGCGAGCCACAACAAAATAATAATAATTACACATTATTTACCAAAAAAATGTGTCCATTCTGTTTAACTTCATAATTGCTGATAAACTATGTTCAATGAAGACACTGGACACCTTTGGTAATATTGTCCAAGACCAGTCTTCTCACTTGGTGTTTCTCAAACATATGCACAAAATAACAAACCTGTGAAAATTTGAACTCAAATGTCGGCAGTTGCAAGAGAATAATGGAAGAAAAAACGCTCTTGTTGTGTGCTTTCAGATGCTTGATTTCGAGACCTCAAAATCTAATTTGAATTTGTTATTGAGAAATTACTTCTTTATCAAAAACTACGTTACTTCAGAGGGAGCCGTTTCTCACAATGTTTTATACTATCAATAGCTCTGTCCATTCCTCGAAATCTACGTTACTTCAGAGGGAGCCGTTTCTCACAATGTTTTATACTATCAATAGCTCTCTCCATTACTCGTTACCAAGTAAGTTTTCATGCTAATAATTATTTTGAGTAATTACCAATAGTGTTCATGCTTTAAATAAAGAGCATGTGATGTTTTTTGTTTCTTATAGGATGATTGTTCATGTTCCTACATAGCCGGCATGCCTGTTTTATTCTCGGCATTCTTGAGTATACAGCAGTGAGTATCATTTGATTACTTCATTTATTCGCTCATCTTCAGTCGGCTGCTTTTCCCATTCTCTCCTGTCTTGTGCTTTTTTCGGAATCTCAAGCGGGGAGAGCAAAAAGAATTATTTTGTAGTTTGTGGCTAGGTTAGGTTTTCAGTCTTTACCTAACTATGTGTGTTTTCCTTTCGCATCTATAATCGAAACCTCCTTCCTTGTCTGCTCTCCATTTGGGTTATCGGCTAGTTAACTTTGCTTTTCTGAGAGTCCTTGGCGTCACAACCAGAATAAATTAAAATAAAATGTTGATTGATTTCACAGATACCCAAAGGACGTCTCCTTTGCCCTGTTTTGTAAACTCTGTCACATCATGGGTATCATGCCATTGGAAGTTAAATCAAAACCAAACACAGAGACAGAAGATATCGAAGGTGGAGATTGTCAGCCAATGGAAGAGGAGAAAGACTCGAGGGAGGGTTACCGTGGAAACTGGAGTGTTTGTCTCCTACCCCTGAGCGAACTCCTTGATGTTGTTTCTGAGAAACAAATTTATGAGGTACAAACTTTCTAAAGACTAACGTCAATTAACATGTTGAAATGGTCATCTTTATATTTGTAATACATCAGGGCCCAATTTCAGATATAATGGAATTTTGCTCTTCTCTAGCGCTTGACATCTACAGGGCCCAATTTCATGGCTCTGCTTACAGTAAGCACAGAATCGGCGCTTACGGAAGCAGGGAATTCTGTGCTTACGGCAAGCCTATTTCACGAGTTAGCGGCGAATTTTGGCTTCTGCGCGTGCGTACTCCCCGTTACTAGGCATTCTAGGCTTACGAGGCTAGCGCAGAAATTCGTCGCTTGCAGGTAAGCGGGGAATCGTGATCTTAAGTGCAGAAATCGTTGGTAAGCAGAGCCATGAAATTGGGCCCAGGCCCTTGCAGGGCTTTACAAGAGGGTGGCAATGCCTTCATCTCAACGCACCTAAAATTTTGATCCTAGTTTCACATCTTTTTTGTCAGCAATGACTCTCATCCCTGGCTTGTCTTGGCAGAGCGTAGTCAGGCTCTGGTGTTGTCAGCAGAAGAGTGTGGGAACTAAGCTTGGGCGATATCACGATATTATCGAATATCGCGATACTAATTTGGAAGCGATTTTGATTTGGTTTTAATCGATATATCGATATATCGCGATATATCGATTGAGTATCGCAATATCGCAATGTATTTCCTAGCTGAGACATTTCCTAGCGGAGTAAAACCAGAAGAATAGGTCATTAGAACACCTCTCTTATGCCATGACTGTCTCTTCTACAACTTTCACTTGGAGTTTTAAGACTGATGATGTCAAATTTAATTAATCACGATTATAACGAATATCGCGATATATTGTCGCCGATATATCGTGAATAAAATAAATCGATATCGCCCAAGCTTAGTGGGAGCGAGTCCCGGACAGGACACTTGTGCAAGGGACTTAAGCAAGGCACTTAACCATAGTAGTTCCGTAAACAGCTGTAAAGTTTCTAGCCAGGCTCCAACTGGATGATACCCATGCCTACTTCTTTACAAACGGTAAAGGGGGCAACTCTGTTTCAGCCCCAGGAGTGGGTGGAAATATGCCCCTGGTGACATTTGCTGTGGGTCAGTCAACCCAAAGTAGCTGCGCCTTGGAAGTTTCTTTCCGGCCTTGTGATTTTATGCTCGTATGAAATAAAATTAAAATTGAAAAAAGGTGTTTGAGATCTTGTTCTTTGTGATTACTATTTCAGGTGGCATCTGACAATATGGAAGGCAAAGTCCAATTTGCATGGCTTGTTCATCTTGTCAATGAATTGATGTCAAATGCTGACAGGTAAGAGGAATCTAGGATAAGAATTGTAATCTTAGAGATAACAATAATAAAAACAATAATGAAATAATTATACCCAAATATTATGTGATATTCAGATTTTCTTATTTTATTTTTTTATTTTGGTTTTTACCCATACACCGATGTGTGTTATACTCGGTACTATCCCAAGTGCTGTGAAAAAATATCACAGACATGTAACTAGGGAGGGATTCGAACCCCTGACCCTTGCAATTCTAGAGCAGTGTCTTACCAACTAGACTACCGAGGTTGCCGGGTAGCTAGAGGCAGTTCGAATCCTATCCTTTTTTTATTTTGTTATTTTTACAGCTCTTCAATATCTTGGTTCAATTGTCTTCACAAATTATTGGATATGAACCACCTTTTACTGGAAGATAAATTGCCACAGATCCTGAAGGAGGCCCTCTATTGTTCGGCCAAAGAAAGCCCAGAGAAGAACGCACAGCTTCTTGAATTGAGGGATTCTTTTTTGGAGAAATTATTGGGCGTCTACACAAAGCTGAGACAGGTAAGATTTAACCTGAAAATTAGTTTGCCTCTGATTTGTTGATTTCTAGAGCAGTCCTGAAACTAGTAACAAGCTTCTAAATTCTACAAAAAGCTCTACGGGAAGCTATACATTTGGTAAGTACTCTTCAAATTATTGGCATTAAAAACTTTCTTGGCTAGGAATACAGCTGCTTTTGATAGTATAAAGCATTTTGAGAATCATTTTACTAAGGGAATAAAAGGGTAGTGAAGAGTTCTTCAATAGCCGTTTAAAACCGGCACGGTCGTTGCCATGTGATAAAGGCCAAGGTTTTAAACGGACATTTAAGAACGAGTCACTACTCTTTTAAAGACAATGGACACTATTGGTAATTGTCAAAGACCAGTCTTCTCACTTGGTGTATCTCAACATATGCATTAAATAACACACCTGTGAAAATTTGAGCTTGATTGGTTGTCGGAGTTGCGAGATAACTATGAAAGAAAAAAAACACCCTTGTTACACGAAGTTGTGTGCTTTCAGATGCTTGATTTCGAGACCTCAAATTCTAAACTTGAGGTCTCGAAATCAAATTTGTGGAAAATTACTTCTTCCTCAAAAACTTTGTCACTTCAGAGGGAGCCGTTTCTCACAATGTTTTATACCATCAACCTCTCCCCATTACTGGTTACCAAGTAAGGTTTTATGCTAATAATTATTTTGGGTAATTACCAATAGTGTCCACTGCCAGACTGCCTTTAATCCTATTCATAAATGCACTTTTGTTAAAAAACGTTTAAAAATACAATTAGAGACACTTTGACAATTGAAAATTTGAGGTTTGAAGTATTTTTTTCAAAAACTTTGTGAAGAATCTGTTTGATGCGCGTGGGTTGTGTACACGCGCACGCTTAGAAATACATTCACGCTGTTACTAATAGCTTTGAATTGCGCCTTCCGCGTGATAATATCGGCGTACGCGCGCCCGACACGCGGAAGCCAGCCAGTTACAAACAGCTCCAGCTGGTCATTATCAACCGTTTAAACACCCCCACATGACGCGCTCTCCACCAAAGAGTAGCGAAACTGTCTGGGGGTATCTATGAATTCAAAGTAATGTAGTTATTAGGGTTATATCAGTTTTTATTCCAACAAAATTTGAATCTGAGAAACTTGACTGTCGGATGTTTCTCTTCTGTGTATTCCAATTACAGATTATTTTTCCTGCATGGACATCGTTTCGGATTTTCAAATATCTCAAAAACTATACAACCTTTTATAAGGAAATTTTACATGTTAGTTTTTTATGTAGACTCCTACATTTTGTAGAGGATTAAAGCAATCGAACGGTTCAAAAAAATTCAGGTATACTTTTCCGTGGTGTAAGGGGTTTGGGGGATCAGCATTTAGAAAAAGCTTGGGTTTTTTTGGTGTGTATTTTGTAGTCTCAGGAAAAGAATTAGGGCAAATGACATTGATGAATTTAATTAGATTTTGTTTGTTTTGTTTTTCCATTATTAAAGTTTGATAAAGTTGTTGCCGCTCTGTTAGAGGCCAGCATGATCTCAACAACTTCACAGAGACTTGGTTACCCTCAACACTTTGCTGACAGGTAAGTTATTGTACTGTACTGCCAACGGGTCATTGTTCTCTCTGCAGCAAAACGCAGACAGAACTCAAATTGTGTTCATTATGAGACGCACTGACTTATTCATTCTCAAAGAGCAACAAGCTATTCAACGCACACTCACTACACTTGCTTTAATTTTACTTCAAATAAAACCTACTCCCTTCTCGTTGTATAGTTAAAACATGCTTTGATAAAACTTAAGAGTAGAACGAAACCACTGACAATGCTGCTGCAGTGCCCACGAGTCAATAACAATATTATAATACCGGCGCGAACCAGTGATGTTTCATGCTGTAAACAGTACACTGCTGTGGCGGTGTGCCTTATACGTTAAAACTTTCATCTTGTTTCGGCAATCTAAGGGTACGGCCCCTTATACATAGAGAATTACGGTAACCCTACAGGTTTTCATGTTGTATTTTCGAAATTCATTTTGTTGTAGTTTCTCGGAGAGTGTGCAGTTGTAAAATGAATAAGCCTACAGACTTTCATCTTGTTTATTCTAAAACATTTAAGTTTCAATTCCTACTTAAAGGAACATTACCGAATTGTTTTTTGCTAACAAAACAGTTGCTGGCAGTGTAAGCACTTTGTATAATTCCCCATACATAAACTGACATAAACTGAGATCGATCGGCCATCGCTTAAACAAAAATGGGTTAAAAAATCCAAACGGGAAATAAGGGATGTTTTTTACTACCATCATCATTAGACTGTGGAAGTTTTATGTAAATCTGTGGTCTTCACAATTTTTTTCTTACCAGTCCTGTAATGATTCTTTAAATTATTTTTGTTGTAGTTTCTCGGAGAGCGTGCAACTATTACCACCCGGCCTGACTCTCACCATCTGGAAGCAATTCCACCAAGCATTCTCCCAGACCTACCTTCCTCAACTCAACCAGACGTCTTCAACCATCTCCTCGCCGTCTCCTAGCAAGAAACGGAAGAAGGTCAAAGAGATTGCCAAAGAGGTCAACATTGAGCCCTTGTCAAGGACCTTTCACCTCTATCTACGAAGCATGCGATTGGTCGATGCCAGTCTGACTGCTCCATTGTTGAAGCGGGTAGAAGTGGTGATGAATGAAATGAAGGGAGACATTTTGGAACTTTTATTGGATAGGAGTCGAAAGTCGAAGGTAATTATCTTTGTGCTTTTGTTATATATTTTTTTGTAGTTTATTTGAACAAGCCCCTCATAACTTTGTTTAACTTTTTTTTTATGGGCAACCACTTCAAGGTGCAGGCTTTCTTTTAACGGATTTGTGCTGTTGACCCAAATCAACTGTAAGCAGGGGCATGTTGCCACCTACTTCTGGGGCTGAAACAGGGTTGCCCCTCTCACTGTTCTTAAGGATGTAGGTATGGGTGTCATCCGCTAGGAGCCTGGCTGGCAGAGCAGAATGCACTACATGTACCTTCCCCACCCTATCGACGCATTAATGGTTTAAGTGTCTTGCTCAAGGTGACAAGTGTCATGACCGGGATTCGAACCCACACTCTGACCCACACATTGCCACTACTCCTGGGGCTGGAACAGAGTTACCCCCTTTACCGTTTGTAAAGACGTAGGCTAGTACCTTCCCAGCTGTTTACGGAAATACTAAGGTTAAGTGCCTTGCTTAAGTCACTTGCACAAGTGTCATGACCGGGATTCGAACCCACACTCTGACCCACACATTGCCACTACTCCTGGGGCTGGAACAGAGTTACCCCCTTTACCGTTTGTAAAGACGTAGGCTAGTACCTTCCCAACTGTTTACGGAACTACTAAGGTTAAGTGCCTTGCTTAAGTCACTTGCACAAGCCATTTGCACAAGTGTCATGACCGGGATTCGAACCCACACTCTGCTGCAGACAGCACCAAAGTTCTGTTGAACTAAACTGCTTGGCCAAGACACACTACAATCACTGCCATTAAAGATAATTGTTGTGAACCTTAAGTCAAGGAAGGTTTTGTATGATTTCATTCTCATCTGTCTTTATGTTTATTGTAGTTTTAAAGTACAGACCTTATAATCTGTGACATCACATGTTTACAAAAGAACCACACAGCCTTGACTTTATGCATTCGGAAACAATTAGTAAATGAAATTATGACACAGCAATCTAGCGTTAGCCCCAGCAATCTAACAATCAGTTTCAAATCTGTGTTTTTGTTACAGCTGTCCGAGAGCCAAGTTCACTGCACTCTTCTTCTATGTCATGTATGGGGAGAACTTTACCTCATGTTGTCTCAACACACCAACTATGGGAACCCTTCTGCAGATAGGACCGAGAAGTGTGCCTTGTGGAACATTACAGACTCCTTGTGGTTAGACTCGTTGCCTGATTGGTCAAGTCTTAGTGAGTTGTTCTGCGACAAAGAGGACATTTTGCAACTGCAGGTAAGTTTGTTTTTCAGAAGTTAATATCTTTTGTTAAAACTGTAGTTGAATACAGCTGGCGAAACACTTTAAAGACACTGGACAACTTTGGCAAATGTCAAAGACCTGTATTATCAGTTGGTGTATCCCTACATATGCATAAAATAACAAGCTTGTGGAAATTTGGGCGCAATTGGTCATCGAAGTTGCGAGATAATAATACAGAAAGAAAACATACCCTTGTGCACAAATGTGTGTGCTTTCAGATGCCTGAGAAATGCTGCAGGCCTGAAGACTTTCTCAGATTCAAATGTTTGAGTGAGTAATTACTTCTTTCTTCAAAACTACATCACTTCAGAGGGAGTCGTTTCCCATAATGTATTATACTATCAACAGCTCTTTGTTGCTCGTTACCAAGTCAGTTTATATGCTAACTCATATTTTTAGTAATTACCAAACTTGTCCAGGGGTGGATTTCACAAACAGTAAAGACTAGTCTTATCTCGAGTTGCTTGTCCTATCTTAGGACTGGTTAAGTTGTTAATATCTCCTAGGAATTGTCCTAAGTTAGGACTAGCCCTTACTCATATCGACATATCAACCCATATCGACATATTGGCATACTGAGTGCCTTTAAGGTATTTGTATGCCATAACTACTGTTCTATTTTGTCAGACTCCGATAATGGTTTACATAACAATATTTGTAACCGTTTCATATTTTCACAGATATCTCTTGTGATACAGCAGATCAGAGCCTTGATCCTACACAGTGAAGTTGACTCTGTTCAACAGAGTCTCACTAACATGACCATAGAAGTTTGTAACAAAGTTACCGACATGGAGGTGAGTCTATAGATTACAACTCGTAGATATAGAATATAACACCTAGATCGGCCGCGCACAAACATTCCTGGTTCTTCATGGACGCGCTAAAAAGTCACGTGCTGGTTTTTAACGAGCTGGAGATGAACATGGGAGATAGGCCTTAAACCACCATGGACGCGCTAAAAAGTCACGTGCTGGTTTTAACGCGCTGGAGATGAACATGGGAGATAGGCCTTAAACCACCATGGACGCGCTAAAAGTCCCGTGCTGGTTTGCATGAACGTTGAAGATAGGCTAATGGCTGCCCCAATGCCAGAACCCGCGTATGTACGCGCGGCCGATCTATAGTTATTTAATTCTACATATAATCTATGATTACAACTGTGTTCAGTTTCAAGAGAAACACCAACCATCTCAGAGTGTGAATTTAGGCACAAGTTGTGTGCTTTCAGATGCCTTGAATTGAGAACCACAGCTGAGGTCTCGAATTAAATTGAAATATTTTAGTGAGAAATGACTTCTGAAAAAACTATGTTACTTCAGAGGGAGTCGTTTCTCACAATGTTTTATACTATCAACAGCTCTCCATTGCTCGTTACTAAGTAAGTTTTTTTATGCTAACAATAGTGTCCAGTTCTCCCTCAGTAGAAAGAAAATATTTTTTTATTAATATAAACCACAAGGGAAACAGACTGGGTAAATTTTGAAATTATTTTTGGGGTTGAACAAAGAATTGACTAGTGTGGGATTCGAACCAACGACCTCTGGATTTATGTGCCGGCGCTCTACCAACTAAGCTACCTAGCCCTAGGGACACCGCCAACATAGGGCTATAGGTAGCTCAGTTGGTAGAGCACCGGCACGTAAATCCGGAGGTCGTTGGTTCGAATCCCACTCTAGTCAATTCTTTGTTCAACCCCCAAAAAATATTTTTTTTTAGAAACAAATAGTTAAACTCAATTGTTTTCTCTTCGCAGCCAAGCAGCTCCAGGAACCTGCTGCCGATTCTCTTAGAACACCTTCCAATCCTCCTACCATATCTTCCGTCCCAACATCTCGCTAAGCTAATTAGTCTCCTCTGTGAGATACTAATGTCAAGGTGTAGTCTCTCAGACAAGCAGTTACTAGAAGAGGGCCCAGGGGAAGATGCAGTTTTGTACAGAGTATGTGAGCAATTTGTGAGCAGTGAGTTTTGTATGGAGTCTAGGAGGCTACAAACTGCACTGGTGAACTGTGTCTTGAACAAACTCTCTGAGGTCACAAGGTCAGTTCGAGTTCTACTTCTCACTTTTTTGTTCTATTAAGGTTCCAGGCTTTGTTCAATTCTAGTCAATGTACATGTAACAACAGTATTGCTGAAGGGGCAAATACCAAGTAGTCTGGAATCTTTTTCTGAATTTAATCATGAGACACATGAGGGCTTGTGTTTCTACAAAATGTCCAGGCTTTACTGACTGTAACATCTCATTCCAATTACGGATTAATCTTCCCATGTGGAAATTATCATTCCTGATTTTCGATGATAACTCAAAAACACCTTTTTGAAATGAAATGTTCATGTGTTAGTTTTATTGCATCTAGATAAAAATCTTTTCTTACATAGGATTCATAAATACCCAAGATACCTTTCGCTATTCCTATTGGTGGATAGCTCGTCACGCGGGTGTGTTTAGACGTGTTAAAAACACGGCTAGAAATGTGGAAACAAAGGCATGGCGCGCAAGCTTTACGTTTGGCTCTTATTTATATGCAAAATGCAATAGATACACTGGTAATCGGCGGCGAGGTCCTTTGTCAAACAGCCACGACCCTGCAAGGTTTTTTAAACGAACATTGAAGAACTCGTACCACCCTTTGATTAAAACAATCAGTTCTTTGCCTTTTATATACAGCTCTTTCTCACCACAAGAAGTGGCCTTCATCCAAAGACTGAGTAAAGTAGAGAGTTCAGACTCCTGCAAAGACGATGATGTGTCTAGACATCTTGAAGATGTTGCCATGGATTTCAACCGACTTCTGACCGATCGTTCTGTCGCTAAGAAAAAAGTTCGCCCTGTTGGGTTGAATACCATGACATCGCTGTATGGAACACTTAAGGTAAATTCCTTCATGTACCGAGACATGGATTGAACAAACTGGTATATGAAGCTTGATTATTTGATTTATGAAAGTTTCTACAGTAATGCTATATACCTTATGCTCATGATGTCGTTAGGGCCCCAGGCCTAGAGGTTTTTCATGCTCCAATCCTGTGCGCCTCGCTTACAAAATCTGTTTTTCGTTTCATCATCGTTTAACCACTTGAAGGGAAGGTACACTATTGGTAATTGTCAAAGACCAGTGTTCTCACTTGATGTTTCTCAACATATGCATAAAATAACAAACTTGTGAAAATTTGAGTTCAATTGGTCATCGGAGTTGGGAGAAAATGATGACGAATTGTGTGTGCTTTAAGTAGGAATAAAAGACTTCTAGCTAGATGGTAAAGGGAAGGTACACGTTTGGTAATTACTCAAAACAAATATTAACTTAAAAACTGACTTGGTAACGAGCATTGGAGAGCTGTTGATAATATAAAACATTGTGGGAAACGACTCCCTCTGAAGTAACGTAGTTTTTTTTTCTCACTAAAATAATAAAAGACTAGAAGTCTTTTTTTCCTATCTGAAAGCACACAAATTCTTCCAACAAGGGTGTTTTTTCTTTTATAATTTTCTCGCAACTTCGATGACCGATTAAGCCAAATTTGTACAGGCTTGTAATGTTATGCTTATGATGGGATACACCAAGTGAGAACATTGATCTATGACAATTACCAAACGTGTACAGTGCCTTTAAGGGAATCTTTTTACCATCATTATCTTCAAGAAAATCTGTGGACATTTTGTTTTGTGTGCTACAAAAAGTACCCAAACCCTCTAAAGCCATTGGACCCTTTTGGTACAGAAAAAAAAATAAAAGTTCTCAGATTTACAAATAACTTACAGGGTTTACAGAAGGTAGTGGTACAAGACTTCTCTTGAAATATTATTTCATGAAATGCTTTACTTTTTGAGAAAACATTAAAACAATATCAATTCTCGATGTCGAGAATTAGGGATTTATTTTAAACACATGTCAAGGACACGGTCGAAACGTCCGGTTACAAGGGTGGGTTTTTACCGTTATTTTCTCCCGACTCCGACGACCGATTGAGCCTAAATTTTCACAGGTTTGTTAGGTGTTCGGCCAACAGCCGAACAACTATTGTTATTGTTCTGTTTTTTTTTTTGTTTTTTTTTTTCCTCGCGTTCTTCTTTCCCTGCGAACCTTCTCCAGCAATTTTAAACAAAAGTAAAGCTTGTACAAACTTAAAACTTACTATGTACATCGGCAATAGTGAGTAGACGAAACCGCCACTTTTTGGGAATGATGACGTCATTGATGACGTCATGGCAAGGTTTTTAAAGTTGAAAAACGACATTTGCTTTTCGCTGTATCTCAACGAATATTAATGCTATGATGTTCATACTTGGGCATCACATAGATAAAGACTTGGACAACATTTGAAAAGTTAACGCCAAAATCGTATGACCTCATCTTCCGGTCGTACCGGAAGGTCAAACTCTGCCTTTGTGTTTTTTGTGTTTTTTTGTAAAAAAAGACAATTTGTTGTCATAACTCAAGATTGATATGGAATTTAACATTGAAACTCATCAGACAATTGAACCTTACTAATAAGACCACACAAACTTAATGATGTCATGATGACGTCATCAGGTTTTGAATTACAACAAATCAAAGTTAAATATTTTAAAGAAATCATAACTCCTGAACCACATGGTGGATTTTGACAATCTACATATCATCGGACAGGTCGATCAAACTTCAAAAAACGCTACACACAAAATGACCCCATTTGACCTTGACTTCCGGTTCAAACCAAAGGTTGAACAATTTTACAATTTTTGATCTCTAAAACTACGTAACATTTCAACATAAATTTTGCATCCCGTTATAGATGAGTGATCCTGCTCAAACTTTCCCACAGAGATGATACCAATTTGACCTGAAACTCTGACGATAAAGCCAACTGATGTGTTGACCCGCGTGATAACTGCGTACACTGCAAAAGCGCTTTGGCTGGCCGTTCCGCTCCATTGATCACACCTTGTTCAGTCCACGAGGCCTGTGTGTTCTGCTCGGAATAGTGCATCGTTTGACTGTACGCGTGATTTCGATTCATGTTTTGACAAGTCTCAGGTCATTGTACTTACAACGTAGCGCTAGTTTAATGGTGTACCTACATTTTACAATTGAAGTCCGCTCATATCATATTCGGCGTCAAATTGTTCCCCTGTTCGCCCTTCTCATGGCTTAATTATCAAAACGGAATTAAAGACGAAGCTTCGCTGAGATGGCCACCTACTGCAGCGATTCGTATGACTTTTAATTATGTGAGAAAATGCAACCAGAAAAAGACGAACATTGGTTATGTTTTGATCAAACACCGGGAAGCGGATTCGTGACATCGACTCGTGAAGGGTGTTTCTATCCGGCACTCACGGCAGTGTTTAGCGCGCTACACGGTAAAGCTTTGTGTACAAATCATTGCTTTTCAAAATAAGTGTTTATTTAATGCCTAACAAAATCTAACGTGCATCCCAGTTATCTTAGTTGTATCTGTACCCGTGTCGTACACTTGCGAAACCTCTGTAATACTTAATAAATAAGTCTTTTACAGTTATTTACTTCACAAGTCTAAAATTAGTAAACTGTTGTTTCGTATAAAGTTTCCCCAAATCCAGTTAACCTTTTAAGAAGTTTACTCTTGAGTTAAACATCACAAGGATCACAAAACCTTCAAACTTTGCACATAGTTAGCTCTTTACTAATAAAATACATCGCTTTAACAAGTATTGAACTTAGCATTTGTTTTCTGTGCAAAGAAAGGTATAAATGTAATAGATTTACACTTTTACTTTCTGTGAAAATTAAAAAGCTATCAACAATCTGTTCATAGATTTAATTTTCCTCGTGTTCTTCTTTACCTCTGACCTTCCCAAGCAATTTTAAACAAAAGTTAAGCTTGTATAAACTTAAAACTTACTATGTACATAGGCACCAGTGAGTTGATGAAACCGCCACTTTTTTAGAATGATGACGTCATGACAGGGTTTTTAATGTTAAAAAAGGACCATTTGCTAGTTGCTGTATCTCAACGAATATAAAAGCTATGATGTTCATACTTGGGCATCGGATAGATAAAGACTTGGACAACATTTGAAAAGTTAACGCTAAAATCGTACCACCTTAACTTCCGGGTCGTTACCCTGGGTCAAAGTTCGCCTTCGTGTTTTTTCCATAAAAAAACAACTTTTGAGCTTATCTACGGCATAACTCAAGATTGAGATCGATTTGAACCTTGAAACTCAATAGATAGTTGAACCTTAGTATTTTTAAGACAACACAGGCCTAATTACGTCATAATGACGTCATCAGGTATTGAATAACAATAAAATGTGTAAAAATCATATGGCGCGAAAGTTTGTGGGGGAATTCCCAACAGCGCTCTCTTTTTGCCCACCAAAGAGGGCGCTGTTGATTATCAAATCTGTGTACAGCATCCAGTGCAGGGGTGAGCTAGATTTTTAAAGGGCTTTCATAAGTTGCAAACAAAAAAACTGATGTCAATCTCACACAAACATATTGCATTTGTGAAGAAACAAGGCGTTCAAAAGTGTGATACAAGCTTAACTATAAAATAACGACGCATTGTATAAAAAACATCTTTATGGTTCAATGTTTTTGAACTACGTCATCACGTAACGTCCAACCGAACACCGTGTTTTTGTAATTAACAAAAAACACTATGTCTAGTTATTTTATACATTAGTTGTGATACACGAAATGTGGGCCTTTGGAAAATACTGTTTACCGAAAGTGTCCAATGGCTTTAAGCGTGTAAGCTAATTGAATGCAACCATAATGACCAAAAAGAGTAACTCTCCGAAAAATTATCTTGATCCCTCTCAAATCAACAGATCTTTCAGTTCTTACCTCTCCACCACCTGTTGCCTAGCAACGTAGCCCGATGCATGCTGGGATTGCTCTTCGTTGACCTAACCATTGGTTATAAACCTCCAAAGAAATCGCAAGACGTCCTCGAGTTTGGAAAGACACTGCTGTTATGCAGACAAGTGGAAGCGGCCATCTTGAAAGGGATTGGAAAGGTTGAATTCCTGCACAGTATTGATGCATTAATAATTGCGACTGAAATCACCAATGTGTTTCTTCAAGCTGACAATCAGGTAGGTTTATAGGCCCCCTTTGTTTTGCAAAAATTTTCCTTTGAAATTATTACAAACACAAACATGTTTTGTTCATCTTCAAGAGTAGGAAATGATGGGCATGGAAAGCACAGCATTGCAACACATCATTTTACTAAGATTTGAACCAACGACCTCCGGATTAACTCCAGCACTCTACCAACTGAGCTATCTAGCCCTGTTTTGGCGTTCTCCCTATTTTGTCAATATCTTTGTTTGAGGTGCCAGTCAGAAGCCATACAACTGTAACTGCTGTATATAATCAGGAGTCACACCCAAGTTTACGCTACAAGCTGGTAAGCGGCAGCCATGCAGGGGATCATCTTATAGGGACGCGACTTTATTATGTGATATTGTTTTCAAATCTTAGCAAACCTTTCTTTATGTCATCTTGTAGATATTCCAAAAGAGTACGACGCAAACAGAACAGAGCTCCGGAGACTTGAATGATGTCACCGAAGAACTGCTCACCTATTGGCTGAAAAGAGTCATGCATATGACCAATCAGGAAGCTGCTGCCAGTGACTATTGCATTATGGTATATATATTGTTTCATGCATTCCTTTTATTTTTTTTATTTTTTTGTTCAAGTTTAGAATTATGAAGGCAGTTTTTTTCCAAGTAAAAACAGGTTCACTGACGTGATGCCAGTTAAAGCACCAATGTACTGATTAAAATTCTTTGGACTGGCTTGTCTGTTTATTGTTCCTGAAAGTTACAAAACAAAATACCCAGCCTCGCAACAATGGGCGGGGGGGGGGGGGGCGTTTTACCCATACACCGATGTGTGTTAGCACTGTATACTCAGTACTTTCCCGAGTCCTGTGAACAAATATCACAGGCATGTTACTCGGGTGGGTTTCGAACCCACGACCCTTGCAATTCTAGAGCAGTGTCTTACCAACTGGACTACCGAGGTTGTCCGGTAGCTAGAGGCAGTTCGAATCCTATGTTTTGGCAGCGGGTACCGCAACGATATAAGAGATGTTAAATTTGCATCGGTGATAAAGAACATTATTTATTTATTTTTTTTTTTTTTTTTTCCCCATTCACCGATGTGTGTTAGCACTGTATACTCAGTACTTTCCTGAGTCCTGTGAAAAAAAGATCAAAGATCAAAGAAGAATGAGAGGGGACCAGTTGCTCGTTGACACAGTGCCTCTTTTGCAGGTTACCATACTTGAGAAGACTCATGGAGTGGATCGGCCAAAAGCCTAATGTGCAAGATTCCAGCACAATTTTAACGAACCGACTCAAGGGGTTATGAGCAAGCAAGGCATGTTCAGAAAAATGGTGAGGCAAGATCGATTACCCTTGGAACCCCTGTGGAGTGACATAGGAGGAGAGGATATTGGAGTAATGAGGCCACATGCTAGCTGAACTGCCTACTCTGTATTTGATATATAGAATTTGTTTTGTTTGAATTTCAGATGGAATCCAGGTTGAGTGAACTCGTCAAGCATCTGACCAAGTCTAAGCATCCCAACGACCTCCTGACTCAAAACATTCCACTCTTAACGACCTGCACGACACTCCTCAACGCAATTTTAGCCGGCAACAGGGGATCGCTCATATCCCAAACCAGCGAGTCGGTCGAAGACAGGATACCAGGGATCATTAACGCACTCAGTGCTGTCATGAAATATGTTGAATGCTCGAGAAAGAGTCCACGTTTGTTTCACCACATGACGAAAGTTGCGACGGGACTTGTGAAGTTCGCCCTCCGTTTCACTAAGATTAGTTTTGAAACATCGGCTGAGAGTTCTAAAGATGACTCTGACGCCATGGAAACGAACGTCTCCGTGGTAACAGTCACAGCCAAACAATGGCGGAATCTTATCAACTTAATGTTGTCAGAAATCTCTTATTATTTCACATCAGCTGACGATAAGAGCTGTCCGGTGATTGGTTGCTGCCTTTCGTTTATGCAAACGAGCTCTATTTTCATTGGTCGACATTGTAGTGTGAGCACGAGTGGCATGGACACCAGTTCGATGTGGCTGGCTTTGATATCGCTGATGGGTACCAGGGTCGAATGGACGGAGGAAATGAGAAATGGTAAGCGACTTTTATGATTTGTTTTAACTGTGTAGGAAGCCTGTTTCATTCTTCCTGCGAATGCGAATGCGAGGAAGCCTGTGTAGGAAGCCTGTTTCATTCTTCCTGCGAACGCGAATGCGAGGAAGCCTGTGTAGGAAGCCTGTTTCATTCTTCCTGCGAACGCGAATGCGAGGAAGCCTGTGTAGGAAGCCTGTTTCATTCTTCCTGCGAACGCGAATGCGAAATTAATTTTTACATCAGTTTTCTCAGCGAATGTTTCGCAGGTGTTGAGCGCATTTCAACTGCTACGAATTATGCGGTGCAAGTTATTTAGTGATGTCAAAATTCGTAACGCAATTGCATTGGCAGGAAGTATGAACCTGGCTTACACTGTATACGTTTAATACCTTCCTGAGTTCTGAGGAGAAAAAAATCCAAAGGCAAAAATCCACAGTGGAATTTGAACCTACAACTTTTTTTTTTTTCTTTTTTTTTATGCAAGTCGCCAGACACACAAGGCCTGAAGGCCACTTCAAGGTGTGGGCTACAAGTATTTTTTTTCCAGAGGCCGTTGCCACCTACTCCTAGGGCTGAAACAGGGTTACCCCTTTTACAGTCCATACGGATGTAGGCTTGGGTGTCATCAATCCGAAGCCTGGCCGGTAGAGCAGAAAGCACTACCTCCCCAATTTTGCCTAGCAAAAGTGTCACGACCGGGATTCGAACCAACACTCTGCCGATCAAACACCAGAGCTTGAATCCAGTGCTCTTAACCACTCGGCCATGACACGCCACAAAGAGCCGTTTGCTTTAGCAATCCAACCTTACCATAATGCCATTAAGCAAGAACTGCATCTCTAAATAAACATCTCCAAATAATAACATTCGTTTATTTTTATTTTTTATTTTTTTCTTCAGAGTTTCAGACTACTTTTGAAAGAATTGTTGGGACAATGGATATGGTCCAGCTGCAGATGTCTTTAAGTGATCTATTAAAAGATACAGTAAGTTTTTCGAATTCTTTTGTCAAGTTTTCACTCTTACAGTGATCGGAGACTTCAAAATTCTTCTGATATCCATTTGCAAAGAGAAGGATTCTTCAGAAGGACTGAGGCCAGTGGGCCTGAACAACAAGGGCTCTTCTAAGGCCTGCATTATAATCATTACACTTTGTCGTGTGTAACTCAAATAATAAGAAAATGGTGAATTCAATTTTACCAAAGAGTGCATGGGTACATCCTAACGGACTATGAACGGGGTGGGGTAACCCTGTTTCAGCCACAGGAGTAGGTGGCAATGTGCCAGTTGATTTGGGTCCATAGCAGAAGTCAGTTAAAGACAATGGACACTATTGGTACATATTGTCAATGACCAGTCTTCTCACCTGGTGTATCTCAACATATGCATAAAATAACAAACCTGTCAAAACTTTAGCTCAATTGGTCGTCGAAGATAACAATGAAATAATAAAACACCCTCGCCACACAAAGTTGTGTGCTTTCAGATGCTTGATTTCGAGACCTCAGATTCTAAATCTAGCGTCTCAAAGTCAAATTCGCAGAAAATTACTTCTTTCTCTAAAACTACGTCACTTCAGAGGGAGCCGTTTCTCACAATGTTTTATACTATCAACCTCTCCCCATTACTTGTTACCAAGTAAGGTTTTATGATAATAATTATTTTGAGTAATTACCAATAGTGTCCACTGCCTTTAAATGTAGCCCTCACGTTGAAAACAAACAAACTTATACATTTTAAAATGCAGAGGTTAAATTCTGCTAGGGTCGAAACATGAGGCTACTAACAGTTTTTGGAATAAGTTTGTTTAATTGATTGTTGGTCTTCTTTGTTTCCGGTTGTCTAGGCACCCAGTAAAGATGACGATGCTAGTCATAAGAACCTCCTTGGAGCCTTGTTTGCATGGCAACTGTTACCAAGCAGTGTTGAATCGGAGGAGTCACAAGGAGCCTTGGCTGAAGTTACTCCCAAGGTCCGATATAAAAAATCACTTTTTCATTTCATTTTCTTTATTGATTCTGGTTGTGAAGCCAAGGACTTTAAGAAAAGCAAACCCCCCCCCCAAACGTAATAATTGGGCCCAATAATATAATAATAATAATAAAAACAGTATTTATATAGCGCAGTATGAATTGGCATTCCTCAAAGCACTTAAAGCCATTATACACTTTCGGTAAACAGTATTGTCCAAGTCCCACACTTCGTGTATCACAACTTATATATAAAATAAAAATCCTGTGGAAATTTAGGCTCAATCGAACATCGGAGTCGGGGAGAAAATAACGGGAAAACCCACTCCTTTTTCCGCGCGTTTCGCAGTGTCATGACATGTGTTTATAACAAACCCGTAATTCTCGCTAACGAGAATTTATATTGTTTTACCGTTTTCTCAAAAAGTAAAGCATTTCATGGACTAATATTTCAAGAGAAGTCTTTCACCATTACCTTCTGTAAACCCTGTAAATTATTTGTAAATCTGTGAACTTTTTTTTTTTTTTTTCTGTACCGAAAGGGTCCAATGGCTTTAACAGCAAAATGAAAAGCATTACACTTACTAGCCTATATACCCCAATTAAATCCCAAATGCCCAAATAGAGAGAAAATAAGGAAGGAAGTTTCAGTTTTAGATGTGGGAGAACCCCTGAGAATTATTCCAGGGAAAACCCACACAATCACGTACTGACTGAAAACCCAATCCACACAGTGCCCCCAGTGGGATTTGAACCGGGGTCCCAGAGGTGAAAAGGCAAGACAAGATTGTTAGGCAATGTTTGTTTAGGAAACCTTTGTCAAAGTGTGACTCTCGCTGGTTTTGAGTCGGAATAATTTGGGATAGGAGCTCAGCTTGAACTTTGTAGTGTCATACGGTGTCATTTTGGAAATGTCCGAGTGGTTCAGAGCACCAAATTCAAACTCTGGTGTTTCTGATCAGCAGAGTGCGGATTCAAATTCCCAGCCGTGACACTTGTGTCCTTAAAGGAACACGTTGCCCTGGATCGGTCGAGTTGGTCTTTGAAAAGCGTTCTGTAACTGTTTGTTGTAAAATGTATATGGTTAGAAAGATATTGTAAAAGTAGAAAACAATGATCTACACAAATATGCCTCGAAGTTGCATGGTTTTCTTTTTACCCTGTTGACTAACGCGGTCGGCCATTTATTTGACTCCCATAAATGGCTGATCGTGTTAGTTCGCGACGTAAAAGGAAAACCGTGCAATTTCGAGTGATACTTGTGTGGATCATTATATTCTACTTTTAAAACATCTTTCTAACCATATAAATTTCATATGCTTTTTTTTTTAAATGCTTTTAATAGACCGACTCGTCCGATCAAAGGCAACGTGTTCCTTTAAGCAAGACACTTAACCATTGCGTCGTCCTTCAGATGGGACGTAAAGCCGATAGTCCCATGTGTTGTGTAACGCATGTAAAAGAACCCTGTACACTCATCGTAAAGAGAAGGGGTTCGCCCCGGTGTTCCTGGCTGTGGCTGCTGTATGCGCCGTAGCACCTTGTAAACCCTTAGAAGGTGCTACATAATTGGGTCTCAGAATTCATCTCTGCAATAACCTATCCTGAAAGTTTGTATAAACATGTACTCAGCGCCTTGAGTACCTAGTTGGTAGATACCTGGGCTATATAAGACTTCTATATTATTATAATATAGTTTATTCGCAAGTCTGCATTTGCAAGTAGAGAAGAAGGAGAACAAATATACATGGTTATTTGTCTTCTACCAGAATTTGAATCACAAAACATATTTAGATTTTATAAATGAACAACATAAAATTAAAAAGTATAAAACTCCAACCATAGAAACTAAAATTGTAAAGTTCAACAAAAGTTTCTTGTTATTTATTTCAGCTTATTCATAACTTGATGAGCGTTCTGCTAGATGCTGTTCAAGACTGGACTGGAGGTGGCGCTATAGCTTTGTCGGTTCTACGAGCTGTTACCAGTATTATTGAACATGGAGAGGTAAATCAAATCAACAAATCAGAAGACACGTTTTTGGATATTTATTTTCCTGTAAACAAATTTTCACAAATTGCAACAGTATTTTGAGCAAAAAAAAACGATTTTGTGAAGACTTTGGTCTCGATTTTTAACAGCGTCATATCTGACACGAAGATGCTCTGTTACAGGCATGATTTTCTTCCTACTTTAGTTTTTTCTCCGATTTTTGTTGCCCTTGGTAAAATCAAAAAAAGTGTTAGTGATAATAATGCCTAGAAAGTAAAAAGATTTCTGCCTTTTGTAATTTTTTGATATTTTGGTGCTTTTTAAACTTGTGCGAGCCATCTTTTTGGAGTATTATCAAGGTTTTTTATGTCTTACTAGAGCCTACATCATGTGTACATGTAGGTCGACCCTTGTACTCAAAAAAGAACTTGCCTATTTTTTTTTTCCAAGGCAACTATCATGCCTGTGTTCAAAAATGTTGTTTCTCAGTACATACTTTATTTTAATCACCATTTTAAAATTTGATTATTTCCAATTGAACACTGTTTAATTTTGGTTTAACCTGACGTGTGTAAGCACTGTATACTCCGTCAGTATTTTCCTGAGCTCTGTGAAAGAATATCACAGGCATATTGCGGGATTCGAACCCACAACCTTTGCAATTCTAAAACAGGGTCCCGGGAAAGTACTGAGTTCACAGTGCTTACACACATCGGTGTATATGGGTAAAACCAAAATTCATAAATACTTATGACAGTTTCGCTATTCCTGTTGGTGGAGAGCGCATCACATGGGGGTGTTTAAACCTTTGATAATGACCAGTAAAAAGTGTTGAAACATGGGCGTGACACGCGAGCTTGCACCTGTACTTACAGGACAGTTTCTTCATTCCTTTTGGTCGAGAGCAACGGCCGGGACAGTTGTGCCACATCACCCGATGCACAGCAATCTCCTAATAAGGAGTTGTTTACCCGAGGGCCTTACCATATCATAGCTGGAGGGGTGTTGTGTTGAAAGAAATCATTTAACAATAATTATAATTTTTGCATTTATTTTACTTTTTGACAAAAAGTGTTGATGTTTTTGACCAAAAAGGTATTTATGAATGGGAATCAAAGTGTGTTGAATCGGTTTTCAAGAACCAGGCCTCGGCGGGTTTACACCACTAGCTGAAAACCTCTTCACCACACATTGATTCCCTTATTAATATTCTTTATCCCCAATGTAAATTTCCATCTATTGAACACTGGCAAATTTAAATATGAGTTCAATTTTTAAGTATTTTACTTTTTTTCTGTTTTTAGTCTCTTGTTCTACCTGACGATACATTGTATGCCCAACACTTTTGCGTCTTGATACCCGTAACCATGGTAACTGATGCTGAGTTCCCATTGGTCTTCAACACACTGTGCCAGATACTAAGACATCTTCTGATTGGCTACCCAAGGACAGTGATGGCATCATTGGCGAGCTACTTTGCGTGTCTTCAAAATATCCTTTTCGAAGAAAAAATATTCCTGAAATAGGTACTTTTTTGCCAGAAAATTGTTTTTGTAGATTTTGCCACATTTTATTGAACCAATTTAAGGAGTGCGTCTTGGATACCCCAACCAGAAACATGTTTGAGTTTGTTTTCATTTGGTTGAGTGTTTTCGCGTTATCAGTTGCTGAGATTGTTCGTTCTGACCAAACAGTAACCGACTTTCTTGGTTCGGTTAGGCTTGGTTTCAACATGGAGGATTCTAAGAAGTCTTAACACATTTCAATAGAATTCTTTCACAAATTAAAAAACCCTAAAGCATAACAATTAAATTATGTTGATGAAAGTCCAAAGACTAAGTTCCATTACTTGAAAAGAAAATGAAGGCTGTTTATTTTAAGAACATTAATTCTCTTGAGGTGTATCTACGTCATGAACTGTTTCTGGTTACCGACCCGTTTTCGCGTGGCTCTCGGAAATTGTTTCGGTTAGTGATTTTCATGCCAGAAAAAAACTTGTCAAAGGTCATGGTGCCAAAACACATCCCTGTACTGGGGTCAGGAACTAGCAAGGTATGCTAGGAAAAAAATGGCACAGCGAGTTGGATCACCCCTGAGAACGAAGTTGTTATGAGAATCTCTGTTGTTGAGAATCGTAGTGAATAACTTTAGGGTTTGAACTATTGCACTGGAGTGTTTTACGTATAAAACAAATTTTGAGGGGCGAAGATGAACATCTTTTGTGCACAATTTGTTCTTAACCATAAGATAAACGTCTTCTGAAGAATGTAATGCAGAGAGGCCAACAGAGGCCAGGTACCAGTGACAGATTAAGCGATCATGACTTGTATATGTGTGCAGAAAATATGGAAAGGTGAGTTTAAAGACAGTGTACACTATTGGTAATTGTCAAAGAGCAGTCTTCTCACTTGGTGTATCTCAACGTATGCATAAAATAACAAACCTGTGAAAATTTGAGCTTGATCGGTCGTCGGAGTTTCGAGAAAACTATGAAAGAAAAAACACCCTTGTCACACAAAGTTGTGTGCTTTCAGATGCTTGATTTCGAGACCTCAAGTTCTAGACTTGAGGTCTCGAAATCAAATTCGTGGAAAATAACTTGTTTCTCCAAAACTAGGTCACTTCAGAGGGAGCTGTTTCTCACAATGTTTTATACCATCCACCTCTCCCATTACACGGTACCAAGTAAGGTTATCATTATTTTGAGTAATTACCAATAGTGTTCACTGCCTTTAATTGCATTTAGACAATCATATCATTACTTTTGTTTTTATGTTTGCCTTCTTCTTTTCCACAGAGGTCCCCCATTTAAATTTGTCTTGACCTTCCCTTCCTCCCTGATTAAACTGATCATAAATTTTCTGATTTGTTTCCCCTTGGGAAAAATCAGAATTTGTTTTGTTAATTTTTTTTTAAATATAATATAAATATAATGCTTTACAAAAAATACTGAAACAATTAATATTAACGACATCAATAAACTGATATCACAGGCTATTCTTGTTCAAGCTCCTGTTTATGTTAGCAAAGTGTACAAGGGTAACGTCTATAACCTGTGGCCGATTACACAAACCATTCAGACTGGGCTTAAGATGAGTTGTCAATATTACCATGTAGTGATACTGTTGTGACGTCACAAATTGCTTAGCCAGAAAGAGTGATTTGCAGTTCAGAACAATCTTAACTTTCTTTGGAATCGGGCCCTGATCTGACAAGCTATTCTTGTTCAGGCTCCTGATCATTTTAGCAACATACAAGGGTAACGTCTATAAACTGTGGCCGATTTCACAAACCATTATGATTCATCTTAAAGGAACATTACAGAATTGGTTTTTGCTAACAAATCAGTTGATGACAGTGTAAGCACTTTATGTAATCCACCATATACATAAACTGACAAACCTTTAGAAGTTTGAGAACGATTGGCCGACTTGGTCACGAGAGAATAGTGAGAAGCTGATTACAAATTTTGCATTGCATCGATGCCAAAATAAAGATGAATAAAACGCTCACCGAGCGATAAACTTCAAACGCGAAGTTAGATTCTTGATTTTTCATCAAACATGACATTTCAGACAGAAATATTTCAAGGGATGTTTTCAACTATTGTCATCATTAGACCGTGTAAGTTTTATGTAAGTCTGTGACCTTCATGATTATTGTTTCTTGCCAATTCTGTAACGTTCCTCAATATTACCATAGTGATTTGTAATGTGACATCGCAAATTGCTTAGCAATAAAGACTGATTAACTTTTGGTGAATCAAGCCCTAATCTGACAAGCTGTTCTTTTGTAGGCTGCTGACCATGATAGCAACGTACAAGGAGGACGTTAATAAACTGGCAGTGTTTCTGGTTGCTGATTACATCGCTGAACTACAGAAAGGAACATTACTCCCTCTATTTAAGGTATGTATCACAGGTCTCACATTGTGAACAGTATCCAGCACTTCTATCGTAATTGGGGGTTAATTATCTGTCACATTTCTTCTATATATATTTCCCTTGTTTGAGTTTTTTTTTTTGTGTTTGTTTTATAATAATAATAATAATAAAACTAGTACAGCTTTTGTAAGGCGCACATTCCTGTAAACCATTCAAAGGCACCGGTCTAATAGGAGAAGTTTGTTTGGAAAGCAAGTGGAACAAGTGCCTTTTGAGTTTCTGCTTGAAGAGTGCAATATTATGCATTTGTCTGAAGGTATTTAAGAAGTGAATTCCAGAGTCTTGGTGCTATGTTGGAAAAGGCCCTGTCCCTGGCTAGGCGAGGACGAGGAACATGAAGCGTATTGCTGATAGATCTCAGGACTGGTCTCATCGTACAGGGGGTCAACAGATTTAATAGCACGGCACGCATGCAAGTGTGGTTTTGGCAACCAGCCACATCGACCCATAAAAATGATGTGTCCACGGAGCACAATCTGGGATCGAAAGTATTTGATTGTTCTTCTTTTGTTGTGTTTGTCTGCAGAAAACCTTAGTAACAGGTGTGTATAACCTACTGGATGTAGCTGATGAAAGAGCGATTGACTTCTTGAATGCTAACATGCCGCTCAATCTTAGAGAAATCTTCAAGACGTTCTACAACGACTTCCAGAAATACTACAGATACTCGGGCAAAGTGTAAAGTTAGTTCCACCCAAATAGAACACCGGTTGTATTTTTATAAAAATATGAACAACAGAACTACCATCATCATGGTGAAAGCGCATAGGCGTTGCTCGGTGGCTACAATTTGTTTGATTTGATAATCGTTCTTTTTATGTTATTCTGCATTTTAAGCGGCTTGGTGAGGCTGGTTCAATCCAATACCAACCATCCTCAGGTCATCAGAGAGTTGATTTTGGTATGAGTGCTCCGTCTCTTCAATAGGGTTCTGTAGGTTGGGCGTTATTCATTGGGGTTTTTACCCATATACACCGATGTGTGTTAGCACTGTCTACTTGGTACTTACTCGAGCTCTGTGAAAAAATATCAGTCATATTACTCGGGTGGGATTCGAACCCACGACCTTTGCAATTCTAGAGCAGTGTCATACCAACTAGACCATCGAGACTGCCTGGTAGCTAGAGGCAGTTCAAACCCTATGTTTTAGCAACGGGTACTGCAACAATTTAATAGATGTTAAATTTTCATCGGGGATAGAGAATATTCATTTTGGTTTTTACCCATATTATACACTGATGTGTGTTTGCACTGTATACTCAGTACTTACCGAGAGTTCTGTGAAAAAAATCACAGGCATATTACTCGGGTGGGATTTGAACCCACGACTGTTGGGTGTTCTTGTCCAGGAGTATTGAGAGAGGAGTGTCATGCCTAGTTGTGTGTCCGATCAGTTGTAAATGTTGCTTGTGTAGTTTCACAAACAAGACCATCATACATCAACAGGGCTCCAATATTTTCACTAGGCCACTTGATCCAAGCCAGTGATTTCAGTGTCGGGGGCAAAAGCTCAAGACATGAAAACTCTTGTGTTTTTTTAATTTTATTTTATTTTTAATTAAAATCTTTGTCTCAAAAGAATGGCGTTCAAATGTTCTCAAAGTGTTTTTCAATCCTGTCGAGTATGATCAATAAAACAAAAGAGATCACTTTTTTTTCTTGTGTCTTTTTTTCAAATGAAACAGTTTAGGTGATCAAACCATGTTCTCATTTTGATTCTAATGCCTTTTCATTTTGATTCCGGTCTGGATTTTCTCCCCCAATTTCAAACCCAGGGGTGGATTTCACAAAGTTAGTCCTAACTTAGGACTAGTCCTAGGCAATGCTAAGAGATAGGCCTGGTCCTAAGTTAGGACCAGTAACTCATCCTAACTTAGGACTGGTCCTATCTCTTAGCATTGCCTAGTCCTAAGTTAGGACTACCTTTGTGAAATCCACCCCAGATCAATTATTAAAAGACATGGTGTGATCCCTGGCTACGAGCTTGTTAACGGTTGTTCAATCTGACACCCCTGAACAAAAAAAAGTATAGATTATTACAGACAAGGCAGTTTGCCAAGAGCGAGTCCGAATCCTCTAAATTCCTTTACTCCTTTGTCAATCAACACCAAGTTGTTGGGACTTGCATAAGATCTTATTGTCACACCAAGTTATAAGCATAATCAAACTTATTGGTTGTGCCAACTGGCCCCAGTCCTTCTGAATCTTTTGATCCCTTGAAGATGCAGCACACACCTCCGCAAAATGCGCACATCGTATGGCCAGTGTGCGTTACATCCATGCACTCTTACACAGCACATGATTATCCCAGTGCGCAAATTGTTGTGTTACTTTAATTTCCTATTCTTTATAATAAGAAGAGTAAATGATCTTAAAGTGATCGCATCGAACCGATTCACTCGGGTGTATTGTATAAATTTATTTTCACCTTTCATCAATCTACCCTTTCCGTTACAGGTAGGCTTCTTCCTGCATTATCTTTGATGAACCGATAAGCAATATTTGTATTGTTTGATAAATTATATGTCAATTTTAAAGAAATTGTACTGAATGGTTGCTTGATTTAAATCATTATGCTGGTCAGTTCCTTTGTGTACATTTTGAACTCGGGTTATAGACGATGTGACCTCTGACGTCACTCGAAAACCATAACATGATTCGCGCGCATACCGTCGGGCAAAACCTTTGTTTTGGCAGCCAGCTAGAAAGTACACGCAATCTTACCATGACTGCGCGTCTTTTTGCCCAGCGAAACATGACGTATGGCGTTTTGTCAACAGAGAGCAGTTTGAATGTACATGTATGTAAACATAGGTCACATCGTCTATAGAACTTAAAGGCAGTGGACACTATTGGTAATTACCCAGAATAACTATTAGCATAAATCTTTTCTTGGTAACGAGTAATGGGGAGAGGTTGATAGTATAAAACATTGTGAGAAACGGCTCCCTCTGAAGTAATGTTATTTTCCACGAATTTGATTGTACTTCACAAGTCAAAACACAACTCACAAGGTACTTGAATTGTACATGTGTTTTAATAAAGCTTGCAAATTTGAAAAGAACACTGCGACCTTGACACAGTGTCTCTCATTCCACAAGGTACATGGATGTTACTTTACTTTATACTCTGTGCCATGTAGAGGTTAAAATCTTACTTAAAGGTACATTACAGAACCCTTTGCTGACAGTGCACTTTATGTAATCCACCATAATACATAAATTGACAAACCTGTAGAATTTTGAGATTGATCGGCCATCTGCATCAGGAGAAAATAGTGAAAACCGATTACACAGTTTGCATGACGTCGATTCAAATAAAACGCTCACCAAAACGGGAAACAAGTTTTGTTCATTTCTCATCAAATATGACAAGGGATGTTAGACCGTGTAAGTTTTATGTAAATCTGTGATCTTCACGCTTTTTGTTTCTTACCAACTCTGTAACGTTCCTTTAAGACATTTACCTCGGTGCTACAAAGGAATAGGTCTCATACTTTACAAACGTAGCTCCACATACCTTGCAGGAAAAATAAGACTGAGCACCTTGGTACGCTCATTTAAATCTAGTTTCCAATTTGTGTTGTCCTCCCCAAAATTTCTAAGATTGTTACTAAATATACTTTAAAAGCACATGAAGATATTATCTAAGCTCTTGTACACAATAAAAATTTGTGTGTTTTTTGTCCAGGATTAAATGCACTGGACACAACTGGTAATTACTCAAAATAATTGTTGGCATAAAAACTTGCTAGGAATCGAGCAATGGAGAGCTGTTGGTAGTATAAAACATTGTGAGAAAGGGCTCCCTCTGAAGTAACGTAGTTTTTGAGAAAGAGGTCATTTCTCACTCAAATAACAAAAGGCTTCAACTGAAGCCTTTCATTATGCATCTGAAAGCACACAAAGTTGTACAACAAGGGTGTGTTTTCTTTCATTACTCTCTCGCAACTTCGACGACCAATTGAGCTCAAATTTTCACAGGTTTGTTATTTTATGCATATGTTGAGATACACCAAGTGAGAATACTGGTCTATGACAATTACCAATAGTGTCCAGTGTCTTTAAATGTCATGTCTAGTGACTACATCTCCATCGGACGAATGAAGATTGTTTTTAGAAGAGACAGAACAGTACAAGAAACTTTGAACGGTCAAAATTGAGATCTAGGTAACTATTCTGAGAAAATAAAAGAGTAGACACCAAGTGTCTCACACAGCGCATGCGGCATTAATAAACTGGGAATTTAAAACACTTCACAAAACAGTCTTACAAAAGAAATTCAAAAAACCTAAAAGTAACTCCAAGATATTGGTATTTACACACGCTAAGCGGAATATCTCTAACTACACGTTTTAATCTGGGATTGGGTGGGTTTCAACTTCAACAAGAATCATCAGTATTAAGTTGAAATAAAGTTTTCAAATTTAACCTTGTTTCTGAGGTCTTGTCTTTGAACATACATTCTGGTATTATAATCAAGAACTGTGACAGTAGTGTAAAAAGAGTACTGAATATAAAACAAAAAAGATATGTAAGGTTTACTTTAAAGTGCTTGGATCGTGGCATACTATTAAACAAAACTTTCTGATCACGGAAAATCACGTTTTAACTTCCCTTTTTTTTTTACCGCTCAAAGGGGGTTGGGGTCGGGGTCGGGCATTTTGTTTTCCCTTGCTTTAAGTTCTTGGTTTCGATGCATTAATCGTTAACAACTGGTATCAATCACACAACATAAAAAGATAAAATCAAAAATGACCCCTCAACATGCATAATTCTTCACAAGCACTGGTTAACCCCATCCAAGTAAATACTCGGCATCATAAAAACATGCACACAAGTATGTCCTTGAACATGAATAATTTACTCTCCTCCCGGAACATGGATAATCTTCTGTACAGAGAAGAAGAATGATTAGATCAGTTCCACATTGGGTAGTGCTTGGTACGGGGCCAATATTTTCTAGTAAAGTTCATTCACCCTGAACGTGGGATAATACATGGATTATGTTCCAGCAACCAGGACTCCTTGTGTGTTGGCTTTGTCGTTCGATACATCAGCCTGATCCGGAGCCTGTTCACCTTTCACTCTGATATTGTGTTTCTCTCTGAAGTCGTTAATCTCTTTGCCTTTAGCTTCTACCTGCTTCGTCAAGGCTTCCACCAGCTTTCCAAGCTGCAAAGAAAGAGACATTATTACATCAATTAGCTGGAGTTAACTCGTCCTGTATTATAAGTATCACAATACCAGGGCTCCAATTTTACCATGGAGGTAGGATATGATTTTACCAAGGCCAGTGGTTTCAAAGTCGAATCCCACCTAAGTAATATGCCTATGATATTTTTTCACAGGACTCGGGGGGAAAGTACTGATTTTACAGTGCTAACACATTGGTGTATGGGTAAAAAACAAAATTATCCAGTGGTCTTGTTTTTCGTTCAATGGATTCGGAAGACTTTGGATGATTCTTTTTTTAAGTTCTCGCTAGTATTGCGCGTGCTCACACCTACGCACCCAATACTGAGCATGTGCACACAAGCTCAGAGCCGCAAAATGCCACCTTTATTTCTGCTGTCACCTTGGACAAGCAGTTAGCTATCTAGGTGTCTAACTCTAAGCATCTAACTCTGAGATGCCTCTCGCTACTTTCGTAAATCCACTAAACCAGCCATCTGAACCCTTTCACCAGGGTGGAAGCCTCCGCTGCACCTACATATCACAGCTTGTAGACGACCTCAACGCCATCGGCCTACAACACGATCAAGCTATTCAAGCTGCCCTGGATCGGCCTGGATTGCAGAGACTAATTTCTAACATTGGACAAACCCAAGGTCACAACGTCTCGAGTCGAGTTCGGCCCGAGTAGCGTCAACTATATATAAGCATCAAGCATCTCAAAAGTAACCCATTTAATAATTTTGTCTCAACAGAAAGATGTTAAAACTGTTGAGTTTGAGATCTCAAATATCTCTAAATCCTGAAGAGTATCCTGCAGAAAAGTTTCTCTAAGTGTTTTGTTCAAATGACATAGTTTGGGTAGAACCCTGTCCTCACTTTAATTCTAGTCTCTTTTCATTTTGATTCTGTCTTGTAAATAAAACCCTGGTCCAGTAATTACTCATTTACTTGTTTTTCTAACATAAAATGGTTGGTGTTTTTGCAGTTGTTGAGTCTTGGATAACGCACCTGATCTTTGTTGTGTTGTAGTGCCGGAGTCACATCCTTGACTGTTCTCTCCACCAAGACGCCACCCACTAATCGAAAACATTTTCGTTCTCCGTTAACATCCTTCAGGGCTTCTATAACGAGTCTACGACAAAAGGAAACAGAAAAACAAATTATGTATCTTATCTTATATATAAAAAATAAGGAGTTGCAGAAAGATGTGACATTGACTGTAGTGTTTAGCCAGAGAAGTGCTGCTGCAGGAAACCCTGTCAAGTGTTAGTTTTAACTTTGGACACGCACTATTTGTGCGTCCCCCTTTGCCTAGTTTTATACTTGCATCAAATTGTAAGTGTAAGTAAATGCATGACACCACTGCCTGCCCTCCTTATTCCCCCTTAAAGGAACACGTTACCTTGGATCGGACGAGTTGGTCTATAAAAAGCGTTTGAAACCGTTTGTTATGAAATGCATACGGTTAGAAAGATGTTTTAAAAGTAGAATATAATGATCCACACAAGTATCACTCAAAATTGCACGGTTTTCATATTACGTCGCGAACTAACACGGTCGGCCATTTATGGGAGTCAAAAATTTGACTCCCATAAATGGCCGACCGTGTTAGTCGACGAGGTAAAAAGAAAACCACGCAATTTCAAGGCATATTTGTGTAGATCATTGTATTAGTACTTTTACAACATCTTTCTAACCATATCGATTTTTTTAACAAACGGTTACAGAACGCTTTTCAAAGACCAACTCGACTGATCCAAGGCAACGTGTTCCTTTAATTTGTATAAAGTTAAAAACACTTAAGTTGAGTTAGTGACTCAGAGACAGCTGTCACAGAAACTCGGCTGTCACACTTGCACTTCTCACATGATGCGCAGCAGAAGAACAGTCGCACTCCACAGCACGGTCTCACACTTACAAACAAAAGTCAAAACAAAAGAGTTGTTTTTAAAACTCAGTCTTGTTGTTGGAATGTTGGTTGGTTTTTTGAGATTCATTGGCAGAACTTTTAATATTTTTTTAATTAAAATAAAACTCATCATAACTTTCCTTTACTCTTTAGCTTATCTCAGTTTTCAATTATAGTAAAACAACAATTAACTCAATTTAGATATATCAATGTCGACTTGTCTCGTCATGCAGTCACATATCTATCTGCCTGTTTAAAAAGCCAGGTGTTTGGCCGAGTGGCCGCCCGTCCGCTGTGCCCCCGTGTCGGATCGTGCATGCAGCGTGTGCGCGGGTCGGACGTCGTGCACACTCACTCATCACAGTCACACTGCAGTAACGGAAAGTAACTCGAGGTTTTGTTTTACCTGTGTTCATTCTGGTCTCCTTCTAGCTCAGCTATCTTGCTCATAAGCGACCTTTGTTCCTGCCTAAGCTGGTTGAATTTTCCAACAATCTGTTCATTGGTAGGTCCTTTTGATTTATTAAAAACATTTGGGTCTTGCTTTCCCTTTTTGTCCGCCATCTTGAAAACTGCTCGCAATGTGAAATAAATAGAGTTGCTCCCAGTCCGGTTTTCCTTCAGAGCAGCTCATAAACTGATAACCAACCGCATAAGTGCAATAGCGCCCTCAATAAATATAGTTATTTATTTCACCACACGGACGGTGGCGCTGTTGCATTTAGAAATAAAAACCACATCCCGTCCCGTCCGTGATGACAAAACGTGACAGTCTGCTTTTCAGTTTAATTTAAAACTTCATTTTGTGGTGTTTTACTAGTCTCAGAAATTAGTGAAAACCACTGGTCTTGGTAGTTTTGTGTGAACATGGTTAGTCTTAATGGGGATGGAAGAGAAGGACACAGACAAAGAGGGGTACGTTTCTAATTTAGTTATTAATTAATAAATCATTCAAGCCTCAAGGCCCATTAAATTTTAGTTTTGTTTTGCCTTAGCCTGACTATACATTACAATATACATAGGCCTACTCCCTTTTTTAGGCTTATCTTATTTTTTGTATTGCACCATTTACGTTTTTTTTGTAATCTGTCGTTCCTATTTTAGAATAGCAGTTTGAAAGTGCTACTACCAAGGGCAAGGCCTATTTTTATTAAATTGTTTTTTTTTTCTAGCAGTGACAAATAAATTGACACTGTGATTTGTATTATTGATTTTTTTTCCTGTGTTGTACATTATTTATACAATTGTTGCACACTGTGACGGGGTCCATGGCGTTTTGTACTCTCGAGGGGGAAAATGGAACCCCAGGCGAAGCCGAGGGTGTACAAAACCCATGGACCCCAATCACACTTACAGCGTGCAACAATTGTTTTGTTTTATACCTTTGTATAATTTATAAATGTTATTCCTCTTCCCGAAGTTCTGTTGTAATCTTCAAACATTAATATGACAGACTACTCATTGTTTAATGAGCAGACGACCAAGAAACAGTTCCCTCGATTCCGCGGTTGTTTCGTACAGAGCGCTGGAAATCGACCAACGCTGGGAACGATCAAGGTGATGTACACCGGTTACTTCTAGAAACTAATAAGGCTCCCCTGTGAGCCTTATGGTCTCGTATTTAGGGCCTCCTTAACGCTATACGTTTTTCAAATCAGCGTTGATGGGTGAAAGTTTTACGCCAGCCAGAACTGTAGTTTCCTGTGTACTGTACACTTAAAGCTTTCCCCACCCTACTCAATATACATTCATAATGCTTGTATTTCCTTTTTGTTGAGTGAAATTAAAAAACATCGTCAAAAAATACAATTTTCTGCTCGGTACTCACTGTTGTTTTTCTGTCGCATCGCATGTCTTTTGCCTTCTCATTATGCAGCCTACTACATGTAGATCGACGAACTGCCGAGCCGCGGCCGAGTCGGACTAAACCATTCTGGGCGTTTTATGCGTGACCGGCAGGTATTAATATTGTAAACAAACAGCGCACGCACTGCCACACGGGTTTGGAACACCCCTTTCACAAAAAGGTTTAGTCCAACTCGGTGGGGGCTTGGCAGTTCGGCGAGTAGGCTGGTGTACAGCGCTTGGTGGTCGAGTGACCAAAAGATAAAGCGTTGAGCATTATTGAGAAGTCAAAAAACGTGCGATGCGGCAGGAAAACAACAGTAAGTACCGAGCAGAAAATTGTATTTTTTTACGATGTTTTTTAAATTTCACTCAACAAAAAGGAAATACAAGCATTATGAATGTATATTGAGTAGGGTGGGGAAAGCTTCAGGTGTACAGTACACAGGAAACTACAGTTCTGGCTGGCTAATGGTCGTAAAACTTTCACCCATCAACGCTGATTTGAAAAACGTATAGCGTTAAGGAGGCCCTAAATATGAGACCCCTATAAGGCTCACAGGGGAGCCTTATAGTTTCTAGAAGTATACACCGGTGTACATCACTTTTCATGTTACCCGGCCCGTCGAGCCATGTAACATGCGTTTTTGTTGCACGTCAGATGATTGGTTCTCGACCAATCAAACCTCACAGTTTGTTACCGAGGTATAACAACATTATTTGCTTCATTCATTTTTAACGTTTTTGTCCCTCTGCTCTGGTGAAGCAGACCAAAAAGGGGCATAACAATTAAATATGGACAAACATTATACGGTGTTTGCCTTTGGTCGTCTGGACATGTGTGATTTCATAATCATATTCATAATCATATGGAGACTGACTGAGAATAAAATAGAAAAGGAACCACAAGGGGTGTACCCCCCCCCCCTCTTAAAAAAAAGGGGGGGAATTCTAAAGTAAAGCCTTGGTATGGGGTGCCATGCGTGCAAGTATTGTCCGAGCAATAACTCAAGAACCTGGCATATCTACATTGCAATGTCTTCTCCAACCAAACTTTATATGTGGATTGGTCTTGGATAACTTTCAGTATGGCGCCACCACTTTTTCACTCATTTTTACAAAAAGGGATATATCATTGAGGTAAATTAGATACTATATTATTTCATATAGAATGAAAAAGTGGTGGCACCATACGGAAACTTTTCCTTGGTCTTGGGATCTCCAAGAAGCCTATTTGATTTTAGAGTTAGACCCCTTCATGCCCTTGCAGCAAATTTGTCATTATAAATAGCTAAAACAAAAGAAGTTGTGTCCGTCCCGTGCCATAACTAAACTCAGGGGGCATTTGTGTGTGTCAACTTACTCAACACACCATTCTTGTTTCTACTTGTTATTGTATAAGAACTCTTGTGGTATTTAAAATGAATTCTCTGCATCTTGTTGAATTGACTTGTTAACTGAATAAAATCTTAATATTTTGTTCACAGGGTATTTTCTTTAGTGAGCCCAGCGTCTTACAATCGCCAGAAGATGAAGATCTTTTGATAACACACCATCTTCAGACTGAGGAGGAGTGCCACTTTAAGAAGTGCAACACATTGTGGGTTGCCGTATGTCAGATTATATTGATAGTGAGTATTAGGCCGTATCCGAATCGGCGGCTACAGCTTCAGCTACGGCTAGATTTCCGCGTCATCATGTGTCGAGGTATAGGACGTCCTTAGCAACACCCTTAGCAGCAGCCGTAGCCACCAATTCGGATTCAGCCTTAGGCTACTACTATTTAAAAAATCAGATTCTTTGTATCTCCTTGAAGGCCCTGGACACTATTGGTAATTGTCAAAGACCAGTCTTCTCACTTGCTGTATCTCAACATATGCACAAAATATCAAACCTGTGAAAATTTGATTCAATTGGTCGTCCAAGTTGTGAGATAATAATGGAAGAAACAACATCCTTGTCACACGAAGTTGTGTGCTTTCAGATACTTAATTTTAGGACTTCAAAATCAAATTTTGAGGTCTCGAAATCGAATTCAAACATATAAATGGAAAATTACTTCTTTCTCGAAAACTACCTTACTTCAGAGGGAGCCGTTTCTCACAATGTTATATATGCTATCAACCTCTCCCCATTACTTGTTACCAAGTAAGTTTTTATGCTAACAATTATTTTGAGTAAATACCAATAGTGTCCAGTGCCTTTAAACACTTTTCAGGCCCAAATTCTTTTGACATTTAAATAACCACTAGTGCTCATACCATGAGGATATCTATCATAAGAAGTTTGTACACAGTTTGCCAGATGGGGGGGGGGGGGCGCGGAATCTCCATAGGACAGGATCTCCTTTAAAGCAATCGCACAACATCGGTAAACAGTATTGTTCAAAGGCCCACACTTCGTGTATCACAACTTATATGTACATGTAAAATAACAAACCTGTGAAAATTTAGGCTCAATCGTTCATCAGAGCCGGGAGAAAATAACGGGAAAACCCACCCTTGTTTCTGCCATTTTACCGTGTCATGACATGTGTTTAAAATAAATCTGTTATTCTCGATGCATATTTATCGAGAGTTGATAATTGTTTGAATGTTTTCTCAAAAAGTAAAGCATTTCATGGAACAATATTTCAAGGGAAGTCTTTCACCATTACCTTCTGTAAACCCTGTAAGTTATTTGTTAATCTTTTAATTTTTGTTCTGTTCAGAAAGTGTCCAATGGCTTTAACGGTGTCTTTTAACTTTCCTCTTTTGCAGGTCTTATTTCTGGCCGGCTCAATCGTCCTACCCTACGTAATTGAGCCTCACATTCATCCCAACGAGACCAAAGCACAACAGCTTGACGACGCCTTTACCTACGTCGCCTTTGCTCAGCCTGCTATGTGGTTACTACTCTTAATTATCGACCGCTATCTTCAGTATAAACACATTGTGCTCAGACGCTATGGGTATCTGGACTTCACACAGAATACTCGATACATCAGAAGAACGACAGAATTCATGTTTTCTTTAGGTGAGAAATCTTTACTATCAGCTTTTAAGTCCTGATACTTCATGGAGGGGTAAATGGGTACCTGTGAGGGCAGAGATGGTTCTTGTGAGTGATTTAGCCGAGTAGCGCATATTAATGTAGCACAGGCTGCATACTCCCCACCAGGGAGCTGAGATGGTTTAAGGAGTGTTATAAGGCCCAGTGACCAGGGGTGACCGGGTGAAGCACTTTGGGACGTCCTGCGGGTGTGAAACGCGCTATAAAAAAACGGATTATTATTATGGAGGCAATGAAGGCAATATTGCCTCCATGCCTCCTAGAGTCCTAGTCATTGCCTTCATGCTCAGATAGGAATTTATAATTTCCTGAAAGGTAGCCATAAGCCTTACCCTTGCTCTTTCGAAAACGAAGCGAACAGGGCTGGCCTTTATATTCCAACACACAAGGCCCACCGACAAGCATTTAATACCCCGGACAGCGGGGGCGCTAAACTCAAATTTTGCTTAAATGTTAAACCATTGTTCCATTGTTCGTTGTTACAGGTAACTACTTTCATTGTTAGCAGCTTGTGCATTGAGCCTTTTTGAGTACACCTGTCCTTTGCGGGACATGTTTCCTACCTGGAGGGGTATCTTCTTCTACAATACATCAATTTAAATAATTATCGGCTCAATGCACAAGCTTGCTCAGGGAACCATACCCTTACAAGCCTTGCTTCTGTATGGGTCCCCCACAGTTTCAAGAATGTCAATGCTTATTAGTCATTTAATTAATCTTATCAAACAACTATTTATTTGTTTATTTCCAACTAATACATTGCCTATGATTTGATACTGATTGTGATTTTGAAACTGTGGAAATAAACTGATTGATTGATTGAAAACCATTGACCTCCGCGCGCTGCCGAGAAGTGGAATCACAGCTCGGCGTTCAGGTCTATACATTTTTGGAGCATTGTGTATTTTGCATGGGGTGGTTCATCAGCAGATATAGCCTAGAGCCAGAGCCAAACCCGAGAAAGGCACCAGGCCAACTGTCAAAATCTGAAAGCACTTTTGAGCTATAAAAAAAAAAAGGGTAAAGAATTTTGCAGTTTGACACAAAGACAGATTGTTTGTTTTCTAATCAACATGTGACCTTTGACCCTTAGGTAATGCTGCTATGCTTGTAGCAGTGATGCTGTGCTATATGTTCATACCACCTTCCAACTCGTTCAACCTAAAGGCAGGAACAGTGTATGGAGTTTACTTCCAACAGATCATCATTGGTATTGAGTCTATCGTTGCACTTTTCTGCTGCCTAAGATATGCAGGTGCGATGTCCTTTATATACTTGTATCTTTGAAGTCATTCAGACACAGTACTTAAAGACAGTGGACACTATTGGTAATTGTCAAAGACTAGCCTTCACAGTTGGTGTATCTCAACATACGCATAAAATAACAGACCTGTGAAAATTTGAGCTCAATCGGTCATCGAACTTGCGAGATAAAAATGAAAAGAAAAAAAACCTTGTCACACGAAGTTGTGTGCTTTTAGATGCTTGATTTCGAGACATCAAGTTCTAAATCTGAGGTCTCGAAATCAAATTCGTGGAAATTACTTCTTTCTCGAAAACTATGGCACTTCAGAGGAAGCCGTTTCTCACAATGTTTTATGCCATCAACCTCTCCCCATTACTTTTCACCAAGAAAAGTTTTATGCCAATAATTATTTTGAGCAATTACCAATAGTGTCCACTGCCTTTAAGTTTTTTATTTTTTATGTCATATATATCTAGGAAAGAGTTAATTTTAAAAGCCTTCTTTCTAAATGGAAAGTTACGTCTTAGAAAAACCATCAATTTCTGTCCATTAATTTGTTTGTTTTGATATTTGTTTACAGTTTTTGTTTACAAGTTTAACAGCGCCAAACTAGCGCCAGACGTTGAGCATGAAGAGCAGATGATTGCTGTGATGCAGCCGAGTACTCACCTACCGGACGTCGGTTACAGGTTAGCATCCAACTTCACTCCTCTTAAAGGGAGCTGCAGTGAATTCAAATAAAACAGTTAATTTTGCTGTCATTTATTTCTGATATATGTATTGAACATCAATAAAATGTGTTTTGTTTATTCCCGACATATCTGACTTGCGTAATTAGCGAATAAGTCATGCTTCCCCCCTTTTGGGGATTGTTACCGCCCCCTACCATCGACGTCACGTCGGGAATTCAAACATATCGTCGGCAAAAAGAGTCTGGTCCCTAACTACACGCGCCTAGGTACCAGGCCACTCAGTGCACACGTCTCTATATGCACACAGACAGGGGGCCCGACGGCTCAGGTTACCGACATGACGTCACGTTTATGCAAATGAAGGCTCCCTTTTAGGGGCGGGGTGGTTCCCCTAATCTCTTGAAAACCATTTTTAAAATACTTGCGCATTTGATAAAAAATATAAAAAAATATATCAGGTTTAAAAAGTCATGTTTAATCGTTTAAATGAGTGAAAAAAAAACTCCAGCCACCCTTTAACTTTTCCGCTCTTACTTTCATATGGTACCTGACAGGGTTGTAAACGAGTCATTTGTTATCATGTCAAGTCAAAATCGCAAGTCATCTTTGCTCAAGGCTAAGTCACAAGTCAAATTTTTGTATGTCAAGTCAAAGGTCATATTGCTTTGTCCTTTGAATTGGACATTTAAGCTGTAGTTGTTGGTAGGGCACGTAAGAGAACCCAGAACACTTTTCGTGGAAGAGTAGGGGTTGACCCTGATGTTACTTGATCTTTGCTCAGGCCAAGTCACAAGTCAAATTTTTGCAAGTCAATTCAATTTACAGGTCAAGTTGCTTCATCCTTTGAATGGAACATTTCATTGGTAGTGTACGTAAGAGAACCCAGAACACTTATCATGGAAGAATAGGGGATAACCCTGATAAGAGAGAGGTTTCGCAGAGTCGCGGATACAAATACGCATACAGATATCGAACCGTACGCGTTCCCGTCAAGTGAGCTGTGTAGTTTTGTTTCGCAAAATTCTAACGAATACCCTCAACTTGAGGCTCAAGAGGACGCTATTAACCAAATGTACAGTACATAAAAACTCCTCAGGCTAAACTGACATCCGTCGCCTAACTTTTTAGTCCATTTCTCTTTTTCTGAAGCATGGTGGTTAACAAATGTCCAACTACATCAATGAATGATACCTCTAATAGACATGGTGAAAACCTGGTGCATTAAAAAATAACAATCCGCTACAAAAACATGAACAAAATATACTCGTTGTTTACTTACGTGTATGGCGACAGATTCCCGTTTTGAGCGACTATTCTTACTTGTGTACAACGCTAATACGTCACATGGACCTCAAAAAGTGACGACGTCTTACGACGTATCCGTTCAGTATTCACGTAAGAGTATCGGTGACTCTGCGAAACCTCTCTATTACTGGTTCACACACCAAGCAGACTTAATTACATGCCTCATATCCATCCTCCTAGCTTGCTATTTAAATTACTCAATAATGACTTTTTTTCCCCCCTCTTCCCACCTTTGATATTGTCCTTTGTGTTTCCAACTTAGTGTGGTCAAACCAGCTCCTTCCTTCTACCCCTTTGCCTCCTTTTTCATTGTTTACCCTTTGCTTTTTCTGTGTGGTTTCTGCCCCCTGCCTCTCTCTCTCTCTCTTTCATGTGTTTTTCCACTTGTCTGCTTTTTTTACACTTACCATAGAGAAAGGACTTTTTTCTCTATGCACTTGCACACCTCTTTATGATATAGAAAGGTTTGCGGTAACACCATGTAATGACTATCTCTAATGAGTTGGGGTGGTTCTGAAAAGAACCGTTGTTTCAACTCGACGTTTCGATCAGTATGCTCTGATCGTCCACCATGCAAAGTTTCAAATCCTACATACCTCTTTATGCTCTTCATGTGTGTTGTCATTTAGCCTTTGAGAAGGACTCTGAAGGTCTAAACATCTGGCCATTAACTACTTTTTGCTTTTCTGTAAATAAATTTTTTTTTAAATTGTATTTCCAAATACTTTCTTTCCAAGTCAAGAAATAACAAGAGTTTCATTGGGTATTAAAGATGCTGTTCATCAGATATCTCTGGTATAATTTTCTTGTTTGCTTTTATTAGGGACAGCCAATACGTCGACTCTCTGCTAGAGAGACAAGCAGATATGATCCGTTACTTGAAGCATCACACCGAACACCTCAGCAAACGGATTCTGAAATTAAGATCTGCTCAGACGACAGGTTGATTGACAAGCAGTGATGGATCTATAAGATTTCAAGCTGGAACTTAAAGGAAGTGTAAGTCAACAAGACGAGAGAACGGTGAAGACAGAAAGCAGAGAAGACGGGGGAAGCAGAGATCTTGGATGTTAAGTGCTTGGGGTGTCTTGAGCAAAGTTCATTAACCTCTTTATTGACCATTCATTTCGGTATATCATCACACAACAGATATGCATTGTTTGTAGTGTTAATAATCAAATTTGGTCAGTAAAAATGTCAACAGAAATAACATGAAACAGAAACTGGGATACTATGTTAAATTGAAATTTGCGACATTTGAAAATTTCATATCTGAACATGACCTTTACTTTGACCTCTTTAAGTGAACCAAGGTAGGTTGAACCTTGCGGCCCTTTACAACTGCTATGGAAATTTTGGTACAAACAGCTGGTTGTCATCAAGGTCTTCTAAAGGGTTAAAGGCACTGGACACTATTGGTAGTTGTCAAAGACCAGTATTCTCACTTGGTGTATCGCAACATATGCATAAAATAACAAACCTGTGAAAATTTGAACTCAATTGGTCATCGAAGTTGCGAGATAATAATGGAAGAAAAAACACCCTTGTCACACGGAGTTGTGTGCTTTCAGATGCTTGATTTCGGGACCTCAAAATCTAATTCTGAGGTCTAGAAATCAAATTCAAATATTTTAGTGGAAAATTACTTCTTTCTCGAAAACTATGTTACTTCAGAGGGAGCCATTTCTCACACTGTTGTATACTATCAACAGCTCCCATAACTCGTAACCAAGTAAGTTTTTATGCTAACAATTATTTTAAGTAATTACCAAAAGTGTCCAGTGTCCTGTAGAAATAAATGTACTAATGTATCAGTGAAAATTTATCAAAGTATTGTGTACTGTGTTCAGCTCTTTTGATAGTTTGTATACTCGACAACCATAATTGGTATAAAATATAAACTGGTTTGTAATGTGCAACAAACTATCAACGTTCAGAATTCGTTGGTGCTGATTTTTTTTTTTTTTTTGTCATGTCCTTGTCTCATATGTTTATCTAACAGTAAAACTTGACTCAAATCTATAATACTCTTTTCGTTTTCTTGTTTTACCTATTTTTAATTCACATTTCATTTGACAGAGTGCATTGACTACTTCACAATACATGATATTTCTAAGTAGTGTTTGAAACTTTGCATGGTGGAAATACGATATGGAAAGGTTTAAAGTAACACCATGTAATGACTATCTCTGGGGAGGTTCTGAAAAGAACCATTGGTTTAAACTCGAGTTGCGATCAGTATGCTCTGATCGTCTTCTGGAGAAACCACATATTACATTTGTAGTTCTGGGGGGGGGGGGTTTGCTGTAAAAAGAGGTGCATGCTGGTCTAGCATTTGCTAGACCAGCATGCACCTCATCTTTTAGCTATTAACACACATGCAACTTGAACTGATGTCGTAATGCACATTGTTATTGTGCAAATTGAATTGAATGCCACTAAGTTTTATAAACATGCAATTATTTATTGGTTTGAAATAAACAAGTAATGTTTGAGAGAAGCATCCTGTGTTGTCATGGTTATTTGTGTGTGGCAAGGCAAAACATTGTTTTGGTTGTTTAAATTACTTGGTCTGGTCTTTTAACTCCCATTGAAAACCCTCTGTGGACTTGGGTCAGTCATGGAGGTAGAAACTACCTCCACGGGTCAGTGCTGTTGCAAAATCTTTAACAGGTAATTTATGTATTGTCAATGAGAGGCCGCAGCCATACGTGTGATTTTTGTATTCTTTATGAGTACAAAGACAGTGTACTGTGTTACTGTGTCGTTCATTTATATCTTTCAGATAATTAAAACCAAAGACTCCTTTAAAGGAATTGTATACCTTTGGTTTTTGGAACCTTTCAATTGTTTTAAGCCTATATTGATGTAGATGCATACAATAAAACTAACCTGTCAAACGTTTACCTCAAAAGGTGGCCATGTTGAGGACATTTCGCCAGATTTGTAAACAAGCGTTATGATGGCTACCTTTTTGAGCTAACGACAAGCTTAAAACTTGATAACTGTCCCTAGAACTTTGTTTAGGAAAGTTAAAAAATGGTAAGCCACCATAAACCTGGATCACCATACAATCATACCATCAAGACACAATGAAAAGACTGCAATTAGCATTGTAATCAGGTGAGGTTTAGGGGGGGGGAGACTTACCCCGGGGGGGGGGGGGGGGGGGCTTCCTCCATGGTTTGAGGTAGCACCTTGTGTTAATCTCTTTTGAGTAGTGTTCTGGGAAAGAAGCAGTGGTTGTAAACTCAAAAGCATTAATTGTGTCAGGGGTGTACCAAAGAACTTGGATCAATAGTTGGTCTGGTGAACAAGGCAAGCAAGAGGGGGTAGGGGATTTCTGGGATGGTAACTTTCCTGTCACAGAGTTGTGTGCTTTGCATAGAATCAGCCTATCTCCATCGATCCTGCTGATTTAGCGGGGTACATGTATTGTGCTGGGCTACCTCCATTTGTGGACCCGGACAATTGAAGATACAAAGGGACTTGCAAAGGCTTACTGCAGACACTGATAAGGGTTTACTGAGAGCTTCGCAGAATAAAGCTTAAATACTCTCCACTGAAACATCAACAATACTAGTTGTTTGCTGGGCTGTGATCTTTGTTCGGATTGCAGCTGCAAGGAGCAATCATTTGACAGGCTGATTGCTCAGGCCTTGCTGATAAAAGTTTACAGGACAATTATACTCATTATTAACTCACCAAAGCTTGCATAAATATCTCTTTCTTCATTAGGCTTTTAGCTACTCATGGATGAGTTGTTGCTGGTAGGTCATCAGTGAGAAGTGCTGGTATAAGGTCATCAGTGAGAAAAGAAATAAGACCACTTTTTCTGTATTTTGTGTCCTGACACTCGAGAGTTCTGTAGGCCTAACATGTTTCTATTTCCATTTTGTTTAGTTTGTGGGTTGGGTGGGACTGCTTTTGGAGCATTATTGGAAACTCAGATATGTGGGAGTGGGCGATGACCCCCAGATAGGCCTATTATAATTATGTTCCCAAAGTTTTCTCTTGTACAGAAGTACCCCATACAAATATCCTCCAAATTATTAATGAGACTTTTCCTTGATCACAATGAGAGGACAATTAGGCTAGAGGAATTATCCATTTCTCTCAACCAGCATGATTTTTTAAAACTATTTCATTGTCATTTGTTTAGTTTTAATGCCCAAACATGTTTCACACATCTACCAAAGTTTTAAACTCAGAATTACTTGGGTTTTTTTTCATCTACTGCAATAAACCCAAACTGTGATAATAAAAAAAAAAACAAGCCTAGCATGCATGCACTAAGATCTAGAGAAAAGGTTGTTGATAAAAGAGCGCCCTCACATCAAAAAGTTGGCCCGAGTCCATAACATTATGATAATTGTATTATTGTTGTCATGCGTCATGTGCATCCTTGCCGAACATTGCATATGGGGGCATTGTGTTGGCTAAAAATAGTTGTTTACTAATACTCCTTATACGGAGGTCATTTGCCTTATTTGGAAAAAGGTCAAGTGACGTATCGGAATTATTTACGTGACGCGGCATGGTTACGCGGAATTCCGGATTTCTGATTGGCTCTCAGCAGTGGTCGAATATGACGTCACGACCATAAAGGTAAATAGAGATCGCTGGCGTTGCATTTTGTTATTCGCAGCTGGCAGATCGAAAAGCACGGATGATGTTTTTGTCGTGGAGGGGACATTTTTAACATTGAATTCAATGGTTTTATTCCTTCATTTTATTGAAATCACCCATCAGACTGGCTTTACACCAAACAACAGGAGAAGTACAGCTACTTTGTTGACAGAAATCGCCAGAGAGAAGTGAGAAAATAAGGCATTTCGCAACACTTCTGCGGTCACAACAGAACAAAGCAGAGCACCCACCTTCGCTCGCGCCAAGTCCGTCTCATCAAAACAACATTTTTTTCATTCCATAATTCCAGCAATTTTGCAAACATGAAGGACGAAATAGCAGCAGCAGTTGTCTTTCTGACACGACTCATCAACCTCAAACGTACTTTCACCACAGAGCAGATGTCAAAACTGTCGGAAAATCTAGTCTCAAGTCTAATCGAAAAGTTCCGAAACCATTGGTACGAAGAGAAACCAAGCAAAGGGCAGGCTTTTAGGTGTATCAGAATCGCAAAGGAAGAACCGAGGGACGCAGTTTTGGCGAGAGCTGCGAAGAAAAGTGGTCTGAAATACGATGATATGAGCCTACCAACAGATTTCACATTATGGGTGGACCCACTAGAAGTTGTTTGCAGGTACGTAACTTTGTGGTTTGGCTGTGCCAAGTGCATTCCCCCGCTATTCCATTGATCATTGTTTACTCGGAACAAAAACACCTATTGTTCGACACAAAAGAATTCGTCACTAAACAATAGATAGGGTTCACCAAGTTGAGGTTGGCGCGGTTTCGTGTACTGGTTTCAACGGACGACGGTTCTAATTAGCGCCAGAAATGATTCATTGGTGACATCAACATTTTATTTAAGTTAAGATTGAATAATAAATACTTGTCTTTGTTGACAATTAAAATACATTTGATTACATAATTTATTGTGAGTAAATTATAAATTCAAAATGTATGCATTTTTGTTGAAATTCTAAATGCGGATTGTTTACATGTCACTTTGTACTTACAGGTAGTTTTTGGTTAAGTTAAGTTTTGTTCCCCTTTGTTTAGCGCCAACTGCTTTATATACAGAAGGCAATCTAAAACAGTCTGCGGAAACTTTTTGTATCCTGCCACCACTTTTTTACTCATTTTAACAAAAAGAAATCTCTTTTTACTGAGTGTAAAATACTTTTTTTTTGTCATAACGAAGGAAAAAGTGGCGGAATGAATACTGAAACTATTCCCAATCTGCTTTTATTTTATTGTGGTAAACAATTTTTTTTACCACCCGGTAAGCTACATTTATGTTTGGTATAGTTTTTTAAGAAGGATAATTTTTTTTTCATCTAATGCAGGTTTGGAGAGAAAGGAACAATCTGTCCAATCGCAGAATTCCCAAAGAAGACGAAACCTGTCAATGATAATGAGCCACCGCAACCGTCCTCGACACAATCAAGTGACGATAACGGTAACGTAGACACCAACGCAAACCCTAAATCTGTCGTTGATTCCATCCACGAAGTCCTTCAAAATCATCCCACAACTGTCAACGATAACGCTATTCATACTGCTGGTCAACGACGAGGTCGCAAGCAGAGAGCGAAGAACAATTATTACATGAATAACGCCATCAATGCAGAGAAGGACTGGCCCGCTCTATCCGTCTCCAGAGACCAATACCATTGGGTGAATAAATCGTTGGCGGTAAATGCATAGCTAGATTTCTTCAAAACTATGGATTTTTTAAGGTAAAAATCAATGCCAAATTGAACATGAAATTTTGAAAACAGTAGTACGGACTTGATGACAGCCTTTCTTAATGAGAGTCATTTTCTTTTTAAATAATGTCTATTTTTTGTGATCTTTGTAAGACTTGCCAAAGTTTGAAAAATGGGTAATTTGACTGTTTTTAAGAATTTAAACACTAATATTCTGATCTATGCTCATAAAATATTATGGTGCGTTTAATATTGTGTATAGAAATATTAATTTTTTTATTAGTGCTCTGACAATAGTTTGATACTTGAAATACAATTGTAATTATAACATTTTGTACTTGCGATTCTAGGAAAAATACCAATCAGGAACTCAAAAAAGTTACACCATAGGTTAGAACTTGTTAAAATCTTATGGTATTTAGTTTTAAGTTTTGGATTGATTTTCATTTTTGTCACAAATTGCATTTCAATACTTGAAGCAGTCCTTAAAAGATAACAAGCTAAATTCACCTCCCTTCTTCACAACAAAGTATGCCAGCATGTCGGCAAAGAATTGTACACCACCTACTTGGACGAAGAAGCCATTGGCATCTTACAGTAAAATCATGTTCATTGTACATGTTTTGCTAGATTGAAGATGGTTGTGTAGGCCTCAAGTCCGGGTCACACTGCATCGATAACAAAAAAGATAACGATCACGACGCACAGAGATCGCATTCTGTTGGTTCAGGTTGAATTGCTCAACGCAGAATACGCACACGCTCAATCAACTAATATAATGCGTTCTCTTTGTGTCGTTATCGTTAACGCTGCAGTGGGACTTGGCCTTTACATATACATGTACATGAACTTATGAGCAGGGCCCAACTTCATGAAGCTGTTAGAAGCAGAAATTTTTAGAAGCAAAAAAAATTAAACAGGTGGCAGTTGCAGCAATTGTAACTGTATGGCATTCTGACTGGTAACCTAAAGAAATTTGCTCAGCAAGAAATGAATGGGGTACCAATGGCAGCAATGGTAACTGCATGGTTTCATGGCTGGTAACCTATTTCTGCTAAGCAAAATTTGTTTTTGCTAAGCAAGTTGAACATCAGGCTTTATGTCATTGGGCCAAAAATCTTTGTGTTTTGTGGGGAGGCAAGACAGCAAATATTTTACTTTCCACCAACTTGGGAAAAAAAAAAACTCAAATCAGCTGTGTCCAATCACCAGTGAAGACTTTATTCTTGGCACTTGTCATCATGAAACAGTCGCGATAAGTTCAGCTTCCCACGTTCTCTCGCGGGATTGCGTGACTCATCAGCGTTAAAAGTTCTCCACCCTCTTTCAGTCTTTACTTATATAAATGACGGTCAAATTGGATTCCACTTACTTCCTTATTGCGTTACCTAGACACTTTCTTATGGAGCTTTGCTTCTTATACAACCCCTTGAAAGAAAATAACTTCAGAACGGGGAGGAAAAAAATGATTGATCTAGGTCCTCCTGGTGGCCGGCAGTTAGCTGTTTGTTAGAACGGAAGTCAAAATCTCCCAAAGGCTTATGTCTTAAATTAGACTGGTACTGTTTACTGATGAAACAGCATTACAATCTCAATAGTGTTTTTTATTACACCAACAATAAGGAATGTTGACATCCAACTTGATCAATGGTATTGTTGGCAGTTCATAAAAAGAATGTTTTCATGGAGTTTGTTTTCCGAAATTAGTTAACGCATGCATGTGAGTTAGTCACTCTGGTGGGGAAATTGGACTAATTTATAATTATTCAGCTCTTATTTAGTCGCATTTTCTTGTCTTGTTTACAATTTAAGTCAAGAAAAAAATGTTATGTTCGGGCTTTCTTGAATTTAGGAGTCCATTCCTAGAAACATCCAGGTCTCGGCCTATATTGAATCAATGTTCAGAAGTTGGGATGCCGGATTAATTAATTGATGCACCATTTTGTGTATAACAAAATTTGAAATGATGGTTCTCTCGACAGTCTAAAAAAAAACTTACAACAATCTGAACATTTTTAACTGATGATTATGCAAATATCATGCAATTTTTGTACATTAAGATAATTTTAAAAAACTGCACAAAAATATTCCCCCTAAAATAACAATGGTTGGATCCTAAGTGTAAATAGGTTTTCGTACAAGAAGAACTGATCATTTGTTATTTTAGGGGATGTGCGATTGTATTTCAATTGTCAGATTATGAAGGGCCTGACAGTAGAAAATCTTGTGTGGCTGTTAAACTAATACTGCTGGGCAGATTTTCTATTACTGAGGTTCTTTAAACAGTATTACTTTTATAAAGATCACAATATTTTTGAACAGTAAAGAAATTCTTTGTAAAAAAGTTCAACAATTTAAAGTCTTGGTTGTGCAATATTAATATCTATGCTGAGCATTTTGTATATTGTGATCTGACTTGGCGTTTTACAGTAAAAGTTAAAGTTTGAAAAAAAAAAACTGGAAAAAAAATCAGATAACGATGAACTTAAAATGCAAGATGCTTTGATTTTCTTAATGACCAACAATCGATACAATTTATATGATGAAATCATGTTCTTTGAAATTCTAGAATTGTTTAAAAAGTTTTTCTTTTTAGGGCTTTTTGGCCCATTTTGTTTATATCTGTCGCTTAAAAACATCCGCTAACATGCTTTAGATATTATAGTTCCTTTTAATTAATTTTTGAATTCATTGTTTTTAGTTTTCCTTCATTAAAAATTACAGGTTTTGAAAGTGAACATTTTTATTTTGTTAATTACAAAGACGTTGATAAAAAAAGAAAAAAGTGCTTGTGCTGATAAAATTTGCATACCATCAAAAATGTATCTATTTTTACAATCAATGAATCTCATTTCTGTTTTTTTATTTTCATTTACCCTTTTTTTAACATGATGCATTACCAGTGACACTCTTGTTTTTGTGTTGAGTTACCAACAGACGACTGTTTCCTGCATCGGTTGTGTTTTTAGTTGAAATAGTTATCAGTTCAGAACACAGACGACTGTTTGCAGCATCGGTTGTGTTTTTAGCTGAAATAAATATCAGCTAAGGACACAGACGACTGGTAACTGCATTGGTTATGTTTTTAGTTGAAATAGTTTCAGTTGAGTGTATGACATTTAGCTTTTAGATCACTCGGTTGAAAAACCTTTTCTTATCAAAACAACATCAAATCTTTGTATTATTTCCATTTTGTTTTTTTAATTCATGTTTTTAGGAAAGAAAAGAAAAAGCAACTGTTAATTGTATAACAAAAAGTTCAAATATTAACATAATAAATAAAAAAGTGAAAACTGCATTGAAAAATTGTTGTACATTGTGATGTCATTGTTATTTTGCTTCACTCTTGCCACTATCCATTTGTTTGAATGGTGAAATGATGATTATTCTCGCAACAGTCATCTAGCATCACGATCTTAGAATAAATGTTGCAAAAAAAAGGATGCATCTGGAATGTGAAGGGTTCGGTTATTGTGGAGGAATTATAAGACGTGTTGATTATGCTTAAACTTGGCTAATATTATTGATAAATTGCATGACAGAAGGGGCAAGATAATCTTATGTCTTCAGGAATGCAACCTTTCCTCGGATCAGTTTATTTCCTCTGTTATCAGTCTCAGTTTTACCTTTCAAAATTGAAAAGTACTATACAAAATCACTGAAGTTTTGTATTGTCCTCTTTTTTGGGGGTGAGGTTACAGTTGCATGTATGTGTCTTGCCATACAATATTGATGGAAATTGTTGTATTTTACAAATAGTCTGGTTCCCAGACCCAAAAATCTCCGTCTTGGCTCTGTCGAATTTAGGGTCCGGTATCACCCAAAATCACGTGACCAAAGAGGAGGAATTCCTCCTCTTTCGAAGTTATCCGAAATGTTCCGAACGTGTTGTCGCCAACATTCGGACAGTATCGTTGATGTTCGGTACGGACTCGTAATGTCAGTCCTGTCGGCCGTAGATCCAGGAGTTTTTATGCCAGTTATTGCCAATGCAGGCGTTGTGCCTAAATAAAGCGTTTGCAAAGCGATGCGACAAGTTCAAAATATATAAACCTGGGAAATCGCTCCGGGATCTGGTAAGTTTTTGTCCTTTTTCTTGAAAAATATTTTTTTCAAAGGTGTTTGGACTTGAGTGTTCATTAGACATTGATTGAGGATTAAGTTTTATGATTTTTGAAAGTGGTAAAAATTTGGCAAAATCTGGTGATTGTCATTAATTGATCCTTTAATTGACGATCAAAATAATCTCGTAACCCGTTATCGCAACTAGCAGTACGTGCAGACATGGTTTCCCTGGAGATGACCCCCGACCCTGACAAGTTGCGTCATGCTCTATTTTTAACCGTGGGTGATACCTGACCTAAGATTTTTAACAAGAGACGTCAAGGAATCTTTGGTCAGGGAACCAGACTAGGTACAGTACCCGGTAGATCGCCTGCCAGGCTATGAACCCCTCTCACATTGCTGTGCCCCCTTCAATTTAAGAGTGAAGTTCAAGCCTCTGGTCTGGCTTTGACAACAGCTTCTTTGTAAAATTGTATTTCCACGAACCTGATTGTTTTGTCATTGATGGTGATGGACCCCCCCCCCCCAATCTCCCCACTTCATGGTCCTTTGACCATAGCTTGGAATGTTGCCATTATGCTGGCCCCTTGGTGTTCTAGCCATCGCCATGTTTTTTTAATTAAGGCCATGATTGACATTGACTTTTACAGAAGGATACAAGAAGCCCCCTAGCTTATTAATCACTAGTTGTTGTATTCGAACAATGTGTGATTGAAATGCGTGTGGTGAGCCAGCCACCACAGCTTTATGTAGACTATACCACAGTCAGCCTTCAGCCTTGACCGTTACAATAGTGGCCTACCGTGGAGGAAGCCCAGTTGGTGGCTGGTTGTAGTTTTTCCCGATACTGATGCACTTCGGAACTCTCTACTCTCTAACTACACCTGCATATGATAATACACATAATCGCCTTTTACTAACCTAATAACTGTGCTTGGATTATGGCATGTAGTCCCCGCCTTATTTGCTTGCCCAATTAGCAATTTTCATGTAAATGTAATAATATTCATGTACATAATGTATTGGACACTATTGATATTGTCAAAGACCAGTCTTCTCACTTGGTGTATCTCAACATGCATAACATAACAAACCTGTGAACATGAGCTCGATTGGTCGTCGGAGTTGCGAGATAACTATGAAAGAAGAAAAAAACTCTCTTGTCACACAAAGTTGTGTGCTTTCAGATGCTTAATTTCTAAATTAAATTCTAAATCTGACGTCTCGAAATCAAATTCGTGGAAAATGGTAAAGCATTCTGAGAAACATTTCACTTCAAAGTAATGTGTTATATGTACATACTTGTACATGCACAGGGATGAGATGGTTCAGACTTTTGGCTGAACTCTGACTTTTTATGTCGGCCTGGTGAAGAAAATCCAACAATATTTTTTTTCCTCAATTGAGGAAATCCATGCTCATTTGTCTACTCCTCTTGAGCTTTGGATACTGTTTCCAAAAGCTTCTTGGATTCTATAACCCCAGGGGTTACCAAAAGGTAGAAATGCCATTATTTCAACATACCTTTGAATTTGTATCCAAGTTTCAGACTTTTTCGTTAGAAATGTAACCCCTGCATGCATTAATACTATAGGGTTTTGCCCCTTATTTGAATCTGAGAAGCACCACTATCAGTGACGCTTCTCAGATTACTATAAATAACTTTAGGATATGCCATAGTTTGATGCTAATTGCTTAGTTCCTTGCTAAAAAGAGTAACAGATCACTGTGACCCACACTTTTAGGGACAGTATGTTAATCGAGCTGCTTGTTGGGCCTCGCGAAGCAGTGATGTTGATGTTTTGAAATTGCTTAGTGTTGATATCAAAATGCAAGCGAAATCTTGGATTTTTAGGACTGAGCGTAAATCTACTCAGTATCCGGTCAGGATGTTATTAAATTAACCTGTGAACAGTTGTTAAAACAAAGATGCTAAGTTTGTTATTTAGCCTTTAAAAAAAACCTGTAAGCACTTGCTAAGCACAATCAAATAATACCATTTCAGGGGCCTAAAATTCCATTAAAGTAGGATTTGAAACTTTGCATCTTACACTATTGTTGCAACTGCAATGCCACATCACACTCATTGTTTTGCTTATTATAGCAAAGAGTTTTGCTAAGCATTATTTTCTGCTTAACAGCTTTAAGAAATTGACCCTGGTGCATGAGTTACTCTACCTCCATGGCAGACCTGCACGTAGCCTCCGTGCATAATATCGGGATCATACTGAGCTAGGTCAGTGTTATTGTTTTGTTATTGTGACGGACGTCTATGACGTCAGTTTCCGGATACTGTATACAGTTTTTCAACATGACTGCAATCTGACCTCAATAGGCTATAGCTTGCCATAAACACATAGAATTCAATTGTTAAACTTGCTGGTGGACAAGTGCTGGAATTGTGAGTGTGGCCAGCTCCATGGTGTGACAGAAAAACTTCTGTTCTCTTTGAAATTGAAAAGAGTCCCTTGTTATTTGTATACAATTAAATACAAATAGCCCGCTGGGCAATATGAACAAACTATTGTGCTTTGTACACAAAATTACCATAGAAAAGGTCAGTTCAGCTCCAGTGTTTTATTAAAAAATATATATATATTTTTAAGAAATAATACGTTGTTTAATTCAAAGGGATAACCTGTAAACAAATAATGACCGTAAAATCGTAATTGGTAAGAACCACTGCACTGAGCTACTGATATATGAAAAGGTTCCCTTTAAAATAATGTTGTTTATAAACACTGGATACTATTGGTAATATTGTCAAAGACCAGTCTTCTCACTTGGTGTATCTCAACATATGCATACAATAACAAACCTGTGAAAATTTGAGCTCAATTGGTCTTCGAAGTTGCGAGATAATAATGAAAGAAAAAACAACCTTGTCACACGAAGTTGTGTGCTTTCAGATGCTTTGATTTCGATACCTCAAATTCTAAATCCGAGGTCTCGAAATCAAATTCGTGAAAAATTACTTCTTTCTCGAAAGCTATGTCACTTCAGAGGGAGCCGTTTCTCACAATGTTTTATACCATCAACCTCTCCCTATTACTCGTCACCAAGTAAGGTTTTATGTTAATAATTATGTGGAGTAATTACCAATAGTGTCCAGTGCCTTTAAGAAAAAAAGGGTTCAACAATTTAATGTTCAATCTGAGAAACGTTTCTCACTGAGATCGTGAACATAACTGCTCCAGATTGTCAGTGATATCTCAAGAACGCTACCACATTTTATGAGATTTTCATTGGGTGGTTTGATGGTATGTTTTATCTACATTGACAGAGGATTAAAATAATAAAACGGTTCCCAAAACAAAATAATACTTTTGCTTTTTATAGGACAAAATATTGTGTTGATTATACCAAACAACATTTTCTGCATAAAGTGGCGACCTTATGCCGTACGGTTCTAAATCATTTTCCTTCTAAATAATGGTAATAAGGTTTTAAGACAAGGAGAAATGTTTCAATGTATACGTTTCTTTTATAGTGACGTCTTGTTACTTATCTTTTTTAAAGATAATTTACTTTACTGATAATAGTAAGATGTTTTTACATTTTGTGATGACTGGGAATGAAGAGTTCATTGCAGATATGTATGGGGTCCTAGATTTATTTTATTTCACTCTGGGGAAATAGTTTTCAATTTGTTGTTTCGTGTCTTGACATCACAACAATTATATCAAATTAAATACTTAAGTTTGTAGATACCCATAATTTCCTGCTGTATTCTTGCAAACTATGGTTCACAGAGTGATCGTGTTTATCTCTTCGTAGTTTCAGGGCCATTTGGATTAAATCCAGGATATTTTAGGCGAGCGAAAAACCACTAATTGCCACCGCAGGATCTGCCAGGAAGTTCCTAAGTTAAAGACACTTTAGCCTATCGTGGTAAAGTTCAGAGCTCGTGATGAAGCGTGACTAGTTTGTGACAAACAGCGAACATTTAAAGCAATGTTAGTTTTGTGTTTTTTGTCTGTTATTTTCTGTTTTTGAGTGAGTGTAACGGGTGAAAGTTGCCACTGCCAGATCATGAGAATGTGTCAAAAGTTTAGTGAGGCCGTAGATGAGTTTTTTATGTATATCCTTCTCCACCCACTCATCTGCCTATAGTAGTGGCCTATTAAAATGAATGGCAACGCAAACTTACTTTTTGTTATAATATGACATGGTACTTGCTCTATTTAGAAACCTTACAGCTTTTGATATTGCAAAAAATAGTTAATGGCCTGACGTTTCGACCCTGGATGTTCAGACCATGGGGTTGAATGGTCTGGAGGCGTCTAACCCAGAGTTTCTCCCTACTCAAACGCACAGTCTCTCTGTGGTTGCCTAGCGCCTCTATGCCCCGTAAGATCATGTCAGAAATGGAGTGATTAGGAAGATTGAAGTGATGACCTACAGGTGTATCTAGCTTTTGGGTCTTGACTGTAGATCTGCTTTTAATATTAGCAGTTCGAGACATTTTTCACCAAGTTGAAGTATAGACACTTGCGGTTATGTGAAAAGACGACATTTTTAATGCCCCAAACTTTGAATCTAGAAGAGTTACTGCACGCTTTTTAGACTGTGTATTTCTAAATAGGCATTATCCTGCATGGAAACATTCGCTCCAGATTTTCGGCGATAAAAATTATCTCAAAAACGCACCCACCTTTTTGAAAATGAATTGTTCTCAGAAAATCTACATTTATATAAGGTAAGGTATATACTCTGCCTTTAATATCCACAATCGTGTGGGGGTTTGTGGGTAACTTAATAAACATGTGCATGTGCTGTGGTATCATGAAGTAGCAACGCGATTATTAAGTTACTTTAAAAGGTAAAGAGTTATTTTAAAAAGTTAAGAAGCTTAGAGCGAATGAACCACTGGCTTTCTTCGGTGATCTCTTTAAGTTTGACACTAAAGGAAACCATTACACTCGCAGGGGAAATGATGATGAACATCCCATTGTTTTCTTATTAATGAAAACGTGTGGGCGACTGACAGCCACACCGGGGTACTAAAAACCACACGTCGATCACGACGAATGGTCGTTCCAAAACAGTTTTGGCGGGCATAATCTTGGCGACTGAAATAGCTGGAAACATTGGGGGTAAGGCATTATTAGTCCCCGTACCTAAATCCCAGATCAAGATTAAAGGAACGCATTGCCTTGGATCGGTCGAGTTGGTCTTTGAAAAGCGTTTAACCGCTTGTTATAAAATGCATATGGGTAGAAAGATGTAAAAGTAGAATACAATGATCCACACAAACATGCCTCGAAATTGTACGTTTTTCCTTTTACCTCGTCGACAAACACGGTTGGCCATTATATGGGAGTCAAATCTTTGACTCCCATAAGATAATGGCCGACCGTGTTAGTTCGCAAAGTAAAAGGAAAACCACGCAATTTCGAGGCAAATGTGTGTGGATCATTCTACTTTTAAAACATCTTCTACCCATATGCATTTTATAACAAACGGTTACAAACGCTTTTCGAAGACCAACTCGTCCGATCCAAGGCGAACGTGTTCCTTTAAGACCACAGTAACTATCATTATCTTCACATGGTTTACCTACAAGTGTTTAAGTTCGCCCGGCTCCCTCTTCATGACGAGGGGATGCCATCGTTGAAATCTTTATAGAGTGAACCACTATACAAACACATTTTTGATGGTTTGGGTATTAATTGGTCGAGGATCATTGCGAGACTTTAACCCGAACTAGTTCACATCTCATTTATTGGTATCACGATAAGAAAATGGAAATCTATCCGCACCTGCTTTTATCAGATGTACTTCCGTTGCCATGGTGATAGGAAATGATTCCAGACACCGGCTTACTTAATTGAATGAGACGGACCATTTAGCTGTTTAAATAGTCTTTAAAGGCAAAATATAGGTTTCTTTGGTTTTAAAAATTGTACAACTGTTTTAATCCTGTAAACATGCTCTCTAAATGCGAAAGAGTGAAAAGGCACTCTTTGAAGAGCCACGTGAGGGACAACTTTTTTTCGAATGGTTTTCCACTCTTTTAGATTGAAGTTTGCACCCTTTTGTCACGGTCCTTGACTGAATGAAACCCCTCCGCCTATAAGGAGTAAAAGTGTGAAATAACCACCAAAGAGCCAGTTGAGGGACAACTCGAAATGGAAAGAGTGGTGTTTTTTTCACTCGTTTACATTTAGAGAGTAGGCCCACAATAAAACTATACTTAACTCATGAAAATTTAACTTCATTAAGATGGTCACGTTTTTGATCGCCGAAATCTGGAGATAATTATGTCCACACGGGAAGAACTGTTATGGAAATGTTTCTAACAGTGACATAATCTGGGAAACGTTTCTGACAGTGACGTTTCTCAGATTCAAATATTTTGGATCGAAATTGGCTAGCCTATTTTCCATTAAAAAAAAACCACATCATCTTCGAAAAGCTGCTATACTTCTAATCATAGAGCAACCGTGTAAGTTTATATTGTGATTACCAAAGGTAGGACCTCTATTCATTCCCTCAAAGGAATACAGGGCGTTTCTTAGAATACTGATTTAAATCCACAACATCAGGCGAACCACCCAGTTGTTGTTATTCGTATAATACCAAATCTCGATCCCCACTAAACAAATTCTTCATAAAAGATGTTATGTTTACTTCCGGTAAATATTATGTTACACACCCATTTTTTCATTTTCGCTCGTACGTATCCCATAATATCCATTGTGTTTCCTAAACCGCAATGGTGTGTTACGACAAAGCGAACAACAACACCACTGTGGAATTCGACCTTACACTAGTGACGTCACTGCAATGTCAATGAAGTTTATAGATTCCGCGAACGTGCGTGAATGCTGGTTCTAGTTAACTAGACTTGTGGATAAGTCGCTAATCTGCCGCGGTAAATCGAGTCCAGTGGTGGTGTCCATGCATGATTTAGGTTTCCGCGATCGAATTCTGCTCTCGCGAGATCATGCTCCTCAGCGAACTCCTGATTGCCCACTTCTACTCCATTTAGCCGTCAGAGCAGTAGTCTCGCGGTGCCAGCAGTCTCGCGAGAGTATCACAGAGAGATTCAGAATCGGAACGCTATCACTACGACAGACATTTAACGACTTGTCCACAAGTCTAAGTTTAACTAGCGCGGCAGCTTGATTGAGTCTCAAGGTTGCCACCCGCCTGGCCTTAGGGAATGGTAGACGGGTAGACTGCTGGTAGTAGACACCACAATAATCACGTTGGGCTTGCACCAGCCTTGACTTGCTTTTGACTGTGAATGAATTGAATCCATCCCTCCCAGAAGTCACCTTGATCATGCCTTGATTTAAAGGGCCGTCGACTCTGAATACGTTTGGTCATAATGACTCTGAAAATTAATTGCGGTAAAAACTTATAGGGCCTATAGGCCTACCCGTATGAATTGTACAGCGTATAGCTTTGGATACTTAAAAATACAATCATGGAGGTAGAAATAACCCATTTGAGAAATGTTTCACTTCGGAGTACTGCGGTTATTTTGAGAAAACTATCACATAGTCTCCCAATATTTGATTATAAGAAGCGTTACCGCGGTAACGCTACAGATAAAACTCTAAATAGAATATTTGTCTTCACCTCCGTGCGGAGTAAAATGTGTTCTACCCACATAAATCGTTATCTATTCCCCTCCAAAAAAAAGAAAAACAAACAAACAGAGCAGATTTTTGATGGACTTGGATTCGGGAGGAGATCATCTTCATTGTATTCTTGAAAACACGGCATTTGTAAGGCGTGGCCTTTTCTGCAAACCATTCCAAGGCGCCGGTCCAGGTCAATACAAAGGAATCTTAGATGTGTTCAAAAGGCCTGAGGTGTTTTAAGGGAGTTTGGAAGTGAGAAATGTCATGTGTATCTCTAAGACTTTGAGGCAGAGAGTTCCAGAGACAGGGGGCAAGATTAGAGAAGGCTCTATCATCACAAGAGGCAAGACGACCCGGAGAGCACAACGCGGCTCATTGGGAAATATCCATTACAGCAATCGTAGTTATATAGTTCCATGGTACGTGACAAATGTACAGAATCCCGTAAGTTTACAACGCACCTGTCTTGGCAAAAGTGTTTCGACACGTACGCCTGACATGTCAACCAATTAGCAGGGGTCTTGTTTTCATTTACTCGATTCTGAAGCTGACCGATCGCTAGAGGAATTGGGACTTTGGTTCCATCCTTAATATTCAAATTTAAGTCATCAATATTTCTCAATGAGAGGACGGCTAACGGAAACATGATTTCCTAAGAGTAGTGCTCTTAACTATTAGCAAGTTTTTAAGAATTATCGCCAAAACTCCGAAAGCGTGTCCACGCAGGAAGAATAATCACTGTAGACTATTAATACACAATCTGAAAAGCGTTACCGCGGTAGCGCTTCTTAATTCACATTCTGGGGGATAAGAGTACATTTTTACACAACCGCAGTACTTGGAAGAGAATGTTTCTACCTCCATAGTTTCTCAAAATGCTTTCACTGCGTAGTAATGGTAGTCTTCTATCCAACCGTTTTGACTGCCGTCAATTTTAACAGTGATTACCATACCTTCCCTTGAACTGCTTACGTCGGTGAAGACCATCATAATATATGCAGGCTGTGTGATACTAAATTTCGGAAAACTTCCCGCCATTATACAACTTGTCGATAATAATACTTGGCACGTTAGAAACAATCAGCTGAGTCATGCAATCACCCAATAACCATGCAAAACAATCCCACCTATGCTACTAGAGCAATGCTTCAACCCACACTCATCGGCCAACTGTGTAAAAGGTATACACACGTAACTCGTTACTCATGGCGTGATGAGGGGCCAATTTAGCAACGTGGCACACTGTTCGTCATCAATATTTACAAAATGATATGTAGAGTGATATTGTAAACAATGGTTTTATGTTTGATATACAAGTTTGAAAGCTGTCGCCAAAAAGATGTGTCTTTCGCGAGCCTGTTAGGGACTTTTCGTTTTCAACGACGGATGGTTCTGCGACGGTAAAGATGACATTTGGCGTCATCTGCGCATGCGTCGGCTTTGAGGACGGTCGTCCCTCAATTTCTACGACAGTACTTGGGATGAATCTTCGTTGTGCTGAAAACGACAACGTTTAGCTGAACAACCGTCGCAGAACCATCCGTCGCCGAAAACGAAAATTCCCTATTATAAGAATACTATAAACATTGTAACACAATTATTTTGACAACTTTATTATCAAAAACAAAAAACTTAAACAAGATTAAACTTTCACAGTTAGTTTTCCTTGTGATTGATTACTTAAACATTAAAAAGAAGAGACAATTTTTGTTAATAAAAACAAAATCATGTCCAAGCATTATATCAATTTTTATTTTAAAAAACGCAGCCAAAGGTTGATGTATGTAGTGAAAATAATCTGTACACATTTTTATGCAAAGACCCTGATGCAAGACCAGCATGTAGTTTCAGTTTTTATATATAGGTCCATGGTTTAGCCATAATGTGTGTTCATTATTCACGTTATCTAGTCATGGTAACAATTTTATTCTAGATGATCTCGAAAGTTCCACACACGATGTATTGCAAATCTTCCCCCTGCGGTCGTACGACTGTACTGTGCGTGCATGTGTCCAGTTGTTTTAAGATGCGGTTTTTAATTAACTAATAGTTATCAACCAACAGTACTTTAGTAATTAGTCATACTCATGCAGCTTGTTTCTGTACGTTGATACCAAAGACCACAATAATTAGTATGAAGCTCGACATTAAAACCTAACTTGAGACTGTGATAACTTGGGACAGTCTCAAATCCTCAGCAATCCAGCTGCCAAGAAAGGATTCTCAGGAGGGGGCGGTAGGCTGATGTAAATGCTTATCAACCAATAGTACTTGGTGGAGTGACATGAAGATTGGTCTAAACTGGCTTAAGAGCAAAATATTGGCATATCCTTTGTTTTTGGAACAGTTTGATTGTTTTAATCCCAAGCATAGATATTAACAATAAAACGAGTTACAGTTCTCACACATATAGGGTAAAAAACAAAATTAATATTGTGTATCCCCTATGACAATTTAATGTCATTCTATTTAATCGCTGCAGTACTTGCTGCTAAAACAGGATTCGAACTCTAGCTATAACGGCAATCTCGGTGGTGTAGTAATACTGTAAGACATTTCTCTAGAAATACAGGTCGTTGGTTCGAATCCCACCCGAGTAATATAATATGCCAGTAAATTTCCACAGAACTCTGGAAAGTATACCGAGTACCACAGTTCTTACACACATCATTGTTAGGGATAGGCCTAAAACCAAAAGAATTAATTCGAAGACTCATTTCAAAAGCTGCTGCTTCCGACAGAGTGTATTGCTTTTATTAATTTAAAGGGAAAGTACACTCTTGGTAGTTGTCAAAGACCAGTCTTCCCACTTGGTGTATCTCAACATATGCATAAAATAACAAGCCTGTGAAAATTAATTGAGCTCAATTGGTCATCGGAGTTGGGAGAAAATGATGAAAGAAAAAGCACCCTTGTTGGACGAATTTGTGTGCTTTCAGATAGGAAAAAAAGACTTCTAAGCTAAGAAGTCTTTTTTTATTTCAGTGAGAAATTACCTCTATTTCAAAATCTATGCTACTTCAGAGGGAGCCGTTTCTCACACTGTTTTATACTATCAACAGCTCTCCAATGCTCGTTACCAAGTCAGTTTGTGAAATTGGGCACAGGTTGCTGGAATTTTCTGGAACCATGAAACGAATGATGAAATTGCAAAGCCTGTTTGGTCATTCCCCCAAACTGTGCAAAAAGAGTTCCGCCACAATGATCGATGGCACACAAGCGGTAGGTCTATAATACCTGCTAAGAATTAATGAGCTAATTAAATGCAGATGTAGCGGTCATCTATTTTGTTTTTACATGAATTTAATTAATCTTTGATAAATTGTATCTTGCTAACGACAAGACAGCATTATAGATAGTTACTGATGGTCTTATCAAATACTGATTATTACAAAACAAATTTTATAGATTTGACCTGTTCTCAAAATGTTTTATGGTTACTAGTAGGGGTACAAATAATCAGTTGGTAAAAACTATATAATTTGTTGTTTCCAAAATAAAAATATTATGTTTTAGTTTACGTATTTATACAGTATTCGTAATTTTCCATCATCCGACATTTCACTTCTATAAAGACACTGGACACTATTGGTAATTGTCAAAGACGTCTTCTCACTTAATTGGTGGATCTCAACATAAACTATGCATAAAATAACAAACCTGTGTAACGTTTAACTCAATTGGTCGTCGAAGTTGCGAGATAATAATGAAAGAAAAGACACCCCTGTCACACGAAGTTGTGTGCTGTTAGATCGAGACCTCAAAATTCTAATTGAGGTCTCGAAATCAAATTCGTGGAAAATTACTTCTTTATTGAAATCTACTTCACTTCAGAGGGAGCCGTTTCTCACAGTGTTTTGTACTATCAACCTCTCCCCATTACCCGTTACCAAGTAAGGTTTTATACTAATAATTACTTTGAGTAATTACCAATATAGTGTCCACTGCCTTTAATTGGCCTCTTAAAAATTATGTCTACAATATAATATTTTGAGGGCCTACGAAATATTTATCCCCATTTAGAGGAGTGCACCCATAAGGTTGGCTCAATGCTTTCAGGAAACAAAGAGACTGGGAACATTATATCTAGTCTCTGACTGGTGAAGCCCCAGTTTCGCAATGTTTGATCTGTTATGGGGGAATCTCCCTATACGCGATTAAGAACGGTGCTTTTATGATAAGTGTTTACTTCATAGCAATAACGATGGCTAGATTGCGATATGGTCCAAACATATGGCATGGAAAGTAAAATACCCCAAACCATGCAATATTTCTCACAAGGTATATCTTGCGAAATAACAGGCAAGTATTTTAACACAATTTGAATCGTTTTCAGGGGAACTATATACAGTATAGTACCCGAAACATGTATTTTTGTTCAAATCTTTCCGTTTGAACTAAACAAATGAAACAATTAGTAGTTAAAATGTGTTAATATTAAACAGAAGTAATGACCTTTTTTAATATGAACATGGTTTAAATCATTTTCAGGTGCTGAAATAGCATTGCTGCATATTTATACCGAAACTATAGTGGGCCTATTTTGGTTTAATTTTATCTTTCCGGAAATTGCCTAACATAATCAGCGAAACCTAATCAGTGAAACCTAAGCAGTTCAACTTTACCACAAACATAATCTTTTAATGACTTTCTTATGAACATTTTTTTAATCTTTTCAGGGAAGCTAATAAATAGTCCTGAGTTTAGGCTGAAACCAGTATTTTTGTTGATAATTAATATTTTCGTCTGGAAATTGCCGAAAATAATCAACGAAACATAATAAATGAAACCTAATCAGTTGAACTTCATCATTCATCAAAAGAATTATTAGCATAAAACTTGGTAACTTGTAATTGTGAGAGGTGAGAAACGGCTCCCTCTGAAGTAACGTAGTTTTCGAAAAAGAAGTAAACTTTCCACGGATAGGATTTTCGAGACCTCAGATTTAGAATTAATTTAGGTCTCGAAATCAAGCATCGGAAAGCACACAACTTCGTGTGACAAGGGATTTTTTTCTTTCACTATTATCTTGCAACTTCCACGACCGGTTGAGCCCAAATTTTCACAGGTTTGTTTTTTGATGCATATTGAGATACACCAAGTGAGAAGACTGGTGTTTGACAATTACCAAAGGTGTCCAGTGTCTTTAATGACTTAGTTTCTTGTGAACATTCACGGTTTCAATAAAAACTAATAAACAATATTGTCGTAGGCTGAAACAATATTAATTTGTGTTGTTCAAAGCTTTCCGTCTGGAAATGGCAGAATATAATCAGCGAAACATAATCAGTGACTCAGTTGAACTTTATCAATGAAACATGTTATTTTAATGACTTTCTTGAAAAAATGTGTGAATCGTTTTCGGTGGACTTAATAAATAGCTGTTTAACTAGGCGAAAACCTTTTTATTTACTTTTTTATTTTATTATAAATCTTTCCAGAAATTACTGACGAAACATAAACAATGAAACTTAATCAATATTAAATATAATTTTTTCAATGACTTTCTTATGTGATCCGTTTAGCTCGTGTGCATGGCTGATTATGAAATTCAACACCCCACGGTCCTTGCCAACACTGAATTTAATCACGATTTAATTAATTTCAAATTGTCAGCGATCATCATAGTAAATGCATAACAAATTAATAAGCTTACTGTGGTAACGTGAAGAAAGGTGGGAAATACGTAGTACCTTATTTCCAATGAAGCAATACTTTTCGTGTTGAGGAAACTGAAGAAATGAAACATCGTCAAACCAGAATTTGACTGTCTCACAATCAAAAAATTATTTTAATTTCTAAGTAGAATAAGGAACTTTGCATGGTGAAAGTATGAAACTAAGGTAGGTTTGCAGTAACACCATCTATTTTTTTAGTATTGTTTGTTCTGAAAAATAATGTAAATTTCCTTTTGTGTACATTATTCTCAAAACGATCGTCAATACGATTCGGGTAGAGAGAAAGAAGTTGTTCAAGATTTCACCCAACTGTGTAAAGAGCAATCGGTCACTACAACGACCCGAGAAACAATTTTTTTTAAGGCAATAGCCACATTAGGGTTATAAAAATACAATGACGTCATTAGTCAAGAGAGGGCGCTGTAACCATGAACCCTTTCTAAAAGTGCTGCACAGACATCAACCATGGAGCATGCATAGTAAAAAAAAACATTAAAAAAAAAAACATTTTAATCTTACAATTTTTATTCCTGAGGGGAAATTAAAGTACTTTCATTTTTTTTAGGGATGTAATCTTCAGACAAAGGAAACTGTTGAATTTGTAGATGTCCTCATAAAAATAAATATTTATTTGGAAGCTTCAAGAGCTATAAGTTCTACCTCAAATCAATGGCATGAATTATGATATCATTTCATTATATTATTTTGTTAAAGATACTTTTGTTAGTAATTCATGATTTTGGGCAAAATTATTTATACAAAAAGTAATCATCTGGAAGCTCTGTCGAGGTGTTATAAATTTCCAGATTTATTTATAGAAAAACATAATTGATGATGAAAAAAAAATGTAAATTACCAAAAAATGCTTGCAAAGTATCCTTTCTCTGTCATCTGTGGCACAGGTCACAAATATAAACCACATGAAATAACCACCTACTCATATCTTCCTGAGTTAAATGTTATTTTGACATCCGAAATAAAGTGTTCAATGAAATCCTACTCTTCGCCAAAATTCAATTTCAGTGTTTTAAACTTTTAAAAACCTACTGTAGAAATTCCTGAGGTATATGCGAAAAAAGGGTTGTAATAAAATTGCTGGCAAGTGTGACTTGGGCATGAATTGACACCACTCCATATTTTGGAATCCCTCGTAAGCAAAACTAAATTGGCAATTGAATTATGTACCTAGTTAGTTTTCAAAGTTTCTTGAATACGAGTATTATTGCCGTTATAACGACACCAGAGATACAGGTAGCTAGACAGTGAGTTTGATGGAAACCTTCAATGTGAATGCAGAGCAAAACTAAATTAGCAATTAAATTTATAGTCTGACTTATTGTCAAAGTTGCTTGAATATGATTATAATTGTAGTATGACACTAAATCCATTCTGAAAGATACAGGTAGCTAGGCAGTTGCAAGTTCAGGAATCATTCATTGTGGGTGAAGAGCTGAACTAAATTGGCAATTTATTTAATAGTTTGACTTATTTTCCAAGTTTTCGTGAATATGAAAACCATGACATGTCACCAAATCCATATGACAATGAAGTTATTAAAGGAACACGTTGCCTTGGATCGGACGAGTTGGTCTATAAAAAGCGTTTGAAACCGTTTGTTATGAAATGCATATGGTTAGAAAGATGTTTTAAAAGTAGAATATAATGATCCACACAAGTATCACTCAAAATTGCACGGTTTTCATTTTTCTAACACGGTTGGCCATTTATGGGAGTCGAAAATTTGACTCCCAAAAATGGCCGACCGTGTTAGTCGACGAGGTAAAAAGAAAACCACGCAAATTCAAGGCGTATTTGTGTAGATCATTGTATTCTACTTTTACAACATCTTTCTAACCATATCGATTTTATAACAAACGGTTACAGAACGCTTTTCAAAGACCAAATGACCGATCCAAGGCAACGTGTTCCTTTAATAACTTAATTTTCACAGTATCTTGGAGATGATCCCATTGCCATTAAAAGCCATTGGACACTTTCGGAACAGAAAAAAAAATAAAAGTTTTTACAAATAACTTACAGGGTTTACAGAAAAGGTAATGGTGAAAGACTTCTCTTGAAATATTATTCCATGAAACCCTTTACTTTTTGAGAAAACATTAAAACAATATAAATTCTTGATATCGAGAATTACAGATTTATTTAAATACATGTATGACACAACAAAACGTGCGGAAACAAGGGTGGGTTTTCCCATTATTTTCTCCCGACTGCAATGACCGATTGAGCCTAAATTTTCATAGGTTTGTTATTTTATATTACAAGTTGTGATACACGAAGTGTGGGCCGTGGATAATACTGTTTATTGAGAGTGTCCAATGGCTTTAATATGACACCAAATCCAATTTTGAAGAGCTGCAGGTACATGTAGCTGGCTAGACAGTGAATTTTTGAATCCTTCGTTGTGGCTGAGCAAAACTAAATTGGCAATTAAATTATTAATTTGAACCATGATTACTCTTAACAAATGAATATCATTTCCCCTGAATACAGAGATGTATACAAAAAATGCATTTCCACATAATGACTATTACATATCAAATATATTAAGTTATAGATATAAAAAAATGACGACAACTGGAAAAGAATGACAGAATTGGTCAGATATAATTTACGATCTGGTCTCGGTGGTCAGCCTTAATTATTTTCACTAAGCATACTGTACTGTAAAATGCCATTATAGTACAAAAATACAAAAACGCAAAATTCTACTGTGTCTTAATTTGACAGAGCTGTTTTTATGATGAAGTTGGTGTTTTATTGGTTTGCAGTAACACCATGTGTATCTATAAAATATGTTCTTTTCAGAATTTGTCTTGCTTTATATTCTACTACAGCAGAGTAGATTTTCGGAATTCGAAACGTCTCAGTTCTTTTAAGAACTGTCCTGCTCATATAACTACTACCTAGACGGAATGTAGGAAATCAGCCGAGACTACTTACTTTTGCTAAGTGGATCGAGGGGACTTCTTGTTACTAACTTCATTACAGCGGAGTGAGTTCTTGATTGGTTTCAACATTTCGACTAGCTTGCTCTAGTCAATCGTCATCGTCGGAATAGGAGGTTGATGTGCGTGGGGGTAAATTCTCACCGTCCGCTCCCAGCGCAATGGAGAAGTTCAGTATTGTGTGACACTCAAGTAGGACCATGGCATATGGTTTTTAAAAGGGCAGGGTTTTGATGATGTAATGACACTGTCCCAAATTACGTCAAATTTTCACAGGCTTGTTATTTTGTGTGTGTGTTGGGATACACCAAGTCAAGTGAGAAGACTGGTCTTTGACAAAAATACCAAAGGTGTCCAGTGTCTTTTAACCAAACTTGGAGTTCCAGAGCATGAGCATGATGTTATGAAGTGCTCTCATTGTTTCTGTGATCATTCGTCTCATCATCTTGATCTGCCGACGAGATCTCTTCATCGGTGCTGGACCCTCGGGACAAACAATCAGGCATCGTTTGCCTCGGGATGATTTCACAAAAGACAAAGCCTTCTTCTTGGAATGCAGCTTTTAAGAGAGGCTGAAAAGAAAAATTCATAAAATATATTGTTAAGATTGTGAAAAATACTTTTTACGAGTACAAAAGTTGCTCCAGACTCCATGTCACTTGTTATGCTAGTATGTATTGGGCTACAAAAGGTTCCATTCATAAAAAGGCACTACATGTGCCACTTCATCCCATCGCATCTGGAACTCTCTACCACTTAATCTTCGATCTTGTGTTTGTACCGCAAAATTCAAGTCTCCTCTCAAAACTTATCTTATGTCACAGGTTTTCAATGACTAATTTTGTTGTGTCTGGTTTTTTTTGTGTTGTGTTTTGTTTTTGTTTTGTTTTTTGGTTTTACTGCGCCTTGAACACCCAGCAGGGTGGATATGTGCGCATTACAAGTCTTATTATTATTATTATTACTATTATCCCACAACATGCAATAGCACAAGGGCGGACCTACTAATTTATGTGCCTTTTTCATGCCATCTTTATCACAGTTTTTCATAGCCCAAACAATCAGAAATCAGACTTCAGAAGAAAAAGCTGTGCTCAAATATTATGTTAGGACAGTGAGAGATACTTCCATAAAGACCATAATGTATAAGGTATATTTATTCTGAACCAGTCTTCTCACTTGGTGTATCTCAACATATGCACAAAGTAACAAACCTGTGAAAATTTGAACTCAATTGGTTGATGAAGTTGCGAGATAGTAATGGAAGAAAAAACACCCTTGTCACACAAAGTTGTGTGCTTTCAGATGCTTGAATTCGAGACCTCAAAATGTAATTCTGAGGTCTCGAAATCAAATTCAAATATTTTAGGGAGAAATAACTTCTTGAAAACGACGTTACTTCAGAGGGAGCCGTTTCTCACAATGTCTTATACTATTAACATCTCTCCATTGATCGCTAAAAAGTAAGTTTTTATGCTAACAATTATTTTGAGTAATTAGCATCCAGTGCATTTAATACTTTACTCATTTTATCTTACCAGTTTTGCAGGGTCAAGGCAAATGCCTATAACAGCTCCACCACTTCCTGAAAACTTTGCCGATGAACCGAACTACAAATCCAAATTGAAAAAAATATATCAATCATAAAAATGGATGATAAACTTTGAATTTATAGTATTTTGAAGTGGAAAACATGTCTCTGATTTCTACCTGTCATCCCCTTGCTGCATAATGGCAATATTATGGTAAAGCTACAAATCATGGCTTCCCAACATTGGAAGCCCCTGTGTCAACCCACCACTCCCTGGTAATTCTACCAGCGTTTCTCTCATGGTCCCCAGCACCCCGACCTCTCGTTCGATCTCTCACTGTGTCTCTAAGAGTCACCCTTCTAGCTAGCTCTATATCACTCGTAAATTGCAATCCCCCCCCCCCCCACAAACCCTCACCAAAACTGGGGAACACCCCCTCATTGCCCCGACCCGGCCTCCCTACTTGGTTTATCTTAAGCCTGGTTCATACTTCCGGCAAATGCAAATGCGATTTGAATGTTGATGTCACAAATTCTCAACAGTTGAGCAGTTGTGCTGCCATGTGCCGTCCAAATTCGTTTTTGCATTCGCATTCGCAGGAAGAATGAACCAGTCTTTAGTCACCTTTCGAGCCAGCTCTATCATCTGGAGATTCTCATCTCCAAGAACTTTGTCTCCGTAAAGATGTCGCCTCAGGTCAAAGTTCGCATTCATGAGGTCACAAAGTCTTGGGATGTCGTGTCCCTCCAAAGCCTCTCTGCGAGAAATACAAAATTTGATAAACTGTATAGGGAGGGAATAATCTAGGATTTGAGGCATTGCATGGTGAGGTATCAATATATATTTGGTTTGCGGTAACACCATGTGTGTATCTACTTGCCAGGTAGAGTTTGTTCTTAGAGAAACTGTCTTGCTTAATTCGTTTACCACGGAGTAGATTGTTCGGGTGTTCGGGAGACTTCTCAGTTCTGAGAAGAACTGTCCTGCTTATTATTTATTACCTGGGCGGATGGTATAGAAATAGGCTGGGACTACTACTTTAGCTTATAGGATCGTAATTAACTGTACTACCGCGGAGTCAGTTCTTGGGTTGGTCTCAACGTTTTGACTAGCTTGCTCAAGTCATCGTCAGGAGGGAATAATCGTTTGGTAATCACTCCAAAGAGTAATGAACATAAAAAGTTACTTGGTAAAGAGCACTCGAGAGCAGTTGATAAAACACTGTTAAAACAACACCTTTTCAAGTAATGTATGAGTTTAAGAGAATTAGGTATTTTTTTAAGAAAAGTTTTAGGCTTGAAGCCTTTCTCAGGCATCTGAAATACACAATTCTATGCAACACAGGGTGTTTATTTTCTTGCAACTTTGATGATGACCAATGGAGCCAAAATTTGTACAGGTTTGTTATGTCTTAGTTGGGATACACCTAGTGAGGATTAATGGTCTTTGACAATTTACCAAAAGTACAACAAATCGAGGAGTATGTGAACAATTTTAAAGGAACACTTTAAAACTGTTTGATACTAGACAAGTTTTCAAATACTGACCTCGCTTGATCGGTAAGCTCAGCAAACTTCTGCATTCCAGCAACTACTTCAGCATCACCTGCCATTTACAATAGAAAAAGAGTCAAGATTTGTATGCAGGGCTCAAATTTGGGTAGTCTTGGTGCAAGACGTTTCTCGTTTTCCATCCGCGCACAGCACGGCCAACTCACCAACAGTGCCTGCTCAACTGTGAAAACAAAATCAAGTCTGCATGACTTGTCCACTCTGAGTTTATGCAGGCCCGACACTAGACTTGATTCAAGTCCCATCCTCGTGTGAGAGGTCCCTAAGCATATCACGCCAATTTACTATGAAACAACCCAAACAATGATTGGGATTTGAGTCAAGTCTAGCCCGACACTAAAACTACTGGCCTCGTGCTTGTGGTCCAATGTAAAAGTGAGCCCTGGATGCATTTTTGAGACCCCCCTCCCCCCTCCCCCACTCCCCCCTCCCCCCACTCCCCCCTCCCCCCACTCCCCCCTCAAGATCGCCCACCAATAAAAACTAAGGTAGAAAAACTTAAACATAAAGATGATGACAACACTTACCGCTGTCAAATCGTTGTCTGATGTTACTGTGGATCTTTCCCGAGTCGCTAGGGTTACGTATGTACGCAAGCCAAAGGGGTGGAACTAAATCAAAATCTATTCTTTGATAATCGCCATGACCTTTTGACCCCATAATTGCCTTGGAGAAATTCATGAAAACAAGACCTTCATAAACCTGAAACAGAAGGTTAGAAAAGAAAACTAAGTCACTTTATTCAGTATAACTACTTTTGTTTTCTTCTTAGATTCAAATATTTGAGTGAGAAATTACCTCTTTCTCAAAAACTTTGTTACTTCAGAGGAAATCGTTTCCCAGATCGATTACACTATCAGCAGCTCCCCGTTGCTTGTTACCGAGTAAGCTTCATCATCATGATGTCGGTTTTAAGGCCATTGTCCAGTCAGTTTTGGGTTGGCCTGCTTTCTCCTTATGGCTCTCCTCCACTTGGCCCTGTCCGTCGTGTCCTAAATTGCATGTCTTTCCACACTGAGCTCTACCATGTCTTGCGCGGTCGCCCAAGTAAGATTATATGCTAATACATATTTTGAGAAATTAACAAACGTGTCCGCCTTTAACATAACCAAATACCTGTATAACTCTGTCCTGTAGACCAGCGTTTATGAACAGTTCATCAACCTCAACATTCAAAATAAATTGAGGCTGCAATGGACGAGGAAGGTCCTGCAAAAACAATAAAGATTTGTGTTTATTTTAGTAGATTTGTTAACAATTTAAACAAGAGTTGTTTACAATGTAAACAAGAGTTGTTTACAATGTTAACAAGAGTTGTTTACAATGTAAACAAGAGTTGTTTACAATGTAAACAAGAGTTGTTTACAATGTAAACAAGAGTTGTTTACAATGTAAACAAGAGTTGTTTACAATGTAAACAAGAGTTGTTTACAATGTAAACAAGAGTTGTTTACAATGTAAACAAGAGTTGTTTACAATGTAAACAAGAGTTGTTTACAATGTCAACAAGAGTTGTTTACAATGTTAACAAGAGTTGGTTACATTTAGACAATGTGAACACAATTTGTTTACAAAATTTACAAACTTTGTTTATATAATGTGAACAAGACTTGTTTACAATTGTTAATGATATAATTTTTTTTATGTTTTATTTTGCTTTGCTGTTGTCTAATTTTTCAAGATGTGTAAAACAGATAACTATACAACAACACAAACTTATTTAACACTTTGAAATGTTCAAGCTTTATATTTTAAACTAAATTAAGTTCTCTAAAGTAATGCAATAAATGTTAGTTTTAACCATTTTTATCTCTTTCTAATTTTAAAGATTGTTTGTTGTTGACTTCTCTACTTACACTGTCAGTTAAATCAAAAAAGTGCATCAGACATTTGAGCGTTGCCGTGACGATAGCACTGCTTCCTGCAAGCCCCTAATTTATCATAAAAAGGAACAAACTTTTGTAAAAACTTAAACTGTAACAGTCATTCACAAAAAAAATAATCCCTGACGGTGATCCCCCGGCTGCCACTTCACAGGTTGAATCGTAAACGTGGGTGTGATCCCTGGCTATACAGCTATTTACAGTTATATGTGTATGGTTTCTGACTGCACCCCAAAACAATTGTCAAAAAGGGAGACCCAACAAAGGGCTAGATACAGTTGATAGAGGGCCGGAGGTCGATGGTTCAAATCTCGCTCTAGTCAATTTGTCTTTGTTCAACCCAAAATCGGTTTAGAAAAATTACCCAGTCAGTTTCCCTTGTGGTTATTCTTTCATAAAAAAAAAAAGTATTTTTTTTGTTTACCCATACACCGATGTGTGTAAGCACTGTATACTCAGTACTTTCCCGAGTCCTGTGAAAAAATATCACAGGCAAATTACTCGGGTGGGTTTCGAACCCACGACCCTTGCAATTCTAGAGCAGTGTCTTACCAACTGGACTACCGAGGTTGCCCGGTAGCTAGAGGCAGTTCAAATCCTATGTTTTGGCAGCGGGTACCGCAACGATATAATAGATGTTAAATTTGCATCGGGGATAAAGAATATTAATTTTGGTTTTTTACCCATACACCGATGTGTGTTAGCACTGTATACTCAGTACTTTCCCGAGTCCTGTGAAAAAATATCACAGGCATGTTACTCGGGTGGGATTCGAACCCACGACCCTTGCAATTCTAGAGCAGTGTCTTACCAACTAGACTACCGAGGTTGCCCGGTAGCTCGAGGAAGTTCGATATAACTTACAACTTGTCTTGGAATATTGGTGTCATACTTCAAGGTGAAGTTTCTCTTTGGTAATGCAATGCTGTAATATAAAAATAAAAATAAAATTTACATTTTGATTGTGTCTAGTGGCCGAGAAGGTTAAGAGTAACGGACTAGAGCTATGATGTTTCTGATCAGCAGAGTGTGGGTCCGAGTACCGGTCGTGGCACTCAAGCAAAATAGTTGCGTTAAGCTTTCCATGTCCTTGGATTTGTAGTGGCCGCAAAAGAAACTATAGCTCTTAGCTTGGAAGAGTAACAACGGTGTTTCTGGTTCACATAATATGCACCCTTGTTTACAGGTTTCCTAAGGCTTGTGAGCTACAGTGATTAAGTTAACTTATATGGCATCCTTTGTTTCTGATCAGAAGAGTGTGTGTTCAAGTCCGATTTGTGGCACTTGAACAAGAAAGTTTACCATAATTTCTCTGTTAGGATGGGACATTAAGCCATTGGTCCTGTGGTTCTAGGATTGGTCGTGCACATAAAAGAACCTAGAACACTGGAAGAGTAGAGCTTATATAACCCTGGATCCTGACCCTCTGGTTCATATATTTATCACCCTTGTGTTTAAGGGCCCAATTTCATACGGCTGTTTTCCCTGGAATATTTCTCTAGGGTTTTCCTGCTACATCTAAAACTGAAACTTCCTTCCTTATCTTCCTTCCTTGGCTAGTATAGTGATTAAAGACACTGGACACTATCGGTAATTGTCAAAGACCAATCTTCTCACTTGGTTTATCTCAACATATGCATAAAATAATAAACATGTGAAAATTTGAGCTCAATCGGTCGTCGAAGTCGCGAGATAATAATGAAAGAAAAACACCCTTTTCACACGAAATCTGTGCTTACAGATGATTAATTCAGAGGCAGCCGTTTTTCCTACAATGTTTTATACTATCAACCTCTCCCCATTACTCTTAATCAAGTAAGGTTTTATGATAGTATTAATTTTGAGTAATTACCAAAATTGTCCATGCCTTTAAGTGTTTTCTTCCTCTGAGAATCAATAAATAAATATATGAATAAATAAATACCTACCCCTGCTCAGTGCAGTATTGGTAGAACTTTTTACACGTAGCCTGGAGAAGCCTCAGCCCACCTAGGTATCCTTCCTTTCTGCTTATACCATGCAGATCGCCCAGGCTACCAAACTCTGTTGGGTCGTTCAGGGGGTGCGGGACTAACATCTGTGAGAAGCGAAAACAGTTGTTAGTAAAGCAGATCAATCAATCAATAAAACATCAATCAATCATCAAACAATCAATCAATCAATCAATCAATCAATCAATCAATCAATCAATTAATCAAACAAACTTTTTGTGATCATGGGGTTGATGTTGCGTCACTATTAAAGACTAAAGACTAAAAACTAAAAAGGTGTTTCGGTTTTGAATTCAAAAGGGGTTGGTGTTTTTGAGATACACGGAAATCCGGAGCGAATATGTCCACCCAGGAAGAACATTCCCTAATGGGAATGCAAAATCTGAGAAACGTTACTCACAAAATGGTACTGGTCTGCATAATAGATCTTATAACTTTCTGACTTTCTTACCAATTTCTGACTTTCTTTGATGGTTACTTCCGCCCAGAAGTTGGCCACTGACAGAGAAATTGTTTTACCATGGAAACCGTCCGATGGATTCCCCACCAATCCAACTCTTAAACAACAAAACAAAAGAACATTATTAAATTGGTTGCCTACAAAAAAAAACTCTACAGAAAGTTTCATTTGTTATCACGCGAGCTTAATTCTTTCAGGTATCTGTGAAAATGTTCAAGAAAGAATACAAATTAATATGAAATTATCAAACAATTAAAATATTGTGATCAAACTGATAACAGTGTCTTTCCTCGCCTTCTGCCTCTAGGCCCTGGTTCGATTCCACCAGTGGGACAGGAATTTCAGTCACTGCCTGACTGCGAGGGTTTTCCGTTGAATATTTCCCTGTGGTTTTCCTCTCATATCTAAAAATTAAATTGTCTTTCTTGTCTTCTTTCCCTTGTGTTATTGGCTAGTGCAGTGATTAAAGGAACACGTTGCCTTGGATCAGTCGAGTTGGTCTTTGAAAAGCATCTGTAACCGTTTGTTAAAAAATGCATATGGTTGGAAAGATGTTAAGTAAAATACAATGATCCACACAAACGGCTTGAAATTGCACGGTTTTCCTTTTACCTTGTCGACTAACACGGTCGGCCATTAAAGGGAGTCAAATTTTTTACTCCCATAAATGGCCGACCACGCAATTTCGCGGCAAATTTGTTTGGATCATTGTATTCTACTTTTAAAACATCTTTCTAACCATATGGTTATAACAAACGGTTGCAATGCTTTTTATAGACCAACTCGTCCGATCCAAGGCAATGTGTCCATTTAAGTTCGCTTTACTTAAAAATGCATTCACTGGTGATGTGGGCAGCTGTTTGGAGGGCAGCTCCACACAGGCTGGACTTGCAATCAAGACCATTCGGACCATGTTTGCCCGGAATCGACCATGACCAATACAGCATCTGTGTTAGTCGTCAACATGCTGCTCTGCGCAGGTGAAATCCGAGGTGATGAAGTACTTCTAGAATTTCTTGTACGAGAGAACGTAAAAAAAAAAAACTTTTGACGTGATTCGGTCATAAATATTGTTCCTTAGGTCTTACCTAGCATATGCTTCGGAAGTGTATGGTTCTTTAGCTCGTTGCTGAAGCTGTTTATCGGAGAAATATTCCAGCCACTTCTCATATTCTTGGAGACCAATTTGTCCTATGAGTTGAAATCCTGTGGGGAGCTTCATCCCATACACCTCAACATTGGAGTCATTAACCAGCCATTCCTGAGAAAGAATTGAAAAATTGTCCTGCTCATTTAGCCTTCGAGAGAGACTCTCCTTTGGTCAAAACGGCAGGCCATTAACAATTTTGTGCAATTATACCACAGGTCCTTTAAGTTGGTAAGCAGCCCGCAACAGCTAATCATATTTTCTCAATCTTCCTAGAAAAACCACCTTTTGGCTCTTTCCCTGCCTTTCTGTCGACCCCGGTTTGAATTAGCACCTCAGACCACAGCCTTGCATGTGGATTAGGTTTTCCAGTCATTTCTACCTGATTGCATGGGCTTTCCCATTTTGGTTTTCCTCCAAATGTAGGCCCAGCACTTCCTGATAGCTGCAGAAAAGCAAACTCACTTGAATCATACAAAAAACAATTGCGGAAGACCCCCTTTTGTGTTGACAATGATTTTTTATTTTTGTTTGCCTTTTTTGTTTTAGATTTCTTGATCTGTGTTGGATACATCCTAGCACTTTGCCACCTCTAGAAAGGGCGCTTAATAAATGCCAGCTTATTATTATAATAAACTAAATGTTCATCTCAATAATTAATTAAGTGAGATTTAGAACACTAGTTTCTACAATAATCTTACCATGTACATGCCAAAGTTTCTTTCTTGTACATCAGGATGAGCAGTTAAGTACGCTGTAATCGTTGGCAAAGTTTGTTTACGGAAACAGTAGAAGACTACACTTGCTGATCTAGACAGGGTCTCACCAACAGCTGGCTTCTCTATGAAACGGGTAATTCTTTTAAAGAAGAAACAAACATTTAAGATGAGGTATCGATTGGTAATCACTACAAAAATAAATGGCAATAGAAACTTAAACGAACACATTGCCTTGGGTACGACGAGTTGGTCTTTGAAAAGCGTTTGAAACTGTTTGTTATGAAATCCATATGGTTAGAAAGATATTTTAAAAGTAGAATATAATGACCCACACAAGTATCACTCAAAAATTGCACGGTTTTCCTTTTACGTCACGAACTAACACGGTCGGCCATTTTATGGAGAACAATTTTTGACTCATGTAAACTACATTTCCAGTATGTAAACTACATTTCAAGTATAGTACAATCACCTGTTTGTTAACGGACACACATCAACAATTCCGCGACAATTCCGCGACTCATGTAAACTACATTTCCAGTATGTAAACTACATTTCAAGTATAGTACAATCACCTGTTTGTTAACGGACACACATCAACAATTCCGCGACTTTGTGAAAGCTCAGTTGGTTCCATCTCATAATAAATAGCCAGCTCACCTTTCTGTGAAGAATCATCACAACGCATTATTCAATTTATAGCTTTTCTAAAATCTTAAACAGAGGAAACTTTTGGGCGTTAACCAGTACTGGAGTAAAATCTTATTTTGAGAATACAAGAAACACCCATAACAAAGTCACCAACTACAAAGTCACCCCCCCCCCCCTCACATTCAAACCCACCCCCACTCAAGTCACCCCTGGCAAAGATGCCCCTACTTTATTCACTGCTTTATTAGGGTTGTTGAATGGTTATTTACTTTATAGTTAGTTTGTTTTTTAATTAAAGTAGTAGTTTTTACAGTTTCAGAAAATGATTGTATTTGAGTCGGCCCCACTTTAATAACGGACCGGGTCTTCACGCTAACGCTCGTGGGGGACGGAGCGCCGCTGGCCCCCACGAGCCACCTCTCCGACGAGTGCCTCCTGCTCTGCACTTTGCCGTGCACCCAGAACACCGTCTTTCCACCAAGTCGGGGCCCCGTGCCGGGCCCCCACTGCAGCCGGGCGAGAGCCCCGCATGTGACTTTGGGGTCACTTTGTAGTGGGAGGCTTTGCTAGGGAAGAGTTGATTGCCATCCAAAATTGAGTGGGTTATTCCTCGAACTCGACTGGTCAGTTATGGGGACAGGGCTTACTCCAACATAGCACCAAGACTCTGGAACTCACTTCCGGATTACCTCAGACAAATACACAACATCACTCTCTTCCAGCAGAAACTCAAAACACACTTATTCTTGCTTGCTTTCCAACATCTTGACAAAACTTGACCGGCGCCTTTGAATGTTTCTCCTTTTCAGTAAAGTGCGCCTTATAAATGCTGTAGTTTATTATTATTATTGTAAACTGGACAAAAAACAGAATTAACAGAGTTGATTGACTAGTTCTAAGCTTCATCAAAAAAAATGTCTGTTGGAAAAATGTGAATCTTGTAGAGCATTTACCTTTCTTTTAAAGTAGTCGACAACTTGCGTGATGTCAAAGTTATGGTCTTGGAATAGCATATCACCTGCAACCTGTAAATATTGAAAAAGAAACAAATGAAATTAAAGGGAAGGTATTTTGTTTTACCTTTGGTAGTTTTCTCACCAGTACTCTCACTTGGTGTACCCCAGCATATGCATAAAATATCTGTGAAAATTTTTGACTCGATCATTTGGTCATCGAAGTTGCAGGAGAAAAATGAAAGAAAAAACACCCTTGTTGCAAACATTGTGTGATTTCAGGGGCCTAAAAAAGGCTTCAGGTCTGAAGTATTTTAGTACTTTGAGTGAGAAGTTACATCTTTCTAAAAAACTATGTTACTTCAGAGGGAGCAGTCTCACAATGTTTTATACTAAGGACATTGATACCAAGTAAGTTTTTATGCTAACAACTATTTTATTAGTAATTAACATTAGTGTCCATTTCCTTTAAAGGAATAGGTCTCATACTTTTAAATAATTACCAACGGTGTTCCCTGCTTTAAAAACTTAGGGCTTTATGAGTCAGGCATGCAACTTTTCCTCGGATCAGCTGATTTCCCCTTTTTTATCGAAAAATACTGTACAGAATCATGACATTTTGTAATTTCCTCTTTTTTAAAGATGCTATGTCAGATTTTTTGCCCCAAACATTACAAAAAAATATTTTTTTGAGTGAATGGTATTTCAAAGAGTATCACCCGCTCTAACGAAAAAAAGTTTAACTTTTACTTTTAATGGTCAGGAACCATGACAAAAATTGAAAACGTTTCTTATAAAACACATCAGAATTGGTCACGTGATATATTGTTGGGATCCCGACAAAAACTAAGTTGGAGCACTTTATTTCACTGCTACTAATAATTGGCGGACTGGGGTCAAATCGGCCCAAAATTTGACAAAAAAGTGAAGTTACATGTGAGTGGATAAATTATTTTGGATGTTTGGATCTGACTACATCTTTAACTTACCACAAGAACATCATCATTGATTCTTTTGTTCCTTAGCACCAGGTCAAAATCTCCAACTGAACCAAGCCTGAAAAAATGGTTTTCAACATCAAATGAGAACACATTGGGTTTTTCCACAAAATAGTCTTGCCTAATTTCATTGCAAAGCTAAATGTTTAGAATGAACCATAGCGTGTGTTCACCACATTTATTATTTTTTTTATTTTTATTAGCACCAGGTCAAAATCTCCAACTGAACCAAGCCTGAAAAAATGGTTTTCAACATCAAATGAGAACACATTGGGTTTTTCCACAAATAATCTTGCCTAATTTCATTGCAAAGCTAAATGTTTAGATGAACCATGGCGTGTGTTCACCACATTTATTATTATTATTTTTTTTTATTATGAGAGATCACCTAACATCACATTCACAAGGTCTGGACAACCACTTCAAATTGAGGGCTACACTTAGGGTTATGGACCCAAATCAACTGTCGGTAAGGGCACTTTGAAACCTACTCCTGGAGCTGAAACAAAGTTATTCCCTTCACAACTTAGGTATGTTTCCAGAGAGATCATAACAACAATATTAAAAAGACTTGACTTCAACTAATAAAATGTTGGTTGGTCGGGTTGACATACAGGTATCTTTCCTCGCCTTCCACCTCTAAGACCGCTGTTCAAATCACGCCGGGGGCACTACATGGATTGGGTTTTCAGAACCTTAATGACAGCGTGGGTTTCCCTGGTTTACCTCTCTTGGGTTTTCCTCCCCCACCTAAAACTGCAAAATTCTTACATGTCTTCTCTCCATTGGGTCCCTGGCTAGTGCAATGATTAAAGGGAAGGTACACGTTTGGTAATTGTCAAGGACCTGTCTTCTCACTTGGTGTATCCCATCATAAGCACAAAATAACAAGCCTGTGAAAATTTGGGCTCAATCGGTCATCGAAGTTGCGAGAAAATGATGAAAGAAAAAAACACCCTTGTTGGACGAATTTTGTGTTTCAGATAGGAATAAAAGACTTCTAGCTAGAAGTCTTTAATTATTTTAGTGAGAAATTACATCTTCCTCAAAAACTACGTTGTTTCAGAGGGAGTTGTTTCCCACAATGTTTTACACTATCAACAGCTCTCCAATGCTTGTTACCAAGTCAGTTTTTAAGTTAATATTTGTTTTGAGTAATTACCAAACGTGAACCTTCCCTTTAAGTGCACTTTCCTGAGAGTCTGTGGCTTCACCACCAGAATCAATTAAATGAAATTAAATAAATGTAGGGGTGTAATGTAGAAGAAGCTGATGCCTGGGGTGCGTTCCACTCGCGCAAACGTTGCCAACAGTTGCGCACGTTCGCCAACAATTTCAAGTGGAACGAGTTGTTCGCCGCCACCATTGGCGAACGTTGGCAACTTTAGGCGAACATACTTCGGAGGTGTTGGCGAGTGATTTTTAAAATGGCGGACAAGCATACGGTATTATTTCTTTGTCACAAACATAATTACATTGTATTTTTGGTGGATGATAATGCAGATTTGGAATAACAAAGTTAATTAGTTGATGTAATGATGTCAAAAAGAGGACTATTGCAGCAAAAACGAAGTTAAAAAAAAACCTACGTATGGTGCGTGCCATCTTCATTTCAGGGTGCCGCCATATTGACATCGCGTATACGCACCAATCGTTCAAACGATAAAAAAACGTTTGCGCGAACAGTTGCGAGTCGTTTGCGCGAGTGGAACGCACCCCTGCTAAGTACTGACCTGTTTCCCTGTATAGTAGAACCATCGTTAATGATATTATCAACTGGGAAACCATGGGCTGTTGCCCAACGCTCATAATACTTATATCTAATGCAAAATAAAAACACAAGTAAAGTTTATTTCAATGAAGTTCAGCATAAAAAAAAAAGTAATTTGGGTTGAACAAAGAACAAGTTGAGTGGGACTTGAACAAGTGACCTTAGGATTAATATCCTGGTGCTGTACCACTGAGTTAACTAGCCCTTTGTTGGCAGTCTCCCAATTGTGTCAATATCTTTGTTCGGACAGGGGTGGGGGTGCCAGTCAAAAGCTTTACCACCTATAACTGCCAGGGATCATACCAAAGTTTACGATAAAACCTGGAGGTCGCAGGTTTAAGTCAGGCTCTTTATTAAATTTTCCTTTGATCAATCCGATCAGTTTTCTTTCAGTTTATTACTTTTTTATTAAATTGCAACATTACATTTTGTTTATGGAAAGGTTTGCGGTAACACCATGTAATGACTATCTCTAATGAGTTGGGGTGGTTCTGAAAAGAACCATTGGTTTCAACTTGACGTTTCGATCAGTAGGCTCTGATCGTCTTCTGGAGAAAGCTTTCTGAAAAGAACCGTTGGTTTCAACTCGACGTTTCGATCAGTAGGCTCTGATCGTCTTCTGGAGAAAGCTTTCTGAAAAGAACCATTGGTTTCAACTCGACGTTTCGATCAGTAGGCTCTGATCGTCTTCTGGAGAAAGCTTTCTGAAAAGAACCATTGGTTTCAACTCAACGTTTCGATCAGTAGGCTCTGATCGTCTTCTGGAGAAAGCTTTCTCCAGATTCTCCAGAAGACGATCAGAGCATATACTGAACGAAACGTCCAGTTGGAACCAACGGTTCTTTTCAGAACCACCCCAACTCATTAGAGATAGTCATTACATGGTGTTACCTCAAACCTTTCCATATCGTATTTCCACCATGCAAAGTTTCAAATCCTACTTATTACTTTTATTGCCCTTTGATGAGACAATATTGATATTATGAGAAGTTTCCCGAACAATCCCAAAAATCTACTCTGCGGTAATAGATTATAGCAAGACAGTTCTCTAAAGAACCTGGCAAGTAGATACACACAAATAGTATTGATATTGTCATTAATGGACAAATATTTGAAGCTTTGCAAAGAACTAAAAGCGCCACTTTCACCTCCCTCAAAAAGACCGATCCACTAAGCTCCGCCCCATTGCGTATTGACCAATCACAACGCAACGAAGGTCCGACAAATAAGGTCCGACATGCGTGCGCGTATCTTGACGCGCGCGGCAGAGTTGTGCAGAAAGACATTGGAGAGCGCCACGTGTTCTTGCTCACACGTGCGTCGTGGGCGGAGCCTACTGGATCGATCTATTGCTATTCCAGAAAGGCAAACTCCAGCTCTTTAACTCTACTTACTTGTCTGCATTGGTGACAAGGTAAACATCACTGAAAACTTGCCGCCTGCAAAAGAAATGGATACAAACCAACCAGTCACAAAACTGAATAGCATGTTATGAATCTTAGAATTTATATTGCTCTTTTTAGGTACACCATAGCTGCAACAATTGTAACTGAATGTTTCTGGCCTCCACACATACTCAGTTGCAATCTCCCAAGGAGATAAAAACTTTCAGATGCGATCCCAAGATTGGAAATTTTTTTACAGTTGCAATCGTTGCAGCTTTTGGGAGGGCAAACAGGCTTGGTGTCTCAGTTGTAATAAGACCTATATCTCAACCCAGCAATCCCATGTAATACTAGATCATCAGATCATCCCAGGTAGGATACAGTCATTCTCAAACTCATTTTTCCCAAGAACTGTCATCCGGTGGAACTCACTCTCCGGCAACATCATCACCTCTCCTTCAGTTGAGGTATTCAGGGGAGTGGTAGCAGCAATGAGTTTTTGTTTACTTGCACCTTGTACAAACGCACCCCTGCATCGCTCATGGACAAGTAGTCCCTCGGCTTTACATCCTGTCTTATGGACCCTTCCGAGTATTCAAGTAGAAGTAGAAGTAGAAGTAAGTGCAAGACTCTTAAACTATTGGAGTACCACAAACTACACCTTAACTTACTCCTAGAACTATGAGGTTCATTCCTCAATCGTCTCCACGTTCATGGAGATAGCAGAACAAACTTAATTATTCTAGAAATAGTAACTTACGTGTTGATGGCATCCCACCAGAAGTCTAAGATCTTCTTTCCTCCGATTCCTGGCAACAATGACTTTGGAACTCCTTCCAGACTGGAATAATGTCCAAAGGCATTGTTCTGTCAAACGAAAAATTGTATAAAAAAAATGATGTTTACAGGGAAGGTTCACGTTCGTAATCACACTTGAAATGAATGGCAATAAAAAACTGACTTGGTTATAGAAAAGCTTTGGAAAAGTTTCCGTATGGCGCCACCACTTTTTCATTTGAAATAAAATAATATAGTATCTAATTTACCTGATTGATATATCCCTTTTTGTAAAAATGAGTGAAAAAGTGGTGGCGCCATACGGAAAGTTATCCAAAGCTTTCGATAGTTTAAAAGCATTTTGAGAATCACTTCTCTTTCAAGTAATGTGGTTATGAAAAAATATATCAGTTTTTAATTTTACCCCCCCCCCCAAAATTTGAGTCTGAGAATTGCTTTTGTGGCTGAGTGTTGTGAGCGGTGTGAGGGGTGTGAGGGGGCAACTTGCTAGGGGGGGGGGGGACCTTGTAGTGGGCGACTGCTGGGCTGGGGGGGAGGGGGGCCGAGTTGACTGGTTTCCTATCAAATAAGGTAATGCCACAATGTAGTAAATAATTATAAAATTTGCTTCCTACCTGCAATATATAGTATATATGCGATATTGTTTTAATGTTTTCTCAAAAAGTAAAAAGCATTTCATTGAATAATATTTCAAGAGAAGTCTTTCACCGAAAGTGTTATGGCTTTAATATTATAAAAAAAAATAATAATATTAATCAATATATGGATCATATGGAGGTAGAAATACTCGTAGTCAACCATCCATTGGATCCAGACCTTGAGAGTACACATGCTAGAAGTGAAGGAAAATTAATTCATATAACAATTTATTAATCAAATCAATTTATTAATAATCAAATTTAAATAAATAAGACTCAGATAAAATAAATAAAAGAAATTAAAAACAAAACACCTTTATTTCATTTTCCAGAACACGCCCATGTCCAGCCACCAGGATTACACAAATCATGATCCCTAGTTGTCCCTTCTCTCCAAACCAAAGTTGAACTTTTGTTAAAAACAAATCACAAAACAAAAGCAGTGGGCCGCCGTGCCTCCCCTCCCCCACATACACACCACATGCATTGAACAGTGGTGTGTACGACTACGAGAGATAAACATTAGTGACCTTTGACCTTAAAAGGTGAACAAACTTTCCGACCAACAGTAGACTGGCAACCAGAACCCCCACTAACCCCAAACTACGTGTGTTTTTGCGCGTACACAACGTAGGACCCGACCATTAGGAAATTATATATCAAGCAATATGGCGGCTCTACGGATCCTTCGGTCGCGAGGTGAGCTTACAATTTACTGTTTTTGACAGAATAATGTGCGATATAATAGCTTTTTACTGGTCAATTAGTTTCTTGGAAACATCCAATGTGATTTTCATTGTGTTTGTTTTGTAAGACTATAACTGATAGAGACTTACAACAAGTTAAAGTTGTGTGTGTTTTGGAATGACGGATGATGAATCATTTTTTAGTAACGAAGTCGTATGCGTCTTGGTTGTTGCGCCCATTTTTCGGACGGCTTGCTGATTTTTATTTTGACTTCCACAATTTGGATGGAAGTTCCATCCAAATTGTTTTCTGAAATGTTTGTGATTTACCAAACATGTAACTTGGGGAAAGGTGTAGGTGTCATGTCCTAACGCCACCTTTTTGTATTTGTTATTAAAATAAAGATAGGGGGGCCTAGCCAATTAATTAAATTTAAATTATTAAAATTAAAATAAAAATATTATATTTTTTTGTAATAAAAGAAAAGTTATTTCTAGTTCAAATTTGGCATTATGAAAGTAAAACAAATTAACAACTTTTGTTTTGTGTGAACAACAAAATTAAAATGGGTAGTCAACAAAGGGAAGCGACAGTCATAATTTGGATTTTTTGTTTCCAATATTTTTTGTAAATTTTAAACAACATCTGATCAGATTAATTTTGACATAGCTGGATAGGTTTCTTGGAGACAATCAATTTGACATGTGACACCTCATTTGTTGGGGTTCGTGTCATACAAACCCAAGAATGATACGCCAGGTCAAAGTTCAAAAATGTTGTCATTGTTTTCATTAATAACAAAAAGTGTGATTTTTTTTACTGTAATTATGTAGCATACAAATGCATGTGAATTTATAAAAATAAAAAATACTAATAATAATTAAATTTGTTTGATTGATTTTTTAATTAATTTTTGTAACAATTGTGTTTTTTTGTTATAATCTTTAATGAATTGTACAAAACTAAGTCAAATATTGTTCAAGCATAACGTGCTGGCCAATCACTATATCAACTGCGCGCATAGCGTGTAGGCCTGGGCGAATTATTCAAATATCTGGTTAATGGCAAGTAGGTTTTCCTATCCATAACCGCGAATGCCTTTTTTTTCTTAACCGGATATCCGCATAGGGTGCGAATACCTATTTATAAACCGGATAGTTCTGTAATTACAACCAAGTAACCGGATATTCTTTAATATCCGAATATCCGCGGACGTCGGGCGACAACTGATATGAATGTTTTGTCTGAATCCTTATGAAACTTCTATGAAGACAGCATAAAACAGCATAAATAAGGTATTTAACTATGCTCACCTCCGTGAAGAGTTAAAACAATGACATTTCCGACGTATTTTGTTCAAAGATTACAAAAGTTTTCCTTCACGTAGAGTCAATCACGATCAAAAGAAAAAGCAAATCGCCATCTTTAAATTAGATCCAGTCATTTTTATGAATGAACCGAGTGTCACTGTCTAAAACTAATATCAATCCGCCCATAAGATCTCATTCACATTTTTTTAATAGCGCCCTCTAGCGGCGAAAAAAACTATTCGAATATCCGGTTAATTTCGTGTGTGAAAAGTAGCTTTGAATAACTCACCATTTGATAATGTTAACCTTGTCCAAATCCAACAAGGATTCAGTTTTCCAGAAGAGTAGAGACTAATAATTCCACACCAAAAAATATATCTGGGAAAATTAAATTTACTTTTGCGTTTTCAGGACCAGACATTGACGCGTCTAAATTGCTTAACGTCCATTTTGTCCACTGCCACAAGAAGTTTATTCTCAAGAATACTGGAGGATGCTCTTTCTTTCGAGATAATGCGAGAAATCGTACATTATGTAGAATGTTGTCAGCTTTCCAATGGTACCGTTCTGAAATAATTCACATGAATAAAAATGTAATTTTTGCCAAACTTTTCGAACACATGAAATACAGACATATTATGTAGATTTTTCTCCTGAAAATGTTTTGAAATGACATATTTATTGGTCATTACAGTTCTTTGACAGAAAATTATTTTAAAGCCTGACCTGGGTGTCGATGTACTTTTTTTTTGTATTATGAACTATCGCCAACAGTCGCAAAGCAAATTTATAGAGAATTTATGTCAAATTTATTATGCTTTTATTAATAAATCAGGAGCAGTTTTCACACCCTTTTAATCAGTAAGAAATTGACAGGCTCAAAACATCCTTCTGCCACATTTAAATGAGCATAACTTCCCCATTCTATAAGCTATTGAAATGAAATAAACACCATTGGATTGCTTTTGCTATCCTCTTTCCAATAGTATAAAACTTGTTTGGGTTTTGTGACAAAAATGCAAAAAGTGCCAGACTCCCTACTTTCTTCCACCTCTCTAAGACCTTGGTTTTAATCCATCCGGGGCACTTGGGGTTTCCTCCTAAAACTAAAAATTCCTTCCTTGTCTTCTCTCCATTGGGTAGTACCAGTGACCAAGTTTGCTTTTTTGAGAGACCTTGACTTCCCCTAACCAGATTATATCAAACAAATGAAAGATAAGAAACCTTCCACACTAAGGGCAGGAATGTCAATCATTCCTAGATAGTGTTTCCTGCTAACAAAAACATCCTCAAGAAAAAGGAAGGTCACATTTTATTATAACTGATTTGGCTTTGTTCTAAACTGTTAGGGAAATTTAAAAACGTTTTTTTTACAATCTAGTTAATAGTCACGAGGCCTGACACTTCATGGAGGCATCGAAGGAGATTACCCTCTCCAGTAGATATGTAAAATATCCTCATAGTCAAAGAGTCCTAAAGTGCCTTCGTGCCCTTGCTCTTTCTACGATAGTCTATTATTTTAAAAAGTTTTTTTTTATTTCATATATTTCATTGTTATACTACATGTACATGTATCTATAGCCATGGTATGCTCAGTTGCCCGTGTCATATGCACCCGGAACTATGACCCCTGGGCCCTTCACAAGGATGCCCTGTCAATGGCATGTGACGGGATACTGGGGTACTCTCCCCCAATCTCCCTAGTGTCGAGAGTGCTGGCAATGATAGAGCGCAAAAACTGCAAGATTCTGCTCATTGTGCTCTTTTGGCCCCGCCAATCCTGGTTCACCAGGGATGTCAGACTTCTCGTCAGGCCTTGAATACTCTCTTTACAGGCACACCAGTTTTCCTCTGCAAGGGGCACTTCTGCTTAGGGTATTTTAAGTTTGTATCATCGGAATCAAGCGGAGTGCACCACAGCATGGGGCACCACATCATCTTAGATTTTAGATGAAGTTATTGACTAATTGCTTGCCATTTTTTATTTCCTTACTCTGTTATAGCTTTCCTCGTTGGCCCACAAATGATGACTCGCTCCTTTTTGAAGACGGACAATGCAAGAACACCATACGCAATCACAGAGCTGCACACCACAGAACAGAACCACACAACAGGAGGTTAGACTAACAAAATATTCTGCCATTATGGAGTTCAGTATTAAGTAAGCTTGGGCGATATCACGATATTATCGAATATCGCGATATTAATTTGGAAACGATTTCGATATCGGATGGATTTGGTTTTAATCGAAATATCGATAATCGCGATATCGATTAAATATCGTGATGTACCCCATAGGTTTGGAGTAAAACCAGAAAAATAGATCATTAGAACACCTCTCTTATGCCATGACTGTCTCTTCTACAACTTTCACTTGGAGTTTGAAGACTGATGATGTCAAATTTAATTAATCGCGATTATATCGAATATCGCGATATATTGTCGGCGATATATCATGAATAAAATAAATCGATATCACCCAAGCTTAGTATTAAATTTCAGGGCAGCGGAGGGGCTGGGGCCAACTGCAAAATGTGTCAATCACTTCTGCTGTTTTTTTTTTTTTTTAATTACCCTTAAAGACACTGGACCATATTGGTAATTGTCAAAGACCAGTCTTCGCACTTGCTGTATCTCAACATATGCATGAAATAAACCTGTGAAAATTTGAGCTCAATCGGTCATCGAAGTTGCGAGATAATAATGAAAGAAAAAACAACCTTGTAACACGAAGTTGTGTGCTTTCTGATGCTTGATTTCGAGACCTCAAATTCTAAATCTGAGGTCTCAAAATCAAATTCGTGGAAAATCACTTCTTTCTCAGCAACGTTACTTCAGAGGGAGCCGTTTCTCATAATGTTTTATACTATCAACCTCTCCCCATTACTCGTTACCAAGTAAGGTTTATGCTAATAATTATTTTGAGTAATTACAAATAGCCTTTAAACATCACTCTTTCACAGTGATTTCTGGGTTGTTTAACTCAGGTTGACAAGTAGTGTGGGATGGCAGATTAGTCTATATGGACCCATTATAATGTGCGCATAAATTCTACTGTGTGCACAAAAAAATTAATCTTTTGAGTTTGAATACATGTAATCTTCATGTGTGGACATTTTCAGAATGCTATAATCTTTAGTGTGTGGGTCCAGGGAACATCTATTCATCTGTTGAGACCATTAGAGAATGTGCCCCACAATTACAGTTATTTACCTGTAACACAATCTGCCTTCTGATTACGCCCAGTGGGCTGCTCGGAGGGTTAAACACAATACTTGTTACTGGGGAAGTTAGGAAATCGGCTGGGACTACTACTTTCGCTGATAGGATCCAGTTGGCTGCTCGGAGGGTGGGCTGCTCGGAGGGTTAAACACAATACTTGTTACTGTAGAAGGTAGGAAATCGGCTGGGACTACTACTTTCGCTGATAGGATCCAGTTGGCTGCTCGGAGGGTGGGCTGCTCGGAGGGTTAAACACCATACTTGTTACTGCGGAAGGTAGGAAATCGGCTGGGACTACTACTTTCGCTGATAGGATCGAGGGGACTTTTACTTTTAACTACCGCGGAGTGAGTTCTTAATTTGTCTCATGAATTGGTCGTAATAATTTGTTTCCTTACTGTTTCAGGTCAGTCAACGGGTATGATGGCATCAACTCATTGGAATGTTGAGCATGCAGTAACCCTGGCCCTAACAGCAGCTATCCCTACTGCGTTCATTACCCAACATCCTCTTGTTGACTACGTCCTGGCTGGATGCATGACTCTTCATGGACATTGGTCAGTTTCATTCAATTGTCTCAATTTGCTTATTTCACTTCTATGGTGGTTGGGCACCATACCAAATCAATTATTGTGTTTGTAACTTTGTCCAGTTGGGCATGAACCTTGCGCATCCATGCAACACCGAGGGAAAAATGTGGTGTTTAAAGGCGGTGGACACTATTGGTAATGAATCAAAATAATTATTATCATAAAACCTTTCTCGACTATGAGTAATGGGGAGAGGTTGATAGTATAATACATTGTGAGAAACGGCTCCCTCTTAGGCGCCTTGTCAAAACCTCCCAAGCGTTCCTCCGCTGACAGTCCGCGGACTGGACAGCAAATATCGCTGTTGCTAAGGACCTCAGACAGTCGGCGGAAGAACGGCCATGTGCGTTGAAGCGCAGCAAAGTTAATGAGCTATCCATGCCGGGCGCTATTGTTAGTATAACAATAAGTCTCATGAATAAACAGGTTGTGTTTTCAGGTCATGAATATCAGCGGCTTGGACGCGGAACGGCCGTTCTTGCCCAGAACAATACATTTTCAACTCATGAATACCATCGTTCTGGAAGTGGACAGGCCGCACCACTAGATAATTACACCATAAATGTTGGATACGCCTGCCAACTGTGCTGCACCTAAATGTATCCCGAGCCCTAAATGTAGCCTCCATTTTAGGTGCCGCACAGCCGACCCCCAGCGCATAAGATAATCGCGCACTTCATAAACCAGGGAACGATTTCGCCTGTATCGAATCGCAATTTGCGATGCAATTTGGATGATCTGATTTGCAACTCTAAAAAGTGCATCGCAAATGTTGCGATCCAACTTGCGATGCATATTTTTTGCAACATTTATGCTTGATACAAAAATATTGATTTTTTCTTTGAAACCATTCACATTTTAATTAATTTTCCCGCAAGAAAAACGATGCTGAATTGATAAGAAATCACCGCCGATGACTATTGTTTTCTTCCAGGATGTTGAATACTTTTACACATCGCTCTGGCAGTAGGGCAAAATCGACCAATGAAAAAATTTGTAACGCGCTATATGGAAATTCAACAGCCAATAGAAACACGTGTCTCTGAGACTGTGGCTTTCTCCTCCTCAGACATTGGCGAACCATATTATTGCTAAAATTATGATTGGTATAATTAAAGGCAATTTTCAGTTATGCTACTAATTGTATCAAACACGTCCCGTTTTCCCCTATGACAAATATATCATTGCCATGTTCCAAGATATTCCAGACAATAAACACTACCATAAATTTCCATCTTCCCTTATTAAAAAACAAATTCCCAAATTTATCGCATCCCGTCCCCTGTCACTGCTACTTAGATGCCCACTTGGAACGGAGCTTGCACGTAGCCTGAAATTTTTGTCAGTCGAAGCCGGGAATAAAGGAAACCATTTCTAGAATTCAAATGTTTTGGGCATGTAGGTCAAACCAAGATTGGAGGAAATGGCTTTTTACACATCCACCCTTGCTTTTCAATAAGCAAAGGTAAAACCATTGTTAACCACCTGCGTTCCTCCGCGGTTCCGCCGATCAGCTAATAAGCTGGACCTCACAATGGCCAACCGGTCGCTCCGCGGAGCCGCTGGAATATTCATGTTTATTGACATGTAAATGACCTGCCCGGTTGCTACAGGTTCTTTTGTTTCAAAAATCCGCTGACTCCCGCAGAATGCACGCTGAATGAAACGGCTTGGAGGTTTTGACAAGGTGCCTTTAGTGACGTAGTTTACGAGAAAGAAGTAATTTTCCACGAATCTGATTTCGAGACCTCAGATTTAGAATTTGAGGTCTCGATATCAAGCATCTGAAAGCACACAACTTCATGTGACCATGGTGCGACAAGGGTGTTTTTTTCTTTCATTATTATCTCGCAACATCGACGACAGATTGAACTCAAACTTTCACAGGTTTGTTATTCTATGCATATGTTGATATACACCAACTGTGAGTGTCCAGTGTCTTTAAAGGAAACCTGAGGGAGTATACCGCTGTGCCTAAAAGCTCAGTTGGTAGAGCATCTGCCCGGAGTGTCGGGTCTTTGGTTCAAATCCCAATGAGGACCATTCAATTTTTCTCTCATCCCATGTTTGATTATATTTCACTTCTAATGTCACCAAATCAAAAGCACTGAATACTCAGTATTTTTCCTGAGTTCTGCTAAAAACAAATCAGCAGCCAAATCTTTGGTAATTGCCAAAGAGCAGTATTCTCACTCGCTGTATCCCAACATAAAATAACAAATTTGGGGAAATTTTGGTGCAGTTACGCATCAAAGTTGCGAGAGAATAATGAAAGAAAACACACCCTTGTTGCATTACTTTGTGTGCTTTAAGATGCATAATAAAAGGCTTCAGCTGAAGTCTTTTATTATTTGAGTGAGAAATGACCTCTTTCTCAAAAACTGTGTTACTTCAGAGGGAGCCGTTTTTCACAATGTTTTATCTTATCAACAGCTCTCAATTTCTAGGTACCAAGTAAGTTTTTGTGCTAACAACTGTTTTAAGTAGTTTTCAGTGCCTTTAACGGCACTTGACAGGGGTTGGTAACTGTGAACTCTCACTTGGTGTATCCCAACACTGCATTTAACCCATAAAAAAATGTTAAAGACACTATTGGTAACGACTCAAAATAATTATTATCATAAGAACTTACTTGGTAACTAGTAATGGGGAGCGGTTGATAGTATACAAATATTGACTGCTTCGAGTGTTATGGTTAAAACTACGACTCCCGAGGTGATCCCCAGAGTGTTCCATTTTACCGAGGTGCAGCCGGGGGAAAATGGAATGGTCCGGGGATCAACGAGGGAGTCGTAGTTTTAACCATAGCACGAGTTAAAGCAGTCGATATTTGTTTTATAACACCCCACCAGACTATTTATCATCTTCGTACACGTAACGTTCGTACGCGCCTTTCAGATACACAGATGCACAACTGATTGGGTTTGAGGTGAGTAAAAAGACGTCTGGGTACTGTACCCCGTGTGATAGTCGTGAGACTATCACACGGCAAACGATGCACTATCACACGGCTGCCGTCTAGCAAAACTAATACATATCAAGTGACGCGCTCTAAACCAATGAAAAGGCAGAATATTGGTAAGGGGTGTTATAATATAAAATATTGTGAGAAACGGCTCCCTCTGAAGAATATCGCAACTTTGATGACCAATTGAGCTCAAATTTTCACAGGTTTGTCTTTTAATGCATCTATATGTTGAGATACACCAAGTGAGAAGACAACTCTTTGACAATTACCAATAGTGTCCAGTGTCTTTATTGAATGATAGTAATGATCTTGTTATTTTTTATTATAGGGGAATGGAAGCAATCTTCGCTGACTACATCCCTGGCAAGACTCTCCCCAAAGTAGCCCACAGCTGCCTCTTGGGCGTCTCCGCTCTCACATTCGCTGGACTGTGCTACTTCAATTACAATGATGTCGGAATCACCAAGGCTATCATGATGCTATGGTCGTAAGAAATCCACTACCCTCAAGAAATAAATCAACTGGACTCATGACAGGTTATACTCAAGCCAAAGTACATGTAGCAAGCGTTACTTGTCCTTTACTTTTTATGTTTTAAGCCCGGTTCATGCAATAATCGGTACGCCCTCAGGCTCCATTTTCAATTGTAACGCAATAAAATTCTTGCAGTAAGTAAGAACCAGGCTTAAGTCCCTTTGTTCTTCAAGAAGTTCCCATCATTTAATTAAAAAAGCTAATAGAGCTACTTTAGCAGAGAGCATTGCTTAACAAAATGCTGCTCAGCAAAAAATAAGCAGAAAGCCAGTCACAGATTGTATATGTTTGTGACATGATATTTTGGCTGATAACCTTTTTCTGGTTAAGGCTTAGTTTTGTTACTTGAGCAGCTCTTTGATGACACACTTTCAAAGGAATTTATTTTCTTAACTTGTGTTTTTTTGTACTTAAATCAGGCTTAAGTCAAATGAATGTTGAATGAGAACTCTGGGTGTGTTCGATTAGCTTCCCTGGGTCGACACTGATCTGCCCCCGGTACGTTCGAATAGCTTTGAGGTCATTCCAGGGGCTCACCCGAGTCAGCCCCAATTGCCCTGCTTGTGGAATGGTCACTTGGGGCTGGTCGAGGTGCACGGCGTCCCAAGAGAGGGTGAGTGATCATTCGGTTAGCTCTTGTAAGGGGCTCACCCGAATGAGCACCGCGGGGTCAACACAGGGAAGCTAATCAAACGCACCCAATGTCATCACTTAAAGGGAGGGTATACCTTTGGTAATTACTCAAACAATTAATGACTGTAAACACTTACATGTACTTTGTAGGAAGCACTGAAGGTTTTAACAATGTGTAACACTTTGAGGCACATTTCCCTTCTCTTTAATGTGGTTTTAGAGAGAGGGATACAAAAACATTTCAAACTGAGAAATGTTTCTGAATGAAACATTTCTGAGATTCTGTATTCCAACATTGGATTATTCCTCCTTGTTGGACATAACCACTCCAATCTCTTGCAATATCTTCAAAACGCTACCACCTTTTGTATACATCTACATAGGATTAAAACAACCGAGCGAACTAAAACACCAAAGGTATACTTAACCTTTAAAGATCAAAGTATGGGTACATAATGAACATATAAATTTAATTCAATAATTGGGGATATGTAAATGACAATATAAAGTTGTAAGATATTTAAAGAAATTGATTCTAATTTTAAAAAAGCACAGTCTTATGTTGCTGATAATGTTTTGTTTATTTTATTCGGAAAACAAATTAACTATAACAAGAGAGAAAAAAAAATTGGTGATGGGAAGAATTATTTGCTCTAAACGAAAGTCAAATAAGTTCATTTATCATGGATCACCAACATGAATTTAAAACTATTTGTAAATTGTTTTTTTTTTTTCTCTAATTTTTCACGCTTGAATTTTGCACACTTCTATCCTCGGTTCCATACAGAACATTTTCATACTAATTATTTTTGGTTTTTACCCATACACCGATGTGTGTTAGCACTGTATACTCAGTACTTTCCCGAGTCCTGTGAAAAAAATATCACAGTGAGTATACAGTGCTAACACACATCGGTGTATGGGTAAAAACAAAAACAAAAAAATATTCTTTATCCCCGATGCAAATTTAACATCTATTATATTTCATACTAATTACTCTATTCATGAATTCTCGATTCACTACTCAAGCAGAAGGGGGGTGTAAGGAGGATGGTTTATTGGTTAAAATGTTTTATTGCTTCTTCTTTGTATAGGTTTAGGTTTCAGGCCAGGAGTTTCATCTTCAAAGAGGGCAAGTCCATTTTAATTTTGCAAAGGGCACTTCCAATGCAAAGTATTTAGGTATATCGAAAAAAAAAATTTATGGGGCACCAAGGCCAAGACCTGGGGCAAGGACGGCCATGGCCTCTGTTTGATTCCTGGACTAGGTTGCTTTGCTATTTACTCTTTATTTTGTGGTAGCTGTTGTTGAAATGGCTTTTCAGTTTGGCTTAAAAACATATTTAATTTGGAATTTTATGAAATCAGAGGTTCGAGCAGACGCTGCTAGTATGGGTCAGAAATGATTGTAAACTTTATTGACAAAGTTTGTTCTTATTATAAAGCCAGCAGCCAAAAATTCTGCACTTATCAACAAAGATCCTCTTTCGCGCAAGTCTTCTGAACCTCTGACTTCATTGTAGTATGCTCCCCTGGTGGGACAATAGTTTGATTGCATGACGCTACTATTATATAACCCGGAACAAGGACAGGAACAAGACCAATTAATTAAATCGTGTATTATTTTAATGAATCCTTTTTGCTGTTTGTCTCTTAAGTTACTGAAGTTAAACAAGTACATGCTGCAAAAAAAACACAATCCAGGAAGCTACCATAAAGGACATACATGTTCAATGTACATGAATGTACATGTATATATCATGAACTTATTGAGTCATAAATAGTCCGAGATTGGGAACAGTAACCATGGTAACTTTATTGTTGCCTAGTGATGATAAATAAAACCCATGACAAGTTAGATGACGCATTGTGCTGAAACTTTCATTGGAGTTTTTAGATCAATATCATAATTCAATGAAAATAAATGTCATTTTAGATGCAGGTTGACTTCAAACATGTATTAAAAAACAAATCCTAGTTCAGGTACTAGTGTCAGGTACTAAAGTATTGAATGTGGTATGAAGGCCTATAATGTAAGCCGTTTATGTAAGCCTGATCCTTCTAAACTACCGACAAAGTTGTCTTGTATATAAATGTCGTACGCGTCTCTTTATTGTTAAAACGAGTTCTGTTTTATTTTATTTTAAATTCTAGTCTTATTTAGACGACCTCTGAACTTGATTGAAGACTAACTGCAGTAGGCTATCCAATGAACTGTACCTAAAGATTTAAAGGAACACGTTGCCTTGAATCGAACGGGTTGGTCTATAAAAAGTGTTTGAAACTGTTGGTTATGAAATGCATGTGGTTAGAAAGATGTTTTAAAAGTAGAATATAATGATCCACACAAGTATCACTCAAAATTGCACGGTTTTCCATTTTTGTCGCGAACTAACACGATCAGCCATTTATGGGAGTATAAATGGCCGACCGTGTTAGTCGACGAGGTAAAAAGAAAAAACACGCAATTTCAAGGCATATTTGTGTAGATAATTGTATTCTACCTTTACAACATCTTTCTACCCATATGCATTTTATAACAAACGGTTACAGAACGCTTTTCAAAGACCAACTCGACAGATCCAAGGCAACGTGTTCCTTTAACACTTGATCCAAATCTCACGAACTTGTTACCAAACTGCTAGTCCGTTTCGCAAACTTGACGACCAAGTATTTTGATTTAAGTTTGAATGATTGTACATGATGGCTCTGAGTAACGAACTTTTACAAAAATTGTGTCTTGGTTAAATGTCAAGTTAAACGTGCATTTGGCTACTCGTTCTAAGAGTTTGTTCCGTTCACCGGTAAAGGCAAAGCTTGTCAGTCACAAAAACACAGGGATCTGATGTATTGCAGTCTGTGCAGGGCCCATTTTCATAGAGCTGATTAAAGCCATTATACACTTTTAAACAGTATTGTCCAAGTCCCACACTTCGTGTCTCACAACTTATATATAAAATAATAAACCTGTGAAAATTTAGGCTCAATCGGTCTTTGGAGTCGGGAGAAAATAACGGGAAAACCCACTCTTGTTTCCGCACGTTTCGCCGTGTCATGACATGTGTTTAAAATGAATCCGTAATTCTCGCGTACGAGAATTGATATTGTTTCAATGTTTTCTCAAAAAGTAAAGCATTTCATGGACTAATATTTCAGGAGAAGTCTTTCACCATTACCTTCTGTAAACCCTGTAAATTATTTGTAAACCTGTGAACTTTTTTCTTTTTTTTCTGTACCGAAAGTGTATAAGGGCTTTAACGGTTGATTTTGTCCTTACTGCGCAAGTTTCCATTTTATACGCTGCTTACCGTACCTGTTTTAAAAGACATGCTAACCTTCCAGTGCTTACTGTATGACAGTTTAGGATGTAACCATGCAAATCCATGGTGAATGCATAGGCTGGCTGCCTAATTCTTTTGCCAACCTATAAAATATGCTTACACTTTAAACATATTTTTCTGCTATAGTTAGCACAAAAATTTGCTTACCGTTAAGCAGCGCTATGAAATTGGCTCAGATGTCATATTAAAAGTTATCAATAATATGGTAAGCTCTCAAAACTTATTCAGCTTAAAACGTTTTCAGCCTAAAACTCCTTTTTATTTAATATTGCTTTGAACCTACACATGTATAATCTAGAAAAATTTATTCAGATTTGCCTTCATGTAGACTAGATTAATGACATCACACCCAAAAAAAGGGTTTGTTTGAAAATAATCATAGACAGCAAAAAATACAAAACAAGTTTTTCTTTAGTTTATCTCTAGAACATAAAAACTAGCAAACACACTATGTGTGTTTATGAAACAGTGTGAAAACTGAAATAAATATTAAAATTGTAATTGTTACTTGTTAAATTGTTTTGAATTTTTATGTGTTTATTATTGAGATTGTATATGAGTGAACTTGTTGTGTGTGTTTTTTTTCTTCAAAATATTGCGGATTGAAATTGGCAACTGAATTTGGGATGAACAATTTCTTTGTTTAACATCAAATTTTTAAATTATTACCATCATTTTCCCTTGTGGGTTATCACTTGATAACTCCTAAAGAGTCAGGGGATTCGAGAGTGCAAATATGGCAGTTTCATCAGGTTGAATGGCTTATGACTGCCCCCTCCCCTCCCCCAACAAAGATATAGTGACCACCAAAACGGAGAGGCCAGTTGTTACGAGCGCCAGCACGTTAATCCGGAGGTCATTGGTTCAAATCACTTGCTCTAGTTAATTTGTCTTTGTTCAACCCCATATTATGTACAATTTTACCCAATCAATTTCTGTCGTGGTATATTACTTGAAACTCTTATGAAAAAGATGTTTTTTGTCGAAACCCTAAAACTCTCTGCCCGAAACAGACCACAAAAACACAACCATAATGTCATGATTGAGGACTAAGAATGTTACAAGTTTTACAACGAGTAAGGGAATTTCGGAAATAGCTTTGGAAGATCTTTAATTATCATGGATACCCCGAAACGAAACAAATGTTATGTGACAAACACTCTGCCTGAGTCAGATCACACAACACACGACAATAAATTTATGATTAAAGACTAAAGAATTGTACAATTTTTATAAAGGGAAAGGGAATTGGGAAATATGAAACCACGAAACGAAACAAGTGTAAATGTGACAAACTCTCTGCCTTGAGTCAGATCACACAAAACACCTTTAAGAATTGATGATTAAGAACTAAGAATTGTACAATTTTAAAAGGAAAGGAAAATCCTAATCCCTTGGTCCCCCCCCCCCCCCCCCTCCGCACCGGATGGAGTGGGCGGGGCTATTCACCCTTTGATCCCCTATCTGCATGTGTACTGACCGACTGACAACAAGTCTAAACACAGTAGTCTAAGCCCCGCCTCTTCTAATACAACAAAGCACGTGTTCGCTGAAGCATGGCCAGAGTGTAGATTAGACAGCTAGCTAGGCGTCTTTCGTCATTGAAAATAACACACACGGTACATAGTCCTACAGCATCACGGCCGACCTAAGTACTATACTAACAGGGGAAAAACCTTACGGTGTTTCACATCTTCTGGACTTCATACATACATTTTGAGTGAAATATGATACGGATAATTCCATAAGTTTACCAGTTCAACATCATCTTTCCAGTTTGTATACCTTTATTGTATGAACAGATTTACGTTGATAGAGGTGAGTTCTTCCTCCCATGGATGGTTAAAAGTGAAATATTGTTCGCACATTCACAAGAAGAGGGTTGATAATTTTGGTTGGATGGTTTAATTAGTTCTTTGAAAAGTTAAAGTCCACAAATGGAATGGGCCAATTCACATGTCATGTACTCGTCGGCTTCGTTTGTTTAGTGTTACTCAAGGCGTCCTTGTGTATGTATGATGCTGGTAGTAGTGGGTAAACTGCTGGTTCTCTATGGTGGACGTCTTTCAGTGGTCAGCTAGCTCATCACAGTTAACAACTGGGCGTCTCCTGAAGAATGGAACATCTTTGCACTTGCAGGGTCTCAATCTCATTCATTGAGGTGCTGCTTACCTCCTGATTCTAAACCCTGATTCTGCTGAGTAGCATTGCATGATTGCTTAACTAAATTACTGGTTGTAACTTTTAGTTTAAACGATTGCTTGTATTTTTTGTAGGAGTGCACTGGCACTGTTTGTTGTGACTACTGTACTGTAGTTTGTGCATGATGATGTTGATCAGTTGATGATGATAATATGGCTTGCATATTGTCAACAAAATATTGTGCTGCTATACTACAGTTAACCAAATTCACTACAACCATGGATGGAGGTAGTTGCGATAACGTGACCCTCCGTTGACGGCGAAGCCGAAGTTCGCCGTCGGGAGGAGGGTTACGTTTTGCAACTAGGATGGAAAGAACCTCCATGCTAACTACATACAATGTACTACTACTAGCTACCTACTTCTATAACGATGATGAGGTTCATTTTGCTATCGTCTCCAAGATAGCGGAACAAACCTCATTATAGTTATATAGGAGAATAAGTTACCTACTTACTAATTTAGTTACGATCTCAGCCCCCCCCCCCCCCCCATCCTTCTTCCGCTCCGGTCTGTCTGTCTCGCTGTGTCAGTGTCATGGAGGATGAAGGGATGTTTAAATTGCAAATTCTATCAATAAGTCTATATTTAGAAGCCCTTCCATAATTAGTTGCGATAACGTAACCCTCCTCCCAACAGCCGCAAGGCCATCGGGAGGAGCTGCCGTCGGGAGGAGGGTTCATCACTACCGGTACTATGTGATAGAATTGTTTAGTTTTTAGTTGCCTTTGACATTTCTTTGGAAACCACCTTATTTTAAGAGTGGTTTCCATTAACAAACGTATCCCTTCCCTTTTTAATTAACAAAGAAAGTTATTTTTTCTTAATTAACAGAGAGAGTTACCGTCCAACTAAATTTCTTCCGACTGTGTGTGACCTACCCGTGTCTTCATCATGGGCGTAGGTTCCAAATTAATGTTCTACCCAACACTTGGATTTAATGTCGTCATGAAGAAAGTTTCATCACGAAGATGGTACGACAGAATTGATCAAACAGTTGTGCTTGGTGCTTTGCCGTTGAGAAGTAACAACTACGCTCAAGAGGTATTTTATAATTAATTTTGTCCCTGTACCGTTTTGTATTTTAAGCACTGACTGTATCAGTACTTTCAAGAGTTCTGTAAAAAAAAAAATTGACAGACATATCATTTGGTTGAGATTTGAACCCTTGCTAGAGTAGATGTCTTGCCACTAGACAACCGAGCTAGCTACATGTAGCCTCGGCCCAATTGAATAAAGCCTGTTAGCACAAAAATTTGCTTAGCATGAAATATTTGCCTTGATAAAAACAGGATTACCAACCACATTTCCGGGTGATTTTCAGGCTACACAAACAACAGCTGAATACCAGTCAGTAACGAGCAAAATGCAATAAGTGGAAATTTGGTTGGTAATCTCGTTTTAATCAATTAAATGATGTGGGTACTTATTCAAAATGTCCATAGATTTACATTAAACTTACAGGGTTTGAAGATAATTATAGTGGAAAGCTTCCCTTCAAATCTTACTTCTTGAGGTGCTGTAGTTTTTGAGAAATGAGTAAAACAATGTCATGAAAACACGTTTGTAAATGATTAAAATAATTTTCGTCTCATGAGACGAAAATTATTTTCATGACATTGTTTTACTCATTTCCCCCAAACTACAGCACCTCAGCACATAGTATTTTCAGGGGAGCTTTCTACTATCATTATCTTCAAACTGTGTAAGTTTAGTGTAAATCTGTGGACATTGTGTTTTTCATCCTACAAAAGTTACATACATGTAGACCGTTTAAGGGAGAATTTCCATGCTAAGCAATTTTTTTGTGCTTACAGGCTTTATGAAATTAGGCCCAGGTGGCTGGAGGTAGTTACTAATCTTATGTTGAAGCAGTGCAGTGTGTACTTCAATGGTTTGATAGATTCTATTTTTGCATCGGAGATGAAGAATATAGTTTGTTTTTACCCTAACACTACATCTACTTAAAGGTATTTTATGTTTTCCGCATGCTTGGCTCTGTTTTGTTAAAGAAAGGTATTTTTAAATATTTGTACAGCACTTACACGATCAGTGAACGATTTCTCCTCTGTAGGCCTATAGCATAACAAAATGTTACACAAAATGTATCAGTTGCTACTAAAAAAAATCTTCAGCTTAGCATTTGTGCACAAAGAATGTTCCGTCCGAATATATTTTACTATGCAAAACCTGCTGCTTTGAAATCTTTCGGTGACGAGAAAAAGTTTCAATACCGAGACAGTGACTACAGTGGCAAGTAGGAAAAACTTCACATCGGGTGTGCATCCCTAGTACTAGAATGAGTTTCAAGCCCCTGACAGCCTCTCTTGCCTGTTGCTAGGAAACAAACATTATTTAAATAGGACTTTTAAATCTGTATTCAGGACGGGTAGGAATGATGATATCTGGGGATTTGCCGATAAAACCATCCTGGACATAATCTCTCTAGATATGTGATCCTGAGAAACAAGGTCACTCATTTTTATTTGGCATTGAAAAGATTATGATGATGATAACCGTTAATAGATATCCAGAGGTTATTACTTGTTTCTTGGGACTGAATGAATGAATGAAAAAGTTCTTAATTATCCTAGAGCAAGCCCTAAGTTGGGACTACAGGCCTGTATGCTTTGTTTTTGAAAGGGCAAGGGCACTAAGGCGATTTCTCCTTGTTAAAGGACACCCTACATTATGAGGAAATTGTAAAGTTCTACTGGAGCATTTCAAGGGCACCACGGCAATGACCAGGGGGCATGAACATGATGAAGGCAATATCCTTCGTGGCTATCCGTGAAATCTACCTCCAGGGCTTAAATTTTACACTGCACCAAAAGCATGATGCCAGTGATTTTACTTACGGGTCAGTCTAGTCACAGCGGTCTTGTGTTGTTTTTCATCTGAATGCAGTGTTCAAATGTTGACTTTTGAGTAAAAATGTTTCAATTTTGTCGAGTATCAAAAAATAGGCTCCAGGTCAGGCCAGTAGTACAGTGTAAAATTTGAGCCCTGATAATGAATGGTTTATGAGTGCATTGGTGAGATTATTTCTGTGTTTTGAAAGATGGGATGTTCAAGCTGAGTGTAATTGAACATTCCATCTGTCATGGAATGAAAATATTTTCTCAACTGCACAGATGCAAAACAGTCATTACTTTTTATAGATTTGTTTTTGATATAATCAAAGCAGGCCAATTTTGTCATTAAATCGTTGGTATTCGTCTCGCAAACAGCATTTAATGGTTTTGTTACCGCGCCATTTAAGTACGCTTTGGATCATAGATTTTTTCCATTTTTTGAAAAAGTACAAGATTGTTATTTATAAAACACAATCAACAAAAGGAAATGACCCAAAGCATGGCTGAAATTCTAAACCAACTTAAAATTTAATTGATGTCATATTATTTCATCGAGGATAAACACAAATTGTGTTTTGTCCATACATGTACAATAATAAGGGAATCATTGTGTGGTGAAGAGGTTTTCAACTAGTGGTTTAATGCCAAGGAGGCCTGGTTCTTGATCATTTTACCGAGACGAAGTCGAGGTAAATTACAAAGAACCAGGCCTCGGCGGGTTTAAACCACTAGTTGAAAACCGATTCAACACACTTTGATTCCCATTCATAAATACCTTTTTGGTCAAAAAGTAAAATAAATGCAAAAAATATAATTGTTAAATGATTTCTTTCAACATCACCCCACCAGCTATGAAATGGTAAAGACCTCTGCCGCCCTCGGGTAAACAACTCCTTATATAAGGGAATGTTGTGCGCGTATCGCATGATGTGGCACAACTGTTTCAGCCGTTGCTCTCGACCAATAGGAATGAAGAAACTGTCTTATAAGAACAGATGCAAGGTCGCGTGTCACGCCCATGAGTTAACACTTTTTACCGGTCATAAACAAAGGTTTATACACACCCACGTGACGCGCTCTCCACCAATAGGAATAGCGAAACTGTCTGAGGTGCTTATGAATATATGTGTTTTAAAAACACTGTTTTGTACACAGGTAAAAATTCAGTTGTCATTCATACCTTTGACCTTTACCATTGTAGACCTGGGCCCAATTTCATAGGCCGCTTTAATTTAAAGCATAAAAATAAGCCAAGCATTTGATATGCTATAAACCTGAAGAAGGCTGCTAGCCAAAATGCAATCTAAGCAGTCAGCATTTTTTTTTAAGCATTAGTAGCTCTATGAAAAAGGACCCAGATGTGTTATTACTAGACCACAGATATTGCCCAGTAGCTAGTATTTCATCCTTTGTTTGTTCTATGGTTTATGACACAAAACGGCAGATGATAAAAACAAAGTTGTTTACACATTTCTGATGCAAATTTAACATCCAATAAAAATTTTAATTAAGTTCTACCCTTGGGTTTGGATCCTTGCTGTAGAACAGCCTGTGTATTGTTGTCTGCAGTTCTCAGAAAAAAGTAGTGAAGTGTTATCATTGCTGTAAAGGTTACTATTCAATTGGAATGTATTCCACTTTGTCACCAACAATAGACTAGAGACATGGGCCCATTTTCATGGTTCTGCCTACCACAGAATAGACCGATCCATTAGGCTCCGCCCACGACGCACGTGTGAGCAAGAACACGTGAGCCTCTCCAATGCCTTTCTACACAACTCTGCCGCGCGCGCCAAGCATACGCGCACGCATGTCGGACCTTCGTTGCGTTGTGATTGGTCAATACGTAATGGGGCGGAGCTTAATGGATCGGTCTATTCTGCACTTACGGCCCATAGAGCTACACGTATACGCTTTACAGGGGTACTGCAGAATTTTGCAGTTAGCACAACCATAAACTTGGACTCCACTGAATGTGTGTTAAATGTACCGTACGTGCTACATGTCGTGCAGTACACAAACATGCACTGTACACCAATGTGGATTTAGCAATGTATCACTCAAGTTTTGTGAAGAAGAAAAAAATACACAAAGGTAAATCACTCAGGTGGGATTTCTTCCCACAACCTTTTTTTTTGCTACAGCAGAATGTCTTAGCATGACTAGATGATTCCTGACCAAGTGATTAGTCGACGAGGTAAAAAGAAAACCACGCAATTTCAAGTGTTTCTTGTGTGGATAGTTATATTCTACTTTTAAAACATCTTTCTAATCATATGCATTTTATAACAAACGGTTACACACTCTTTTCAAAGACCAACTCGACTGATCCAAAGGCAACGTGTTCCTTTAAGCACTGAGATGCAAAATTAAATCTTCCTTTTTTTTTCGTTCGGTTTCCATTTTATTTGCCCAACACACAAAAAAAACACAATAAACCTGATTGTGAAAAGTTTGTAAGAGCCTACACAATGTGTAGAGATTTTATACTTGATTGTTCCCATTCTGCCTTCCAAGGACCAATATTATTATCATGCGTGTGAAAATCACTATTCATATTTTTGTCAAGAGAAAATAGGAGTTGCATAGACTTGTCAACAAGCTGTGCATGCCTGACTGCATTTTAAGAATAAACTAAAGCTATGTTATAATTCAAATCAATAATACTATTTAGGCTACACTCAATTGTGGAGAATTATGCAGTTTGTATTGTGAGTCATGCGGTGCATATTCAGTGGTTAGTTTCAAAGGCATTGAAGGGTTGTACAAAATGGGGCCGTCTGCTACTCTCACAATTTATATTTTTAGCTTATTGGGGACTTCCTCTTTTTCTACAGATTAAAGGAAAATTTTAAGGAATAAAAAAACACTGTCAGTGCCTTCTTTCTAGGGGGAACGATTCTCGAGACTGCAGGGCTTGTACAATGTAGCTCAAAACTTTTGCTGGACCCAATTAAACTGGTTTTATATGAACCTACTAACATGTATGGGTATCGTCGTCGTCGTCCTATGAGTCATGGCTGACCCTTTGTGACCCTGTTTATGATGTAGTTCCACTTCTGTCTATCCAGTGCAGATCAATAAGCAACGTTTATTGATAAGCCCGTGAGTTCTTTGATTCCGTCTGTCCAACGAAGTTTTTGACGGCCACGTCGGCGACTACCTGCTACACATCCTTGCATAAAGATCTTCTCAAGGTTGTCCCCCTCTCTTCTGGATATGTGACCAAAGTACTGAAGCTTGTTTTTGTTAATTTTTGAGGACAAGGTGGGTCTATCTTCTCCTATCAGGTTTCTAACAAAAACATTGGTCTTGTGCTCTTGCCATGATATTCTCAGCATTCTCCTCCAGCACCACATCTCAAAAGCGTTGATCCTGTTCCTGTCTGCTTTACCCACAGCCCACGTTTCAGACCCATAGGTGGCTATTGGGAAGACGAGAGCATTCATGAGTCGAATTTTGGTAGTTCTGGAGATCCCTCTGTCCTTCCAGATGTCAGTCAAGGAGATAGCTGATGTTCTTGCCATAGCAAGGCGCCTTCTGATGTCCTTAGAACTTCCACCTTCGTTGACGATCAAAGAGCCCAGAAAATTGAAGTTATTAACTACTTCAATATCCCCATCATCAGCGTGCAATGCCAGGTTTTGATCAAGAGTTCCTCCGTAAATCATCGCTTTTGTCTTCTTTACATTGAGAAACAACCCATAATCTTCGCTGGTGTACTTGACTTTAACAATCAGGTGTTGAAGTTCTGCTGCTGTTCTTGCTATCAAGGTGGTGTCATCTGCATATAGATTGGTGAGTTGCCGACCTCCAATTGAGACCCCTCCTGCAAAGCCATCCAAGGCTTTCCGCATAATGTATTCAGCGTAAATGTTGAACAGAAAGGGTGAAAGTATGCTTCCTTGACGGACTCCTTGACCAATTGAGAACCAACCACTGTCTCCACACTCAGTTCTTACGGTGGCTTCTTGTCCTTGGTACAGTGCTCTGATTAGTTCAGTCAGATGTGTTGAGAATCCCATCTTTCTCATGATGTTCCATAGCTTCTGATGTTGGACGCAATCAAATGCCTTTGAATAATCTATGAAACAGAGGAACAATGGCTGGCGAAACTCCTGATATTTTTCTATCAGATTTCGCAGATTTCCAATCTGATTGCGTGTTCCTCTCCCTCTCCGAAATCCAGCTTGCTCTGGTGGCAACTCACTCTCCAGTTTGTGTCTGATTCTCTCAGCGATTATGTGAAGCATCACCTTACTAGCATGTGAAATCAGTGAGATTGTGCGGTTGGTGGCACACTCCCTCGTATCCCCCTTTTTGGGTAATGGAAGAAAAACTTTTTTTCTTTTTTTTCCAGTCCTCTGGCCATTCTTTTATCTTTGGGTATATATTTCATTAAAAAAAACTTGACTTAATTGTTCAAAGGATGTTTATCCAACTCAAAGTGAACATTTGAAATACATAATTATTATTATTATTATTATTATCTCCTGACGATGACTAGAGCAAGCTAGTCGAAAGGTTGAGACCAAACCCAAGAACTGACTCCGCGGTAGTACAGTTAATTACGATCCTATAAGCTAAAGTAGTAGTCCCAGCCTATTTCTATACCATCCGTCCAGGTAATAGTTAATAAGCAGGACAGTTCTTTTCAGAACTGAGAAGTCTCCCGAACAATCTACTCCGCGGTAGTAGAATTAAGCAAGACAGTTATCTAAGAACAAACTCTACCTGGCAAGTAGACACACACTTGGTGTTACCGCAAACCAAATATATATTATGGGTTTATTAAAAAAATTCATACATGTACATCTCAGTCAAAGGCTGAATTGTGTTTAAAATACAATCAGAGTTTTATAAAATAAAAACATTTAAAAGGCCAGTAGATAAGAAATACAATTGTTCATAAATAAAAATTCAAACCATATAGCTTTGTGTTTTTTCCAAAAGTACCTAAATGTCTAGTTAAAAAATTATGTTCTTCTTTTTTATTGAGTTATTTTTTGTTAATTGATTTGCAGCTGGTTGAAAAAGAGAATGTCAGAGGAGTAATTTCCATGAATGAAGACTACGAGCTGAAAAGATTTGTGACGACAAAAGAGGTTAGTTTAGTTTGGTTAAAGACACTGGACACCTTTGGTAATTGTCAAAGACCAGTCTTCTCACTTGGTGTATCTTAAAATATATGCACAAAATAACAAACCTGTGAAAATTTGAGCTCAATTGGTTGTCTAAGTTGGGAGATAATAATTGATGGAAAAAAAAGCCTTGTCACATGAAGTTGTGTGCTTTCAGATGCTTGATTTCAGGACCTCAAAATCTGATTCTGAGGTCTCAAAATCTAATTCAAATATTTTAGTGGAAAATTACGTTACTTCAGAGGGAGCTGTTTCTCACAATGGTTTATACTATCAACAGCTCTCCATTTCTTATTAACAAGAAAGTTTCAATGCTAACAATGATTTTGTGATAATTACCAAAAGTGTCCAGTGCCTTTAAATTTGTGAAGTTCTTAAAATGTCATATATATATATTAAAGGCATTATTCAGGATTAGTAGAGCCAACAGAATAGTCACAGACAGGGTTCATGTTTTGTGTTATCAAATAACAAATTTTTGAAAATTTCAGCTTTATGCAATAACAATGGAAACAAATTCAGAAATAATATTACAATTTTAGAACTACTGCATCAGTTGGAGACTTTGGAACACTAGGTGGCAGCAGACTTACCAGTTAAATTTCCATTGTTAATGTAGTTCTGAGCATACGTGCACATTACAGAGAACGATGGTTTTAACCTGGTAAGTGTGCAGCGTCCTAAAAGTCCACCATTAAGACCGGTTTGGTAGATCAAAAAAAAAATTCAATATTCAGCTTGACACAATGTCCTTACAAAACAGATGCAGTTTTTCTTGGATATTACTTCATTTCAAAGAAAATATTTTCCTAAGTTGATAATTTTTCCAGATAATCTTTCACTATCCACTTTTCTTGACAGATAGTGAGTGGGCCAAACTAGGTGCAAACCTTCTTCACTGGCCAAAAGGAATTTCTAAATCAATTATTCTGAATGGTCCAGGCCCCCATTCTAGGTGACCCCCATGGGTTCTAAATTGATAGTTTTTCGAAAAAATATTTCACTAATGTCCACTTTTCTTGACTGATAGGAGTGGGCCAAACTAGGTGCAAACCTTTTTCAGTTGAAAATAGGAATTTCTCAATCAAATAATCTAGTTTGTAATGGGCCCCTGCCCCATTCTAAGCTGATAGTTATTCAAGAAAATATGTCACTATAATTATCCACTTTTCTTGTCGTTAAGGAGTGGGCCAAACTTGGTGCCAACCTTCTTCAACTGCCGACAGTTGATTTCACCGAAGCGCCAAGCCTTGACTTCTTAGAGCAGGGCGTTAACTTCATCTTAGATCACGCTCAGAAGGAGGAATCTGTCTACGTTCATTGTAAGGCAGGACGGACAAGGAGTGCTACACTGGTGGGATGTTATCTTATGCATGTAAGTTTAGAAATCGTCAATGTGGTTTGATAGTGGGGCAGTGAATGTGATGGGGAATCATGGTTGAAAATAGCCTGAACGGTTTGGTCAGAACAGCGGTTCAACCGAACACGCGAAAACGCTCGACCAATGACCAAAGCTCAAACATGTTTCTGGTTAGGGTCGCCAAAACGCGCTCCTGCATTCATGTGACCACGCCGACTCTTTTCAGAGCCAACACTCTTACAAAAGAGATTTAATACATGGTTGTACCCGCAAGTGTACTATTTATTAGTTAATTCCATAAATGCATGTCATTTTAGAAACATCAATGTGGTTTGATTGAGGGGCAGTGACTGTCAGGGGGAATCATAGCTGAGAGTTGGTTGAAACTTGTTGGGCTCAATTTTACAAAGAGCTATCCTGAAAATAGGAGAGTATAGTGTGCAACGACTAGACCACCCTGGCTCTTTTCAGAGCCAAGACTCCCCCCCCCCCCCAACATTGATCTTTACTGTATTTTTCAATGTTTTTAACCTGGTGTATTTAAATTCCTCTCTGCTGTATTCTTCAATCTGTTTAACCTAATTAATGTGCATTATTGTACTTTTTATTCCCGAGAAATTAAATAAATATAAAATATAATACAGTGTATATAATAGAGATTTTGTACACTTGGTTACTACCAGCAAGTTTACAAGTTAAAGGCAGTGGACACTATTGGTAATTAACTCAAAATAATTATTAGCATAAAACCTTACTTGGTAACAAGTAATGGGAATTGGTTGATAGTATAAAACATTGTGAGAAACAGCTCCCTCTGAAATGACATAGTTTTCGAGAAAGAAGTATTTTTCCACGAATTTGATTTCAAGACCTCAGAATTAGAATTTGAGGTCTCGAAATCAATCATCTGAAAGCACACAACTTCACGTGACAAGGGTGTTTTTTTTTCTTTCATTATTATCTCGCAACTTCGTCGACCGATTGAGCTCAAATTTTCACAGGTTTGTTATTTTATGCAATGTTGAGATACACCAAGTGAGACGACTGGTCTTTGACAATTACCAATAGTGTACAGTGTCTTTAAACAGGGCTCAAATTTGGGGTAAGACCTCTACGAGATGGTAGGGCTTATACCTCAAAATGTTTTGAATACTTGGTACTTCCGATCAATAATTTTGTTTGAGCAATATGGTGTAAGTCTAGTGAACAACTTTAGGTAGTGAATCTTTGTCGCTGAGCAGTCTAGTTTACATGGCTCTGCTTACCATTAGCACAGAATCGTTGCTTACGGAAGCAGGGAATTCTCTGCTTACGGCAAGCATATTTCACGGGTTAGCGGCGAATTTTGGCTTTTGCGCGTGCGTACTCCGCATTTCTAGGGATTCTACGCTTACAAGGCTAGCACAGAAATTCGGCGCTTGCGCGTAAGCGGGGAATCGTGATCGTAAGGGCAGAATTTGGGGGTAAGCAGAGCCATGCAATTGGGCCCTGATGTTGTCAGAAGCAAAGTGTGTGTTCGAATCTCGGTCGTGACACTTTTTCCATTGAGGAAGGCACTTCACCAATAACTGCTTCACAAACAAATCGGAACGGTTGTACAGTTTACCAAGGCTTTGCCAAAGTAAAAAAAAAATGATCTGAATTTTACTCTCTTTTTTCAACTCTACAGGTCAAAAAGTGTACCCCACAAGAAGCGCAGAACTCTATCGAGAAGAAGCGGAGTCACATCATCATGAAGGACAAACATTTCAGAGCTATGTACAGGTATTATGACAAGCATGTCAAAGGTCAGCGAGGTCATAGGAAAGAGCCAGGCCAAGAGGATGTGCAGCAAAACGACCTTTCTTAATTGATTGGACAGGTGGTGGAGCTCAGTTTCTGTATGAGTGCATTTTTTTACGAAGACTCGGGAAAGCATTTCTTCATAATTAGAAGTTAGCGGCACAATTCTCACTTTTTAAAATGACAATACATGAGATGAATTTTTTTTATTTTATCTTGAGGCGGCAAGGCCAATTTGTTTTGCAAAGGGCACTTTCATTGGGAAATCTTTAAAAAGCCTATGCAAAGCTATGGGACAAATCTTAAAGGGCACCAAGGCAAGAGGCAACAGAGGTCGCCCTGGCCTATGTGTAACATCAGGCCTGGCCGCGCAAGCACATGCTTGCCGTCACTCCAAAAACCGTCACTCCTTTGGATGTTTTGGGATTTTATTTTGTATTCACTGACTTGGTTATTGCAATCAATCATAGGGTAGTGGGGGCGTGTTTGTTCTTTTACAAATCCATTTAGCCAAAGAGAGGTTATATACCAAACAGTCTGGTGCCTTAGATACATGTACATGTACAATATTGTAATGAATAATGCACTCAAGGGACCTAGGCCAAATTTCATGGCTCTGCTTACCGTAAGCACAGAATCGGCGCTTACGGAAGCAGGGAATTCTGTGCCTACGGCAAGCATATTATTATTATGTCACGGGTAAGCGACGAATTTTGGCTTCTGCGCGTGCATACTCACTATTACTGGGTATTCTACGCTTACAAGGCTAGCGCAGAAATTCGGCGCTTGCGCGTATACGGGGAATTCTAAGGGCATAATTCGCCGCTAAGCAGAGCCATGAAATTGACCCCTGGTCCAATAGTCTGGTGCCTCTAGGGCTTCATGTGCAATAACACTTACAGCCCTACAGTTCCTGTGTTTAGTTCCCAGTGTCGCTGGAAACTGAACACAGATTAGTCATAACCAGGGGCCAATTTTACAAAGCCATTAAGCAGAAATTACTGCTCAGCGAGTTTCTCTGCTGAGCAAAAATTAAAGTGGGGCACCATTCACAACAATGTAAACTTAATGTAATTTTTGCCGCTAACCCATTTCTGTTAAGCCATACTTTTCTGTGATTAGCAAGTTTATTGTGACAACAGGCTTTATAATTTTGAGCTGAGGGCCCCAAATTCAGAGTTGCATATAAGCACATGAAGTAGCTAAGCACAACAAAATTATGCTTAACAGATTAAGCTAATTAGCTGAAATACAATGTCGCATGTACAATTTGTGCCTGATATCCTGCTTATTATTGCTAAGCAGTAATTTTATAAGCAACATTTTCTGCTTAACAATCTCTATTGAATTGGGTTCTGATATTAAAAAAATGTATAAAGTTGGACTATACAAGCATGTCATTTGTGGTGGAGGGTTTTTTAATTATATAATTAGTTCGCAATAATACTCTCTTAAAACCCTGTATGTAAAATAGTTGTTTGTATATATTTGCATTGTTACATCATTTAGGAAGAGACACAGTGGGAGCACTGGCTTAGTACATGTATAACGCGGCCCAGCGTGCGACCATTTTGTAAGTTTAATAATATATCTGGTAATTTCAAAATACAGCGCGTTTCAAATACAGCGCGTGCGTTAATCTTACAAAATGGCATGCGTGTCTCCTTGCGGTCTTGTTGTGTACACAGTACCACCAGATGCGCCCTCTAGTTTTTGTACCTCTATGGTTGTGGTTCAAGACATTTTCTATGAGGTGTTTGAATGATTTTGACAAGAAATGTGGTTAACCTCTGAATGAGACAATTTTTTTCGTGAGATATTGGGAACTTGCCAATTTGTTATTCTTTATTAGATACAAGGAAAGAGTTAGACACTGTTGTTGTATGGGACTGTATCAGAAATAAAAAATGACACGCAAAAAGCTTAAAATTATTGTAGATGTCCTTGATGAATTAACTCCAAATCTCAAAAATCTTTCTATTAATGTTGGTTCGCAGTGCTGAAAGTTGAATAGTCAATTGTGTAATCAAGTGTTGACATAATTGTTTGGGGGAAAAAAACCGATTTTACTTCACTTTAACATAAATAATGACTCGAACTTAAATCTCGGAATACTTAAAAATAATTTGCAGTTAATGAGCAGATGACAGTCCAATGTCAAGAATGACCCACCCTAGTAAGTCTTGTACCTGGTGTTACTGTGTTGAACATTCGGTACATACTATTGAATTTTACTTAAAATCTGGCAGGGCAAAGCCTAACTATTAAAGTTGCATAAAACAAATTAATACAATATGTTTTGTAGCATATTAAACCCATTTATATTTTTATAGAACAAGTATTCAAAAAAGATCTGTTATAAATACATGTATTTTAAATACTAACTACTAATTAGTGCAGGCGAACTATAATGTTAAAATTTGTATACATTTAACGATTTGCAAATATTTCCCATCTAGTTATTTTGATAAAAAAAGGTTGGCCTTATGTCGTGTTTAATGATATAGACCCGTAGCATAATGACATCACAACCCAAAACAGCGCCCTCACTGAGGTCAACGAAGACCTATTGATTGAGAGGTGTGCGATGTTTACACACACACACACATTTCCTTTTTTTGTTTACAAAAGCGATTGTGATGCTAGGGGTCTTATATTTTTGATTTTTAATCCCATACATATAATATTTTGCAGGAGTTGTTGGATGTATATAAAAGTAAATATTCACTGTCTCAAGCAGGCCTGGAATTTCATCTTTGAAAGGGCAAGGCCATTTTCATTTTACAAAGGGCACTTTCATTGAAAAATCTTAAAGGAACAGGTTGCCTTGGATCAGTGATCCACACAAACATGCCTTGCAATTACACAGTTTTCCTTTTACGTCGCGAAGAATCATGGTCGGCCATTTTGTGGAGTCAAAATTTTGACTCCATAAAATGTCCGACCGTGTTAGTTCAAGACATAAAAAGGAAATCCGTACAATTTTGAGTGATACATTATATTGTGTGCATCATTATATTTTACTTTTAAAATATATTTCTAACCATTATGCATTTCATAACAAACAGTTTCAAAGACCAACTCGTCCGATCCAAGGCAACAAGTTCCTTTAAAGTCAATATGGGTAAACTTTTGGAGGTGCAACTAAGGCTTGAGTTAATGCCTGCTCAAGAATCAGATAAGTCCCATGTTTCGTCTTCCATGTAATGCCATGAAGAGTATTCAGTAGAATAGTCCTTATTGTTTTAGTATCAAAATAAAGAATAAAACTTGTTAATTTTTTGAGAAAACAACATGATGGGTGTCGACAATTGTGTTTATTTTGTGGGGGTAAATAATTAGGGTTTATATTTTTATGTGAGATCGTCTCAGAGACATATAAAAGCATGTAATGTGTCCACAGTTAAAACAGAAAAGGTAAAATCTTTAATGCAATAATGTATACAAAAGGCGCGCCGTATTTCCACTCGGTTGGTGTTGCTAAGCAACAGCTACTGCTTGAAGTTGGTACCCGACCAGTCGTCCGTTTACGTGCTTCTATGCATTGTGTTTTGATACGCGAACCATCTATTGTTTTTTACACCAGAGATTCTTCATTCAGCAAATAATAATAAACTCCGTCAATTAAGTTGTTTGACAAAACTGAGACAAGATGAGTTTGTCTACATCCTACAGGTTTGAGGCCAACACAGCCACAAATCAGAAGAGTTTACAGAAAACTCTGCAGCCACAAAAAGAACGAATAAAGGTAGGATCAGGAAAAAGTCAACGATAAAATGTGCAAATAAACACTTCCGGTTTACTTAATTTGCAATTATTATGATGATTTATGAATGTGAAATATTAAATAGTTCAAAACTAGTATAAACACTCAATTAATTATGATGTATGTTGTACTGATGGATAATGTTATTGCTGATAAGTTTAGTTTAGTTTAGTTTAGTTCAGCTGCTATCTACACCTTTTTTTGCTTTAATTTAAATATCAAAAACGAAAAAGATGTCGGACACTTGGGTTCGTACCTTTGCCACTTCGTACCCTGGACACTTCGTACCTTCAGCAATGTACGGGACACTTCGTACCGTAACAAAATTTGTCACTTTGTACCGTGGGCGGGGTACGAAGTGACCATCAGCTGAGTCACTTCGTACCTTCATTAAAATGTGTATTCCTCAATAATTTAATGTTCGTTGAAATAAAAATTAATAATACATAGGCCTAATGAATTATAATTTTTGTTTGAATATGTGATTTGTCATTTTTAATGTGAAATTAACATTTTGTATAAGTTAATTACCGCCAAGGACAACATCTTCCGCCATAATTTTTTACAAATATTGTAAAGTCAAACAATCACGCAAGTTATCGTCAAAATGGCTCCTTGGTCTCCAAAGTGTCTCGTGAGAAGGTACGAAGTGACTCGTGAGAAGGTCTGAAGTGTCTTGTAAGAAGGAACGAAGTGTCCAAGGTACGGAGTGTCCAAAGTCACTTCGTACCTTGAAAAGGTACAAAGTGTCCACGGTACGAAGTGGCAAAGGTACGAAGAGTGTCCTGACACCGACGAAAAGAGTAAAGATTTTACAAAGAAAACAGTAAAGTTTTAACAAGAAAAATATTACCAAACCATAACTGTCGATCATCAATTCAATTAACAACAATAACATGCTTTTAAAGATACAAAGATTGGTCACTACACTTTTAAAGGGTTTTACTTTTGGTACCTTTTGTTGAGCATGTTTTTATTTTTGCCATGACATGAATCCCCACTCACTGTGTGAAAGTCACAGAGCAATGTTTTCACGTTCAGGAGAGTCGCATAAAATTCGCTGTAGGCCTACATTCTAAAATTTGTAAAAATGTATTATAATTTTCATCTCACTGAGACGAAAATTACTTTTGTAAAAAAAGAATTCTAATAAAAGCTTTGTACAGCAATACAGCACTTCAACAGGTTCAAGGCAAACTTTCTACCACCATTATCTTTAAAATTAAACTGTGTAAGTTTGTGGTAATCCGTTGTTTTATGTCCTACAAACAGTACTAGTACCGTAGCCTACCCAAAACCCTTTTAAAGAACAGCAGTAGTAATCAACAATTTTAGTATAGTTTTAAAATATACAATGATCAACACACCTTTTTTATGTTTTTCCTACATACAGTATGATGAGCTAATGGCAACTCGAGAGTCAGTTGTTAAAGAGTAAGTCACATTATAATAACTAACTTGACATGCCCCGTTTGCCAGTTAGTTAATTTTAATTAAATTTAAGCATGGCTCATACCTATTGCCAATGTTTTGTGTGAAAGTGAATTTGTTGACGTCACAGCTTTGTTTTCGATGCGAATGTTTCGCAAGAGTTGAGACATGTACCTGAACTCTTCTAAATTGTTCATTGTGAATTTGTGACATTAAAATTTGTCCTTGAAAACCTGTGACATAAGATAATATTTGAGAAGAGATTTGAATGTTGTGGTACAAAGACAAGATCTACGATTAAGTGGTAGAGAGTTCCAGATGCGTGGCGCAGCTGAAGAACAAGACCTGTCACCCCATGAGTGTCGAGACTTGGGTTCAATGAGGAGAAGCATGGAACTTGATCAAAGATTTCTTGATGGAGTGTAAACTTGAAGAAGTTCAGAAATATAGTGGGGAGCCTTGCCATTAGGAGCTTTGTGGACAATGAGCATCAGCTTGAAGATGATTCGTTGAGAGATAGGGAGCCAGTGTAGTTGTTTCAGAATGGGGGAGATAGAACAGGATTTTCTAGACAGTGTCACAATGCGGTATTTTGGAGGCGTTGAAGACAGGAAATCTGGTTGTTCGGAAGACTGTAGGAAGAGCATTGCCGTTGTCAAGGCATGAAGTAACAACTGCATGAATGACCTTTTCAGTGGCACTTGTCTAAGTACTTGCGAATCTTACTATTGTAAGAAATTTGACTCATGTTGGGAAACAACACATACATTGTTTTTAACCAGTTTTATTTTCTTATATTTCAGCGAGCTTGAACTCAATCAAAAAGCTTTATGGTCGGAGAATCTAGAAGAAGCCAGCGAGTTCCGAAGAGTGAAAGAACTAGCGGCTCAACTCAAAAGTGAAATCAAATTCGCCAGCAAAGGCTTGATTGAGGTAAGGGCTTTTATTTTGACATAAGAGCAAAAGTTTATGAAGCCAGGGGTCGATTTCACAAACAGTTAGGACTAGTCCTAAGAGATATCAAAAACGTACAGATAGTCCTAAGTTAGGACTAGTAACTTGCCCTAACTCGAGATGAGACTAGTCCTAACTCTTTGTGAAATCCATCCCTGTAAGCACAAAAACTTGCTTAGCACAGCAAAATATTGCTTAACAGAAATGGGCTATTAGCCTGAATCACATCAAGTTTGAATTGTTGTGACTGGTGTCCAACTCAATTTTGCTTACAAATGCAAAGACATTTTTTAAGCAGTAAAATTTTGTTCTGCTTTTAAAGGAACACGTTGCCTTGGATCGGACGAGTTTGTCTATAACAAGCGTTTGTAACCATTTTTTATAAAATGCATATGGTTGGAAAGATGTTTTAAAAGTAGAATACAATGATCCACACAAATTTGCCTCGAAACTGCCTGGTTTTCCTTTTACTGTGCGAACTAACACGGCCGGCCATTTATGGGAGTCAAAAATTTGGCTCCCATAAATGGCCGACCGTGTTAGTCGACGAGGTAAAAGGAAAACCATGCAATTTCGAGGCATGTTTGTGTGGATCATTGTATTCTACTTTTACAACATCTTTCTACTCAATATGCATTTTATAACAGACGGTTATAAACACTTTTCAAAGACCAACTCGACCGATCCAAGGTAAAGTGTTCCTTTAAAATAGCTTTATGAAACTGGGCCAAGATTTCCAATAATTCCAAGCTTACAGGGCACTTTGAAATCAACAGATATTCTTTGAGGATGTTTGTTTGAGTGCAAAGTATTCTGATATATGTAATTTTCATCTGAACTTTTTTCTCCTAAAAAATCATATAAATTATGATATTCTTTGAGGATGTTTGTTTGAGTGCAAAGTATTCTGATATGAAATTTTCATCTGAACTTTTTTCTCCTAAAAAATTCTATAAATTTGTTCTGGAAAGGATCGACCTTGACTACATGTATCTAAACAAACATTTTAAAAATAAAAAGAAATAAATTAAATTTTTTGGAACAATATTTTGTGGGTTTTTTTCTTTAAATAATTCTCAAAAATGAAGTTGTTTGGGTTCTCCTTTTATAACAACACCCCATCAATCAAACACCCCATCAATCAAACATCAATCAAACCCCAAACACCCCATCAATCACAAGTGAGTTAAAGTTCTGCTCATAAGAATTGACAAGACTTTGGAAAGCTTTAGAGCAAATTTCCAAGATAAATTACCAGTGGCAAGTTGACTTGTGGTATAGATTAAGTCAACTTGATATGGTCACCGTGGTCAAGTGGTTAGACTGCCGGACTTACATTCACAAGGTTGTGGATTTGAATCCCTAAGCTAACCGCTGATTTCACAATGACTAGTGAATAAATATTTTTGTCTAGTTAATGAATCACAGTTTCTTGATTTGTGTGATTCATAATCATAGACGTTAAACCAATGTTTGTATGAGAGATATTGGCTGTTGCCAGCTTGGTGTTTATATCCCCTTGTGGGAGTTTGCCGAGTTCCCTTGATGGGAAGATCATTTAAAAAACAAATTTGCCAAGAATTTTTTTCTTGAAAGCAGGAAAAGCAATATTGCACTATTGGAGCTCCATATAGAGAAGTTACAAATTTAGATTATTTTTGTTGTGCCCAAGGGGTTCAGTGCATCAGTCTCAAATTCAAGTTGCTAAATCATTAGGGTATGGGTTCATATCCCATCCATGAGTAAGAGACCTTTAAAGGCACTGGACACTATTGGTAATTACTCAAAATAGTTATTACAATAAAACTTACTTGGTAACGAGTAATGGGGAGAGGTTGATTGACAATTATAAAACATTGTGAGAAACGGCTCCCTCAGAAGTAACTAGTTTTCGAGAAAGAAGTAATTTCTCACTGAAATATTTGAACTGTTGAGGTCTCAAAATCAAACATCTGAAAACACACATTGTGCGAAAAGGATATTTTTTCGTCCATTATTCTCTCGCAACTTGGACAACCAATTGAGTTCCTCAAAGTTTCACAGGTTTTTTTATTTTATGCATATATGCTGGGATACACCAAGTGAGAAGACTGGTCTTTGACAATTACCAAAGGCCTTTAACTGTAATGGGAGACTTTCTGGGACGATAGAGGGCAGCAGACTTACCGGGTAAATCCATTGTTCTCAGAATTATGCGCATGTTCAGAACTACGTAAACAATGGAAATTTACCCGGTATGTCTGCTGCCACCTAGTGTTGGAAAGTCTCCTATTGCTTCACATCACCCAGGGGTAAAAGGGTACCTGTGAGGGCAGAGATGTTTCTTGCAATTATTGAAGCTTGGTGCACTACATACTTGGCAGCACAAGTTGTATACTCCCCAGGGAGCTGAGCTGGTTTAAAGAATGAAATAATGGCCCAGTGACCAGGGGTAATATATAATCAGATAATGTTTGAAGCGTGATGGTCATTCTTTGTTATTGTGCTTTATAAGAGTCGATATTATATTATTAATGAATACAACTTTTCTCTCTACAGGTAAGACGAGCAGCACTGAGACAAAGACTTGACAGAGAATATGCAATGTATGAAGAGGAACTACACGCCAGAGGAAAGGCTTTTTACTTCAAGCGAGAATGAACATCACCTCTAACAAATCCTCCATCTTTTACAAGAAACTGGACTTTAACTTATGTCTTATTTTGTTTGGTTTAATAACTTGGATTATTTTGCACCAAAATCACATTGTTGCAATTAAGTTACTTACTATTATTGAACCACAACTGTCAATAACTATAGAAAAACAAAAACCAAATTTTTGAAGGAGATGTTTTATTCATATTACCTGGCTCTCACGTTTCCTAAAATGATTACTCGGCTGTCAAAACTTTTTACAATTTTGACCACTCGGCTGCTACTCTCATATCCCCTCAGCCAAAACATTTGTTGGGGGTTTCGATTTTGTTTGGAGAGAGAGAGAGAGGGATCACCTTTACATCACACGGCAAGAAGGCCACTTCATTACTCTATGTTCAAAGTGAGGGCTACACTTAACGGACTGGGGCTAAATCAACTGCAAACAGGGGCACGTTGCCTCCTACTCCAGGAGCTGAAATAATGTTACCCTCTTCACAGTCAGTAGACTAGGAGCCTGACTGGTACAAAATCCAAGTGTTATGATGCGAAACGTGCCATGCTTGTGTTTTCTAGGATCAGACTTTAAATAACTGGTGATCAATAACCTGTCATTTCTTTATAAACACCTGATAATTGTTTTCTTTAAAACCAACTCGGTGTCAAAGTGCAAACTTTCCATAAATGCTATTCTGATGTTGTGCTAATTGCTTGAGATGGATCTGCAGTGGGCCTTCGATATAACAAGATCTCTGGGACTGGTTTAAGGCACTGGGGTCGATTTCACAAACAGTTAGGACTAGTCCTATAAGAGATATCAAAAACGTACAGCTAGTCTTAAGTTAGGAATAGTAACTCGTCCTAACTCGAGATAAGACTAGTCCTAACTCCCTTTGTGAAATCCACCCCAGGACACCTTTGGTAATAGGAGACTTTCCAACGCTAGGTGGCAGCAGACATACCGGGTAAATTTCCATTGTTTACGTAGTTCTGAACATGCGCATAATTCTGAGAACAATGGATTTACCCGGTAAGTCTGCTGCCCTCTATCGTCCCAGAAAGTCTCCCATTGTTAAAGACCAGTTCTCTCATCACTTGGTGAATCTCAAGATATGCATAAAATAACAAACCTGTAAAAATTGGAACTCGGTTGGTCTGTCGAAGTTGCGAGAAAATAATGAAAGAAAAATTTACTCTTGTTGCACAATTTGTGTGCTTTCAGATTCCTTGAATTCCAGACCTCAGCTGAGGTCTTTTATTCAAGTCAAATATTCAAGTGAGAAATTACTTTTTTCCCCAAAAAATACGCTTCTTCAGAGGGAGCTGTTTCTCACAATGTTTTTTTTTTGTTTATTATCAACAGCTCTACGTTGCATTAAGTTTTTATGGTAATTATTGTGAGTAATTACCAAAAGTGTCCACACTGCCTTTAAATGACCTCTTTATAAGAGGGACAGCAGAACAAATAACCACAAAGCAGAAATGAGATTCAAGACTTCAGAGTGTACTGTTTATTTGTAAGCAGAACTTCTTTATAATAACAGTGCTTGTTATAATGAGGGTTGACTGTACATTATCGTCGATCCTATGTAAATAATTATTTCCAGAGGTGAACTTCCAACGAGAAAATGCTGTGCCCGCATTTTGATTTGTTGTTATTCTTTTATGAGAGTATGGAGAAGAGATAAATGTATTATTGAATTGAATTGAATTGAACCTAAACAGCAGTATTGTATTTCAAAACATTGTTATTGAATGTAAATAAAGTAGAAAATATAAACACAAAAGTTAAATGCGTTGCCCACATGTATTGGCTTGAAACAGGCGTCTTTGTAGTTCATAAGTCTCCCCGTGCGATTTCCCGGCTACACATTTAAGTTTATGTTAATTCCATGTAAAGGATGACACTGTTTGTAAATTCATAATTTTCTGAATTAGTTAAGATTTTATGGCAAGGACGCTCTATGAAGTGACTTTGCCCTATAAACCCCTACCCATGATGCTGGTACCATTTGAAGGAAGGCACTAAAAACTAACCTCTACAGCGGTTCGGAACATTCCGGCACGGTTCGCGACGATCCCCCACGCAGCAGGTTTGGGGAGTTGTCACATAAGAGTGGACTAACCAATAGGACCTGGTTGTTAATGATTTCATGTCTAAAAGATGCAAGTACTGCTTCAGACCTCTTTATTCAAGTACATTTGTAGCAACAGGTTTGGGGAGTTGTTACATAAGAGTGGACTAACCACTAGGACCTGGTTGTTAATATTTTCATGTCTAAAAGATGCAAGCATATGCAAAATGACGTCATAAGGTCATTCTCGCTCGGGTATTCTCCGATGGGCCGAACCGCTGTGGAGTTTAGTATTTAGTGCCTTCCCCATTTGAATGGGGGGACATTAATTTTTCTAGGCAATAGTAATCATTCTTGACAATAGTCGTAATTCATTCATTCATTCAATATTGGTTTATTCTCTAAAACAAATTCCCATGGCGACTGGAGGTCGAATTACAGGAAAATATACAAAGATTAAAATTAGAAAAAAATCACACTATTACAAATTTAAGAAAAAATTTGTTATGGAGGAGAGACAAATATTTATAATGTAAAAAACAAATTGTTTTAAAAGTTGCGAAACGGTAGCCGGATAAAAATATTGCAGGCATAGTCCAGTGAATTTTCAATGCCATCACTATTTCAAAAAACGCATAAAAATGCATTAAAAAAATGACATTGAAGCCGAGGCTACAAGTAGAAGGAGCTATGACTTGAAATCAAGTCTAGCTCCTTCTTTCAAGTATGAGATAACGGTTTGTATGTATCAGCCACGCAAAACTCTCACACCAGATTAGCATATTAAAATTGTGAACATAAGGGGAGTGACGGAAGTTAGTCCACAAGAGGGCGCTATTTCTGGCATTAATGTGTGGGTAGCAATTTTTGTCTGAAGGATTGCCATCCTCAAAAATTTCCTCACTTTTTTAAATCGATTTAGAGAACAATAATACCCCCATTGAAAAGCAATACGACAGTGGCAATTTTGATGAACATACAAAGAAATTGGTATCACAGACTATAAAGCCACGGCCACTGAAGTCTCAGACTTGGAACCATGTCGAATAAGGAGCAAGGATTATAGGGTGCGTTCGTTTAGCTTCCCTGGGTCTACCCCGCGGGTGAGCCCCTGACAAGAACTAATCGAACGATCACTTGCCACCTCGTGGCATGGTGACTGCACGCCCCCCCCCCTCTCCCCCCACCCCCCCCCCCTCTCCCCCACCCCCCCCCCCCCCCCCAAGTGACCCACTCCATAAGCAGGGCACTGGGGCTGACCGGGGTGAGCCCCGTCAAAGCTATTCGAACGAACCGCGGCAGACCGGGGTCGACCCAGGGAAGCTAAACGAACGCACCCATAATTTTCACCTCTGAGATCATGCTGGCTGAGATCGAGCTGTTATATGCTGGTTGTCCTGCTTGAGAAGGCTAAGCCAGCGCCGTTACGTAACAACACAATAGACGCGTACGATAGAAAAACCACTAACTGGAATTCCGCTTTAATCCAAGCCTCTTAATCATCTCCCCATTTGTACATCGTCACACCCATAGAGAAAGGACTGAATATTTTGACCAATGTTATGGTTACAAAAAGCGCGTGCCACAAAAATAAAGGATACTATTTTGGATGTTGCCAAAACACCTTAGCAATACAAGATTAGGACGATCAAAGTGACCATACTGGTATCCATTAATTAGATTCGAGACATAAAGCAAGCGTTTTTGGTGAAGCTGTTGCTTGCTGCTGTGTTCCTGTAGAACGAGATCCACGGACCAGGGAGCAGGGAGCAGGCTGAAGTAAGATATCGACCGTCTCTAGTGACGACGTGACTACTGGTCCAAGAGAGAAGACATGCTTGATCGGTAAGTGATACGCACAGTACAGTCGTGGGTGGAGGGGAACTATGGTAATTGCCAAAGACAAGTCTTCTCACTATTTATAGAATATTCTACCTCCATTATATGGTGTATCTCAACATTATGCAATGACATACCTGTGAAAATTTGAGCTTATTATTTGGTCGTCGAATGTAACTTTCTTCCCCCATTTTTGGCATGGTCGAAGTTGCGAGAGAAAAATGGCAGCAAATCACCCTTGTCGCACAAATCGTGTGCTTTCATCATGCTTGAATTCGAGACCTCTGCCATTTCATGTTCGAGAGGAAAGGTTGTGGGTTCGAAGCCTACCCGAGTGAACCCATTAATGCACATCACAATGACTAAAATAAGTATTGGCGTCTATATAGATGCATGAGTGATCACAATTTTCGTTGTAATGAGAGAGATTGGGTCTCGCGAGCTTGGCGTGTAATGTCCCTTGTGGTATTTTGCGTAATTCCCAGGGAAGGTACACTATAATGTCAAAGACCAGTATTCTCACTTGGTGTATCCCAATATCAGCATAAATATAAATAACAAAGACGGTGAAAATTTGAGCTCAATTGGTCATTGAAGTTGCGAGGATGAGAGAAAAACACCCTTGTTGGACAAATTTCCACAGGTTTGTTATTTTGTGCGTATGTTGAGATACATCAAGTGAGAAGACTGGTCTTTTGACATTATTACCAATAGCGTCCAAATATTGATTGACTATACGTAACTGGTTTTAAAGAGAAGGTACACGTTTGGTAATTACTTAAGACAAATATTAACTTAAAAACTGACTTGGTAACGAGCATTGTAGAGCTGTTGATAGTATAAAACATTGTTGGAAACGACTCCCTCTGAAGTAACGTAGTTTTTGATAAAGAGGTATTTCCCACTAAAATAATAAAACACTTCTAGCTAGAAGTCTTTTATTCCTATCTGAAAGCACACAAATTCGTCCAACAAGGGTGTTTTTTTTGTCATCATTTTCTCGCAACTTCGATGACCAATTAATCCCAAATTTTCACAGGCTTGTTATTTTATGCTTATGATGGGATACACCAAGTGAGAACACTGGTCGTTGACAATTACCAGACGTGTACACTGCCTTTAACGAATTCTGCTGTTAATGGTTCAGTGCTTGTTTATGGCCCCCTTTTCCCGCCTGTCAATTGTTTTGAAATTGCATGTGTTGCGGTCGTTGGCATGCACTTTGTTTGAAGCATATTTATTTAACTGACTCTATTCTCAAGCAATGCAATGCAAACAACCAGGCCATGTAGGCCTACAGTTTCTAGCAAACACACGAAGCTCACTTCCTCATGGTAGCCATGGCAAACAACAGTAATTGTCCAATATCATCAAGTATGTAAGCAAAATGTGTTTCTGATGCTTACGGAACAAACATTCGAGATGTGTGTTTTTCAAACTGTTTTTCAAATACAGATAAACCATAACCAGTTTGTTTTATTTTAGATGGATACAATTTTAGCACAAAAAAAACCAAAAAAAAATCTAAGCGAATGAAAATTTGCTTAGCCTACCCGCTTGAGGCTAATAGCAGCCAAAGTAGCATGATTCCACATGTACCATTTTTTATGACTTTCTGTTCCCTGCTAATTTTCGCTCAGCAGATTTAATGCAAATGGCCCAGATGAATGACAAACACGCGCTGCGTGGTAAATCTATTCTTTCTTGAAATACACGATGTTTAGGCTGAAAAAAAGGAAGGCTATCCCTTTTGTACTGAAAAGAAAAAGGACATAAAAATTCTTGGCGAAGAGCACCGGAGCGCCGCTGTATCTTTACGGGATAAACGAGAGGACATTTTCACCCCAAATTGTTGGATCTAAAAAGGGCTTCATCAAGCACGAGGCCTTTCTTAGCCACCTTTAAGCAAACTATGCCACAATGGTCTTTTTTCTTTCGGCGTCTTCTCTGACCTCGATGACCAATTTAGTGTAAATTTTCACAGGCGTGTTACTTCTTGTCTGCATAATATGATATTATAACACCAATTGAGAATACTGATTTGACAACACCAAGAAAGGTATACCCTGCCTTTAAAGTCACTGGACTACATGTAGTTTGGTAATCATCATACACAAGTTTTCTGCTTTGTGTATCCCAACAAGGACAACATAACAAATCTGTGAACATTTGGACTGTATTGGTCATCGAAGTTACGAGAGCACAATGAAAGAAAAACACCATATGAGAAATAATACCCCGGTTTCAAAAACTACGTCACTCAGAGGAGCCGTTTCTTACAATGTGTTATAAGCCTATACTATCAACAGATCCCCATTGCTTGTTACCAAGTAAATTGTTTTATGCTATAACAAATAATGTTGTGACTACAAAATAGTGTCCATTAGTGCAATTAAGCATTGTATTTATACAGCACAACACTTTGCTTTGGCCTTTTTTTCTGGTACATTAATTTTGGGACTTGATTGTTATGTTTGTCAACAGTCATTTGTGATTGCAAGGTCAGTTATGCTCTTCGGGCTCCTTTTCAGCTTTCCCTTCCCTTTTTTCTAAAGTGTTAATAATACTCTCTTATAACACTTGACTGATTCCAACAAAAAAGGGTTTTGGGTCTGCTACTTTTTGTAACACAAAACACAATATCCACAGACTTACATTAATCTCACACAGTTTGAAGATAATGATAGTAGAAAGCTGTCCTTACTTGCTGAGATGCTGTAGTTTTTGAGAAACGAGTAAAACAATGTCACCTCAGCAAGTAATATTTTAAGGGAAACTTTCTATCATCATTATTTTCAAACTGTTTGAGTTTAATATAAATCTGGGGACACTGAGTAACTCGCAACTTCGACTACCAATAATTGAGCTCAAATGTTCACAGGTTTGTTATTTATGCATAATGTTGAGAGACACCAAGTGAGAAGACTCGTGTATTACCGATAGTGTCCAGTGTCTTTTAATCTGTGAGTATTTACAATTGGAATTCTACTTCTGCAAGCAGTGTAAACAAAAAACAATAAAAAACGAGCACAAAATCTGAAAAAAACTCAGTGTTTTCGTGAGGCTTGCTTTGTTCTCAGATCAGTGGTTCAAATTAATGCGTTGAGGCTTTTTTTAATAACTTAAAGACACTGGACACTATTGGTAATTGTAAAAGACCAGTCTTCTCACTTGGTGTATCTCAACAGATGCATAAAATAACAGACCTGTGAACATTTTGAGCTCAATTGGTCGTCGAAGTTGCGAGATAATAATGAAAGAAAAAAACACTCTTGTCACACGAAGTTGTGTGCTTTCAGATGCTTGATTTCGAGACCTCGTTTTCTAAACTTGAGGTCTTGAAATCAAATTCGTGGAAAATTACTTCTCTCTCGAAACTACTCCACTTCAGAGGGTACCGTTTCTCAAAATGTTTTAGACCACCAAAATCAACCTCTCCCCATTACTCGTTACCAAGTAAGGTTTTCTGCTAATAATTTTTTTGAGTAATTACCAATAGTGTCCACTGCCTTTAATGATTGGAATTCAAAGTAATTGATGTGCACTAATTGCGTTTTACAAATGGGTACGTTTTCTGGTTACACACGAATTAAGCCCCTACAAGTTCTGACACCCCTAAAAGTGTATTTTCATAACCCTCACCCTACCCCTAATCTTGTTTTTGTTTGTGATGATACAGTGCATTTTCTCGTCTTCGCAACCAACAAGGACAACAATTGATAGAATGGACAACCTCAGGGGTTTTTACGGAACATTGGTACGGGGTGTCGGATTTTTAGAGCAGTGACCCTTTTTTTCTTCTCGACTCCTAACAATGTACATTCCCTCCGGTTGGTTGTTTTGTCTGGTGAACAGTTCCGTCTCCGTAATCCTGAATGTACCAGAATTAGGCTATGTTCTGCTTTGTTGTGAGTGAGAAAAAAATATATTAGCAGTTGCCCAGTCATGCTTCATGGAGGAACTTCCTCTATGTGCTTACAAACCAAAAAGGACTGATGGTAAAAATGCAGAACTTATTGTAGGTAAAGTACACGTTTGGTAGTTACTCAAAACAAATATTAACTTAAAAACTGACTTGGTAACGAGCATTGGAGAGCTGTTGATAGTATAACACATTGTGGGAAACGGCTCCCTCTGAAGTAACGTAGTTTTTGAGATAGAGGTAATTTCTCACTCAAATAATAAAAGACTTCTAGCTAGAAGTCTTTTATTCTTATCTGAAAGCACACAAATTCGTCCAACAAGGGTGTTTTTTTTCTTTCATCATTTTTTGCAACTCCGATGACCAATTGAGCCCAAATTTTCAAAGGCTTGTTTATGCTTATGATGGGATACACCAATGTGGACACTAGTCTTTGACAATTACCAAACGTGTACCTTCCCTTTTCGACTATGTACCGTGTGTCTAAAAAAAAAAACTATACACTTTTGAAATGGCTGCGGCCTGCCGAATAAAAAACATATGATTCTGGGGAAAAAATATTTATGGGTAGTTTATGGATTCAAGTTTTATATGACACCAACAAGTCCGAAAGTCATGCTTGGATGAGCACTACTCACTGAAGAATAAGTAGCCGACATCTTGGAGTGAATTTTGTAAGCTCCAAATGACATACCCGAATTAGAAGGCTATTTCCTGCGTAACCTAATTTTCATACCCTTTACAAAAGTTAGCAGTGCTCACTCAATCATAAATTATTTTCAGACTTGTCCTATGAAAGTTGAGCCCATAAGCTATCCATACATTATAAACCTTTTCCCCCAGAATCATTTCTTTTTATTTATTCGGCATCCATTTCAAAAGTGTATAGTTGTTTTTGAGACACCCTTTACAGTAGAGTCTTTCTCGAAAGCTAAATAGCAGAACATAACAAACATAAACAAGTAGACCTAACTACGGGTAAGCAGTGAAGTGTGTGACATACAGGGAAACCAAGGCCCAACTTGGACTATAAGGGTAAACACCTGAGAGATCTTGTTATTTATTCGGCATCCATTTCAAAAGTGTATACACTGTAGTTGTTTTTGAGACACCCTTTACAGTAGAGTCTTTCTCGAAGGCTAGATGGCAGAACATAACAAACATAAACAAGTAGACCTAACTAAGGGTAAGCAGTGAAGTGTGTGATATACAGGGAAACCAAGGCCCAACTTAGGCTATAAGGGTAAACACCTGAGAGAGCTGACGATAACACTCGTGGGGTCGACAGTGTTTTAGACCTCGTACATCTTGGATAACGTTAAATTGAACATGCACACACACGCTGTCAAAGTTTTGTCGATCATGAAATACACTTTTGCTTGGGCTTAAAGGCAGTGTGGACACTATTGGTGATTACTCAAAATAATTATCAGCGTAAAACCTTACTTGGTAACGAGTAATGGGGAGAGGTTAAAACATCGCGAGAACCGGCTCCCTCTGATGTGACGTAGTTTTCGAGATGGAAGTTATTTTCCACGAGTTACATCAAGTGAGAAGAGTGGTCTTTGACAATTACCAATAGTGTCCATGTGTAACAACTGGGTACATTTTCAGTTACACGCGTATTCGTCCTTCCTATACGTTCCGACACCCGAATATAATAACGTTCTGACACCCCTAAAGTGTATTCTAACCCTATACCCTACCCCTAATCCTATTTTTTGCTATAATGATACATGGCATTTTCCGTCTTCGGCAACCAAGGACGACAATAGATGAAACCACCAGCGTGTCAAACCCCAGGGGTTTCGCTGAGCATAAGGGCATTTAATAGAGCAGTGGCCAATCTCGCTAACAATGTTAGTTCCCTCTAGGTTAATTGTTTTGTGTGGCCAAAAGTTCCCTCACCATAATCCCGAATAAGAAGGCCTAATACTTCACCGAGGCAACGGAGGCCCCCTGGTCATTGCCTTGGTGCCCTTGAAATGCTCCAGTATGAATTTACAATATTTCCTCATTTATAGGGTGCCCTTTACCAAGGAGAAAATAATGCCCATGGTGCCCTTGTCCTTTTAAAAACGAAGCATACAGGCCTGAGAAGCCTTGTTCCCATTGGACCATTTCTTGCGCAGGGTGATTTCCACCGTGCGTTCCCAAGTTTGCATATCGTTTTACAGCGTGGTCGAAGTAGGTTTACATCACGGAGCTGTTCCCATAGGAGATATTTTAATATCTCCTATGGAAAAAAAAATTAAGGGAAGTCCCAAGTTACTCAAGATAAGACTAGTCTTAACTCTTTGTGAAATCCGCCCATGATAAGTTTACCATGGCTCATCTGCGACCTATTTCGGCTTATCTCGGTCGTTGTAAATTAATAGGGAGGTCAGTTTATCCCATGCCAGGATAGCCCCCCATTGAATTTAATTTTGTTAAATCTACTGAAAAGTTGCGGTACCTTAAAAAAAAGTCCAATGGAAAAACGGCTTATTAAAAGTTTTACACCACGGTCGCGGTAAGTTGGCAGGATGGTCAGTTTACCATGCATCCCCATTGGATTTAATTTTGTTAATTCTACAGAAAAGTCGCGGTACTTTAACAACAAAAAATCCTATTGAAACACGGCTTAAAAGTTCCCTTGCCATAATCCTGGATCTGGCAGAAGACTATTTTCTAATCCTCTTTTATTTCAAATACAGGTCATAATCCGTTTTCTTCAGCCAAGGACCAATGCAGAGTGAATCACTGAGAGAGCAGACGATCAAGTCGTTGGATCAACAGTGTTTCCCGCCTCGGTACACACTTGAAGTTGATTATCTCAACGACGAATGCCTTCGCGATGCTTTGGTAACACTAACTGAACAATCCTTACCAAAAGAAGAATGAAAGTAGAAACTTTTGGCGTTTCGAGTTCAGAGATAACCGCAAATTCTTTGACATGATGATTTGAAGAGTGGAGTTGTAGGGAGCGTTTTGAGGAAAGGTTTTTCTTTTAACTTGTGACGTCGTGGGACGCAGTTTAGCGGACTTGCTTTTAGATATCCAACGCCATGATTCAAACTTACAGGAAAAACAGCGGCATGGAGTGCTGTAAAGCCGAGCCAATGTTCCGACGTGTCCGTTATAACTTACTGACCTATCCAGGAGCAGGATGGATAGCGTTTGTGATAACCTTGTTCCTATGGGCTCTCTCCGTTCCCTATCTCAGACAGGCACCCAGTGGCGTTGTACCCGATACCAAGGAAGTTCGGTTGCAGATGCCTCGGGCAGCCGCAGAGAAAGCTTTTAGACGAAACACAGAGACAATGTATGATATCAGATACAACACCAGTGAGTATTCACACTCTTTCCCTGTGGATGACACTTGCTTCTTCACTCGTAAACTCTCAAAGAGCGACATGCCAACAATTCATTCTATATTCTCTAATCCAGCATCTCAGAGCGTTGTCTTTGTAGGAGTACGGTTTCTTAGGGACAATTGGGCAGAAGACAAATTCATTTGCGAGTTCGAGAATGGTGAACGGACACAGAGCGACCCAATCGTGAATGACTACCGGAGCTTCGGTTATTTAGCTCAGTATGTATTTGTCTTAACATGCCCACTGCCGGAGATTTACATTGGCAGAACTAATTTCACCATGAGTTTTTACAAGGTAACATGGCGGCCGAAATGGTACATGTTTGCCTACGCTAACCTGACCGTGTGTCGAGCGGGCAGCTGGCCGCTCACTAAGAAACACTTCTTAAGTGTTTGCACAATGGTCAAGGACATGGATGAATTCTTACCAGATTGGTTGGATTATCATCGCTTTATGGGTGTTGAACACGCTTATATCTACGACAATGCGGTCGAGAAGATGAGTTTGTTACGTGAGACGGTCAAAGAGGATGTAGACAGTGGGTTTGTCACCGTTATCCCATGGTCTCACAGACCGTCTGCAGGGAAGAGTTACTTAGAAGTGCAAATAGCTCATGAGAATGACTGTTTATGGCGTCACAGATACGACACCCATTGGATGATGAAGATTGATGTCGACGAATACGTCCAGCCCATGAACCCAGCCAACCCAAAGATACCTAACTTCTTACGGGATCCGAGACTCAATAAGTTAGGTGCTATAAGACTTCAGAATTGGTTCTTTGGGCGCCCTAATACTTCGGAGGTCCTCGAAGGGTCTATCATGGAGCGAAATCGCTGGCGTCCGTCGGAGCCAACCCTTCAGAACACCGGTAGAGACAAGAATATTCTCCGGCCTATAAACGTGCATTATTTTAAAATCCACGCTATCAAACTTGGAGGTGAGACAAAGTCCATAAACCCTGAAACTGAGATGCGTTTGGTGCACTACCGTGGCGATAACCCAAGGGTCCGCCATTTTGATTTGCCCGAGTTCGATGTTTTGGATGAGAGCATGGTCAACATATGGAAACAAATCAAAAAAGCAAAGATGGAAACCTCACTGGAAGCTGCATCGGAAACTGACAATGAAATCATCCTTAAATTCATCGAAGATGATGTTAAAAGTCCATGAAGCAATTATTTTGAAATAGTATTCATTAATTATTTTCATTCATTCATTCATTCATTCATAATTGGTTTATTATTTTAAAAACAAATTCCCATGGCGACCGGAGGTCGAATTACAGGAAAATATACAGAGATTAAAAAATAAGAAAAAAAACACACTATTTCACATTATTTAAGAAATAATTGATTAAGGAGAGACAAATATTTACAATGTATAAAATAAATTGTTCTGAAAGTTGCGGGGAAAAAAATCAGCATAGGTCCATAATAATGACAGTGACTTATTATATATAGCGCACGAAATATGTCACTCCGTGATGCTCTGTATATTTGTTTTCCTGCATGGTATGCGGATGAAATCAAAGTTTCATGAAGCAATATTTTGAAATAGTATAATTTTGTTCTTCTTAGAACAAGTTCATTTATAAAAGTCATAATCATGGCCTCTTATATATATATAATCCGTCACTTAGTGACGCTCGATTTGGAGCATAAGTATACAATTTGGAGTATGGGACCTAATCCTTTACACAGCACCATGCAGACGCAATACAGGTTCATCAAACTATTATAAACTGTCTTCATGAGTTTAATTAAAGGTCCTTCTTGCGTATGAAATGAAACAAAACCGACGATATTATGATTATTCAAATTCAATCATTTTTGCCGCCAAACTTGTGCACTGTGTCTTGGGAGGGACCAGTATTCACTTATGCACTCCCATACAATTACGTTATCTTTTAACATCAAGTTCATCATTCCATAAATATTTTGTTAAATTTGGCTGTGACGTTTAGTATAGACGATGTGACCAATGTTTACATTCAAACCGCCCTCTGTTGACAAAACACTGTATACGTCATGTTTCGCCGGGAAAAAGACGCGATGGTATTAAAGAGGGCATACACTTTCTAGCTGGCTGCTAAAACACAAAGGTTTTGCCCGGCGGTATACGCGCGAATCATGTTATGGTTTTCGAGTGACGTCAGAGGTCACATCGTCTATAGTATCCAATTTTACCATTTTTATTAGTATGTTCTTATTCATAGATTGTGTGTTTGTGTGTGTTTTTTTTTTTTTTTTTTTTACTGTAGACTGTTTTTATACTGTATGTTTTGTTATGTTAAATATCGAATCATTGAAGAAAATATCCCGAATGAAATGAAAGAAAGACTCTGCTTGGGTTGAAACGTCAAGCCATTACTATTTTGTTTGAATGTGTAATACGTGTAAAAGACCGCCTGAGAAATGTGTACATTCCCAATATTAATTATAAGTGTTCAATGTTTGCCTGTTGTATTAAAATGATTATTTTGTTTAAAGTATCTTTGATTGCCTGTTAATTATTCTTTTCGAGAGATGAACGATTTGCCCGTATAACTGTTTCAGTGACTAGCCAGCGGGACCAGTCCGCTGGTAGTCCGTCAGCCTTTTTCACTTGGACAGAATTCAGGTTTTCTTTCAACATTTTCATTAGCGTGGGACTTTTAATTTGAACGCTTGAACATCAATATTAACTACAGACTATGGACAGAACCCATTAATCCTTCGTTTTCTGGCAATTTGACAAGCAAATACGACGACACATATCGCAATCAATATTTTTATCAAATTTTAGTCAAATTTTGATAAAACTGCAAAGGCTATAATACGGAAGCGTATATAGGACATACCGAAAAAAAAATCGGGCTCCACTATTTCGCCCGGGCGGATTACTATTTCGCCCGGGCGGATTACTATTCCGTGTGTAAAGGGAAACGCGAAATCATACATGTAGCCCCGTGTAAACAGACCCGGGGAGATGAGAACATTATGACAAAAAAAAAAATCCGTTTTGATGGAAGAAAACATTATGTGCATCTATGAATGTTTTTGTTTTTTATTTATTTACTAATTTTTCTTTTTTTTGTGGGGGGGGGGGGGACAAGCACAGCAAATAGTAAATCCGGGACGCACTCAACACGTTCAAAAAGCTAGAGGTTAATTATTTTATAATTATTCCTCATTACATGGAGAGAGATGTATTGGAATCCAAGCTTTAAAAAACCGTATGAGGCGTTAATATGTATTGTATAAAGTTCTTTTTAGGGGGGGGGGGCAAGGTAGATCAAGGACCAATGCAGAGTGAATCACTGAGAGAGCAGACGATCAAGTCGTTGGATCAACAGTGTTTCCCGCCTCGGTGCACACTTGAAGTTGATTATCTCAACGACGAATGCCTTCGCGATGCTTTGGTAACACTAACTGAACAATCCTTACCAAAGAAGAATGAAAGTAGAAACTTTTGGCGTTTCGAGTTCAGAGATAACCGCAAATTCTTTGACATGATGATTTGAAGAGTGGAGTTGTAGGGAGCGTTTTGAGGAAAGGTTTTTCTTTTAACTTGTGACGTCGTGGGACGCAGTTTAGCGGACTTGCTTTTATATATCCAACGCCATGATTCAAACTTACAGGAAAAACAGCGGCATGGAGTGCTGTAAAGCCGAGCCAATGTTCCGACGTGTCCGTTATAACTTACTGACCTATCCAGGAGCAGGATGGATAGCGTTTGTGATAACCTTGTTCCTATGGGCTCTCTCCGTTCCCTATCTCAGACAGGCACCCAGTGGCGTTCCCGATACCAAGGAAGTTCGGTTGCAGATGCCTCGGGCAGCCGCAGAGAAAGCTTTTAGACGAAACACAGAGACAATGTATGATATCAGATACAACACCAGTGAGTATTCACACTCTTTCCCTGTGGATGACACTTGCTTCTTCACTCGTAAACTCTCAAAGAGCGACATGCCAACAATTCATTCTATATTCTCTAATCCAGCATCTCAGAGCGTTGTCTTTGTAGGAGTACGGTTTCTTAGGGAGAATTGGGCAGAAGACAAATTCATTTGCGAGTTCGAGAATGGTGAACGGACACAGAGCGACCCAATCGTGAATGACTACCGGAGCTTCGGTTATTTAGCTCAGTATGTATTTGTCTTAACATACCCACTGCCGGAGATTTACATTGGCAGAACTAATTTCACCATGAGTTTTTACAAGGTAACATGGCGGCCGAAATGGTACATGTTTGCCTACGCTAACCTGACCGTGTGTCGAGCGGGCAGCTGGCCGCTCACTAAGAAACACTTCTTAAGTGTTTGCACAATGGTCAAGGGCATGGATGAATTCTTACCAGATTGGTTGGATTATCATCGCTTTATGGGTGTTGAACACGCTTATATCTACGACAATGCGGTCGAGAAGATGAGTTTGTTACGTGAGACGGTCAAAGAGGATGTAGACAGTGGGTTTGTCACCGTTATCCCATGGTCTCACAGACCGTCTGCAGGGAAGAGTTACTTAGAAGTGCAAATAGCTCATGAGAATGACTGTTTATGGCGTCACAGATACGACACCCATTGGATGATGAAGATTGATGTCGACGAATACGTCCAGCCCATGAACCCAGCCAACCCAAAGATACCTAACTTCTTACGGGATCCGAGACTCAATAAGTTAGGTGCTATAAGACTTCAGAATTGGTTCTTTGGGCGCCCTAAAACTTCGGAGGTCCTCGAAGGGTCTATCATGGAGCGAAATCGCTGGCGTCCGTCGGAGCCAACCCTTCAGAACACCGGTAGAGACAAGAATATTCTCCGGCCTATAAACGTGCATTATTTTAAAATCCACGCTATCAAACTTGGAGGTGAGACAAAGTCCATAAACCCTGAAACTGAGATGCGTTTGGTGCACTACCGTGGCGATAACCCAAGGGTCCGCCATTTTGATTTGCCCGAGTTCGATGTTTTGGATGAGAGCATGGTCAACATATGGAAACAAATCAAAAAAGCAAAGATGGAATGACAGTGACTTATTATATATAGCGCACGAAATATGTCACTCCGTGATGCTCTGTATATTTGTTTTCCTGCATGGTATGCGGATGAAGTCAAAGTTTCATGAAGCAATATTTTGAAATAGTTTAATTTTGTTCTTCTTAGAACAAGTTGATTTATAAAAGTCATAATCATGGCCTCTTATATATATATAATCCGTCACTTAGTGACGCTCGATTTGGAGCATAAGTATACGATTTGGAGTATGGGACCTAATCCTTTACACAGCACCATGCAGACGCAATACAGGTTCATCAAACTATTATAAACTGTCTTCATGAGTTTAATTAAAGGTCCTTCTTGCGTATGAAATGAAACAAAACCGACGACATTATGATTATTCAAATTCAATCATTTTTGCCGCCAAACTTGTGCACTGTGCGGCCGTCACATGGCAAAACAATGCAACTCGAAAATGAGCATTTTAAGAAAAAGTGCTTCAAAGATTCATCGTCTGCCATTTTTTAATGTATTTCTCTATTCAACTAAAACTGTTACAGAATATTTGTGAGTTGTTGACATATCAGCCAGAAAAAAATCGTTTGAAAAGAACAAATGGTTTTGTTGTTATTAATATTTAAGCGAAGTTACATTGTTTTACCAAACAAATTGTCTAATTTGCCACTTTTGTTATTTCATTGACAATAATGCAACTTATGTTACTAATATTAAATAATGTATTTTTATGGCAAAACAATGCATCAAACATTAATTTAAAAATCATTAGTAATGTTCTTCCCGAAAGATCATGGCAAAACAAAGTATCTTATCTTACTTCCCATAAATTGTCCGCTTTCCCAAAATATTTCCTACCAAAACAATGTAAACGATTTTAAAGGTTTAACACAAACGTCAATTTATGGCAGAACAACGTATCTAATTGTACGATCCTATTAAACTGTGTAAAACAATTTATTTTAAACAATTGTATCACAAGTATTTATCAACCAAAAACGTTGATTGTCAAAATATGAATATCCCTTTTAGGAAGAAACATGCGGCGAAGAAGTAATTTTCGATTGATTCAAATGTAATTTTTGTTATTATGACTTTACAAATTTGGTCAACATTATTCACATTTATTTTATGAACCTAATCGAACAACAACACATCAATAAATACAACTCAACTTACAATATGTAAGTATGAAAACATCACTAAGGCAGTTTTGATCTCATTAATCAACCGAAACAGGAAATCTTGTTTTCGAACTGGTTTGAATCTACTATTTTTTTTTTTTTTTTTTTTTTAATAAGTGATTTGGGGAACTGGGGAGAAACATAAATTTAGTTTCCGGCTCATTACGGTGAGGTTTTAAAGAGTATTTTAAGGATTTTGTAAAAACAAAATTCATGTTTTGCGGTACAAATTTCTAATTAGCTGTTCCGACCTACCGTCGGAACAGGTGTTGTTTTCGTCGAGATTTTTATTATTCTTATTAGCTGTTCCGACCTACCGTCGGAACAGGTATTGTTTTCGTCGAGATTTTTATTGTTTTTATTATTATTCTTTGTTTCCGCCTAAAACCCCATTGCATTTGTACACGTTTTTTGTTTATTCCTAATCTCCCAAACCACAAGGTCAAAAGAGTTAAATCATATATCAAATTGAAGCTTAGAACTTGAGCTTAATTCTAAATGTCAGAAATGTTAAAATTCTTAATTAATTAACCACGTGGCCCTCATTTGCATATTTAATTGGGAAATCTTTGTAGAAGCATTTCTCAAGAAGTTCACGGCAGATTCTTACCCTGTTTGTTGGTATAGACTCCTTGGGGACTGGAGATTAATTTTGAAAAACCGTGACCTCGAGTTGACCTCTACTTCCGGGTTAACCGGAAGTGGGACTATATCTCAAGTACTATACAACCGATTTTAAAACTTTTTTCAGTTTTAGACCCCTTGGGCGTTAAAAAGAAACTTTGAAAAACCGTGACCTCAAGTTGACCTCAACTTCCGGGTCAACCGGAAGTGGGACCATATCTCAAGTACTACATAACTGATTTTCAAACTTTCCTTAGTTTTAGACCCCTTAGGCGTTATAAATAAACTTTGAAAAAACCGTGACCTCAAGTTGACCTCTACTTCCGGTTCAACCGGAAGTTGGACCATATCTCAAGTACTTTACAACCGATTTTCAAACTTTTTTCAGCTTTAGAACCCTTAGGCGTTAAAAATAAACTTTAAAAAACCGTGACCTCAAGTTGACCTCTACTTCCGGGTTGACCAGAAGTGGCACCATAACTTAAGACACTGTTCAACATTTCAAACTTTTTTTCAGTTATAGACTCCTTGGTAATTTTAGCACATAATTATTATTATTATTATTCTTTGTTTCCGCCTAAAACCCCATTGCGTTTGTACAGCATTTTTGTTCAGGCTCCGTCTCCTAAAGTATAAGGATAAAAGAGTTAAATCATATATCAAATTGAAGCTTAGAACATAAGCTTTACTCTGATAAAAAAGTGTTAACATTCTTAATTAATTAACCACGTGGTCTTCATTTGAATTTTTAATTTGTAAACTTGATGCAGTCACTTTCATGTTATTGTGAAACATTCTCTTCAGTAATACAACACAGTATGTACCTTGATGAGTTGTTGACTTCTTGAGAGGAGTCTATACTATTTTGTTTCCTACCTGCGTTCTGGACACATTACTCTGTACACGCACAACGTACGGAGGTTTAGGATTTTCGTTAGAACGTGCGTTAAATTTGTCTTTGTTTTTCTAACCGCGTTCTGGACCAATTACTCTGTGCATGGGTTTTCGTTAAAACGAACGTGCGTAATTAGATAGGGGTTTTTGACGACATCGACGTCGTCGTCAAAAACCCCCTTAAGGCATCTAATACTACATTTCAACCCTACTTAATAGTTATAGGCGTTAGCAGTTCATATTTAGTGACAATGGTCGCAAAATCATGAAACGAGAATTATTTCGCCGGATCATAATCCCCTCTGTTGATGCACACATGTAAAAACCCACCATTTTTACATCGTGCCCTTCTAGCCTAGTGGTCATCAGTCGCGACTACACATCTGAGAATTGCGAGTTCGAATCTCCGTCCGAAATCAATATTTGTGTATCCCCAAAAACTAAAAATATATTTCTTTTTGTATTATTTAAGTTTGATTCTTGTCTTTATATCGATAGTGTTGCCTTTTCTTTTTCTCAAATGTTAGCCCAACATAACCTGTGTGCATGCATGACACGATGATGTTTAAAAACACAGTAAGCGAAAAATGGTGATCATAAGCGCAGAGTTTGGTGGTTAAGAGTTCTGTGAAATCAACTTGTACTAGATCAAACATCAAACCACCGACCCAAAAGAAAAATTAAAAATCGTAATTAATTAACCACGTGACCCATATTTGCATGTTTAATTGTACAAGGGGACAAAGTTGTTGGAACTTCCTGTTGATGCTGACATCATGAGAACATCAGTATAAGTATTGGAATTGCACTACCTATTGAACCACTTGGAGTGTTCAATGAGTCCAACACGTCAGTCTAGAGTCCAACTCTGATTGTAAAAATCAATTAAGGCATCATCTTCAATTTAATTTTATGCAACAAGCAAACTTATAAATTTTCTGATTTTATTTCAAAGGGTAACATAATGGCTGTTAGCAAACGGTTTCCAACAAAAACTACATGGTGTACGTGCACAATACTCTTACTTGCCTCAAGCATTTACCTCTAGATAATAAATCAAGCATTCAGTTCAAAATGATAAAAGTTTGTTATTGCCACATTATTCAGCGAACCATGAATCATACACAGCTAATATTCACAAGAAAATCTATGTGTGGAGGGTAACAGACAGCACACAATGGAACCGGAGTTTAACAATGACAATACCAAAAGTGCAATCGTCAGGCGTTCAAGTTTTATTATACATGGGGCTGATGGTGATCAAAAGGATAAAAGTTTGTTATCGCCAAATTATTCAGCGAACCATGAATCATACACAGCTACTATTTACAAGAAAATCTACGCGTTGAGGGTAACAGACAGCACAAAATGGAACCGGAGTTTAACATGACAATACCAAAAGTGCAATCGTCCTAGCTCCCCAACCAAGGTGACTACAAAACGTCTCTAATGGATAACACGGGTATATTTCGACATGGTTTTTTTCCCAGCAAGAGTTGTGGGGCCCAATTTATCTAGTATTTTTTGGGGGTATTTTGTTTATCTGTTTCATTTAAATATATGGTTAAGTTTTATTTTACGCTAACTGTTTTTGTGTTTGTTCTTCCTGTAATTTTGAATTGTCTTGCCGCTACATAAGATTACACACACTAAATAGAATTGCTTACATTGCTTTCTTCGTTAGAAAAAAAGGGGGGAGGGGGTCCGTACTTGTTAAGGTTTGCTTTTTATGGGCCCCTCCATCCCCTACATGTGTTTTGCATTGATTTTTAGTTTTTGTTTTCTATTATTGTACGATTGCATTTGCTTGTAATAAATTATTTATTACCTTCTGTGTAGACTAAGCAAGTCTCGCGTGTATTTGAACTTGCGGGACCATTATGTTCCAAACCTTATGGAGTTTTACGTGGGACATTTTGTTTCGTCCATTATTTTAGTTTAACGTAGTTTATGACCATGAATATTATAAATATTGTTAATTATCACAGGAAGACGACCCTCTTCTTTTAGAATGTCGACTTCCCGAGATAAATTATCACAGGAAGATGACAACTGACGTTTAGGATGTCGACATATCGAGATAAATTATCACAGCAAGACGACATCCTACTTTTAGGATGTCGACATCCCGAGATAAATTATCACAGGAAGACGACATCCTACTTTTAGGATGTCGACATTCCGAGATAAATTATCACAGGAAGACGACATTCTTCTTTAAGAATGTCGACTGTTTGTAGTTATAAGACTCCTTGGGGATAGGAGAAATTAATTTGGAAAAACCGTGACCTCAATTTGACCTCTACTTCCGGGTCAAGGACCAATGCAGAGTGAATCACTGAGAGAGCAGACGATCAAGTCGTTGGATCAACAGTGTTTCCCGCCTCGGTGCACACTTGAAGTTGATTATCTCAACGACGAATGCCTTCGCGATGCTTTGGTAACACTAACTGAACAATCCTTACCAAAGAAGAATGAAAGTAGAAACTTTTGGCGTTTCGAGTTCAGAGATAACCGCAAATTCTTTGACATGATGATTTGAAGAGTGGAGTTGTAGGGAGCGTTTTGAGGAAAGGTTTTTCTTTTAACTTGTGACGTCGTGGGACGCAGTTTAGCGGACTTGCTTTTATATATCCAACGCCATGATTCAAACTTACAGGAAAAACAGCGGCATGGAGTGCTGTAAAGCCGAGCCAATGTTCCGACGTGTCCGTTATAACTTACTGACCTATCCAGGAGCAGGATGGATAGCGTTTGTGATAACCTTGTTCCTATGGGCTCTCTCCGTTCCCTATCTCAGACAGGCACCCAGTGGCGTTGTACCCGATACCAAGGAAGTTCGGTTGCAGATGCCTCGGGCAGCCGCAGAGAAAGCTTTTAGACGAAACACAGAGACAATGTATGATATCAGATACAACACCAGTGAGTATTCACACTCTTTCCCTGTGGATGACACTTGCTTCTTCACTCGTAAACTCTCAAAGAGCGACATGCCAACAATTCATTCTATATTCTCTAATCCAGCATCTCAGAGCGTTGTCTTTGTAGGAGTACGGTTTCTTAGGGACAATTGGGCAGAAGACAAATTCATTTGCGAGTTCGAGAATGGTGAACGGACACAGAGCGACCCAATCGTGAATGACTACCGGAGCTTCGGTTATTTAGCTCAGTATGTATTTGTCTTAACATGCCCACTGCCGGAGATTTACATTGGCAGAACTAATTTCACCATGAGTTTTTACAAGGTAACATGGCGGCCGAAATGGTACATGTTTGCCTACGCTAACCTGACCGTGTGTCGAGCGGGCAGCTGGCCGCTCACTAAGAAACACTTCTTAAGTGTTTGCACAATGGTCAAGGACATGGATGAATTCTTACCAGATTGGTTGGATTATCATCGCTTTATGGGTGTTGAACACGCTTATATCTACGACAATGCGGTCGAGAAGATGAGTTTGTTACGTGAGACGGTCAAAGAGGATGTAGACAGTGGGTTTGTCACCGTTATCCCATGGTCTCACAGACCGTCTGCAGGGAAGAGTTACTTAGAAGTGCAAATAGCTCATGAGAATGACTGTTTATGGCGTCACAGATACGACACCCATTGGATGATGAAGATTGATGTCGACGAATACGTCCAGCCCATGAACCCAGCCAACCCAAAGATACCTAACTTCTTACGGGATCCGAGACTCAATAAGTTAGGTGCTATAAGACTTCAGAATTGGTTCTTTGGGCGCCCTAATACTTCGGAGGTCCTCGAAGGGTCTATCATGGAGCGAAATCGCTGGCGTCCGTCGGAGCCAACCCTTCAGAACACCGGTAGAGACAAGAATATTCTCCGGCCTATAAACGTGCATTATTTTAAAATCCACGCTATCAAACTTGGAGGTGAGACAAAGTCCATAAACCCTGAAACTGAGATGCGTTTGGTGCACTACCGTGGCGATAACCCAAGGGTCCGCCATTTTGATTTGCCCGAGTTCGATGTTTTGGATGAGAGCATGGTCAACATATGGAAACAAATCAAAAAAGCAAAGATGGAAACCTCACTGGAAGCTGCATCGGAAACTGACAATGAAATCATCCTTAAATTCATCGAAGATGATGTTAAAAGTCCATGAAGCAATTATTTTGAAATAGTATTCATTAATTATTTTCATTCATTCATTCATTCATTCATAATTGGTTTATTATTTTAAAAACAAATTCCCATGGCGACCGGAGGTCGAATTACAGGAAAATATACAGAGATTAAAAAATAAGAAAAAAAACACACTATTTCACATTATTCAAGAAATAATTGATTAAGGAGAGACAAATATTTACAATGTATAAAATAAATTGTTCTGAAAGTTGCGGGGAAAAAAATCAGCATAGGTCCATAATAATGACAGTGACTTATTATATATAGCGCACGAAATATGTCACTCCGTGATGCTCTGTATATTTGTTTTCCTGCATGGTATGCGGATGAAATCAAAGTTTCATGAAGCAATATTTTGAAATAGTATAATTTTGTTCTTCTTAGAACAAGTTCATTTATAAAAGTCATAATCATGGCCTCTTATATATATATATAATCCGTCACTTAGTGACGCTCGATTTGGAGCATAAGTATACAATTTGGAGTATGGGACCTAATCCTTTACACAGCACCATGCAGACGCAATACAGGTTCATCAAACTATTATAAACTGTCTTCATGAGTTTAATTAAAGGTCCTTCTTGCGTATGAAATGAAACAAAACCGACGATATTATGATTATTCAAATTCAATCATTTTTGCCGCCAAACTTGTGCACTGTGTCTTGGGAGGGACCAGTATTCACTTATGCACTCCCATACAATTACGTTATCTTTTAACATCAAGTTCATCATTCCATAAATATTTTGTTAAATTTGGCTGTGACGTTTAGTTAGTATAGACGATGTGACCAATGTTTACATTCAAACCGCCCTCTGTTGACAAAACACTGTATACGTCATGTTTCGCCGGGAAAAAGACGCGATGGTATTAAAGAGGGCATACACTTTCTAGCTGGCTGCTAAAACACAAAGGTTTTGCCCGGCGGTATACGCGCGAATCATGTTATGGTTTTCGAGTGACGTCAGAGGTCACATCGTCTATAGTATCCAATTTTACCATTTTTATTAGTATGTTCTTATTCATAGATTGTGTGTTTGTGTGTGTTTTTTTTTTTTTTTTTTTTTTTTTTTTTTTTTTACTGTAGACTGTTTTTATACTGTATGTTTTGTTATGTTAAATATCGAATCATTGAAGAAAATATCCCGAATGAAATGAAAGAAAGACTCTGCTTGGGTTGAAACGTCAAGCCATTACTATTTTGTTTGAATGTGTAATACGTGTAAAAGACCGCCTGAGAAATGTGTACATTCCCAATATTAATTATAAGTGTTCAATGTTTGCCTGTTGTATTAAAATGATTATTTTGTTTAAAGTATCTTTGATTGCCTGTTAATTATTCTTTTCGAGAGATGAACGATTTGCCCGTATAACTGTTTCAGTGACTAGCCAGCGGGACCAGTCCGCTGGTAGTCCGTCAGCCTTTTTCACTTGGACAGAATTCAGGTTTTCTTTCAACATTTTCATTAGCGTGGGACTTTTAATTTGAACGCTTGAACATCAATATTAACTACAGACTATGGACAGAACCCATTAGTCCTTCGTTTTCTGGCAATTTGACAAGCAAATACGACGACACATATCGCAATCAATATTTTTATCAAATTTTAGTCAAATTTTGATAAAACTGCAAAGGCTATAATACGGAAGCGTATATAGGACATACCGAAAAAAAAATCGGGCTCCACTATTTCGCCCGGGCGGATTACTATTTCGCCCGGGCGGATTACTATTCCGTGTGTAAAGGGAAACGCGAAATCATACATGTAGCCCCGTGTAAACAGACCCGGGGAGATGAGAACATTATGACAAAAAAAAAAATCCGTTTTGATGGAAGAAAACATTATGTGCATCTATGAATGTTTTTTGTTTTTTATTTATTTACTAATTTTTCTTTTTTTTTTGTGGGGGGGGGGGGGGGGGGGGGGACAAGCACAGCAAATAGTAAATCCGGGACGCACTCAACACGTTCAAAAAGCTAGAGGTTAATTATTTTATAATTATTCCTCATTACATGGAGAGAGATGTATTGGAATCCAAGCTTTAAAAAACCGTATGAGGCGTTAATATGTATTGTATAAAGTTCTTTTTAGGGGGGGGGGGGGGGGGGGGGCAAGGTAGATCAAGGACCAATGCAGAGTGAATCACTGAGAGAGCAGACGATCAAGTCGTTGGATCAACAGTGTTTCCCGCCTCGGTGCACACTTGAAGTTGATTATCTCAACGACGAATGCCTTCGCGATGCTTTGGTAACACTAACTGAACAATCCTTACCAAAGAAGAATGAAAGTAGAAACTTTTGGCGTTTCGAGTTCAGAGATAACCGCAAATTCTTTGACATGATGATTTGAAGAGTGGAGTTGTAGGGAGCGTTTTGAGGAAAGGTTTTTCTTTTAACTTGTGACGTCGTGGGACGCAGTTTAGCGGACTTGCTTTTATATATCCAACGCCATGATTCAAACTTACAGGAAAAACAGCGGCATGGAGTGCTGTAAAGCCGAGCCAATGTTCCGACGTGTCCGTTATAACTTACTGACCTATCCAGGAGCAGGATGGATAGCGTTTGTGATAACCTTGTTCCTATGGGCTCTCTCCGTTCCCTATCTCAGACAGGCACCCAGTGGCGTTCCCGATACCAAGGAAGTTCGGTTGCAGATGCCTCGGGCAGCCGCAGAGAAAGCTTTTAGACGAAACACAGAGACAATGTATGATATCAGATACAACACCAGTGAGTATTCACACTCTTTCCCTGTGGATGACACTTGCTTCTTCACTCGTAAACTCTCAAAGAGCGACATGCCAACAATTCATTCTATATTCTCTAATCCAGCATCTCAGAGCGTTGTCTTTGTAGGAGTACGGTTTCTTAGGGAGAATTGGGCAGAAGACAAATTCATTTGCGAGTTCGAGAATGGTGAACGGACACAGAGCGACCCAATCGTGAATGACTACCGGAGCTTCGGTTATTTAGCTCAGTATGTATTTGTCTTAACATACCCACTGCCGGAGATTTACATTGGCAGAACTAATTTCACCATGAGTTTTTACAAGGTAACATGGCGGCCGAAATGGTACATGTTTGCCTACGCTAACCTGACCGTGTGTCGAGCGGGCAGCTGGCCGCTCACTAAGAAACACTTCTTAAGTGTTTGCACAATGGTCAAGGGCATGGATGAATTCTTACCAGATTGGTTGGATTATCATCGCTTTATGGGTGTTGAACACGCTTATATCTACGACAATGCGGTCGAGAAGATGAGTTTGTTACGTGAGACGGTCAAAGAGGATGTAGACAGTGGGTTTGTCACCGTTATCCCATGGTCTCACAGACCGTCTGCAGGGAAGAGTTACTTAGAAGTGCAAATAGCTCATGAGAATGACTGTTTATGGCGTCACAGATACGACACCCATTGGATGATGAAGATTGATGTCGACGAATACGTCCAGCCCATGAACCCAGCCAACCCAAAGATACCTAACTTCTTACGGGATCCGAGACTCAATAAGTTAGGTGCTATAAGACTTCAGAATTGGTTCTTTGGGCGCCCTAAAACTTCGGAGGTCCTCGAAGGGTCTATCATGGAGCGAAATCGCTGGCGTCCGTCGGAGCCAACCCTTCAGAACACCGGTAGAGACAAGAATATTCTCCGGCCTATAAACGTGCATTATTTTAAAATCCACGCTATCAAACTTGGAGGTGAGACAAAGTCCATAAACCCTGAAACTGAGATGCGTTTGGTGCACTACCGTGGCGATAACCCAAGGGTCCGCCATTTTGATTTGCCCGAGTTCGATGTTTTGGATGAGAGCATGGTCAACATATGGAAACAAATCAAAAAAGCAAAGATGGAATGACAGTGACTTATTATATATAGCGCACGAAATATGTCACTCCGTGATGCTCTGTATATTTGTTTTCCTGCATGGTATGCGGATGAAGTCAAAGTTTCATGAAGCAATATTTTGAAATAGTTTAATTTTGTTCTTCTTAGAACAAGTTGATTTATAAAAGTCATAATCATGGCCTCTTATATATATATAATCCGTCACTTAGTGACGCTCGATTTGGAGCATAAGTATACGATTTGGAGTATGGGACCTAATCCTTTACACAGCACCATGCAGACGCAATACAGGTTCATCAAACTATTATAAACTGTCTTCATGAGTTTAATTAAAGGTCCTTCTTGCGTATGAAATGAAACAAAACCGACGACATTATGATTATTCAAATTCAATCATTTTTGCCGCCAAACTTGTGCACTGTGCGGCCGTCACATGGCAAAACAATGCAACTCGAAAATGAGCATTTTAAGAAAAAGTGCTTCAAAGATTCATCGTCTGCCATTTTTTAATGTATTTCTCTATTCAACTAAAACTGTTACAGAATATTTGTGAGTTGTTGACATATCAGCCAGAAAAAAATCGTTTGAAAAGAACAAATGGTTTTGTTGTTATTAATATTTAAGCGAAGTTACATTGTTTTACCAAACAAATTGTCTAATTTGCCACTTTTGTTATTTCATTGACAATAATGCAACTTATGTTACTAATATTAAATAATGTATTTTTATGGCAAAACAATGCATCAAACATTAATTTAAAAATCATTAGTAATGTTCTTCCCGAAAGATCATGGCAAAACAAAGTATCTTATCTTACTTCCCATAAATTGTCCGCTTTCCCAAAATATTTCCTACCAAAACAATGTAAACGATTTTAAAGGTTTAACACAAACGTCAATTTATGGCAGAACAACGTATCTAATTGTACGATCCTATTAAACTGTGTAAAACAATTTATTTTAAACAATTGTATCACAAGTATTTATCAACCAAAAACGTTGATTGTCAAAATATGAATATCCCTTTTAGGAAGAAACATGCGGCGAAGAAGTAATTTTCGATTGATTCAAATGTAATTTTTGTTATTATGACTTTACAAATTTGGTCAACATTATTCACATTTATTTTATGAACTTTATCGAACAACAACACATCAATAAATACAACTCAACTTACAATATGTAAGTATGAAAACATCACTAAGGCAGTTTTGATCTCATTAATCAACCGAAACAAGAAATCTTGTTTTCGAACTGGTTTGAATCTACTATTTTTTTTTTTTTTTTTTTTTTAATAAGTGATTTGGGGAACTGGGGAGAAACATAAATTTAGTTTCCGGCTCATTACGGTGAGGTTTTAAAGAGTATTTTAAGGATTTTGTAAAAACAAAATTCATGTTTTGCGGTACAAATTTCTAATTAGCTGTTCCGACCTACCGTCGGAACAGGTGTTGTTTTCGTCGAGATTTTTATTATTCTTATTAGCTGTTCCGACCTACCGTCGGAACAGGTATTGTTTTCGTCGAGATTTTTATTGTTTTTATTATTATTCTTTGTTTCCGCCTAAAACCCCATTGCATTTGTACACGTTTTTTGTTTATTCCTAATCTCCCAAACCACAAGGTCAAAAGAGTTAAATCATATATCAAATTGAAGCTTAGAACTTGAGCTTAATTCTAAATGTCAGAAATGTTAAAATTCTTAATTAATTAACCACGTGGCCCTCATTTGCATATTTAATTGGGAAATCTTTGTAGAAGCATTTCTCAAGAAGTTCACGGCAGATTCTTACCCTGTTTGTTGGTATAGACTCCTTGGGGACTGGAGATTAATTTTGAAAAACCGTGACCTCGAGTTGACCTCTACTTCCGGGTTAACCGGAAGTGGGACTATATCTCAAGTACTATACAACCGATTTTAAAACTTTTTTCAGTTTTAGACCCCTTGGGCGTTAAAAAGAAACTTTGAAAAACCGTGACCTCAAGTTGACCTCAACTTCCGGGTCAACCGGAAGTGGGACCATATCTCAAGTACTACATAACTGATTTTCAAACTTTCCTTAGTTTTAGACCCCTTAGGCGTTATAAATAAACTTTGAAAAAACCGTGACCTCAAGTTGACCTCTACTTCCGGTTCAACCGGAAGTTGGACCATATCTCAAGTACTTTACAACCGATTTTCAAACTTTTTTCAGCTTTAGAACCCTTAGGCGTTAAAAATAAACTTTAAAAAACCGTGACCTCAAGTTGACCTCTACTTCCGGGTTGACCAGAAGTGGCACCATAACTTAAGACACTGTTCAACATTTCAAACTTTTTTTCAGTTATAGACTCCTTGGTAATTTTAGCACATAATTATTATTATTATTATTCTTTGTTTCCGCCTAAAACCCCATTGCGTTTGTACAGCATTTTTGTTCAGGCTCCGTCTCCTAAAGTATAAGGATAAAAGAGTTAAATCATATATCAAATTGAAGCTTAGAACATAAGCTTTACTCTGATAAAAAAGTGTTAACATTCTTAATTAATTAACCACGTGGTCTTCATTTGAATTTTTAATTTGTAAACTTGATGCAGTCACTTTCATGTTATTGTGAAACATTCTCTTCGGTAATACAACACAGTATGTACCTCGATGAGTTGTTGACTTCTTGAGAGGAGTCTATACTATTTTGTTTCCTACCTGCGTTCTGGACACATTACTCTGTACACGCACAACGTACGGAGGTTTAGGATTTTCGTTAGAACGTGCGTTAAATTTGTCTTTGTTTTTCTAACCGCGTTCTGGACCAATTACTCTGTGCATGGGTTTTCGTTAAAACGAACGTGCGTAATTAGATAGGGGTTTTTGACGACATCGACGTCGTCGTCAAAAACCCCCTTAAGGCATCTAATACTACATTTCAACCCTACTTAATAGTTATAGGCGTTAGCAGTTCATATTTAGTGACAATGGTCGCAAAATCATGAAACGAGAATTATTTCGCCGGATCATAATCCCCTCTGTTGATGCACACATGTAAAAACCCACCATTTTTACATCGTGCCCTTCTAGCCTAGTGGTCATCAGTCGCGACTACACATCTGAGAATTGCGAGTTCGAATCTCCGTCCGAAATCAATATTTGTGTGTCTTTATATCGATAGTGTTGCCTTTTCTTTTTCTCAAATGTTAGCCCAACATAACCTGTGTGCATGCATGACACGATGATGTTTAAAAACACAGTAAGCGAAAAATGGTGATCATAAGCGCAGAGTTTGGTGGTTAAGAGTTCTGTGAAATCAACTTGTACTAGATCAAACATCAAACCACCGACCCAAAAGAAAAATTAAAAATCGTAATTAATTAACCACGTGACCCATATTTGCATGTTTAATTGTACAAGGGGACAAAGTTGTTGGAACTTCCTGTTGATGCTGACATCATGAGAACATCAGTATAAGTATTGGAATTGCACTACCTATTGAACCACTTGGAGTGTTCAATGAGTCCAACACGTCAGTCTAGAGTCCAACTCTGATTGTAAAAATCAATTAAGGCATCATCTTCAATTTAATTTTATGCAACAAGCAAACTTATAAATTTTCTGATTTTATTTCAAAGGGTAACATAATGGCTGTTAGCAAACGGTTTCCAACAAAAACTACATGGTGTACGTGCACAATACTCTTACTTGCCTCAAGCATTTACCTCTAGATAATAAATCAAGCATTCAGTTCAAAATGATAAAAGTTTGTTATTGCCACATTATTCAGCGAACCATGAATCATACACAGCTAATATTCACAAGAAAATCTATGTGTGGAGGGTAACAGACAGCACACAATGGAACCGGAGTTTAACAATGACAATACCAAAAGTGCAATCGTCAGGCGTTCAAGTTTTATTATACATGGGGCTGATGGTGATCAAAAGGATAAAAGTTTGTTATCGCCAAATTATTCAGCGAACCATGAATCATACACAGCTACTATTTACAAGAAAATCTACGCGTTGAGGGTAACAGACAGCACAAAATGGAACCGGAGTTTAACATGACAATACCAAAAGTGCAATCGTCCTAGCTCCCCAACCAAGGTGACTACAAAACGTCTCTAATGGATAACACGGGTATATTTCGACATGGTTTTTTTCCCAGCAAGAGTTGTGGGGCCCAATTTATCTAGTATTTTTTGGGGGTATTTTGTTTATCTGTTTCATTTAAATATATGGTTAAGTTTTATTTTACGCTAACTGTTTTTGTGTTTGTTCTTCCTGTAATTTTGAATTGTCTTGCCGCTACATAAGATTACACCCACTAAATAGAATTGCTTACATTGCTTTCTTCGTTAGAAAAAAAGGGGGGAGGGGGTCCGTACTCGTTAAGGTTTGCTTTTTATGGGCCCCTCCATCCCCTACATGTGTTTTGCATTGATTTTTAGTTTTTGTTTTCTATTATTGTACGATTGCATTTGCTTGTAATAAATTATTTATTACCTTCTGTGTAGACTAAGCAAGTCTCGCGTGTATTTGAACTTGCGGGACCATTATGTTCCAAACCTTATGGAGTTTTACGTGGGACATTTTGTTTCGTCCATTATTTTAGTTTAACGTAGTTTATGACCATGAATATTATAAATATTGTTAATTATCACAGGAAGACGACCCTCTTCTTTTAGAATGTCGACTTCCCGAGATAAATTATCACAGGAAGATGACAACTGACGTTTAGGATGTCGACATATCGAGATAAATTATCACAGCAAGACGACATCCTACTTTTAGGATGTCGACATCACGAGATAAATTATCACAGGAAGACGACATCCTACTTTTAGGATGTCGACATTCCGAGATAAATTATCACAGGAAGACGACATTCTTCTTTAAGAATGTCGACTGTTTGTAGTTATAAGACTCCTTGGGGATAGGAGAAATTAATTTGGAAAAACCGTGACCTCAATTTTACCTCTACTTCCGGGTCAAGGACCAATGCAGAGTGAATCACTGAGAGCGCAGACGATCAAGTCGTTGGATCAACAGTGTTTCCCGCCTCGGTGCACACTTGAAGTTGATTATCTCAACGACGAATGCCTTCGCGATGCTTTGGTAACACTAACTGAACAATCCTTACCAAAGAAGAATGAAAGTAGAAACTTTTGGCGTTTCGAGTTCAGAGATAACCGCAAATTCTTTGACATGATGATTTGAAGAGTGGAGTTGTAGGGAGCGTTTTGAGGAAAGGTTTTTCTTTTAACTTGTGACGTCGTGGGACGCAGTTTAGCGGACTTGCTTTTATATATCCAACGCCATGATTCAAACTTACAGGAAAAACAGCGGCATGGAGTGCTGTAAAGCCGAGCCAATGTTCCGACGTGTCCGTTATAACTTACTGACCTATCCAGGAGCAGGATGGATAGCGTTTGTGATAACCTTGTTCCTATGGGCTCTCTCCGTTCCCTATCTCAGACAGGCACCCAGTGGCGTTCCCGATACCAAGGAAGTTCGGTTGCAGATGCCTCGGGCAGCCGCAGAGAAAGCTTTTAGACGAAACACAGAGACAATGTATGATATCAGATACAACACCAGTGAGTATTCACACTCTTTCCCTGTGGATGACACTTGCTTCTTCACTCGTAAACTCTCAAAGAGCGACATGCCAACAATTCATTCTATATTCTCTAATCCAGCATCTCAGAGCGTTGTCTTTGTAGGAGTACGGTTTCTTAGGGAGAATTGGGCAGAAGACAAATTCATTTGCGAGTTCGAGAATGGTGAACGGACACAGAGCGACCCAATCGTGAATGACTACCGGAGCTTCGGTTATTTAGCTCAGTATGTATTTGTCTTAACATGCCCACTGCCGGAGATTTATGTAGTGTTTTGTTATCAGTCCGGAGACAATTAAGGAAGGCCTGACACCTTGTTTTTGGGTTGCTCACTGATACGTTACTCTGCTGACAGATTTATTCACCATCCGAAGAAAACCTATTACAAACATAGATCCATAAATCTAATTAATTATCATGCATGTAACGACTAATATTTAAGATTACTTTTCCACAAGTAGCCTTCCACCTCAGTTACACTAAACAAGTCTACATAACACTTAATTATAGGCCGGATACATATCCATACAACGTGAACTTCAGATCATGTGCTGTATATTGATCAACCATTGTTACCCAGTTTCACCCAAATTAACCCTCTAAATTTCTACTCACCAACCGATCCGTTCCTCTATTTATTGGCAATCAAACTGGCTCCATGAGCGGGTCTCTCCAACTTCTTCCTCCACCCCGAATGTTGGATTTTACCCTCTCATCATTGTCATACGTGACACTCATTTAGAGACCAACAACGAAAAAGGACGCAACAAATAGACCCCTCCGCCTAAACCGGCTAAAATTACTACGCTACACACTGATTAATTACCAAACTCACCTATAATGAGCTGAATATTGAAAATAGCATAGTGAATATTTGTAATAATGTGTACAATTACATTACATACAAGAATAAAGACGAGATTGAGACCCAAATTCTTTCTCAGATAAAATAATCCAAAAAGTTATGCCTTTTTACATCCTTGACATTTGTATCCGTGCGACTACCGTTTAAGTACAATGGCGCCCTCTATCGTTTACCAAAGTCATTCAACAAACTTTTTATCACCGTAATTAACGAAATGCCCATGGGTATCATAAAATATTGATTCATCACATTCTCCCCTACTAGTTCGATCAACTCCTGAGGATCGATTGAATGATTCAGCATCACATGAGGATAAAAATGTTCCCCTTAATCTTACAAATAAGCGAATCATACTAATCACCAAAATACAATATGTATACCATCTTTCTCGCACCAACCCATATTTGCTTTATAGAACAGAGAAAATATTTGAACAAAAGTTACATGTATTTAACCAAACTTTTTGTTTTTCTTTAAACCTACAAGAAAACACAATTAGCATATTATCATCTGACATTAATTATGCCCATATGCGAGATTCAAAGTACTTTGTTATCTGACGAAGCGTTTTCTCATACAGTGCCATTCCCGAAGTGTTCAGGTGGACCCCATCAAGGTTATACCGAGAGTTCTTTAACCCTCTGTGCTCCCACAACCACCATTGATCTTCCACAAAGGTCGACTGCTGAATAAGATCATTAAATCTCTCTGCTCGATCATTAAATTCTTCGAGTGAGACCTGACCACCCCGTAAACCTCCTGTCCTAGGGAGTACTGGCAGAAACACTATTACCTCTGGGTTAATACCCCTCTTGGGTAACTCATACACAAAGTCACAGAGTGAAGAATGCACTTGGTTTGGATTAACATTTTTAGAACACAAATCATTTGTACCCAAGTCAATAATTAAAACTAAAGGATTTGCCTGCCGTAAATATTCATAATACTTCCTCGGCCTTGCCCGAATCCTACTTAAAGTGAGACCGCCCTCACCAATACATGTAACAGGAACTACCTTACTCTGTAACTCAATTTTAAACTGAGAACCTCGCTTCCTTTTCAAGCGTTTAACAAAACTGTGCCCAAAAAGGACAAAACTCATTTTCCGTTTAAGAACACAATACTACAAAAGGGGGAGGAAGCCCTATCAACCCACTCCTTTACCACTTAATCAATTACAAATTTACACAATTTCCTAACACCATGTCAGTCCACTGGTAGCCAGAATACCCAGTGGTGCCCTACAGTAAGGTGTGCCATTGCGGAAACTGGATGCCCCAAGTCTTTCCAGCAAGACAACTCCCTGACCTTCTGCAATCACTGAGAACCCCCGCCACCAGAGTAAAGACAAATCACTTAATAGCTGAACAGGGCAATCTGAATGGATTGCTGTGTTTACCCCTTGTAGTTCGTTGAGAACTTCTTAGGTGCTCAGATGCAGGGCAATGTAAACTTGGGGGCTCCCCTACTTCTACATTGCTCACGCCCTGTAAATCTTGAACCAGAGACTGATCCCCTGAAGGCTCAGTGTGTAGGACCTCCCAATCTGAATCTCCATCAGACTCATCACTCTCATTTTCTGTGTCACTTTCTGCAAAGGGATCTAACCGCAAGAGTTTTCTATTAACTACTCTTTCTGGGCCCCCCTTCAAGGGACGGATACGAAATACATCGCTATGCTCATTTATCCAAACGACCACATATGGGTCTCTTTCAAACTTGTCAGCCAGTTTGTGGCGTCCCTTGAATGCGCATTTTCTGAGTAGAACATGGGACCCAATCTCAATAGGTTTGCTAGGTTTTACTTTCCTATCATAAGTAACCTTGTTGCGATTGCAGCTTTTTGCTACTCGTTCCTTTACTAACTCACTAGCTCTAGAGAGCAAAGAAGATTGTTCTCTGACAAAATCTTGATCCCAATCGTTATCAGTTCTCCCCAACATCTGGTCTAGAGGTATCAATGGTTCCCTACCAAACATAAGCAAATACGGCGCTACTCCAGTGGTGCAATGCGGAGTAGCATTATACACAAATACAAGGTGCTGTAAAAGGTCAGGCCACCTCCGCCTATCCCGCTCATCCATGGACTTAATGAGTCCAAACAGAGTCCGGTTGAAGCGCTCTGTTTGAGCGTTCCCCTCGGGGTGGTAAGGAGTTGTTCTGGTCTTTTTCATGCCGTACAATGCACACAATTCCCTCACAACTTCCCCTTCAAAATTCCGACCCTGGTCGCTGTGCAAACGACAAGGTATTCCATATTTGGAAAACCACTGATTCCTCAAGACTTTGGCAACAGTTACTGCATGTTGATCCTTACACGGATATGCCTGTACAAATTTTGTATAGATGTCGGTCATGACCAGAACATCCTCATAGCCTCCTGCCCCTCGATCAATTTTGACAAAATCTATGGCTAGCACTTCGAGTGGTCGAAATGCTAAAAGGTGCCGCATTGGCACTTTTGCTTGAGGCTCTGACGCCTTAGAGATTACACATTGTTCACAATGACCGATATGCCGACGCACTGAACCAGCCATTTTGGGCCAAAACACCCGCCGCCTCAGGAGGGCACACGTTCTCACAACACCTTGATGCCCCCACCCATCATGACAACCCTCTAACACCCTCTGTTGTAAACTTGTGGGCATCAGTACTTGATCTAGTTCACCATGCAATGGGTCCATGACACGACGATGCAAAACACCATCCTTTTCTATGAACCTGGGCCACTGCCACAACCACGATTTGATTTCTACTGGCTCCTCCCTTTCAGCCTGAAAAACTTCATTCGGTTTCCAACCTTGATCCCAACGTTCCCAGATACACTTCAGCACTGGATCAGCCCTTTGTAGGGCAGACAGCTGCTCTGGTGTCCACGATGGGAAAATACCTGATTGACACTTAACCTGTGGAGGTCCAGCATTTGTATCATGAGAAGTTAATACCTTATGTACCTCTATATGTTGCAATGGAACCACTGTGGAGTGGACCTTACATTGCAGTATTTCCTCAACTTCCCCTGTTAGTGAGTGACTTGGGTTGCGACTTAGTGCATCCGCTACACGATTACTAGCCCCTGATCTAAATTTCACATCAAAGGTAAAAGCTGCAAGTTGTGCTATCCAGCGCATTTCACATGCGCCCAACTTAGCTGTCTGTAGATAAGATAAGGGGTTATTATCTGTTAGCACTGTAAATGGTACCCCAAGGAGATAATCTCTAAATTTATCAACCACAGCCCATTTTAGGGACAAAAGCTCCAACTTAAAAGAACTAAAATCGGGGTACCTAGCTTCAGCCCCCCTCAGCCCCCGACTAGCAAATGCAACTGGATGTCTCTTGCCTTCCTTGTCGCACTGAGCTAAACAAGCTCCTAAACCCTGCAAGGAGGCATCTATCTCCAACACAAATGGCCTAGAAAAATCTGGATATGCAAGCACTGGTGCTTGCGTCAAGGTCTGCTTTAATGTATCAAAGGCCACCTGTGCCTCAGAACTCCAACAAAATGGCGAAGGTTTGGATCTCGAATTTCCCTTAGCCAGTGAGGGCACTAAAGCATGCAAGGGTGCGGCAATTTTTGAAAAGCCGGGTACAAAGCGCCGGTAATAACCGGCCAGACCAAGAAATGACCGCAATTGTGCCCCTGTCTTAGGTATTGGCCAATCCTCAATTCTCTTAATCTTGTCATTGTCTACTGCAACACCCTCTGGCCCTACCACATGTCCTAAGTAAGACACATGCCTACGAAATAACTTGCACTTTGCACCCTTGATCTTAAGTCCAAAATCTGCCAATCTAGTGAAGACTCTGTCAAGCCTATCTATGTGTTCCTGTACCGTAGAGGAATATACCAGGATGTCATCTAAATAGATTAAAAGCTCTGATAAATTCAAGTCACCAAGGCACATCTCCATCACTCTCTGAAAGGTTCCAGGGGCATTTACCAGCCCGAACGGCATTCTCGTATATTCGAACAGCCCAAAAGGTACTCTGAATGCAGTTTTACTTATTGATTCTGAGTCCATTACAACCTGATGGTATCCATGGGCTAAATCTAATGAAGAAAAGTACCTTGCACCCTGGAGCGCCTCCAGCGACTCCTCGATACGAGGCAATGGAAATGAGTCTCGTACTGTTTTGGCATTAAGCCTCCTATAATCAACACAAATCCTTAGCGACCCATCCTTCTTTTGGACCAATACAATGGGGCTGGCATAGGGGCTTTTACTCTTTTGTATGATACCTTGATCAAGAAACTTCTGGAGTAATTCCCTAACTTCTCTAAAATGTTGCGGCGGAATTCGTCTGTAAGGCTGGCTAATTGATTTATCATCAGTAGTGTCAATCTTGTGGGGAACCTTATCACAAAGTCCTAAATCCAACGAATTCTGCGAGAACACCTTATCATGTTTCTGAATTAATTGCACAATTTTGTCCTGGTCTTCCTTACACAAATCAGCGCATAAATCAAGACTTAATCCATAAGGAAGTTGGTACTCTGACCCATCCTCAAACACATACAACTCTCTTGCCCGTGACTCTACAGCATCCCCCATCTCAATGTCTAACTCATTGGAATCGACACCAGGGGCTCCCTCAGTACGACCAGTGTCTAAATATTCCCCAGACTCTGACAGACAATGATTCACTACAACATGAACACAATCCACACCCGTCTCAAGTGCAACATTTGTCTTTGAGGATACCTCAGTCACGTAAGCAAGCTTTGTGTGTGGGGACAATTCAATCACCCGCATCCCTACATTCGCTACCAACACATTTACAGTTCTACCACTAACTACTGTACACAGATCGTAAACGCGGCAATTTCCATCTATGTTACTGGTTTGACCTCCACTATCTGCACAGCTAGATAGACCCTCAACAAGGACAGTTTGCCCGTCAAGGCTACTTTGATTAGCCTGAACATAGCAGGTTATACTACGCACTTCCCTAGGCAACAAATGTACTGGATTTCTACCTGTACGAGCACCCAGTGGGTCCCGTACACACTTATTTGCCCCATGTGACCCCTCAACTACTGGGTTTTTAGTCAGACTATACCAATTAATGGCCATTGTCCATGCATCTGCATCTTTTTGTTCTAAATCAACCTCTATATCCTTCAGCTTATGAAGGACATTGCAACCCAACAATACTGGAACACTTTTATGATTCCCTGCCTCACCCTTAGGAAATTCTTTGACCACCAAAAAATGTGCATCAATAGTCTGGTTATGTACCATCAGTGGGGCATGTATGTACCCCTCAATTGGTACCTCACTATTCCCTGCCCCAAACACACGCAGGTAAGTACCTAGAGTTTTGACTCCACTCAATTTCCCTGCAAGGTGATCCCTATAAAAAGAGGCGCTAATCAGAGAAGTCTCTGCCCCGGTATCGAGGATACATTCCACTGGCACTCCAGCCAAAGCAATATGAGCCTTGGGGCTCTCTTTTACTAGACTGGTTAGTATGTCTTCATAAGACTTCTCTGTTACACTTCCAACTGGTGAGGCCTTTCCAGATTGTTCCTCTGTCACTCGGCCTACAGTGGCAGAGAAGTCTGGTTTCCCGACCCTGTGTTTTGTGCATCTCCCATAGCCTGCCCTTGCCCCCCATTCGCTTTTTCGTGAGCCATACGAAGTTTACACTCATGCTTCATGTGACCTGGGCGTTTACAATAAAAACAGCGAATCGGGGGCCTGTCCTGCCGCCTTCCTGAGCCTTCATACATGCCCTGGCTAGTTACCGTCCCACTTTGTTTCACCACTGCTTGCATAAGCGTAGTTATCTGTTCCTGCTGTTTGCAAAGAGTTTCTTGCTGTGTTTGCATACATTTAAGAATCTCTTGTTGTTGTTGCAACACTGTTTGCAACTGTGTGTCCCCTTGGGACTTGTTAACTACTTGGTTAATGCTAACATTAGCATCAGCCACTGGCTCGTCACTATTCAGATCATTTTCTGTACCTAGGTGATGCAAGTGCACACTTGCACCACGTCGAGAACCCCGAGGGTACTCCTCTAGATCTCTGAACAACTCGCGAGCTGAATCCCTCATTTCGGTAAAATCCTGATCCGGTTCAGCCAACTCTAAGCGCCTCAGCTCAAGCCTGACACCTTGATTCCTTGCGCCCGCCACAAACTGCCCAATCAAAACCCTATCTCTCAAACCCTTCAATGCATCTTTCTCTGTTTCTGTAGCAACCTCTAAAATCCGATCATGCATTCGCATGAGCGAGCGGGAAAAATCCATAAGGGATTCGTCTTCCCTTTGCCGTCTTTCAAAAAGGGCCTTCTGAAGGGCCTGTACTGACTCCTCTGCCCCAAACTGACGCCGAAGGAGTTTTTTTAGCGCTGCATAGTCACCCGTTACATTCTCATTGTGGCATTTGATCTCATCGCGAGCAACACCCGCGAGGTGGTGGACAACCACTTTAGCCCTATCTACCTCAGGGATACGACATTGTTGCAGATAAACCTCTGCATCTTCAAGCCATTCAATAATGGTCGGATCTCCCGGTTTACTAGGCCTACCATAGTATTTACCCAACTTCAAGGGCCTCTGAATGACATTCTTCGGTTTATCTTGCCGAAGTGCCTCGGTCAGCCCTGCGACCAAGCGCGTCACAAGATCAGCCTCTGGTACGGCCATTGTGAGTCAAGAAATTATGATTCAGTTATTGAAGGCTAACCAATTTGTACAATCAAAATTAAGTCATAAACACCTAAACCCAGGTAAATTTGCTTCAACAGGACCGGTTGGTTTTCACTAGGAATAAAACTAACACCTATACATTATCAGGTAAAATTTACTGACTAACAAACTATATATAGGCCTATCTAAATCCTACCAACAATGTGCGAATTGAATCGCATAATCCCACCTCACTGCTGATCAACCAGTTCAGTCCAGTTCAGTTCAGAGTCATTAGATTTCACATGTACATGCACATGTAAAGGTTGAGTTCGTAGCTCCAAAAGGGTCCAACAGCACTACCGCCACCGGGCTTCTCCACTTGCACTGCCACAGGCTATTCCAGTCGCTGTCCTCCACTTGGATCCTCACTCCCTCTTCAGAACTCGGCCAATGCCCTCAATGTACTGGACGACAACCAGCAAAGCAGCAGATTAAAGCAACCCCATCCGTGTTACCAAATTTGTAGTGTTTTGTTATCAGTCCGGAGACAATTAAGGAAGGCCTGACACCTTGTTTTTGGGTTGCTCACTGATACGTTACTCTGCTGACAGATTTATTCACCATCCGAAGAAAACCTATTACAAACATAGATCCATAAATCTAATTAATTATCATGCATGTAACGACTAATATTTAAGATTACTTTTCCACAAGTAGCCTTCCACCTCAGTTACACTAAACAAGTCTACATAACACTTAATTATAGGCCGGATACATATCCATACAACGTGAACTTCAGATCATGTGCTGTATATTGATCAACCATTGTTACCCAGTTTCACCCAAATTAACCCTCTAAATTTCTACTCACCAACCGATCCGTTCCTCTATTTATTGGCAATCAAACTGGCTCCATGAGCGGGTCTCTCCAACTTCTTCCTCCACCCCGAATGTTGGATTTTACCCTCTCATCATTGTCATACGTGACACTCATTTAGAGACCAACAACGAAAAAGGACGCAACAAATAGACCCCTCCGCCTAAACCGGCTAAAATTACTACGCTACACACTGATTAATTACCAAACTCACCTATAATGAGCTGAATATTGAAAATAGCATAGTGAATATTTGTAATAATGTGTACAATTACATTACATACAAGAATAAAGACGAGATTGAGACCCAAATTCTTTCTCAGATAAAATAATCCAAAAAGTTATGCCTTTTTACATCCTTGACATTTGTATCCGTGCGACTACCGTTTAAGTACAATGGCGCCCTCTATCGTTTACCAAAGTCATTCAACAAACTTTTTATCACCGTAATTAACGAAATGCCCATGGGTATCATAAAATATTGATTCATCACATTTACATTGGCAGAACTAATTTCACCATGAGTTTTTACAAGGTAACATGGCGGCCGAAATGGTACATGTTTGCCTACGCTAACCTGACCGTGTGTCGAGCGGGCAGCTGGCCGCTCACTAAGAAACACTTCTTAAGTGTTTGCACAATGGTCAAGGGCATGGATGAATTCTTACCAGATTGGTTGGATTATCATCGCTTTATGGGTGTTGAACACGCTTATATCTACGACAATGCGGTCGAGAAGATGAGTTTGTTACGTGAGACGGTCAAAGAGGATGTAGACAGTGGGTTTGTCACCGTTATCCCATGGTCTCACAGACCGTCTGCAGGGAAGAGTTACTTAGAAGTGCAAATAGCTCATGAGAATGACTGTTTATGGCGTCACAGATACGACACCCATTGGATGATGAAGATTGATGTCGACGAATACGTCCAGCCCATGAACCCAGCCAACCCAAAGATACCTAACTTCTTACGGGATCCGAGACTCAATAAGTTAGGTGCTATAAGACTTCAGAATTGGTTCTTTGGGCGCCCTAAAACTTCGGAGGTCCTCGAAGGGTCTATCATGGAGCGAAATCGCTGGCGTCCGTCGAAGCCAACCCTTCAGAACACCGGTAGAGACAAGAATATTCTCCGGCCTATAAACGTGCATTATTTTAAAATCCACGCTATCAAACTTGGAGGTGAGACAAAGTCCATAAACCCTGAAACTGAGATGCGTTTGGTGCACTACCGTGGCGATAACCCAAGGGTCCGCCATTTTGATTTGCCCGAGTTCGATGTTTTGGATGAGAGCATGGTCAACATATGGAAACAAATCAAAAAAGCAAAGATGGAATGACAGTGACTTATTATATATAGCGCACGAAATATGTCACTCCGTGATGCTCTGTATATTTGTTTTCCTGCATGGTATGCGGATGAAGTCAAAGTTTCATGAAGCAATATTTTGAAATAGTTTAATTTTGTTCTTCTTAGAACAAGTTGATTTATAAAAGTCATAATCATGGCCTCTTATATATATATAATCCGTCACTTAGTGACGCTCGATTTGGAGCATAAGTATACGATTTGGAGTATGGGACCTAATCCTTTACACAGCACCATGCAGACGCAATACAGGTTCATCAAACTATTATAAACTGTCTTCATGAGTTTAATTAAAGGTCCTTCTTGCGTATGAAATGAAACAAAACCGACGATATTATGATTATTCAAATTCAATCATTTTTGCCGCCAAACTTGTGCACTGTGTCTTGGGAGGGACCAGTATTCACTTATGCACTCCCATACAATTACGTTATCTTTTAACATCAAGTTCATCATTCCATAAATATTTTGTTAAATTTGGCTGTGACGTTTAGTATAGACGATGTGACCAATGTTTACATTCAAACCGCCCTCTGTTGACAAAACACTGTATACGTCATGTTTCGCCGGGAAAAAGACGCGATGGTATTAAAGAGGGCATACACTTTCTAGCTGGCTGCTAAAACACAAAGGTTTTGCCCGGCGGTATACGCGCGAATCATGTTATGGTTTTCGAGTGACGTCAGAGGTCACATCGTCTATAGTATCCAATTTTACCATTTTTATTAGTATGTTCTTATTCATAGATTGTGTGTTTGTGTGTGTTTTTTTTTTTTTTTTTTTTTTTTTTTTTTTTTTTTACTGTAGACTGTTTTTATACTGTATGTTTTGTTATGTTAAATATCGAATCATTGAAGAAAATATCCCGAATGAAATGAAAGAAAGACTCTGCTTGGGTTGAAACGTCAAGCCATTACTATTTTGTTTGAATGTGTAATACGTGTAAAAGACCGCCTGAGAAATGTGTACATTCCCAATATTAATTATAAGTGTTCAATGTTTGCCTGTTGTATTAAAATGATTATTTTGTTTAAAGTATCTTTGATTGCCTGTTAATTATTCTTTTCGAGAGATGAACGATTTGCCCGTATAACTGTTTCAGTGACTAGCCAGCGGGACCAGTCCGCTGGTAGTCCGTCAGCCTTTTTCCCTTGGACAGAATTCAGGTTTTCTTTCAACATTTTCATTAGCGTGGGACTTTTAATTTGAACGCTTGAACATCAATATTAACTACAGACTATGGACAGAACCCATTAGTCCTTCGTTTTCTGGCAATTTGACAAGCAAATACGACGACACATATCGCAATCAATATTTTTATCAAATTTTAGTCAAATTTTGATAAAACTGCAAAGGCTATAATACGGAAGCGTATATAGGACATACCGAAAAAAAAATCGGGCTCCACTATTTCGCCCGGGCGGATTACTATTTCGCCCGGGCGGATTACTATTTCGCCCGGGCGGATTACTATTCCGTGTGTAAAGGGAAACGCGAAATCATACATGTAGCCCCGTGTAAACAGACCCGGGGAGATGAGAACATTATGACAAAAAAAAAAATCCGTTTTGATGGAAGAAAACATTATGTGCATCTATGAATGTTTTTTGTTTTTTATTTATTTATTAATTTTTTTTTTTTTGTGGGGGGGGGGGGGACAAGCACAGCAAATAGTAAATCCGGGACGCACTCAACACGTTCAAAAAGCTAGAGGTTAATTATTTTATAATTATTCCTCATTACATGGAGAGAGATGTATTGGAATCCAAGCTTTAAAAAACCGTATGAGGCGTTAATATGTATTGTATAAAGTTCTTTTTAGGGGGGGGGGGGGGCAAGGTAGAACAGCTGGTGTTGGTAGGGGTGGGGTTTGGATAAGAAGGAAAGTGCGAGGAAGAGGGAGACCGACACTATCTACGCAGAAAGTACTACATACATAAGGCCAAAATAATTCTGGAGCGGGAAATTCGAAACCAAATCCGGCGACAGGGGGGGGGGGGGGGGGGGGGTGGGAGGTGGTTGTTTTGTAAAGGAAAAGACAAGTAATCTTGTGGGTAGCTCGTCTGGTAGTATGTGCCAAGAAATGTGATCATGTGACACCATCCTGAAGAGTCTTCAGAGCTTTTTTGATAGATTTGCGAAAAGCCCCGATACGTAACCACTCTCAAAACGTCATGGTTGTTAGCTCCAGTTTGTAAAGCCGCTTTTAGTCCAGGAGCTTATGGTGATCCGTAGACAATAAATGATTAGAAGATGCCACCTAGCTAGATACCTTCTTTAGGTCTTACAAAACAAGAAAATACATGTTGGCAAAATTGAAAATCTGGCAGATGGCGGCCATCTTGGATTTCAAAATGGCCACCATTTAAGTTATATTTTTTCTTCATGTTTGGCTGTGAATGTCATAAAACGGTGATTTTTGTGACTAGAATTACATAAAAGGTACAACTATATTGTTTCAGATGGCGGCCATCTTGGAATTCAAAATGGCCGCCTTTTTATGTATGTGTTTCCATAACTTTGGCAATCTTGTTGTAAAATCCTGTTTTTGGTGACTAAAGTAACATTCGCAATGACTATCAAGCTATACAAGCTAGCATTAATATAATTAATATATATATAAGACCAGTAGAAACAATATTGCATCATTAAGTTAAGGCCGCCTTTTTGAATTTCAAAATTGCCGCCTATCAAATGCATTTTTTGCCCGTATCACGGTCTATGAGCCTCAGCATAGATTTGTCGTTTGGATTTCTGATCTGGCCACACCGAGCCCAGATCTGACATCGTCTACCTAGTGTAGGCTAGACATAATTAAAGTCTTGTTTCCCGGTCCCTAAACAAATATGGCAACATGATCAGCTGTGACAATACAGCTGTCCCAGATCTGTTATTCTCTGATATTGTGTTGCTAGCCCTGGCACAGATCTAACCTCAAGATTCCTCTGCCCGGCCAAACCTGGCCCGAATTTAAAAATCTGACCAGGTGTGGCCAGATCTGACGCAGATCTAACAGTTGGATACCTAGTTTGGCCAGACCAGACCAAAAACTGATCATCTGACGTCCTGTTCTGGTCAAACCTGACCCAGATCTGCCATCAGATCAGGTGTTGTCAGACCTGGCACAAATCTTATATTAACATTACGGCCTGTCCACAGCTGGCTCTCTGACGCGTGTGGCATGACCTTACGCAGACCTAACATTAGGGTTACCTGGTATTGCAGTACCATGCCAAGATCTGCCATTCTTTGGCATTCTAATTTTGATCTGAGCTGGTCTGGCCAAACATGGCCCAGATCTGACAGCAACTGAACCGGTGCGGTCAGGTCAGGCCAAGATATCAATATCATCAACAGGCCCAGATGAGCAGGCCAGGACCTGTCATTTCTGGGCAAGATCTGGGCCAGTTTGTCAGAGTTAGCTGGGATGGATATGTTTTTATTGGATTTGCTTACCCGTAAAACTTGCCCGCATGTATGAGTCTCTACAAACCAAGATATGTCAAACAAGCACATTTAATTGGCGGCCATTTTGAAATTCAAGATGGCTCCTTAAACCAAATGATCCAATACATTGTTCTTATTGGGTTCAGTGCACATTATTGTATAGAAACCAACACCGCGTTTCTGTGAGACTCATAGACGATGATACGGGCAGAAATGCATTTGATGAAATTTTGCAACTTTGAAATTTAAAATGGCCGCCTTAATCAGATGTTTGTTTAATTTGGTAATATAAAAAAGGCGGCCATTTTGAATTCCAAGATGGCCACCATCTGCCACATCTGACAGGTTGCCAACATGGTTTTGTTGTTCCTGAGAGTCTTATTTAGGTATCTAGCTAGGTGGCATGTTCTAATCATTTATTTTCTACTGGACTTAATTTTTGGTCATAAGCTCCCCGACTATTTGTTTACAGATGACCGGAAGCTTTTCATATCTGTGCTTTGATTGGTCCGAGGATGGTCACAACGAAATCTTTGACAGCTGCACCCATAATTACCCCCAGACCAATCAAAACACAGATATGGAAAGCTTATACGTGACTGCACGTTTATCCAAAGAAATAATTGTATTCAATGAAATAAATAAAAATCATTGTTGTGGGTCAGATCAGCCGAAAGTCAGACCTAGCATTTTGGATGAATATTATTTATTTTATTTTCTCCCAACAATGACACAAATTTTGAGGCTCAGCGTGGAGAGGAAAAAACCAAGGCCCCCGTGGATGAGAATCGAACCTCCCTCATTTTAGAGCGGTATTCACAAATTGTATTCAGTGATTTATAAACAGCTGTCCCAATAAGACAACAGGGCGGGTCCATTATTCATTCGGGTTGATAGATGGATAGACAGATACGTTTATTCAATGTTGCAAATAGTGTATAATACAGACTATAATGGTCAAAATTATTGTAAATATAAAAGAGATTAAAAGGTGAAACTTTAAACAAAAGGCAACATCTAGGTCCGGGGAGAAGCACAGCTTTTGTTCCCCAACCTATGAACAGACAGACCCAAAAAACACAGACAGACATTAAAAATACAGGACAAAACTTACAGGTGTAAGACGGACAATAAAGCCGTTACTAAATTTATTTCTACATACAAAAATGACATCAGTATCTTAGTATTCATTTAGAAAACGAGTCCAAAGTAAAGTGCCACGCTGGACAACACCATTTTTAGACAACGAGGTTCTACGAAAGTTAACATATATATACTGTACAGATTTGTCCTATAGCAGTGGTGTGGGTTTAATAGGAATGGATGTTTGAGGTTAGTGTAGAACTGGAGTTGAAACAAGCAGGTAAAAGATTATTCATATATTTTTATTTATACATAAATTTTCCTAAGTTAAGATGTGGCGGTCAACGAATTTTAACAGTTTTAAATTTTCAAAGAGAGGCCCAGAGTACTCACAATAGTCAGCTTTGGAAATGAGATTTATATTATTTATTTTATTTTATCCCAACACTGACAATAACACAAGTTTTGAGTCTCAACGTGGAGAGGAAAAACTGCAAGGCCCCCGTGGATGAGAATCGAACCTCCCTCATTTTAGAGCAGTATTCACAAATTGTATTCAGTGATTTATAAACAGCTGCCCCAGGGCGGGTCCATTATTCCTTCGGGTTGACATTTCTTCCCGTTCAAGAAATTCCGTACATTGTTATCGGCCCAGATCCGCACACTGTTATTGGACAAGATCGTTACCAAGCCAATTCAGTATAATGCATGCCAAATCGGCATTGATATGCAGATTTATCGTCTTTGCGCTTTTAACATAGAAAGGGGACGCAGCAAGACCACATGGTTTCAGTTCTACACACTAGACAACATGGATGCTCTTCACTTGGCTGTATTTTGGACCTCGCGTTTCAGTTGAACTTTATCGTACAAATTTCACTCTTTGTAATGTGAAGCAAAATGTATCAGTCAATTGTAATATTGAGAACAACACTACGACATTCTGTTGGTAAAAATGTACCTAAATTCGCACTAGAAGTGACTTGTGACATGATGGACTTTTGGTCAAGTATTTCACCCAAGCCTTTTTTATGAGCACATCTCACAGTGGTCTAATTTTGCAGTCGAGTTTACAGCCCGGCTTGAGAACTCCCTCGGAGTTTTTCCCTCGGAGTTTTCGCTGGGCAGAGAATTCCTCGAAGTTGGACAGCACATTGTCGCCGGCGTACTGACAACCAAAACGCTGGTGGCATGGACCAACTTTGATGTTGAGCTTGCGTGTAGAGCTGGAGAGGTCCAGGAGTTTGAACAATCTTCTGAAAACAACCAGAACTGTAAGAGGAATTGAACATTTAAATCGACTCATTCTCCTGTTGAACTTTCGCTTTTGCTTGCGAGCTCCGTCAAGGTTGGTAAGAGAAGCTCTATTGGAACTGAATTACATTGGAAAGAGGACTTGATGTATTGAATTTGAGAACTGTTTATAACTATAGAGACCTTTTTGTTTTAGGTGACTGTTGTCAGAATTTTGAAAGGGGACTTGCGGTATTGAGTTTGAGAACTGTTTATTTTTGACACTTTTTGCTGACTGTTGTCAGAACTTTTCAACTTTTATCTGTGGATTGTGTGGTGGTGTGGCTACAAGTCGTCCAAGTGAAAAGACAAGAACTTTCGTGACTTTAAAAGTGCCTTTTGGTTTTGTATTCCAAAACTGAACACTTTTTGCTGACTGTTGTCAGAACTCTGAAACTTTTGTCTGTGGATTGTGTGGTATGGGCGTGGCTACAAGTCGTCCAAGTGACAAGGCAAGAACTTTAAAAGAGACTTTTGGTTTTGTGTGTCAAAACTGAACACATTAATTTGCTGACTGTTGTCAGAACTCTGAAACTTTTATCTGTGGATTGTGTGATACGGGTGTGGCTACAAGTCGTCCAAGTGAAAAGGCAATAACTTTTAAAGTGACTTTTGGTTTTGTGTTTCAAAACTGATTTTTTTTTTGCTGACTGTTGTCAGAACTTAAAACTTTTATATGTGGATTGTGTGGTATGGGTGTAGCTACAAGTCGTCCAAGTGACAACACAATAACTTTAAAAGAGACTTTTGGTTTTGTGTTTCAAAACTGAACACATTTTTGCTGACTGTTGTCAGAACTCTCAAACTTTTATCTGTGGATTGTGTGATACGGGTGTGGCTACAAGCAAGTCGACCAAGTGGTAAGACAAGATCATTAAGATGACGTTAAGTGGTAAGCGAAAATCTAACCCGTTCTTTCCCAATAAGTAGCAGGTAACTTTTCTCGTACTTGTTGATTTTGTCTACAAATTTGGTCATTGGTGATGTCATCCACTATTTTTCTCTGAGAGGATTTTCTTGGTTGTCGGGGCATTTTGGTCGTGGCCAGAGTGATGCATTGAAGTAAAATAGTTTCTCTTGGAAGATTTCCCAGTTTGGAAGAAGCGGATGAGCATCTGTTGTTGTCATTTTAAATCTACACTTTGTCAAAATTAATTATTTAATTAATTGGTCAGAATTTTTTACAGATAGAGATCCTTTTGCACTATATGAAAAATAAAAAAAGTCACTTTAGTTCTCTATATAAAATTAAGGACAATAAGACAATCATTTAAGGGTTTCTCTAGAAACAACAAACTTGTGTTCAAATACAAACATCTCACAGTTTTTCCTTCTAGAAAGACTCAATTGTGACAATATTGTTATTAATGTTTACTGATAAGTGTTTTCTGTTCTCAAAGTAAAAACCCAAAACCCTATAAAACCAAGCCCAATAAAGAGCATGAAAAACCATGAAAGTATATACATAGGCCTGCATTAGCGATGAACCATATAATTTAAGGTTTGTGTAATTGAAAATAATTATCTGCTTTTTCCCCTTCAAGATGGAAATTTGTTCAGTTGGCAATATTAAAATGGTTAAATTTAATTTAACATTTAATATTTCTGATGAATAATTTTATCATCTTTTTTCTATGTAAATAAATAAAATGGTGTGGTGGGAGGGGGAAGCCCAATAAAGAGCATGAAAAACCTGACTAAGTTTGTGAATTATTTCTTAAACAAAAAAATTATATGTATACATAGGCCTGCATTAGCGATGAACCATATAATTTAAGGTTTGTGTAATTTAAAAAAATTACCCGCTTTTTTCCCTTCAAGATGGAAATTTGTTCAGTTGGCAATATTAAAATGGTTAAATTTAACTTAACAATTAATATTTCTGATGAATAATTTTATCATCTTTTTTGTATGTAAATAAATAAAATTGTGTGGTTGGGGGAGGGGGGGGGCGGAGATTCAATTCTACTCTGCAAAACAGAATCCATCTCTCCTTTAAGCGACTCCTAATTAGTGTAAAACAAAATAAGATTGAAATTATGCAACAAGCACTTCTTAGTTGATGAGATTAAATTCAGTAAGGAATATTAAAGTGTTTAATTTAGATGAGCTAAATTAATCGTTGATATTTCTGATGAGTATATTACATCAATTTAAAACAAATTGACAGACAAAGTGCGCATCATAACACAACACAATCATCCCAAACTCAGTTTTTAGGGTTTTATTCAACAGGAAGTGCGCAATGAGCAAAAATAAAAAGAAAGGAGCAAGACAAAAAGAGGAACAAAGCAGACACCCCCTGAAGTAAAAGGTGATTTTGGTATGTATAATGGTAAGTCGGTTAGAATAGAATAGGAAATGAATAGGCCTAGAACTTGTAAGCAAAAGTTTAACCTCAGATCTCAATAACAAGCAGGGTTCTGTTATAATTCGCCTCAGTACTTGTTGATGTTGTCTACTAATGTTGTCAATGGGATGCCATCCGGGTTTCTTTCTGAGAGTGTTTCTTGATGTCAGGGTCAGGGCATTTTGGTCGTGGCCAGAGTGATGCTTTTTTTTCTCTTGGAATTTGTTCTTGGTTTGGAAGAAACTGCTGACCTTATTAAGTTGTCATTTTACATTGCCATGATTAACTTGCTAATATTTAGCATATACAAGTTCACTTAGAGACCCTTTTGTCTTCTTAGTAATTGTTAACAGTTTTTTTTTTTTTTAATTCTCAAAAGTACTCAAATTGGCCCAGAAAGGCTAAACAAAAATTGGAAATGAAAAATCAGTGCATGATTCACAAACTGACTCAAGTTTTACTGTATCACTTTTTTCAAGTTTAACATGGCACAAACAAAATGATTCTCCTCTTACATTGTTCTACAATAGTCATTAGTAATGAACCATGTCAACATGGAACATTTGCAAATGATTCTCCCCTTAAATTGCTCCACAATAGTAATTAGTATTGGACCATGTCAACATGGAAAATTTGCAATGAGCACTAATCAATCAATGATTTATTTCAGTTAGGAATATCTAAATGATTTAATAGTTTAGTTATGTTAAATTAATCGTTTAAAATTTCTGACGAATAAATTTTATTGATTGATTGTGATAAAAATTATCAGTCGGCATAGCTACAACCCAAAAGAAGTTATTTGTACGGCAGGCAGGCAAAGCGTTAAAGAAAACATTAAACAAAAAAGTAGAACAGGACATGAATAGGCCTAGAACTTTACCTTCCCAACCAATAACCAACGTTTTCCTTCTCAACCAATAACCAACATTTCCCTTCGCAACCAATAACCAACGTTTTCTTTCACAGCCAATAACCAACGTTTCCCTTCGCAACCAATAACCAACGTTTTCCTTCCCAACCAATAACCACTGTTTTCCTTCCCAACCAATAACCAAAGTTTCTCTTCACAGCCAATAACCAAAGTTTCTCTTCACAGCCAATAACCAACGTTTTCCTTCGCAACCAATGACCAACGTTTCCCTTCGCAACCAATGACCAACGTTTCCCTTCACAGCCAATAACCAACGTTTCCCTTCACAGCCAATAACCAAAGTTTCCATTCACAGCCAATAACCAAAGTTTCCCTTCACAGCCAATAACTTACATTTCCCTTCCCAACCAAAACTAAAGTTTCCCTTCACAGCCAATAACCAACGTTTCCAATTCCCTTTGCAGCCACTAACCAACGTTTTCCTTCGCGGTCAATAACCAATGTTTTTTCTTCGCAACCAATAACCAACGTTTCCCTTCGCAACCAATAACCAAATTTCCCTTCGCAACCAATAACCAACGTTTCCCTTCACAGCCAATAACCAACGTTTTCCTTCACAGCCAATAACCAAAGTTTCACTTCCCAACCAATAACCAAAGTTTCCCTTCACAGCCAATAACCAAAGTTTCCCTTCACAGCCAATAACCAAAGTTTCCCTTCACAGCCAATACCCAAAGTTTCCCTTCCCAACCAATAACCAAAGTTTGCCTTTGCATCCAATAACCAAAGTTTCCCTTTGCAGCCAATAACCAACTTTTTCTTCCAACTAGTCATCACAATTTTTTCCTTTATGTCAATAACACTATTTTGTTTGTTTTCTTGCAGATTGCACATGGGCACACAACGTCTTTTAGACGTCTTAAAGTCATTGTGTGCCCACTGGCAATATTGAGTAGATGGAAGTTTGAACTTCCCCCCGCAGGCAGGGCAAGAAACTTGGTAATGTATCCATTTATGTTAAAAAGTAACTTTTGACTGGAAATGAAATACCAAAGGAGAGCTTTTACACACTGTCCCTTACCGGTAGTACCCGTTAAAATAATTAGAATAGTCATACATTTTGTTAAAATCTTCCACACATTTGACTCAAAATTTTCAAAGGACTAACTAAACTGATTTCACTAACTTCCTAAAGGTTATTGTGATTAGACAAATTTTGATGGCTTTCAAACTCAAAAAAAATTAAAACTATTCTACCAACTCTCTCCCTCTCTCTCTCTCTCTCATGACAAGTTGTTAGGATTTTTAACAATACAAAAAGTGTGGGACTTTCGGGATGCCTGGTGGCAGCAGACTTACCAAGTAAAATCCATAGTTCTCAATAATGTGCGCATGCTCAGAACTACAATGGAAATTAATCTGGTAAGTCTGCTGCCGCCTAGTGTTGCAAAGTCTCTCAAAGGTATTGACCTGAAAATCTTTACAGTAGATCTGAATTCAACTTGATTGTTGTCTTCAGATTTTCTTTATTTTCACAGATACCAGAGATGATGACCTACTCTTAATTGATGCAGCCTGGCACTGGCAGTTTGAACTTCATGCATGGCAAGAATTTGGGTAATGTATCAATTTATGGCCCTTTCCGAAACCTCGGCTTTGGATTTGGCTCAGGCTAGCTTGGCCCGCAGTTGTTTTGGCAATTTTGTGGCTAGCTTTGCGTACGTGCCAAGGGCTTCAGATGAGAGGACGGAGCCTGACTGAAGCCAAATCCAAAGCCAAAGGTCATGGTTTCGAAAAGGGCCTATATTACAAAATAAAGTTTGGTTAGAATTCAACTATCAAAAGAGTTTTTACAAATTTGTACAAATTTCTCACCCAATCTGCTTGGATGTTTTATAGTACTCACAATGGGATGCTGTCATTTTAACATGTAAATCTCCCACACAAATAGACAAGAAATAATTTTCAAAGGAAGAACCTAGCTGATGTAATTTCTTAAAGGCAGTGGACACTATTGGTAATTACTCAAAATAATTATTATCACAAAAAACTTACTAGGTAACAAGCAATGGGGAGAGGTTGGTAGTATAAAACATTATGAGAAACGGCTCGCTCTGAAGTAATGTAGTTTTCGAGAACGAAGTAATTTTCCACGAATTTGATTTCGAGACCTCAGATTTAGAATTTGAGGTCTCGTAATCAAGCATCTGAAAGCACACAACTTTGTGTGACAAGGGTGTTTTTTTTTTCCATTATTATTTTGCAACTTCGACGACCAATTGAGCTCAATGTTTCCCAGGTTAGTTATTTTATGCATATATTGAGATACACCAAGTGGGAACACTGGTCTTTGACAATAACCATTAGTGTCCATTGTCTTAAGTTAGGAGTGAATTTGAGCAGTCCGAAAATGTTTCTTTAACTGGAAGTTATTCTACAAAGTTGTTTGGAAAAAACTGACCCAAACAACAATCTCACAGGCATTGGACTGAAAGTTCTTAAAACAGCAATGAGACTGAGTTTAACTTAGCTGGTAAAAATGATTTGTAACTATAAACTTTTCTTGTTACTGTCTTCAGAACTTCTTCATTTTGCGCAGACTGATACCAGAGGTGATACTCATTAATGCAGCCTGGCAGTTTGGACTTCAGGCCTGTCAAGGAATTTGGTAATGTTTTTAAGTTTTAAAGGCACTGGACATTATTAAGGGAACGACACTGCAAGGTTTTAAACGGATGTTTAAGAACGAGTCACTACTCTCTTATTCCCATTCATAAATGCCCTTTTATTCCCATTCATAAATGCCCTTTGTTAAAAAACGTTAAACAAAATACAATAGACACTTATAGAAAATTCGAGGTTTGAAATATTTTTTTAAAAAACTTTGTGAAGAATCTGTTTCATGCGCGTGGGTTGTGTGTACGCGCGCGCGCTTATAAATAGATTACGCGCGCGTCCTTACATATATTACGCGCTGTATAGCTATGAATTGCGTTCCGCGTGATAATCTTGCGCGCACGCGCCTGACACGCGGAAGCCAGCTGGTCTTAAACAGCTTCAGCTGTGTCTTTGTCAACCGTTTAAACACCCCCACGTGACGCGCTCTCCACCAATAGGAGTAGAGAAACTGTCTGGGGTATTTATGAATGGTAATTACTAAAATAATTGTTAGCATATAAATTTACTTGGTAACGAGCAATGAAGAGCTGTTGATAGTAAACAAACATTGTGAAAAAAAACCTCCCTCTAAAGTATAACATATAGTTTTCGAGAAAGAAGTAATTTTCCACTGAAATAAATTTGAATATGATTTCGAGACCTCAGAATTAGATTTTGAGGTCCCGAAATCAAGCATCTGAAAGCACACAACTTTATGTGACAAGGTCGGTTTTTCTTCCATTATTATCTTGCAAATTTAACGACCATTTAAATTCAAATTTTCACGTTTTTTTTAACTTTATGCTTTATACCAATAATGTCCAGTGTCTTTAAACTTAGAAGGCAAAATTATGGAATTTTTATTGTTTTGAAAATGCTTCCCAAAATCTGAGAATTATTTTGCAAAAATTGTTAAACCATTTTTAACTTGTTTCTTTGCCCTGCAGTTTTCTGGTGCATGATGGTGATCTAAGTGAACCTGACGGTGAATTACATCGATGTTCGTGGTCTTGACAAACACCTACAGCGAAGGAGCCTTAGAGGCACTGGACACTATTGGTAAGTACTCAAAAATATTGTTCTCATAAAAACTTACTTAGTAACAAGCAATGGAGAGCTGTTGATAGTATCAAACATTTTGAGAAACGGCTCCCTCTGAAGTGACGTAATTTTCCTCTGAAATATTTGAATTTGATTTCGAGACATCGGAATTAGATTTTGAGTTCCCGAAATCAAGCATCTGAAAGCACATGACTTTGTTTGACATCAGTGTTTTTTCTTCCATTATTATCTTGCAAATTTAACGACCAATTGAATTCCAATGTTCACGTTGTTTTTTAGTTTGTGCTTATGTTGAGATAAAGTACACCAAGTGAGAATACTGGTCTTTGACAATTACCAATAGTGTCCAGTGTCTTTAAAGTTAGAAGGCAAAGTTTGAGAGGAAATAAACCAAAAAATGAGAGGTTTCCTGAACTGTCTGTCGGCCTAAGCTGCTTGGATATTTTATTGGTACAAACGATTGGAACTATCATTAAAAAAGAAATATTCCAAAAGGGAAATCCTGTTATTGGACTGAAATTCTTCACAGGAGCAACTCGGCTAATTTAACTTCATCTGGGATTCTTGCTAGAAAGTTTTGTATGGAATATTTATTAGTTCCCAAAATGCTTTCCAAAATCTGAAAATTAGTCTACAAAAATTAATAACCATTTTTACATTGTTTCTTTGCCCTGCAGTTTTCTGGTGCATGATGGTGATCTAAGTGAACCTGAAGGTGAATTACATTGATGTTCGTGGTCTTGACAAACACCTACAGGGAAGGAGCCTTAGAGGCACTGGACACTATTGGTAAGTACTCAAAAATATTGTTAGCATAAAACCTTACTTGGTAACAAGCATAGGAGAGCTGTTGATAGTATAAAACCTTGTGAGAAACGTTGTGGGCTTCCTCTGAAGTAACGTACTTTTCGAGAAAGAAGTAATTTTACACTGAAATATTATTTGAATTTGGTTTGGAGACCTCAGAATTAGATTTTGAGGTCCCGAAATCAAGCATCTGAAAGCACACAACTTTGTGTGACATCTCTCCCATTATTATCTCGCAACTTCGATGACTATTGAGCTAAAATTTTCACAGGTTTGTTATTTTATGCGTATGTTGAGATACACCAAGTGAGAAGACTGTTCACTGACAATTACAGAAGGTGCCCAGTGAAAGTAGTCTTGGTTCTGAAAATCTTTGGTGGTTGACAAACCACCCGTTCTTTTCCAGAACCACTCAAATGAGATTTACACGCGATGCTACCGCAAACCTCACCTCAACCCACACTATGCAAAGATTCAAATCCTACTCAATGAAAGTGATCGAACAATAAACAGGTCCGTTGTTTCCATCCGCAGATTGGAAGCGAGTCTTGGAAGATGACATCAGCCTGAGATGACAACAGAGATGCACGGAAGACTCTGGCTGGATTGAGGATCAAGAGGACAAGAGCTAAGGACTGACTGGAGCAAGTCTAATCAAGATGTCAATCAACCATCATCTGGATCACAAGGGCGCTCTTTATCCGGAAATGGCAACCCCTCTGATATTTTGCTAAGCATAGAAATTCGTCGCCAATTAGTATTTTCTGCTAACAGCTTTATGAAACTGGGCCTGCACCTTGGGCTGTATCTGAATTGGCGGCCAACGATTTTGGCTGTGAGTCCTATACTTCAATGCATGATAATACCAAAATCTAGCCAGAGCCGTAGCTGTAGCCGCCAATTCCGACACAGCCGTGTAGACCCATAGGCCTTTTTGAAATGACGGCTTCGACTTTGGATTCGGCTCAGGCTATATAGCTTGGCTCCGTCGGTTGATTTGACAATTGCGCATGCTTTGTGTAACTGCGCCTCAGGGCTTCAGACAAGAGAACGGAGCCTCAAGCCAAACCCAAAGCCGAAGCCGAGGTTTGGAAAAGGGAGCTAGATATTTATCAAGTTGTGACCATCTTGTTACCCAATTTATATAACTATAGCCAAACCGAGGCTAGGAAAAAAAATAGTCTGGCCCCTCAATCTGAATGATCTGAATGAGAATTAGACATTTGATAATAAACTAGGAACTAGATGGTCATATAAATCAAGATAAAAGTCTGGATGATCTATGATTAGTTTGTCTAAATGTAATTTGTAGTTTTTTAAGATTTATTTAAAGACACTGGACACTATTGGTAATCCAGTCTTCTCAGTGTATCTCAACATATGCATCATAAAAAAAAAAAAACTGAAAATTTGAACTCAATATTGGGCGTACTTGCGAGATAATAAGTGAAGAAAATACAACCTTGTCACACGAAGTTGTGTGCTTTCAGATCAGATGCTTGATTTTGGGACCTCAGAATCTAGCTCTGAGGTCTCAAAATCAAACTCGTGGAAAATTACTTTTTTTCCCGCAAACTATGTTACTTCAGAGGGAGCTGTTTCTCACAATGTTTTATACTATCAACAGCTCTCCATTACTCATTACTAAGTAAGGTTTCATGCGAATAATTATTTTGAGTAAGTACCAATAGTGTCTACTGCCTTTCAGAGAGTAGTCAGGTGGAGGGGTGGGGAGGATGCTATTATTTAGTGCTAAGTACTTTGTCTGTAATATCTGAGTAGTCTTGGTGCAAGAGAGGCTGGTTCGGGGCTTATGCTTGACTCTCTTAATGTAAAAGAGTGAAAATTTCACTCTCTTGTCCGTGTGGTGGCATTTTCCATCTTTTGAGAGTGAAAGTCACTCGGTATCACTCTTTCTGAGTGAAATTGGAACAAACTTCACTCTAAATGGAGTTGAAAGTACCTGTTTTTCACTCATAAGAGTTGTTTGCCATTATGGCTCTTTGCAAGAGTGATATGGCGGACAAAAGGAGTGTTTTTTCACTCTTTTACATCAAGAGAATGAAATGGTGAAATTGTTGCGACGCGTATGCATTATGAGTCGCTAACAGAAACTTGTCAAAACATCTTGCACCAAGACTTATACCTCATGTGCTCTATAATTATACTTGTTTGATATTATGCATTTCTGCAATGCAAGTCTCACTGATTTTAACATTGGGACCAAAATTGTACAAACTTGTTTTGTTTTCTTCATGTGTTAAAGTAATGCGTGTGGTACCAAAGGTCCCTATTACTTGTGAGACTTGCACAGTCTTGTTAAACTTGTTAAAGACAGTGGACACTATTGTTAATTGTCAAAGACCAGTCTTCTCACTTGGTTTATCTCAACATATGCATGAAATAACAAACCTGTGAAAATTTGAGCTCGATTGGTCGTCGGAAATGCGAGATAACTATGAAAGAAAAAAAACACCCTTGTTGTTGTGTGCTTTCAGATGCTTGATTTCAAGACCTCAAATTCTAAACTTGAGGTCTCGAAATCAAATGGCATGGAATTTGGAGCTGGATGGCAGTTTCCCAAAGTTTTCCCGAAAGACATTTATCACGGTGTGGTCATCTTGATTTTTCTCCATTCCAACTCATTGTAACCAAACTGAGGCTGAACGAAATAATAGTCTGGTGCCATGCGCAATGAATGTTAGCAATCATTTTACTGTTATTGGAAAAAGGGAACATGACCAAAATAGTGACAGCATGATAAAGTTCTATTGGAGGGTTTTCTTGTGGTTTATTTACACCCATCCTGCAATCAGCAGTCAATTAAGTTTTTTATGGTCTTTAATTTTTGGAGTAATTACCAAAGCTAAACCCCCTCTTCAACACAAATATAATTGATATGTAGTATATAATTTATTAGTAAGAGGAAATATTAAATGAGGTTTTTTTTTTTCAAGATGAATGACCTGTCACTTGTAACATTTATTAGAACCTGTCTCTCAGCTTATCACCAGGACCCAATTTCATAGAGCTGCTAATCACAAAAATTTGCTTAGCATGAAATTTCTTCCTTGATTAAAACAGGATAAAAAACAACAAAATTTCCACTTGATTTTCAGGATAAGCACTTAACAGCTGAATACCAGTAACAAGCAATATGCAACAAACGGAAATTTTGTTGGTAATCCTGTTTTTATCAAGGAAGAAACGTCATGCTAAGCAAATTTGTGTGCTTTAGCAGCTCTATGAAATTGGGCCCAGGTCACCAAAACATGGAAGGAGAAACAGGAGAAGGCATAAGCTCAGCTATACAGATGTAGTTGCGAGGGACATCGGGGTGCTTCCAGCTGATCTTCCCAACCTAATGAGAGATAGACTGGGATGGGTGAGCCTCAACATGATACCGACCTCATGAAAAAAGTTCTACGAAACACGGCCAATACTTACGTAAATTTTGTTAACGTTTCGACTAGTATCAACATCAGTCATCACTCGTCATTCTGAGAATAACAAGTGTAAGAAGATACAACTTCGTATGTTATGGGTTATAAGTCAAGCTTTATTCCCGAAAATGAGAATCGACTGTTACATGCGGGCGGCCATGTTATGTGATACAATGCATTATACATGCGGGCGGCCATGTTATGTGATACAATGCATTATGGGAAGTAAACACTAGACATGGCATACTGCTACAGCTATAGTGTTACTAGTCGAAACGTAAACAAAAGTTACCTAAGTAATGGCTGTGTTTTTGAGAAAATACATTTAGTAAGTTGATTCCGACCTCAGTCGACTAGAGAGAGAGAGAGAAAGGGATGTGTATTCTTCCCTAAATGGAAATGTAAAATGATCTGGAATGCTCAGAACATAGAAACTATAGTACTGATGTTAAACAATGACATTTACAATTATGTACATGTATCTTCAACAACAGTCACTAGGAACTAGAATTAAATAACATACTGATTTTTTATTTTAGTTGACCTGGTGTTTTATTGAGAAGGGGCAAATCCAGATTTGTTTTTCAATTTTGTGACTTTATCATATTTAAAAGCCAAATTTATTCATACAGAACTGCAAGGCTCACCCCTAGTGATTTTATCAGATTTCAGCCAAATTTAGACAAAAATCAAATTTTAGCCAGAAAGCAAGTGAACTTTTTCATGCTGGAATGTATGGAATGTTCACAAGCCTTTTTATTTTTAGCCTTGTGAACTTATCAAATTGTTCATGAAAATGTTCACAAGGCTATATGGAAATGTTCACAAGGGTTATATAGCCTTGTGAACTTTCATAATTTTCTTGAAAATTTTTACCAGGCCTTATAGCCGTATATTCTTGTGAACTTATCATATTTTTACAGAAAATGTTCATACATGTGAACTTATCACATTTTTCTTAAACATTTTCACCTTGTAAACTTATCATATTTTTACAGAAAAGGTTTACTTATCATTTTGCTTCCCAAAAACTGAAATGTCTTAAAAAATTGTTAAACCATTTTTCCTTGTTTCTTTGCCCTGCAGTTTTCTGGTGCATGATGGTGATCTAAGTGAACCTGACGGTGAATTACATCGATGTTCGTGGTCTTGACAAACACCTACAGGGAAGGAGCCTTAGAGGCACTGGACACTATTGGTAAACTAGGCTATATATATAGCATTGTGAACAAGGACAAGGACTTATCAAATATTTCGCCTTATAGCCTTGTGAACTCATCATTTTTTGTTTAATGTTCACAAGGCTATATATTTTATAGCCTTATAGCCTTGTGAACTTATCATATTTTTCTTGAAATAGGTTCATGGCCTTGTAAGCTTATCATGTTGCTTCCCAAAATCTGAAATTTCTTCAAAAATTGTTACACCATTCTCCTTCGTTTCTTTGCCCTGCAGTTTTCTGGTGTATAGTGATCTAAGTGAACCTGACTGTGAAGAACATCGTTCTTCAGAAAATGTTCACAAGGCTATAGCCTTCATAAGGCTTGTGAACTTATCATATTTTTCTTGAAATTGTTCATAAGGCCTTGTGAAGTTTCATATTTTTCCAGAAAATGTTAACAAGTGAACTTTTCATATTTTTCCAAAAAAAGTTCCCTGTGAACTTATCATATTTTTCTTGAAATTGTTCATAAGGCCTTGTGAACTTTTCATATTTTTCCTGAAAATGTTCACCAGGCCTTGTGAACTTTTCATATTTTTCCACAAAATGTTGACAAGGCCTTGTGAACTTTTCATATTTTTCTAGAAAATGTTCTATAGCCTTGTGAACTTATGATATTTTCTTAAATATTGAAAAATATGATAAGTTCACAAGGCCTTGTGAACTTATCATATTTTTCTTGCCTTGTGTACTTATCATATTTTTCTTGAAGTTGTTCACAAGGCGTTGTGAACTTATCATATTTTTACAGAAAATGTATAGCCTTGTGAACTTATATTTTTACAGAAAATGTTCACAAGGCCTTGTGAAATTATCATATTTTTCTTGAAATTTTGAACTTTTCATATTTTTCCAGAAAATATTCATATAGCCTTGTGAACTTTTTATATTTTTCCAGAAAATGTTCATAAGGCTATAGCCTTGTGAACTTATCATATGAACTTAAAATATGATAAGTTCACAAGGCTATAGCCTTATGAACAACTTCAAGAAAAATATGATAGCCTTATGAACATTTTCTGGAAAAATATGAATAGTTCACAAGGCTATATATAGCCTTATGAACAATTTCAAGAAAAACATGATAAGTTCACAAGGCTATAGCCTTATGAACAATTTCAAGAAAAATATGATAGCCTTATGAACATTTTCTGGAAAAATATGAATAGTTCACAAGGCTATATATAGCCTTATGAACAATTTCAAGAAAAATATGATAAGTTCACAAGGCTATAGCCTTAAGAACATTTTCTGGGAAAATATGAAAAGTTCACAAGGCTATATAGCCTTATGAACAATTTCAAGAAAAATATGATAAGTTCACAAGGCCTTATGAACAATTTCAAGAAAAATATGATAAGTTCACAAGGCTATTATAGCCTTATGAACAATTTCAAGAAAAAATATGATAAGTTCTTATGAACATTTTCTGGAAAAATATGAAAGGTTCACAAGGCTATAAGCCTTGTGAACAATTTCAAGAAAAATATGAAAAGTTTATAGCCTTGTGAACAATTTAAAGAAAAATATGATAAGTTCACAAGGCTATATATAGCCTTAAGAACATTTTCTGGGAAAATATGATAAGTTCACAAGGCTATTATAGCCTTGTAAACAATTTAAAGAAGAATATGATAAGTTCACAAGGCCTTATGAACAATTTCAAGAAAAATATGATAAGTTCACAAGGCTATAGCCTTACGAACAATTTCAAGAAA